>NC_057813.1:680587377-681187377 GCF_018294505.1 Triticum aestivum | reverse complement strand
AGCCCCCGGCCCCGCCAAGAAGGCATCTCTGCAGGGCTGGGGACGTAGCGGGGCGGCAAACGAGCCAACAGCCGCCAAGCCGTGCGACACGCTCTACCGCGGCAAGCAATGTTGCCGCGGGAGCGCCTCATGCTGCTGCGGCAACTGGAGCGGGATCCTCCCGGTCCACCACCACTGCTCCTGCCAAGCGGGCGAGGGAACCTACTCCTCCGCCTTGTCACGCCGGAGGCGAGCCGGACTTCGATCTCTCCGCGCTTAGCTCCGACGACGAAGAAGAAGAGTAAGATCCCCTTGCTGTCCCCGTAGTCCTCCAATTCTTGTTGTTCTTCAATCTTGTATTTGACTTGCTTCAATCTGAACCCCTTCCTTTTCAGGACGCTAGCTCAGAGAGCGGCGAAGAGAGCCAAGGCCCCGGTGATTGTCATCGAAGATGATTCCTCCGTGTCAACAGGGGGTGTGTCTGAGACCACCTTGACGGACCCGGCAACTACTCCCCAAAGCAGCCCCCAGCGCAGCGCCCAGTGTAAGTTCATAGTTTGCTTCCTGCTGTCAGGCGCGCATGAGTGCTTTTTCCTTTGCTGATATCTTGACTGTTGGATTTGTGTAGGAGCAGAGCAGCTTCACCAGGAGGGCCCGGAAGCCGCTCCCGAAGCACCATCTGCTTCAACTACGCCGCCAAGGGAGGATCCCCTGGCAAGGGAGCGTTCTCCGGCAAGGGATAATTCTCCGGCAAGGGGCAGTTCTCTGGCAAGGGACAGCACCAACGACCCTGCGGTGGTTGAGACCACAACTGCAGATCTTGGTACAGGTAATCCACTTGTCTAAAAACTTCCCTTGGGTTCTTCTTCTTCTGATTTTCTCTTTGAGTGTTTGCTTGACTCTCCTCCTTCTTCCGTGCGTCAGATCCACCTGCCGCGGAGCCAATGGAAACCGAGGCTGCCGGCGAGGAGAACGCACGCAACAACGCCGACGACGCTGCTGCCACCGAAGGGGAAGCCGGCGCTGACGAGCCCGCCGGAGAAGAGGCCGCCAAGGCTGCTGCCGCAGAAGCAGGCGAGGGGTCAGGCGATCGCACTGACGACCCCGAGGCCGCAGGAGCGCCAGGCGCTGCACCGACCGCTGATCCCTCTGCCGCTGCTGCAGCGTCAAGCTCCGAAGAGCCCCAGCCCGGCGCCTATCTGAAGGCCGGCGATGGCATCTTCATCAAGCTTCCCTGGGCGTCAAGCTCCAGGGCGCCGGTCGAAGGGGAGAATTTCGATGAAGAGCTGCTCGCCTCCGCTGGGCTATCGTTGGTTGATGCGCCAAGCAGCAGCAGTGGCGAGCCTGAAGAGGAGCAGCTGCTGCGGAAGCTGCTGTCACTCTACCGCGCCCGACAAGCCAAGCTGGCTTCCCGGGAAGCACTTGTCGTGAAGGCAGGAGTGGATATGGAGAAGCGCGCGGAGGAGCTCCGGGGCCTCAACCAGGAAGCTCTCCGGTCACTGGCACAGGAGCAGGAGCGACTTGCCGAGGAGTGCACAACCTACCTGGTTGGAGATCGAGGCAAAGCACACGAGCGGTTTACCCAGCTTCGGAGCTCTCCAGAGAGATAACACTCCTACTGCTGCTTGTCTGATTGTATTGTGTTCTTGCTCGAGAGCGCGGAGCGCTACTGTATACACGAGACCGAGCGTGAGTGTCTTCTGGCTTCGAAATGAGCCCCAACCTGCTCTACATTGCGCATGGGCCTCCTTTTATACGTTAAAGGGGTCACCGACAGGTGGCAACGTAAACAAGGGTACAAATGTAAAAAGAGAGCTAGTTGGAACAGCTACCTGTACAGTGTATCCTACCTAACCCTGACGGCAGGGGACAAGGGCATTAAATGCCCGTCTGTGTCGCCCAAACAGTGTAGAAAAGGACCGTCAGGGGCGCCACCGCTTGCCACGATGGTGATCTTGTCAGCATCGCATGCCACTGCGCACCGCTGGCTGCATAGCCTCCCGCCACGCGCGCCTGGGAAGGCCCCTAGGGCGACACGTTGGTGGATGCGCTGGAGCGTGGGCACAAAGTGGCCGCTTGCCGCGGCAAGCGCCTTGCCGCGGTCGTTGTCTTATCGCGCCCGGAAGCTTGTCGCTCACCGGGCCTTGCTGGGACGTGTGGTGCGTCGCGGCAAGTTCCCTGAGATGCCTTGGTTGGCCCTCCCGGCAAGCTCCTCTTGCCGGGGCCTTGTCTCCTTGACTTGAACACTTTGTTCTTGAATGGCTCCAAAGGATCCACGGAGGATCTTGGCGGTCACCCGGCAAGCCCTTGCCGCGGGGCGCTGCAACTGCCCGTGCACAAGTTCGGGGTACTAGGGTACCCCTATTCTAGTACACCGACACTTGGCTATATGCATCAGAGCAAATGATGTGAATATAGGAAATGTACCTTCATGCTCATGAGTCCTTGCAAATAGTATGTACATCAGCAAGAAATCCTCATACACATGACTATGATGCATATATATACTTACCTTGTGGTCTTGAGTTGGCTTAGGAAGGAATGAACCTGCGTAAACGAGGTTAGATAACACAGATACACCTACTAGCCAGAGCAAACAAAAGAAACCACAAGAGTACCAAGACTGGGATGACATGTAGAGAGAGAGTACTGAGTACCCCATTGGATATAGACATGTCCCCAAAGGTAAAGATTTGCAATGAATTCAAGGATTTCCTTCCCTTAGATGTCTTGCTCCCCCTGAATCTAGCATGGGATACTGGGAGAAGACAAGGAACAGAAAATCAGAGCAAAGAAAAGAAACAGAGCTAATGCAAACAATCAAATATGAACATGTCTTTCCCCTCTTAAAGACATGTGACTTCTCTCCTCTTGAAAACCAAGCATCTGGGGTCTTTTGAAGTGATACTTATGTCTCCTTGTAGAAGAACTCTCTCCCCCTGAGTATTCTCTCCCCCCTATAGAAATGATTAAGCTTTGATGTGATCTCTCTCTCCCCCTTTGACATCAATTTCCAAGAAGGGTTCTTCTAGATTTTTGTTACAAATGGGTTTGGTCCTTGAGTCACAGAACAAAGCAGCAAGTCAAATGTGATGCTGGTAGAGGACAAGAATCATTGATGGAGCTGGATCAAAAAGAATGCATGAACAAGTGGCAAGCTGTCTTTCCTGCAGTGAAATCGGTGGCACCGAGTTGTGTGCTTTGGTTGCACCGAAAGAATTCGGTTGGACCGAAAACAATAGACCAGTGTGACCGAGTTCATCATAGCGAAAACACTTGTCACCTCGGCTCACTAGACAAGTAAGATCTCACAAGGATTTGCAAGGAATTAACTGAAAGATTTGCAAAGAATTGGATGCAGGGAATGCAGAACAAAAAAGAAACAAAAAAGAAATCTAGATGAAGTTTTTTTTGAAAGGGGAAACAAATATGCATGAGACAAATGCAAGAGCGCAGGAAAGAACACAAGAGAACTTCACCTAGAATTGGTCGGCGACAATGTCACCTATGTTAGAGTATATTGACTTAGGAGTCAAGTGAGATTACTTGATAATAGGTCATACTCATCGTTTAAGCTCAAAATGGGGTTACCATTTTTCGTTTAAGCATTTGATGTATTCATATCTTGTTGATTTGCTTTGACTCATGACTTGGAGTAAAGCTTCTCTAAGATGGAATAACATACCTTGGGTGGTGGTGTTGATCGTGATCATGTAGTTGAACTTGTGTGGGTTGCTCAAGGTTGATGTAGCTCATCAAGAGTTGGGAGCTCCACTTGGAATTTGAGTTCATCTACCTACATGGGTTAGTCTTGCAAGGACGAGCACTTGTGTATCCAAAATGACAATCATAAAACTCAATATAGAATTTGTCAAAGGATAAGTTTGAAGGGTTTCGTGCTTCCTTGTCTTCAACCACCATTGTGTAGAGACTTGGTGATGTAGAAATTTGCTCAAGATGTGAGTGGGTTGCAATCTCATAGATTTAGATTCATCCAAGTACCTACAAGGGTTAGATAACATGCAAGGGTGCAAATATATCCAAGACATATAAATATCAACATGAAAGAAATATCAAGGATTAGTCAAAGGCTCATGCCTTGCATGTATCCAAATGGAGTTTCTACTCCAAGTTTGAAGCATCAATGATGTTCAATTCACCTCTCAAACGACAAAAGACTTTCTCATCAAGCGGTTTAGTGAATATATCCGCTAATTGCTTATCGGTGCGAACATGCTTAAGATTAATGTCCCCTTTGGCAACGTGATCTCGAGTGAAATGATGACGAACTTTAATGTGCTTAGTTCAAGAGTGTTGCACGGGATTGTGAGCAATCTTGATAGCACTTTCATTGTCAGAAAGCAATGGAACATGTTTCACATATATCCCATAATCCTTGAGAGTTTGGGTCATCCAAAGTAATTGAGCACAACATGAACCAGCGGCAATGTATTCCGCTTCGGCGGTGGATAAGGATACCGCGTTTTGTTTCTTGGAGGACCAAGACACAAGAGATCTACCAAGAAATTGACAAGTACCCGAAGTGGACTTTCTATCAACCTTGTCTCAGGCATAGTCCGAATCGGAGTAACCAACAAGATCGAAAGAATACCTCTTAGGATACCAAATGCCAAAATTTGGTGTGTGTATTAAGTATCTCACTATCCTTTTCACAGCCTTAAGATGACATTCTTTAGGGGCCGCTTGATATCGTGCACACATGCACACACTTAGCATAATATCGGGACGAGAGGCACATAGATATAACAATGAACCAATCATGGAGCGGTAAACCTTTTGATCAATCGGTTCACCATCTTTGGTCAAATCAAGATGTCCACTAGTAGGCATGGGTGTAGTCGTACCTTTGCATTCTTGCATATTGAACTTCTTGAATAAGTCCTTGGTGTACTTTGTTTGAGAGACAAAGGTACCTTCCTTAGTTTGCTTGATTTGCAAACCGAGAAAGAATTTGAGTTCACTCATCATAGACATCTCAAACTTCTCCGACATTAGCTTTCCAAACTTCTCACTGAAGTGAGGGTTAGTCGATCCAAATATAATATCATCAACATAGATTTGGCACACAAATAGTTCTCCATTAACCCTTTTAGTAAAAAGAGTAGAATCAAATTTTCCAATTTCAAAGCCTTTTTCAATAAGGAACTTGGTCAAGCATTTATACCACGCTCTAGGAGCTTGTTTGAGACCATAAAGAGCCTTGTGAAGTTTGTAAACATGATTAGGTTTCTTAGGATTGACAAAGCCGGGAGGTTGCTTAACATAAACTTCCTCCTCTATTTCACCATTTAGAAAAGCACTTTTAATGTCCATTTGGTACAAGGTGATATCATGGTGATTATCATAGGCAAGTAAGATGCGAATGGACTCAAATCTAGCAACGGGGGCATATGTCTCACCATAGTCCATACCTTCGACTTGAGTGTAGCCTTGGGCGATGAGACATGCTTTGTTGCCAACTACTTGTCCATCTTCATCTTGCTTGTTGCGAAGCACCCATTTGGTACCAATGACGTTGTGGTTGTTGTCGGGCTTCTCAACCAATGTCCAAACTTTATTTCTCTCAAAGTTGTGTAGCTCTTCATGCATGGCGTTTATCCAATCCGAATCTTCCAATGCTTCTTCAACCTTCATAGGTTCAATGCTAGAGATGAATGAATAATGTTCACAAAAGTTAGCCAAACGAGTTTTAGAGCGAGTGATTCTCCCGGTTTGGATATCATTGTAGATTTGCTCGACGAGATGGTCTTTCGCGACTCTTGCTCGAACTCGTGGAAGCTTTTGCTTGGATCTGGGTGGAACATCTTCTTAATCTTGTTCTTCTTCTTGGCCTTCTTCATTGTTGACATTGTCGTTCTCTTGTCGTGGTGGAGAAGGAGGTTGTTGATGTTCATCTTGGTGTACTTCCTCATTTTCTTCGTCTTGGTGTGTCCCACTTGTGAATGCTTTCGTATCAACTCTTGGTTCACCTTGTCGTGAGGTGGAAGTTTCCACTTGGATGGACGAGGTACTCTCCTTCACCTCCGTTGGACGAATCTTGCAAATAGACAAGTCTTGGATTGCTTCCGAAGGGTCTTTGTCTCCTACATCAATTGGCAATTGCTCTACTTGCGAGCCGTTAGATTCATCAAACTTCACAACTACCGTCTCTTCAACCTTTCGGGTGAAATTATTGTAGACACGATAAGTGTGAGAGTTTGAGCCATAACCAAGTAGGAAACCTTCATGAGATTTAGGAGCAAATTTAGAATGATGATGCTTATCAAGATTGTAGCACTTTGAGCCTAATACTCGAAAGTATCCAACTTGGGGCTTGTTACCGGTGAGGAGCTTGTATGCCGTTTTGCTGAGTAGCTTGTGAAGATACAAGCGATTTGTTGCATGACAAGCTGTCTCAACCGCTTCCGCCCAAAAGTGCTTCGATGTCTTGTACTCATCAAGCATTGTTCTCTCCATTTCGATGAGCATCCGGTTCTTCCTCTCAACAACTCCATTTTGTTGAGGTGTGTACGTAGCCGAGAACTCATGTGAAATCCCTTCTTCGTCAAGAAAGGTGTCCACATTTGCGTTCTTGAAATCCATTCCGTTGTCGCTGCGAACCTTCTTGATCTTCACTTCAAATTGATTTTGGGCCTTCCTAGCGAAGTTTCTGAAGATCTTTTGGACCTGTGATTTATCATCGAGAAAGAACACCCACGTAAATCTTGAAAAATCATCAACTATAACTAGACCAAAAGAATTTCCACCAAAACTTTTGTAAGCGTTGGGACCGAAAAGATCCATGTGAAGTAGCTCGAGCGGCCTCCTTGTGGTCATGATGTTCTTCACGGGATGCCTTCCTCCAACCTGTTTACCTGCTTGACAAGCGCTGCAAAGTCTATCCTTATCAAATATGACATCATTAACGCCGAGGATATGATTACCTTTAATAAGCTTGTCAAGGTTTCGCATGCCCACATGACGTAACCGTCTATGCCACAACCAACCTTTAGAGGATTTAGCAATTAATCAAGTTCTGGGTTGAGCCTTTTTAGTGAAATCAACAATGTAAAGATCACTTCTACGTATACCGGTAAAGACCATTTTATGATTATCTCTATGAAACACTTGGCAATCTACTTCAGTAAATAGGACATTGAAACCAAAGTCTGCTAGTCTAGAAACATAAAGCAGATTATAGCCAAGAGATTCAACGAGCATGACATTTTGTATGGAGCTATCATGTGAGATGGCGACCTTACCGAGGCGAACTACCTTACCCTTTGAGTTATCACCAAAAGTGACATACTTTCGAGGGCCGTCATTTTTAGCAAGCTCACAAAACATATATTTATCTCTGGTCATGTGATCGGTACACCCACTATCAAGAACCCATTCCTTTCCTCCTGCCATGTATCCCCGAAGATTTGCCATAAGACCAAAGTGTCTCATTGCATCATTAAGATCAAAGTCACTATCATCATCCTCATCATAGTATCCATGTTCAACATAGTCATGTGATGGATCAATTCCTAGAGAGGGTGATTCATTAGAATGAGTTTGACAATGATCTTCTTTATGAATTCTAATAGATTCAGAAATAATATTGCTAATAATTCCAACATCTCCTTTGGCACGCATAAGATTTGTAAGCTCAAATAGACAATCACCAAACTTAGGATCATTGGAATTCAACTTACTCAAGGCAATAGACTTTTGGAGAATTTCATCTAGATTTTGCAAGGAATAATTTGGAAAACGTTCCTCAAGAAATTTCCATATGGTGTAGGCACACTTAAGAGTAGGCAAGCAACCTATCGAGTTTCTAGCAAAACCTATAGTGATAAGATAACCAGTTCTAAGATTGCGAATTATGTCAATTGACTCATCAAGGGTAGGATGCAACGAATCAACATGAGGTGCACAAGGGCTAGTAATGTACTTGTTCAAATGATATTCATTGAAAATCACAAGCATCTCATTTTTCCACTCATGAAAATACTCTCCATCAAGTATAGGCACTCTACGTCTAAGACTCCCCAACGTAGACTCATCCATCTTCCTCTAATGGTGTTTAAACCAATGCAATGGATACGAAAGCTCTGATACCAATTGAAATGATCAAGAAGAGGTGTCTAGAGGGGGGTGAATAGACTCTAAGTAAGAAAAAATGCTGTTTTTATTCTCTTTAAGTTGAAGTGGAGTTTTGGCACAAGTTTTAACATTCACAATACATATCAAGCAAGCATGACAAGAGTATATGAGTAGCGGAAAGTAAAGCATGCAAATTGCAAGAATGTAAAGGGATGGGATTGGAGTGTGCAAACGCAATTTGGAGACACGAAGATTTTTTTATCCATGGTTCCGATAGGTGGTGCTATTGTACATCCACGTTGATCGAGACTTAAACCCACGAAGGGCAACGGTTGCGCGAGTTCACGGAGGGCTCTACCCACGAAGGGTCCACGAAGAAGCAACCTTGTCTATCCCACCATGGCCGTCGCCCACGAAGGACTTGCCTCACTTGGGTAGGTCTTCACGAAGTAGGCGATCTCCTTGCCCTTACAAACTCCTTGGTTAGACTCCACAATCTTGACGGAGGCTCCCAAATGACACCTAACCAATCTAGGAGACACCACTCTCCAAGAGGTAACAAATGGTGTGTTGATGATGAACTCCTTGCTCTTGTGCTTCAAATGATAGTCTCCCCAACACTCAACTCTCTCTCACAGGATTTGGATTTGGTGGAAAGAAGATTTGATTGGAAAGCAACTTGGGGAAGGCTAGAGATCAAGATTTATGTGGTTGGAATGGAATATCTTGACCTCAACACAATTGTAGGTGGTTCTCTCTCAGAAAATGTATGTTGGAAGTGTAGGCATGTTCCGATGGCTCTCTCCTCGAATGAAGAGTGGGTGGAGGGGTATATATAGCCTCCACACAAAATCTAACTGTTACACACAATTTACCAAACTCGGTGGGACCGAATCGTGAAACTCGGTCAGACCGATTTAGTTCATAATGTGACCGTTAGGCATTTCGGTGGGACCGATATGATCAACTCGGTAGGACCGATGTGCTAGGGTTAGGGTAAAGCCTCAACTTGGTTTGACCGATTACACAAACTCGCTGGGACCAATTTGGGTAATAAGCAAAACAGAGAGTTGGCCAGGCAAACTCAGTGGGACCGATTGCATACCTCGGTGGGACCGAAATTATTGCAATAGGAAACAGAGAGTTTGCAAGCCCATCTCGGTGAGACCGACTTGATTAGGGTTTCTGGCAGTGGCTATGTCAATTGAACTCGGTGGCGCTGGATAGAAAGTTTTGGTGGGGCCGAGTTTGAGTTTTGGTTTGGGACATATGTGGATGTGAGAAAGTGGTTGAGGGCTTTGGAGCATATCACTAAGCACTTTGTGCAAGCAAGCCATTAAGCAACACCTCATCCCCTCTTAATAGTATTGGCTTTCCTATAGACTCAATGTGATCTTGGATCACTAAAAGTAAAATGTAGAGTCTTGTGCTTTGAGCTTGAGCCAATCCTTTGTCCTTAGCATCTTGAAGGGGTTCCACATCCTCTAGTCCACGCCACTCCATTGTTGAACTTATCTGAAACATACTAGGTAAGAGTATTAGTCCAACAAGAGATATGTTGACATTAATTACCAAAATCACCCAGGGAGCACTTGTGCTTTCACCTTTCCCTATTAGCACTACAAAAAATACACTTCCGTGATGATACGTGTTTGTCACATTAGGTCGCTTTTTCTGTCATGCATGTACATCCATGACGATTTTATGACAGAATCAAGATAGTCATACCTGTGCCGTCGTAGAAGTGTTCCATGACATGACCAAAATTATCATCACAGAAGTGTCCACTTCCATGACAATAAATCGCGCGTCACAGAAGTGCTTTCATCAAGGGTGACCGACACGTGGCATCCACCATAACGGAACTCCGTTAAGCTATCAGGTCGGGTTTTGGATCCGATAACCCGTTAACAGCGCCGACCAATGGGGATTCTCCACATGTAAAATCATCATTGGTTGGAGGAAACACGTGTCGGCTCATCATTGGGACAGATGCCATCCACTCATTGGACAGAAGGCGCCTATGGTACGTCGACACGTGGCACATCCCAACAGAGGCCCATTCCTGTGAAAAGGCCGGCCCGTTTGACTTGGTCAAAAGGTGGCGGGCCGGGCAATGGAAAGCCTGTTAACGGCCTGTCCGCATATAGCCCATTTACAGCCCGCTAACCCAAGGCCCATTACGTCCTATCCGAATTAGGCCCAGTAGCGTCATCTGGGCCATCCAATATGATTCCAGCCCGTTTTCACTTCTGGCCCATGTATGGCCCTTGACGTCTTTTGGCCCATATGGGGCCCTTTGTAACTCTTGGCCTATTAACGGCCCGTGGTGAAACTGGCCCGTAATGAACAGTGTATCACTTTACACCCATTAACGGCCCATGGTGAAACTGGCCCGTAATGAACAGTGTATCACCTTATACCCATTAACGTCCCATTATTCCATTGGGCCGTTTCCAGCCCATGTTATCTTTCGGCCTTCTCAGAGCCCATTTATTCTTGGGCTCATTTCCAGCATTCGTTTACTTACCGCCCGTTACTGTCATTTTCTGCTTGTGGGCCAAATTCAGCCCGTGGTTACAGTCGGCCCGTTTGTGGTCTGTTAATACGTTCGGCCGTTTTCATAGCATCATCAAATACGGCCTATTAACGATGGCCCGTTATGGTTGGCCCATGAACGGACGATTCCAACTCTAGCCCGTTTACGACCATAATGCGGTCTGTTTGGCCCATGTTTGGCCAATCTATCATACGGCCTGTATAAGGCCCATTGATGATACGGCCTGTAGAAAGTGGTTGAGGGCTTTGGAGCATATCACTAAGCACTTTGAGCAAGCAAGCCATTAAGCAACACCTCATCCCTTGTTAATAGTGTTGGCTTTCCTATGGACTCAATGTGATCTTGGATCACTAAAAGTAAAATGTAGAGTCTTGTGCTTTGAGCTTGAGCCAATCCTTTGTCCTTAGCATCTTGAAGGGGTTCCACATCCTCTAGTCCACGCCACTCCATTGTTGAACTTATCTGAAACATACTAGGTAAGAGTATTAGTCCAACAAGAGATATGTTGACATTAATTACCAAAATCACCCAGGGAGCACTTGTGCTTTCAATCTCCCCCTTTTTGGTAATTGATGACAACATACATCAAAGCTTTAGATAAAGATATAGAGAATACCAAGTAAAGCTTTGGAAAGACTTGTAACATGCATAGGCTCCCCCTACATGTATGCAATCATGTAAATATGGAATATAGGAGCATGTGAATGCATAAGCATGACAGAGTAAGCAATGTGTTACATGTATCTTGGCTATATGCATCAGAGCAAATGATGTGAATATAGGAAATGTACCTTCATGCTCATGAGTCCTTCTTGCAAACAGTATGTACATCAGCAAGAAATCCTCATACACATGACTGTGATGCATATATATACTTACCTTGTGGTCTTGAGTTGGCTTAGGAAGGAATGAACCTGCGTAAACGAGGTTAGATAACACAGATACACCTACTAGCCAGAGCAAACAAAAGAAACCACAAGAGTACCAAGACTGGGATGACATGTAGAGAGAGAGTACTGAGTACCCCATTGGATATAGACATGTCCCCAAAGGTAAAGATTTGCAATGAATTCAAGGATTTCCTTCCCTTAGATGTCTTGCTCCCCCTGAATCTAGCATGTGATACTGGGAGAAGACAAGGAACAGAAAATCAGAGCAAAGAAAAGAAACAGAGCTAATGCAAACAATCAAATATGAACATGTCTTTCCCCTCTTAAAGACATGTGACTTCTCTCCTCTTGAAAACCAAGCATCTGGGGTCTTTTGAAGTGATACTTCTGTCTCCTTGTAGAAGAACTCTCTCCCCCTGAGTATTCTCTCCCCCCTATAGAAATGATTAAGCTTTGATGTGATTTCTCTCTCCCCCTTTGACATCAATTTCCAAGAAGGGTTCTTCCGGATTTTTGTTACAAATGGGTTTGGTCCTTGAGTCACAGAACAAAGCAGCAAGTCAAATGTGGTGCTGGTAGAGGACAAGAATCATTGATGGAGCTGGATCAAAAAGAATGCATGAACAAGTGGCAAGCTGTCTTTCCTGCAGCGAAATCGGTGGCACCGAGTTGTGCGCTTTGGTTGCACCGAAAGAATTCGGTTGGACCGAAAACAACAGACCAGTGTGACCGAGTTCATCACAGCGAAAACACTTGTCACCGCGGCTCACTAGACAAGTAAGATCTCACAAGGATTTGCAAGGAATTAACTGAAAGATTTGCAAAGAATTGGATGCAGGGAATGCAGAACAAAAAAGAAACAGAAAAGAAATCTAGATGAAGTTTTTTTGAAAGGGGAAACAAATATGCATGAGACAAATGCAAGAGCGCAGAAAAGAACACAAGAGAACTTCACCTAGAATTGGTCGGCGACAATGTCACCTATGTTAGAGTATATTGACTTAGGAGTCAAGTGAGATTACTTGATCATAGGTTATACTCATCGTTTAAGCTCAAAATGGGGTTACCATTTTTCGTTTAAGCATTTTGATGTATTCACATCTTGTTGATTTGCTTTGACTCATGACTTGGAGTAAAGCTTATCTAAGATGGAATAACATACCTTGGGTGGTGGTGTTGATCGTGATCATGTAGTTGAACTTGTGTGGGTTGCTCAAGGTTGATGTAGCTCATCAAGAGTTGGGAGCTCCACTTGGAATTTGAGTTCATCTACCTACATGGGTTAGTCTTGCAAGGAAGAGCACTTATGTATCCAAAATGACAATCATAAAACTCAATATAGAATTTGTCAAAGGATAAGTTTGAAGGGTTTCGTGCTTCCTTGTCTTCAACCACCATTGTGTAGAGACTTGGTGATGTAGAAATTTGCTCAAGATGTGAGTGGGTTGCAATCTCATAGATTTAGATTCATCCAAGTACCTACAAGGGTTAGATAACATGCAAGGGTGCAAATATATCCAAGACATATAAATAGCAACATGAAAGAAATATCAAGGATTAGTCAAAGGCTCATGCCTTGCATGTATCCAAATGGAGTTCCTACTCCAAGTTTGAAGCATCAACGATGTTCAATTCACCTCTCAAACGGCAAAAGACTTTCTCATCAAGCGGTTTGGTGAATATATCCGCTAATTGCTTATCGGTGCGAACATGCTTAAGATTAATGTCCCCTTTGGCAACGTGATCTCGAGTGAAATGATGACGAACTTTAATGTGCTTAGTTCGAGAGTGTTGCACGGGATTGTGTGCAATCTTGATAGCACTTTCATTGTCACAAAGCAATGGAACATGTTTCACATATATCCCAAAATCGTTGAGAGTTTGGGTCATCCAAAGTAATTGAGCACAACATGAACCAGCGACAATGTATTCCGCTTCGGCGGTGGATAAGGATACCGCGTTTTGTTTCTTGGAGGACCAAGACACAAGAGATCTACCAAGAAATTGACAAGTACCCGAAGTGGACTTTCTATCAACCTTGTCTCAGGCATAGTCCGAATCGGAGTAACCAACAAGATCGAAAGAATACCTCTTAGGATACCAAATGCCAAAATTTGGTGTGTGTATTAAGTATCTCACTATCCTTTTCACAGCCTTAAGATGACATTCTTTAGGGGACGCTTGATATCATGCACACATGCACACACTAGCATAATATCGGGACGACCGGCACATAGATATAAGAATGAACCAATCATGGAGCGGTAAACCTTTTGATCAACCGGTTCACCATCTTTGGACAAATCAAGATGTCCACTAGTAGGCATGGGTGTAGTCGTACCTTTGCATTCTTTCATATTGAACTTCTTGAATAAGTCCTTGGTGTACTTTGTTTGAGAGACAAAGGTACCTTCCTTAGTTTGCTTGATTTGCAAACCGAGAAAGAATTTGAGTTCACTCATCATAGACATCTCAAACTTCTCCGACATTAGCTTTCCAAACTTCTCACTGAAGTGAGGGTTAGTCGATCCAAATATAATATCATCAACATAGATTTGGCACACAAATAGTTCTCCATTAACCCTTTTAGTAAAAAGAGTAGAATCAAATTTTCCAATTTCAAAGCCTTTTTCAATAAGGAACTTGGTCAAGCATTTATACCACGCTCTAGGAGCTTGTTTGAGACCATAAAGAGCCTTGTGAAGTTTGTAAACATGATTAGGTTTCTTAGGATTGACAAAGCCAGGAGGTTGCTTAACATAAACTTCCTCCTCTATTTCACCATTTAGAAAAGCACTTTTAATGTCCATTTGGTACAAGGTGATATCATGGTGATTAGCATAGGCAAGTAAGATGTGAATGGACTCAAGTCTAGCAACGGGGGCATATGTCTCACCATAATCCATACCTTCGACTTGAGTGTAGCCTTGGGCGATGAGGGAGTTCCGGACTAGGGGGTGTCCGGATAGCCGAACTATCATCATCGGCCGGACTCCAAGACTATGAAGATACAAGATTGAAGACTTCGTCCCGTGTCCGGATGGGACTTTCCTTGGCGTGGAAGGCAAGCTTGGCGATACGGATATGTAGATCTCCTACCATTGTAACCGACTCTGTGTAACCCTAGCCCTCTCCGGTGTCTATATAAACCGGATGGCTTTAGTCCATAGGACGAACAACAATCATACCATAGGCTAGCTTCTAGGGTTTAGCCTCCTTGATCTCGTGGTAGATCCACTCTTGTAACACACATCATCAATATTAATCAAGCAGGACGTAGGGTTTTACCTCCATCAAGAGGGCCCGAACCTGGGTAAAACATCGTGTCCCTTGTCTCCTGTTACCATCCGCCTAGACGCACAGTTCGGGACCCCCTACCCGAGATCCGCCGGTTTTGACACCGACATTGGTGCTTTCATTGAGAGTTCCTCTGTGTCGTCACCGATAGGCTCGATGGCTTCTTCGACCATCATCAACGACGCAGTCCAGGGTGAGACCTTTCTCCCCGGACAGATCTTCGTATTCGGCGGCTTTGCACTGCGGGCCAATTCGCTTGGCCGTCTGGAGCAGATCGAAAGCTACGCCCCTGGCCGTCAGGTCAGATTTGGAAGTTTGAACTTCACGGCTGACATCCGCGGGGACTTGATCCTCGATGGATTCGAGCCACAGCCGAGCGTGCCGCACTGTCACGGCGAGCATGATTTAGCTCTGCAGCCGGACAGTACCCTGGAGGCCGCACTCGAACCCGCTCCGATCTTCAATTCGGAGCCGGCTGCGCAGGATCGAGGACGGATGGCTAGACACCGCCTCGGGGGCTGCAACCTCTACGGCGATAGAGCCGAACACTGACCTTGTCCCTCATGAAGCTCGTGACTCCGAGGTGCCGGACTCCTTGCCGGACTCCGAACCTCCCGCGCCCCCTCCGATCGAATCCGATTGGGCGCCGATCATGGAGTTCACCGCAGCGGACATCTTTCAACACTCACCTTTCGGCGACATCTTGAGTTCGCTAAAGTATCTCTCGTTATCAGGAGAGCCCTGGCCGGACTGCGGTCAGGACGGTTGGGATGCGGACGACGAAGAAATTCAAAGCCCACCCACCACCCACTTGGTAGCCGCTGTCGACGATCTAACCGACATGCTAGACTACGACTCCGAAGACATCGACGGTATGGACGACGATGCCGGAGACGACCAAGAACCAGCGCCTACTGGGCACTGGAAAGCCACCTCATCATATGACATATACATGGTGGATATCCCAAAGGATGGGAATGGCGAAGGAACAGCGGAGGATGACCCCTCCAAGAACAGCCCAAGCGCCGGCGTCAGCGGCGCCGCTCTAAATCCCGCCACAGCAAGAATGAAGATTCCGGCACCGGAGATAATAATACACCGGACAGTGCCGAAGACAACCCACTCCAGCAAGATGCAGCGCAGGAGGACGGAGACGCCAGCCCTCATGAGAGAGCGGCAGAAGAAGAGGTAGAGGATTATATGCCTCCCTCCGGAGACGAGGCAAGCCTCGACGACGATGAATTCGTCGTGCCTGAGGATCCCGTCGAACAAGAGCGTTTTAAACGCAGGCTTATGGCCACGGCGAACAGCCTCAAGAAAAAGCAGCAACAGCTTAGAGCTGATCAAGATCTGCTAGCCGACAGATGGACTGAAGTCCTCGCGGCCGAAGAGCATGAGCTCGAACGCCCCTCCAAAAGCTACCCTAAACGCAAGCTGCTCCCCCGATTAGAGGAGGAAGCGTATGAACCCGCATCACCAGGAGACAATACGGCTGACCGACCACCCCGTGGTCGCGACAGAGAGGCCTCTAGGCCCTTCACTAGACCCGTACCCCGGCATCGCTCGAAAAGCACAAGGCCACAGGGGAACGCTCCGGACTTGCGAGATATATTGGAGGATAAGGCAAGACAATCAAGATCGATCTATGGATCGCGTGGGCGCCCCACGGTACGTGACGACAACCGTCGCGCCGGACACAGTAAGTCCGGCCGGGCCGAACAAAACAGACAAAGCTCTTTTGAGCTCCGTCGTGATATCGCCCAGTACAGAGGCGCCGCACACCCACTATGCTTCACAGATGAAGTAATGGATCATCAAATCCCCGAAGGGTTTAAACCCGTGAATATCGAATCTTACGATGGCACAACAGACCCCGCGGTTTGGATCGAAGACTATCTTCTTCACATCCACATGGCCCGCGGTGACGATCTTCACGCCATCAAATATCTCCCCCTCAAGCTTAAAGGACCAGCCCGGCATTGGCTTAACAGCTTGCCAGCAGAGTCAATTGGGAGTTGGGAAGACCTGGAAGCCGCATTCCTCGATAACTTCCAAGGCACGTATGTGCGACCACCAGACGCTGATGACCTAAGCCACATAATTCAGCAGCCAGACGAATCGGCCAGACAATTCTGGACACGGTTCTTAACCAAGAAAAACCAAATCGTCGACTGTCCGGATGCGGAGGCCCTCGCGGCCTTCAAGCATAATATCCGCGACGAGTGGCTTGCCCGGCACCTGGGACAGGAAAAGCCGAAATCCATGGCAGCCCTCACATCACTCATGACCCGCTTCTGCGCGGGTGAGGACAGCTGGCTAGCACGCAGCAACAACCTCAGCAAAAATTCTGGCAGTCCGGACATCAAGGACCGTAGTGGCAGGTCGCGTCGTAACAAAAACAAACGCCGCATTAACGGCGACAATAGTGAGGATACGGCAGTCAATGCCGGATTCAGAGGCTCTAAACCCGGTCAGCGGAAAAAGCCATTCAAAAGAACTGCTCCGGGTCCGTCCAATTTGGACCGAATACTCGACCGCTTGTGCCAGATACACGGCACCCCCGAAAAGCCAGCTAACCACACCAATAGGGACTGTTGGGTATTCAAGCAGGCAGGCAAGTTAATTGCCGAAAACAATGACAAGGGGCTGCATAGCGATGACGAGGAAGAGACCCGACCGCCGAACAATAGAGGACAGAAGGGTTTCCCCCCACAGGTGCGGACGGTGAACATGATATACGCAACGCACATACCCAAAAGGGAGCGGAAGCGTGCACTAAGGGATGTATACGCGATGGAGCCAGTTGCCCCGAAGTTCAATCCATGGTCCTCCTGCCCGATCACTTTTGACCGAAGGGACCACCCCACCAGCATCCGCCACGACGGATTCGCCGCATTGGTCCTAGACCCAATCGTCGATGGATTTCACCTCACCAGAGTCCTGATGGACGGCGGCAGCAGCCTGAACCTGCTTTATCAGGATACAGTGCGCAAAATGGGCATAGACCCCTGAAGGATTAAACCTACCAAGACGACCTTTAAAGGCGTCATACCGGGTGTAGAAGCCAATTGTACAGGCTCACTTACACTGGAAGTGGTCTTCGGATCCCTAGATAACTTCCGGAGCGAGGGGTTAATCTTCGACATAGTTCCGTTCCGCAGCGGCTATCATGCCCTGCTCGGACGTACCGCGTTTGCAAAGTTCAACGCGGTGCCGCACTACGCATACCTCAAGCTCAAGATGCCAGGCCCTCGAGGAGTCATCACGGTCAACGGAAACACTGAACGTTCTCTCCGACGGAGGAACATACAGCGGCTCTCGCGGCAGAAGTACAATGCAGCCTCTTAAGGCAATTCTCGAGTCCGGCCGTTAAGCGGCCGGACACAGCTAAGCGCGCCCGGAGTAACCTACAACAAGACCACCTGGCACGTTCCGAGCACGCGTAGCAGTGCGGCCCCAACCCCAGCCCCTGTAAACGTCAAAACAGGTCCTTCGCGTACACCATTACGCTCTGAAGATACCATGGGCATGGGGAGAGGGGCACGACCACGATAAGCCCAGACTGCGGCTCAACCACACCAGGGGCTCTCAAGTGTGTCGTTCTTTTTTCTTTTCTTTTTCCTTTTTACCCACAGGACTCCGTTCGTCAGAGGCCCTGTCCGGCAGCAGACCTGCCGAACTCACGATGCAACAGCCAGGGAAGGATAAAGGCTACAACGAATATCCAGGTGGTCTCCATTACGAGCATTAAATCTGTTTTACGCACCATTCGGCAGCCTACCCCTGGAGGGGGACATGTTTAACAGTCCCATCCCTTGCTTATCGCACCATTTGTATCGTTCTGCACTTACAGCAGTCTTTCTTGAATAAACAATGCAGCACCTTTTTGCTTATAATTGCATTTCCTTTTTATACATATGTTCATTTACGGCATGTTGCATCCGTACACTTTGGTACGGCTAAAATACACCAGGGGCTTATGTTTCCCGCATCATGGTGTGATAAGTCCGAACACTTTCACAAGTGCGGCACCCCGAACTTATAGCACTATATGCATCGGCTCCGAATCATGTCTTGGGTCAATAGTTGGGTTTGCCCGGCTCCCATGTTTTGGTACCTTACGTTCCGTTGTATCGGCTAAGGTAGCACTGGGAGAACCACTGCGATTGCGCCCCAGTTGAGCTGGGTTAACGCCTCAGTGGAGAAAGCTAAAACTGACCGTCATGATGAGGCGAGAGCCGGTCGCTGTTCGAGAGGTTTTTTGCGAGTCCTTAAAGACTTATGCCGCTTAGAGCGAGGAGCCGGATCTTGTCCGGCCCAGGCGTGGATAGCGCCCCAAATTCGGCCTTCCGAAGACTAGGGGCTTCGCCGAAATTTAAAATTATAGAATTCTATGGCTAAGTGAGAGTGTTCAAGCATTATAAGTCCGGTTGCCTTGTTCGCTGTGTTGAGCGCCTCCCTAGATGGACCCAAAAATGGGAACAAGAGTGCTCAAGTTTATCCCGAACACCCCAGCACTCGTGGCATGGGGGCTGAAGCCGACGACTTGCCATCTCTCAGATTTGATAAACAGCCGCACAGAAGGTAATATTTTAAATTAACAAGCGTTGCTTAGCGCATATGAACTAAGTTTTCAGCGCACAGGATAACAAAATGCGAGTCTACTCAAATATTACATCTTTGGAGCACTCACCCGCAATAGTGCGGGCGCCCTTCAGCACACTCTTATAATACATCTCGGGCGTGCGATGCTCCTTGCCCTCTGGTGGCGGGTCCGTCACAAGCTTCTGGGCATCCATCTTGCCCCAGTGCACCTTTGCGCGGGCAAGGGCCCGACGGGCACCCTCAATACAGGCGGAGTGCTTGATGACTTCAACCCACGGGCACGCATCCACCAGCCGCCGCACCAGGCCGAAGTAGCTCCCAGGCATGGCCTCCTTAGGCCACAGCCGAACTATGAGGCCCTTCATGGCCTGTTCGGCCGCCTTGTGGAGCTCGACCAGCTGCTTCAGCTGGTCGCTAAGGGGCACCGGATGTCCGGCCTCAGCATACTGAGACCAGAAGACCTTCTCCGTCGAGCTCCCCTCCTCGGCCCGGTAGAATGCGGCAGCATCGGACACGCTGCGAGGAAGATCTGCGAACGCTCCTGGAGAGCTCCGAATTCGGGTAAGCAACAGGTAATTAACACTCACATGCTTACTTTGCATGAAAAATGCCTTACCCGCTGCTATTTTCTTCACCGCCTCAATCTCCTGGAGGGCCTTGTAGGCTTCGGCCTTAGCGGCTTTGGCACTCTCAAGAGCCGTTGCAAGCTCAGACTCTCGAGTCTTCGAGTCACGCTCCAGGCTCTCATGTTTTTTCACGAGATCCTGGAGCTCTTGCTGTACCTCCGCCACCCGCGCCTCCTGCTTCTCTCGCTCGGTGCGCTCCGCGGCCGCATTGCGTTCGGCCGCGGCCACCGCCTCTTTCAGGGTCGCCACCTCGTTAGTGGCCCCTGCAATACCCACGTTATCCTTGTCATTCTTTTTGCAACCAAAATCCTTTTCTGTAAGGTACAATTTTAATAAGGTGTTACTCACCTTCCTTGTCCTCGAGCTGCTTCTTGGCACGGCCGAGCTCGTTCTCGGACCGCTCGAGGTTTTCCTTCAAAGTATTGACCTCCGCAGTCAGTGCGGCAGAGGTCAGCAGCGCAGCCTGCAATCCCATATTGACATATTTTTATGACTCCTGCGTATATCTTTTTAGATCCTCAGTCCGGCTTTTCTTTCCGAACACCGAACCGAGCATCAGGGGCTACTGTCTATGCGGTACCATTTTATACATATTGAAATTCTTACCTCAAAGCCTGTTAGAAGGCTGCTGCAGGCTTCGGTCAGCCCGCTCTTGGCGAGCTGCACCTTCTGAATCACCGCACTCATAACAGTGCGGTGTTCCTCTTCGATGGAGGCGCCATTGAGCGCCTCCAGCAACTATCCGGCGCCTCCGGTTGGACGGAGGCTGCCGGCGTCACGGTCTTGCCCTTCTTACGAAGGGGTCGCCCGCCGGACTCCGGAGCCACTGTGGGTTCCGGGGCCGAGTCCGGTGCAAAGTCCGGGAGGTTGTCCTGCGACACCTCCGGGGCCTCCTCCTCCTGGTGGGTCCCTTCCTGGGATCCCACCTCGGCATCGTCCGCGTCACGGGGGGTGGAGGCAGTCGGAAGAGAATCCATATCCGACGCACCTAAGGACCCGCTCGACGAAGCGGGAAGATCATCCTTGGGCGGGCTGCAGGGTTGTATGCGGCATTAGAAAGACATTATGTGGCGAAAAAGAAAAACCTTGAAGTTATTCGGGAGTCCGGATACTTACGATCTCGCCAGGGGCTTGGCCCTTGGAGGCCAGTCCTCGTCGTCGTCACTGGCGTTGGCGGAGCAGTCCGGGGGAAGAGTTTTTCCCTTCTTGGACCCTTCGGCCTCCCTTGTTGGGGAGGCCTTCCTTTTCTTCCCTCCCCCCGCTGGGGGAGAGGCTTTCTTCTTCTCCTCCTCGCCTTGGTGGGAGGAGTCGGCCTCGGATTCATCATCCGATAGCACCTGAAAACGGGAACTCTTCCGAGTCCCCGTGGCCTTCTTCTTGGCCTTCTTCTCCGGCACCACGTGGGGTGCCGGAGCCAGCAGCCCCGTTAGGCGGGCGTCCGCTGGGTCCTCTGGCAATGGGGCCGGACAGATAGTCCGTTCGGCCTTCGCCAGCCAGTCCTGTCAAAGGTAAAGGGAGTTTAGATCCCGCATAGAGTCAAACTATGGAAAACAAGTGGCAAAATCACTTACCTCGTCAGCTGGACGCTGCGAGCGGAATCCGCGATCTTCGGTAGCGGATGCGGGAGCCTCGGCGCCCTTGAACAGCACCTTCCAGACATCTTCGTACGTAGTGTCGAAGAGCCCGCTCAGAGTCTGGTGCTGCGCCGGATCGAACTCCCACATGTTGAAGCCCCGTCGTTGGCACGGGAGAATCCGGCGGATGAGCATGACCTGGACTACGTTGACAAGCTTGAGCTTCTTGTCCACCAGCTTCTGGATACAGGCTTGGAGTCCGGTCAGCTCCTCCGAATCCCCCCAGATCCGGCCACTCTCTTTCCAGGAGGTGAGCCGTGTAGGGATGCCGGATCTGAATTCGGGGGCCGCTGCCCAATCAGGGTCACGCGGCTCGGTGATGTAGAACCACCCCGATTGCCACCCCTTAATGGTTTCCACGAAAGTGCCCTCCAGCCACGTAACGTGGGACATCCTGCCCACCATGGCGCCTCCGCACTCCGCTTGGCTGCCCTTCACAACCTTCGGCTTGACACTGAAGGTCTTGAGCCACAAGCCGAAGTGGGGCTGGATGCAGAGGAAGGCCTCGCACACGACGATAAACGCCGAGATGTTGAGGATGAAATTCGGGGCCAGATCATGGAAATCTAGGCCGTAGTAGAACATGAGCCCCCGGACAAAGGGATGAAGTGGGAAGCCCAGTCCGCGGAGGAAATGGGGAAGAAATACTACCCTCTCATGGGGCCTGGGGGTGGGGATGAGCTCTCCCTCGTCGGGGAGCCGGTGCGCGATGTCGCTGGACAAATATCCGGCGTCGCGCAGCTTCTGGATCTGCCCCTCCGTGACGGAGGAGGCCATCCACTTGCCTCCCGCTCCGGACATAGTTGGAGAAGGTTGAGGTGAGAAGTGCGGACTTGGGCGCTGGAGCTCGAGTTCGCGGAGATGGATAAGCCAAGGAGGAAGAAGGCGCAGGTAAAAGGGTTGGATCTTTATCCCCTTATATGGGCGGACAAAAACATGTGTCCCCACCGGCCTGGTAAAACTCGCTTATCTCCCAAGCGTCACAATCAATGGCGCGGTTGGGTTACCCACGTCCGTATTGATGGGAATCCCGGAATAAGGGGAACACGATCTCTGCTTCGACAAGACGTGCCAAGGAAACCGCTTCGCTAAACGCGCTGAGGTGGAACAATAAAAACAATTCGAGTAAAGGCTTGGTAATGGTGTGACGTCACGCCACAAAATACGTCAGCAGATTGAACTTGTGTAATATTATTCTCTCTACGGTGGTACGTGGAATTTATTTTGCAGAGCCGGACACTATCCTGGTGTTCACAATCTTCTATAAATTATTCGGAGGAAGAACCCGCCTTGCAATGCCGAAGACAACATGCGCGCCGGACTCGTCGTCATTGAAGCCTGGTTCAGGGGCTACTGAGGGAGTTCCGGACTAGGGGGTGTCCGGATAGCCGAACTATCATGATCGGCCGGACTCCAAGACTATGAAGATACAAGATTGAAGACTTCGTCCCGTGTCCGGATGGGACTTTCCTTGGCGTGGAAGGCAAGCTTGGTGATACGGATATGTAGATCTCCTACCATTGTAACCGTCTCTGTGTAACCCTAGCCTTCTCCGGTGTCTATATAAACCGGATGGCTTTAGTCCATAGGACGAACAACAATCATACAATAGGCTAGCTTCTAGGGTTTAGCCTCCTTGATCTCATGGTAGATCCACTCTTGTAACACACATCATCAATATTAATCAAGCAGGACGTACGGTTTTACCTCCATCAAGAGGGCCCGAACCTGGGTAAAACATCGTGTCCCTTGTCTCCTGTTACCATCCGCCTAGACGCACATTTCGGGACCCCCTACCCGAGATCCGCCGGTTTTGACACCGACAGCCTTCTTCATTGTTGACATTGTCGTTCTCTTGTCGTGGTGGAGAAGGAGGTTGTTGATGTTCATCTTTGTGTACTTCCTCGTTTTCTTCGTCTTGGTGTGTCCCACTTGTGAATGCTTTTGTATCAACTCTTGGTTCACCTTGTCGTGAGGTGGAAGCTTCCACTTGGACGGACGAGGTACTCTCCTTCACCTCCGTTGGACGAATCTTGCAAATAGACAAGTCTTGGATTGCTTCCAAAGGGTCTTTGTCTCCTACATCAATTGGCAATTGCTCTACTTGCGAGCCGTTAGATTCATCAAACTTCACAACTACCGTCTCTTCAACCTTTCGGGTGAAATTATTGTAGACACGGTAAGTGTGAGAGTTTGAGCCATAACCAAGTAGGAAACCTTCATGAGATTTAGGAGCAAATTTAGAATGACGATGCTTATCAAGATTGTAGCACTTTGAGCCTAATACTCGAAAGTATCCAACTTGGGGCTTGTTACCGGTGAGGAGCTCGTATGCCATTTTGCTGAGTAGCTTGTGAAGATACAAGCGATTTGTTGCATGACAGGCTGTCTCAACTGCTTCCGCCCAAAAGTGCTTCGATGTCTTGTACTCATCAAGCATTGTTCTCGCCATTTAGATGAGCATCCGGTTCTTCCTCTCAACAACTCCATTTTGTTGAGGTGTGTACGTAGCCGAGAACTCATGTGAAATCCCTTCTTCGTCAAGAAAGGTGTCCACATTTGCGTTCTTGAACTCCATTCCGTTGTCGCTGCGAACATTCTTGATCTTCACTTCAAATTGATTTTGGGCCTTCCTAGTGAAGTTTCTGAAGATCTTTTGGACCTGCGATTTATCATCGAGAAAGAACACCCACGTAAATCTTGAAAAATCATCAACTATAACTAGACCAAAAGAATTTCCACCGAAACTTTTGTAAGCGTTGGGACCGAAAAGATCCATGTGAAGTAGCTCGAGCGGCCTCCTTGTGATCATGATGTTCTTCACGGGATGCCTTCCTCCAACCTATTTACCTACTTGACAAGCGCTGCAAAGTCTATCCTTATCAAATATGACATCATTAACACCGAGGATATGATTACCTTTAATAAGCTTGTCAAGGTTTCGCATGCCCACATGACGTAACCGTCTATGCCACAACCAACCTTTAGAGGATTTAGCAATTAATCAAGTTCTGGGTTGAGCCTTTTTAGTGAAATCAACAATGTAAAGATCACCTCTACGTATACCGGTAAAGACCATTTTATGATTATCTCTACGAAACACTTGGCAATCTACTTCAGTAAATAGGACATTGAAACCAAAGTTTGCTAGTCTAGAAACATAAAGCAGATTATAGCCAAGAGATTCAACGAGCATGACATTTTGTATGGAGCTATCATGTGAGATGGCGACCTTACCGAGGCGAACCACCTTACCCTTTGAGTTATCACCAAAAGTGACATACTTTCGAGGGCCGTCATTTTTAGCAAGCTCACAAAACATATATTTATCTCTGGTCATGTGATCGGTACACCCACTATCAAGAACCCATTCCTTTCCTCCTGCCATGTATCCCCGAAGATTTGCCATAAGACCAAAGTGTCTCATTGCATCATTAAGATCAAAGTCACTATCATCATCCTCATCATAGTATCCATGTTCAACATAGTCATGTGATGGATCAATTCCTAGAGAGGGTGATTCATTAGAATGAGTTTGACAATGATCTTCTTTATGAATTCTAATAGATTCGGAAATAATATTGCTAATAATTCCAACATCTCCTTTGGCACGCATAAGATTTGTAAGCTCAAATAGACAATCACCAAACTTAGGATCATTGGAATTCATCTTACTCAAGGCAATAGACTTCTGGAGAATTTCATCTAGATTTTGCAAGGAATAATTTGGAAAACGTTCCTCAAGAAATTTCCATATGGTGTAGGCACACTTAAGAGTAGGCAAGCAACCTATCAAGTTTCTAGCAAAACCTATAGTGATAAGATAACTAGTTCTAAGATTGCGAATTATGTCAATTGACTCGTCAAGGGTAGGACGCAATGAATCAACATGAGGTGCACAAGGGCTAGTAATGTACTTGTTCAAATGATATTCATTGAAAATCACAAGCATCTCATTTTTCCACTCATGAAAATACTCTCCATCAAGTATAGGCACTCTACGTCTAAGACTCCCCAACGTAGACTCATCCATCTTCCTCCAATGGTGTTTAAACCAATGCAATGGATACCAAAGCTCTGATACCTATTGAAAGGATCGAGAAGAGGTGTCTAGAGGGGGGTGAATAGACTCTAAGTAAGAAAAAAATGCTATTTTTATTCTCTTTAAGTTGAAGTGGAGTTTTGGCACAAGTTTTAACATTCACAATACATATCAAGCAAGCATGACAAGAGTATATGAGTAGCGGAAAGTAAAGCATGCAAATTGCAAGAATGTAAAGGGATGGGATTGGAGTGTGCAAACGCAATTTGGAGACACGAAGATTTTTTTATCCATGGTTCCGATAGGTGGTGCTATCGTACATCCACGTTGATGGAGACTTCAACCCACGAAGGGCAACAGTTGCGCGAGTTCAGGAGGGCTCCACCCACGAAGGGTCCACGAAGAAGCAACCTCGTCTATCCCACCATGGCCGTCACCCATGAAGGACTTGCCTCACTTGGGTAGGTCTTCATGAAGTAGGCGATCTCCTTGCCCTTACAAACTCCTTGGTTAGACTCCACAATCTTGACGGAGGCTCCCAAATGACACCTAACCAATCTAGGAGACACCACTCTCCAAGAGGTAATAAATGGTGTGTTGATGATGAACTCCTTGCTCTTGTGCTTCAAATGATAGTCTCCCCAACACTCAACTCTCTCTCACAGGATTTGGATTTGGTGGAAAGAAGATTTGAGTGGAAAGCAACTTGGGGAAGGCTAGAGATCAAGATTTATGTGGTTGGAATGGAATATCTTGACCTCAACACAATTGTAGGTGGTTCTCTGTCAGAAAATGTATGTTGGAAGTGTAGGCATGTTCCGATGGCTCTCTCCATGAATGAAGAGTGGGTGGAGGGGTATATATAGCCTCCACACAAAATCTAACCGTTACACACAATTTACCAAACTCGGTGGGACCGAATCGTGAAACTCGGTCAGACCGATTTAGTTCATAATGTGACCGTTAGGCATTTCGGTGGGACCGATATGATCAACTCGGTAGGACCGATGTGCTAGGGTTAGGGTAAAGCCTTAACTTGGTTTGACCGATTACACAAACTCGCTAGGACCAATTTGGGTAATAAGCGAAACAGAGAGTTGGCCAGGCAAACTCGGTGGGACCGATTGCATACCTCGGTGGGACCGAAATTATTGCAATAGGCAACAGAGAGTTTGCAAGCCCATCTCGGTGAGACCGAGATCCCATCGGTGAGACCAACTTGATTAGGGTTTCTGGCAGTGGCTATGTCAATTGAACTCAGTGGCGCTGGATAGAAAGTTTCGGTGGGGCCGAGTTTGACTTTTGGTTTGGGACATATGTGGATTGAGAAAGTGGTTGAGGGCTTTGGAGCATATCACTAAGCACTTTGAGCAAGCAAGCCATTAAGCAACACCTCATCCCCTCTTAATAGTATTGGCTTTCCTATAGACTCAATGTGATCTTGGATCACTAAAAGTAAAATGTAGAGTCTTGTGCTTTGAGCTTGAGCCAATCCTTTGTCCTTAGCATCTTGAAGGGGTTCCACATCCTCTAGTCCACGCCACTCCATTGTTGAACTTATCTGAAACATACTAGGTAAGAGTATTAGTCCAATAAGAGATATGTTGACATTAATTACCAAAATCACCCTGGGAGCACTTGTGCTTTCACCTTTCCCTGTTAGCACTACAAAAAAATACACTTCCGTGATGATACGTGTTTGTCACATTAGGTCGCGTTTTCTGTCATGCATGTACATCCATGACGATTTTATGACAGAATCAAGATAGTCATACCTGTGCTGTCGTAGAAGTGTTCCATGACATTACCAAAATTATCATCACGGAAGTGTCCACTTCCATGACAATAAATCGCGCGTCACAGAAGTGCTTTCATCAAGGGTGACCGACACGTGGCATCCACCATAACGGAACTCCGTTAAGCTATCGGGTCGGGTTTTGGATCCGATAACCCGTTAACAGCGCCGACCAATGGGGATTTTCCACATGTAAAATCATCATTGGCTGGAGGAAACACGTGTCGGCTCATCATTGGGACAGATGCCATCCACTCATTGGACAGAAGGCGCCTATGATACGTCGACACGTGGCACAGCCCAACAGAGGCCCATTCCTGTGAAAAGGCCGGCCCGTTTGACTTGGTCAAAAGGTGGCGGGCCGGGCCCATGGAAAGCCTGTTAACGGCCTGTTCGCATATAGCCCATTTACAGCCCGCTAACCCAAGGCCCATTACGCCCTATCCGAATTAGGCCCAGTAGCGTCATCTGGGCCATCTAATATGATTCCAGCCCGTTTTCACTTCTGGCCCATGTATGGCCCTTGACGTCTTTTGGTCCATATGGGGCCCTTTGTAACTCTTGGCCTATTAACGGCCCGTGGTGAAACTGGCCCGTAATGAACAGTGTATCACTTTACACCCATTAACGGCCCATGGTGAAACTGGCCCGTAATGAACAGTGTATCACCTTATACCCATTAATGGCCCGTTATTCCGTTGGGCCGTTTCCAGCCCATGTTATCTTTTGGCCTTCTCAAAGCCCATTTATTCTTGGGCTCATTTCCAGCATTCGTTTACTTACCGCCCGTTACTGTCATTTTCTGCTTGTGGGCCAAATTCAGCCCATGGTTACAGTCGGTCCGTTTGTGGTCCGTTAATACGTTCGGTCGTTTTCATAGCATCATCAAATACGGCCTATTAACGATGGCCCGTTATGGTTGGCCCATGAACGGACGATTCCAACTCTAGCCCGTTTACGACCATAATGCGGTCTGTTTGGCCCATGTTTGGCCAATCTATCATACGGCCTATATAAGGCCCATTGATGATACGGCCTGCAAAAGGCCTATTGTTTCTACGGCCCGTAGAAGGCCCATTGTTTCTACGGCCCGTAGAAGGCCCACTATTTCTATGGCCCGTAGGAGACCCAATGTCAGTATAGTAAATATTAGCCCATGGTTATTGTGGCCTAGTTTTAAAAAATAGGTTATTGCAGCCACTAGCAAACCGCGGAAAAAGAACTACAATGACTACAAGCAAACAAATAAACAAGACAACAAGGAAACAAATAAGCAAGCAACTAACGCTAGGCTATCACGGCTATTACACATATTACATCCACTGGGCATCAAAGTTCGCCACCAGTGCAAATATAGGGAACAAAGCAGCATATCATATACACTGGTTGTCAAAGTTGGCGACCAGCGCAAATAAACGCCGCAGCAAAACAAATCCAGAACTGAAACCACTTCAGAAGATCTCAAGAAACAATATCCTGGGTACCCATAATGCTGGCAAGATGCTTAGCAAGCTTATTAACTTTCTCTTGTTTGGCGCTTAAATCCTCCAGCGCTTGCTGTTGCACCAGGAAATATGCATCTGAATTCTGCAGGGACTTCCTCAGTCCTTCAGCTTCCTGTCGCAGCACATCTGATCGATGTCTTTCAACTTGAAGTTGAGACTCAAGAAGACGAACTGATTCAGGCAGCGAGTTCGAAGAGCTTGTGCCAGCAGTAGTGGCCAGTAACTCGAACACTACATCAAGACAGGACTTTTGGGTTCCCTCACTGTCGTCAAGATAGTTTTTATCAGCTTTCTTGGAGACCAACAGGGATGTCTCACTATCTTGAACCTTATCTGCATTACTTCCTTTACCATTGGATAACGCGGTACTGTTCTCCAATATTTTGTCCGCATTCTAAAAGAGAAACAAGCAGACACATCACATGTTTACCATGTTGTATATGAAACTCATTTTGGTAAATGAGTTCAGTAGTAAAGTGGACAGGATAACAGCATGAAACAAACATATATCTATGTACCATGGTCACTTTATGGTCTATATCATTCTAGTTTTTGTTGCCAAATCAAGATAGAGACACAGTTCAAATAATATTTGTTCAAGACAAAGCAGAATAGACAGAATATAAGTGTGGGTAACTATAGAGCAATAACAACACTTGTAATGTGCATGACATGAGAACATAACTGTTTATTCAATTGAAACTGAAATCAACATAGAGCAGGTTACAACAGCAAACCAGTTAAAGAAACAGGTTTAAAACATACCTGTTGCGCCATTGGAGTTTCAATTCCATCCTTCAAATTTGAAAATAGTTGGTATGAGTAAATACAGTAATGCAAGAGCAAAGGAGTATGAACCATAGCTACAGAACCTGACCTGAGAACAAATCTTCTTCTCCTTTAAGCGTTGAGTTGGGATTCGGAGTGGTGGTCCTCGTGCTTTGGGCACTGCAGTTCCCTTACTAACTGCTCGTGTTTGGGTGCTCTGTGGTGGAGACGGTGCTGTGTCAACTGGAACTGGGTTACTATCTGCCGGGGTTGGGGTTAGAAGGGGTGTAGCTGGTTCTCTGTCCAACTGGGTAGGGGTACAATCTGCGAGAGTCTGGGTTATGTGTGGTGGATCTGGTCCTTGGGCAAGTACAACCGTGGTTCTATCTGCATCAACTGGTAGCACTATCTTTTCTGAAGACCGTGTTGTTACTCCCTTAGATACTGCCATCACGCTCTCCAATTCAAATGGCTGATAAACAAGAAAAGTAATTGAAAGTATAGACATTGTATGATAGACAGGTGCAATGGATAGTGGGGAATAAAAGAGGGCATGAAATAATTCATATTTATGTTGTCTAACCAAACAGGATAGCATGACACAATTTCACATATATGATGGCTAACTAAACAGGATAGCATGACACAATTTCACATTATGATGGCTAACTAAAAAAGATGGAAAGACATAGTTCAAAATATGAGACTATGTAAACAGGATGACATGACATAACTATATAATGTGTTTATTAAATAGGTTGGCATGCCATAATTCACATACATTCACGGATAGAATGCCATAATTCAAAATATGATGACTGTAAACACTAAACAGGATGAGATGATATAACTATATGATGTCTTTATTAAATGGGTTGCCATGCCATAATTCAGATAGATGATGTGTATGTACTATGTAAACATGATGGCATGATATAATTCAAATATATGATTTATATAGTAAGCAAGTAAGCAGATGGCAATCCATATATGATGTAAAAACTAAGCAATGCAAGACAACATGCATGACATGGGTAATATAACCCTGCCAAGTTTGAGCATAGACCTCAGGGGGGAAATAGGACTGGTCATCAGTCTCTGAATCCTCCTCTGAGGAGCTCTCTGTAACCAGCAAGATGTCTGCTTCAGCAGGTAGCATTGTCTGCTCTGAATACCTTGTTTTCACTCCAGATACTTCCATCACCGCTTCAAATGGCTGATGCACAGGAAGAGTAGTTGAATATACAAACGTTGTCGACAAATGGAACACGTAATACAAAAAAATGATAGCATGATATAATTCACATACATGATGATTGGCTAAACAGCATGGCATTGCATAATTCACATATATAATGCCTTTGCAACAAGATAGCATTGTATAATTCACATATATAATGTCTTGCAACAAGATGGCAATGCATAATTCACATATATGGTAATTAGACACTGAACAGGTGGCATTCACACAAAGCATGTCTAAACTAATCAAATGACATAGCAATGCGAGACACCATACGCACGATATGAGCAACATAACCCTGCCAAGTTAGAGCATACACCTCGGGGGGGGGGATAGGACTGGTCATCTGTCTCTGAATCCTCCTCTGAGGAGCTATCCGTAACCAGCGAGATATGCGCTTCGTCAGATAGCATAGTCTGCTCTGAAGACCTTGTTTTCACTCCAGAATTTGCCATCACCGTGTCAAATGGCTGATGCACACGAAGAGCAGTTGAATGTACTAACATTGTTGACAAATGTAATATGTAACGAAAAAAAGGATGGCCTGATATAATTTACATATAAGATGACTGGCTAAGCAGGATGGCATTGCAAAATTCACATATATGATGCCTGGCTAAACAAGATGGCGTTGCATAATTCACATAAACGATGAATAAACTAAACAGATGGCATTCGCACAAAGGATGTCTAAACTAAGCAGATGACATATTTGATGTATAAAGTAAGCAATGCAAGACACCATATGCATGATATAACCAACATCAGCATGCCAAGTTAGAGCGAAGACCTCAGGGGGTAAATAGGAGTTGTCTTCTCCTTCTGAATCCCCCTCAGAACAGATATCCTCCTCTCGATTACAATCCGAAATGCGTGGAGGGGGGGCTGCCTTTGCGCCTACCATGGAGCGACGTCTGCATGAAATTTTATTGCCACGCAAGGCTCGTCTCTTTTGCTCTACATGTTCAGTTTCATTGTTTACAATAACTGTCATGCATTGGAATAAAACATAGTGAGATTATGTAAGGAGTGCATGCAGAAATCCAGAGTGATGGTAGCAACCTGTGGATAGACCCAAAACCAATAATAGCAGGCAGATAATGGCTTCAGTTAAAAAATACAGACAATGGCTTCTTTACTGTTTGTTTCCCACCCAACATGAAACTCATAGTAGACACCGGAGATTAACCAGATAGTAGATAGATACTATTGATTGCAGCCCCGATATGTACCCCACAACCATTTAAAAACTCAAGTTTGACCATTAGTTTGGAGCTGACTCAGAGTCTAATCGGTGAACAGGATGATAAAGTAGCATGTAATATTAAGCGATGCATAACGTAAGCAAACACGAAAGAGTGCGACCTCTCTTGCGGACCCGTGTAGTCCTCGAGGTCATCTGCTCGGTTGATGATGGTAATGCAGTTTTCATGGCTGCCGGTAGCGGGGAAGAAGATCTGAGGCGGCGAAAGATATTCTGGAGGCTGGATCCCTGCTGTGCTGGACCCTTCTGTCGTTGGAGCAGCTGAGCTGGGGTGGACGACGGCGCAGCAGGAGCGGGACAAACCACGCAAGGTTTTCTTTGACAACTATCTGTAAGAGAAGTAATTCTGTAAGGGCTCGTTTGAATTGGAGGATTCTAACAATGCAGGGATAGGAAATAGACATGAATAGGATAGGAATGCACGTGCAAAACAGAGAATTTAAAAATACAGGATTTCTGCCAATCTGGATGTTTGATTCACAACAATTGGAAGATCGCAGGATGCAAAGAAGCATGGTGAGATTAAGTCAAACCACAAGAAAATGTATGGTTATAATGCTATTATGCTACTATCTCTTAGTCTTGTGCTTCATGAATAGGAATTTGAAAAGGAGGACAAGTGAAAATTAAAATTCCTACGTTTTTTCTTTCAAGGAGACACTAAAGGAACAAATCCGTGTGCTTAGTGGACAATATATATAACATGTAGAATAAAAAAAGAGATGCAACAAGTGTACAACCTCTTTGGCGAAGCCATGTCGATCTCAGCGTGATTGAGTTGGCCGATGAGGATGCTCCGGCTGACTTGGCTATCGGAGGAGGGGAAGAAGATCTTAGGCGTCTGGAGATGGAGCCCGAGGTACTGCTCTGCTGTGATGGAGGGTTTCATTGTTGGAGCAGCTCCGGTGAGTTGAACAACGCCGAGGCTGAAGCAGGACAAGAGAGACAACGAACAATGTTAACCTAAGTGGAATTCTAATAGCATCTCCAATACATGACTTAAAATACATAACCACAAAGTGCTAGATGTAAAATACTTCAGGCGCTCATCTCTGAACTTAACTGTCGAAACTGAATTTAACTGTCGAAACTGAACTTAACTGTCGAAACTGAACTTAACTGTCGAAACTGAATTTTGCTGTCGAAACTGAATTTTGCTGTCGAAACTGAATGCACTAGCAAGGTGAGGCTACATGTCGGTCAACTGACTTTTTCATCTCTGGTAGTCGATTTTGTAGCCTTTGGATACAAAATCAAGGGTCTGCGGTTCATCTTCAACCTCCACCCCCCTGAGCCGCCAGCCACCACCGGCCAAATAGCAGCCCCCCGCCGCCCGCGGCCAGCGGTGCGCTGCCCCACCCGCCCTGAAAACACTCCCCACCGCCGGTCTGCAGCCGCCCCGGCCATCCCACTAGCCCCCCCCGTGCCGAGCTTTTTCTCCGGCGATCCCCACGCCACCGTCCCGCCAATGCCCCGCCATCGCCGGCGACCATCGCCCCACCCTAAACCCAAAGATAGATAGTGGGGTACCTCTCCGGCGAGCCCCCTTCCCCGCCGCCGCTGGTTCTTCCTTCACCCCGGTGAGCCACCCCCACCCCCTGAAAATTGACTGACCCAAAAGTCGATTTAGTCGACTGAAGTGTAGCTAAATCGGAGCAGCATCGCAAGCAAGAGCAAGAGCGAGAGCAGCAGCGCGAGCAAGAGCAATAGCAAGAGCAGACCAGGCAGGGGACCGAGAGCAAGAGCAGAGCAGCAGCGCGAGCGAGAGCTAAAGCAGCAACACCTCCTACTGATGTGGACATCGCTGCTGATGGAGTGACGCCGTGGAGGAAGTGGCCAGCGACGCCGCCGTGGATGGATCCGTGCCGTGTCGGCTGGGGACCGAGCGCCGGCAGCACCGTGAGATCGAATCAAGAAGAAAATGCGACGATTAGTGTACAACCTCTTTGGTGGTGCCGATTAGGCCGCAGCTTGATCCGAGGAAACAGTGATGATGATGCTCTTCCGGTGGTGCAGGTGAAGACGACGGTGTGGGAATGGAGGTGGCGCGAAAGACGAGGGGAACATAGAGGCATCTCCTTGGAGGTGGAGGACGGGGTGGCCGAACCGGCGGGACGACGAGATCGACGATGGATCCTCATCCGGTACGGTGGATGAGGGACATCAGGTGTTGCTGTGGACGACGTCGTCGCGGAAGAGGCTCTAGCTGGGTGGCGGACGGAGCAGGGTGTGGGGTTTCGTCGCGGGTTTTCGCGACCTCGGTGTATGAATGGGTGGGCGGATGGGATGACAGTGGGGAACCATGGCTTAGGGACGTGCTTGTCCGAAATGTGGGGTAAGTTACAAAAGTACCCCCACCGATTTGAGGCGGTTCTTTCGGTTCAGGGGTACCACGGGCATTTCGTGTGTCGGGATTTCATAGGAGGTGGGAGTTTTCGCGCGTGTTGTAATTTCGGAATAGCAAGGCGCGGATTGAGATGGAGGGAGTTGTCGGAGCACAACGAGACAAAGATATATCTTAAATATTTCGGGCTAACAAGGCGCGGGTTGAAATTTCCGGACAAGCCTAATGTGTACTGTACCAAATCAATGCACACTACAAATGTCATTCAAAACTTTGAATTCATGTTATGTTCAATTAAAATATTTTGCTACATGTATAATGCATGCAACCTACTACTCAAATGAACATTTTAGTGCATTCCAAACGTATATACTACCGCTTCAATATGAACTAAATTTGAATTCATTTCTCTATTTGAATAAGATCTACAGTAATAATTGTTGTGAAGTCAAAGCATTTGAATTCGTTTCTCTATTTTAATAAGATCTACAATCATCATTATTGTCAAGTTAAACCATCGTTTGTGTATTATCTTCACAACACACCACATGATTAGTCTCGACTTACATATGAACTATGTGTACTATATGAACTCGATCGATTTTTTGAATCCACTTTATTTTGATTTCAAATCACATTACATTTTTAGCTCTAGCTAGATCTTCATAATCTAAACCATGTCTCATATGTATAATGTGTTTATCAAATTATGTATGGTGCCCCATCCCCTACGCCTACAAGTACTTAGATGTGAGTTGCAAACACCACACATTACCACAAATTCAAATAAAATGTGAGAATGTTCGATATATAGTATTGTTTAGATTGTTCGATATTTAGTTGTGCTACAAACGCCACACATTATCACAAATTCAAATAAAATGTGAGAATGTTTGATGTATAGTATGGTTTAGATTGTTCGGCATTTAGCTATGAGTTGTAAACGCCATGCATTATCACATTATGGTATAACATGTGCACAGCACGTGTATCACCGCTATATTCATGCATGCAATGTTTAATACACTATGATCTCCTATTCAAATATATGAATCCGCTTTCATATATAATTATGATCTTTGTTAGTCTCTTACACCCACACAATCCTCTAACCTTTGTAGCTACCACTAACTTTCTCTCGTGCATGCACACGCCCTCCCCCTCCCTCGGCATTCTATCCACCGGGTACATTCATTTTTTTCTTTAGGTCGTTCTCCCAGAGTCTCCACAACTCCTTTCTGACACACACTGATCGATAAACCTCTCCAGTGATGCCTGCCTACAACATACACACACACCTTCAATCTCCTCCTTTATGTGTCCTTGCCTCGTGTCTCTCATACGGTCACACACACGTGTAAACTCTCGCCCCTCTTTTCATCGATCTCACAACCGCACACTCCTCCCCCTATCTAGCTAGTAGCTGGGCCTCTCGCACCACCTCCTAGATCCATTCTCTCTGTCTATCCATCTCGCTGGGCCTTATTTGCCTTTAACAAATGGACGTACACCGACCGACCTCTCGCTATACATATAGCTAGCTAGGTCCTTATAACTCGCTTTTACCCGCTGATGACCCGCAAGTATACATGATAGTTGTAGCCTCTTTTGATAAGTAAGAGTGTCGAACCCAACGAGGAGCTAAAGGTAGAACAAATACTCTCTCAAGTCCTATCGGCCACTGATACGACTCTACGGACGCTTGACATTCGCTTTACCTAGAACAAGTATGAAACTAGAAGTACTTTGTAGGTGTTGTTGGATAGGTTTTGCAATATAATAAAGAGCACGTAAATAAAAACTAGGGGCTGTTTAGATAAAGAAGCAATAAAGTAAATATAGCGAGTGTGGAAAAGTGGTGGTAGGAGTTGTGAAATTGTCCCTAAGCAATTGACTACGTTACTAGACCGGTAATCACTATTGCAATTCTATTTGAGGGAGTGGCATAAGCTAACATACTTTCTCTACTTGGATCATATGCACTTATGATTGGAACTCTAGCAAGCATCCGCAACTACTAAAGATTCATTAAGGTAAAACCCAACCATAGCATTAAAGTATCAAGTCCCCTTTATCCCATACGCAAACAACCTACTTACTCGGGTCTGTGCTTCTGTCACTCACGCCACCCACCATAAGCAAATCATAAACATATTGCAAACCCTACAGCGGGAATCCCTCACACTTGCGCGACATGGAGGGCACAATAGGACAGCACCAATAATAAAACGTGCAACTCAAACCAATCATAGCAATTCATCAATCACCGATAGGACAACGAAAAACTACTTAGACATCATAGGATGGCAACACATCATTGGAAAAATAATATGAAGCATAAAGCACCATGTTCAAGTAGAGGGTATAGCGGGTTGCGGGAGAGTGGACCGCTGGATATAGATGGGGGAAGGTGATGGAGATGTTGGTGAAGATGATGGCGGTGTTGGTGAAGATCGCGGTGATGATGATGGCCCCCGACAGCGTTTCGGCGCCACCGGAAGCAAGGGGGAGAGAGCCCCCCTTCTTCTTCTTCTTCTTCCTTGACCTTCTCCCTAGATGGGAGAAGGGTTTCCCCTCTGGTCCTTGGCTCCCATGGCGTGGGAGGGGCGAGAGCCCCTCCAAGATTGGATCTATCTCTCTGTTTCTACGTTCTCAGATTCTACCCCTTCACCGTTTCTTTAATATCCGAAGATCCGTAACTCCGATTGGGGCGAATCTCTCGCCCAGATTTGTCTCGTAAAATTAGATTTCTTGCGGCAAAAGAAGAGTGTTAACCGCCTTACGGGGGGACCAGGAGAGTCCAGGGCGCGCCTGCCTCCCTGGGGCATGCCCCTATCTCCTGGCCCCCTCCGGCACAGTCTCGCATTGATTTTACTTCCCAAAAATCATAAATATTCCAAAATAATTCTCCATCCGTTTTTATCCCGTTTGGACTCCGTTTGATATGGGGTTTCTGCGAAACATAAAACATGCAACAGACAGGAACTGGCACTGGGCACTGGATCAATATGTTAGTCCCAAAAATAGTATAAAAAGTTGCCAAAAGTATATGAAAGTTGAAGAATATTGGCATGGAACAATAAAAAATTATAGATACGATGGAGACGTAGTAGCATCCCCAAGCTTAATTCCTGCTCGTCCTCGAGTAGGTAAATGATAGGAAAGAATAATTTTTGATGTGGAATGGTACCTAGCATATTCTTGATCATATGTCTAATCATGGCAAGAATATTAAGACATGATTGATTCAAAGCAATAGTCTATCATTTGACATAAAAACAATAATACTTCAAGCGTATCAATAAAGCAATCATGTCTTTTCAAAACAACAAGGCCAAAGCAAGCTTATCCCTACACAATCATATAGTTTGGCCATGCTTCATTTTCGTCACACAAAATGCCCCCATCATGCACAACCCCGACGACAAGCCGAGAAATTGGTTCATACTTTTTAACGTGCTTCAGCTTTTTCAACCCTCATGCAATACATGAGCGCAAGCCATGGATATAGCACTATAGGTGGAATAGAATATAATGATGGAGGTTATGTGAAGAAGACAAAAAAGGAGAAGGCTCACATCGACGTTGCTAATCAATGGGCTATGGAGATGCCCATCAACTGATGTCAATGCGAGGAGTAGGGATTGCCATGCAACGGATGCACTAAGAGCTATAAGTGTATGAAAGCTCAACAAAAGAAACTAAGTGGGTGTGCATTCAACTTGCTTGCTCATGAAGACCTAGGGCATCTGAGGAAGCCCATCGTTGGAATATACGAGCCAAGTTCTATAATGAAAATTCCCACTAGTATATGAAAGTGATCACATAGGAGACTCTCTATATGAAGAACATGGTGCTACTCTGAAGCACAAGTGTGGAAAAAGGATAGTAACATTGCCCGTTTTCTTTTTCTTTTTCTTTCTTTTTTTTCTTTTTTTTCTTTTCGGGTGGGCTTCTTTGGGCCCTTTTTTTATTTAGGCTTCTTTGGCCTTTCCTTTTTTTTCTTTTTTTTCTTTTTCTTTTTTATGGGGCAATGTTCTATAATGATGATCATCACACTTTTATTTACTTACAACTCAATATTACAACTCGATACTGGAACAAGGATATGACTCTATATGAATGCTTCTGGCGGTGTACCGGGATGTGCAATGATCTAGCATAGCAATGACATCAGAAAACGGACAAGCCATCAAAACATCATGCTAGCTATCTTACGATCATGCAAAGCAATATGACAATGAATGCTCAAGTCATGTATATGATGATGATGGAAGTTGCATGGCAATATATCTCGGAATGGCTATGGAAAAGCCATAATAGGTAGGTATGGTGGCTGTTTTGAGGAAGATATAAGGAGGCTTATGTGTGATAGAGAGTATCATATCACGGGGTTTGGATGCACTGGCGAAGTTTGCACCAACTCTCGAGGTGAGAAAGGGCAATGCATGGTACTGTAGAGGCTAGCAAATTGTGGAAAGGTGAGCGTATATCCATGGACTCACATTAGTCATAAAGAACTCATATACTTATTGCAAAAGCCTACTTAGCCCTTGAAGCAAAGTACTACTATGCATGCCCCTAGAGGGATAGATTGGTAGGAAAAGACCATCGCTCGTCCCCGACTGCCACTCATAAGGAAGACAATCAAAGAACACCTCATGCTCCAACTTCGTTACATAAGGGTTCATCATACGTGCATGCTAAGGGACTTGCAAACCTCAACACAAGTATTTCTCAATTTCAGAATTACTCAACTAGCATGACTCTAATATCACCACCTTTATATTGCAAAACCATTGCAAGGAATCAAACATATCATATTCAGTGATCTACAAGTTTATGTAGGATTTTATGACTAACCATGTGAATGACCAATTCCTGTTATCTCTCTAAATAGATATAAGTGAAGCAAGAGAGTTTAATTCTTTCTACAAAAGATATGCCCATGCTCTAAGAAATATAAGCGAAGAAAAAGAGCATTCTACAAATGGCGGTTTTCTATGTGAAGAGAAACATGCAACCCGGAGTTCAAATGATATAAGTGAAGCACATGAAGCATTCTATAAAGCCATACTCAAAAGATTTAAGTGAAGTGCAATGAGCATTCTATAAATCAACCAAGGACTATCTCATACCAGCATGGTTCATAAAAGAAAAGTGAAAACTAAATGCAAAAGACGCTCCAAGATTCGCACATATCACATGAACGAAATGAATACGAAAACATACCGATACTTGTTGAAGAAAGAGGGGATGCCTTCTGGGGCATCCCCAAGCTTAGACGCTTGAGTCTCCTTGAATATTTACTTGGGGTGCCTTGGGCATCCCCATGCTTGAGCTCTTGCCTCTCTTCCTTTTCCTCATATCGAGACATCCTCGCTTAGACACTTCATCCACACAAAACTTCAATAGAAAACTCGGTAAGATCCGTTAGTATAATAAAGCAAATCACCACTCTAAGTACTGTTGCAAACTAATTAATATTATGTTTTTGCATTGTGTCTACTGTAATATAACTTTTCCATGGCGTAATCCACTAATAGAAATTGATAGTTTCATAAAAACAAGCAAACTATGCATCAAAAACAGAATCTCTCAAAAACAGAACAGTCTGTAGCAATCTGAACATACACCATACTTCTGGTACCCCAAAAATTCTACCAAAATTAGGAAAAATAAACAAGTTGTACAACAAGACAGTGCAAAGAATCAGAACCAATTGACGTTCCAGTTAAAAATTTAAAATCGCGCACTACAGACAAAGTTTCTGTCCTGCACCGTACAAACCAATAGGCATTGTAAACATCCTAAAGGAAAACCTTGGCACATTATTTTAATAATACAATGGAATTGTACAAGGGGATAATTATTTTTGTTGAAAAGTTTCTGTAATCAAGATTCACAAAGTTTCCATGAGCATGAACAAAGTTCAAGGCTAGCTCCCACTTCAACAATGCTTGTCTCTCTCACTTTCACTTTCCTTTTTGAAAAGTTTTAGGTTACCCTCTTTATTTTTTTGTTTTTAAACTATATGAAAGCACACAACATAAATAAATGACTCTCCAAAACTTCTGTGTTGTCTCCCTGGCAGCACTTTCTTTAAAGCCATTAAGCTAGGCATATAGTGCTCAAGTAATAGATCCACCCGGATCCCAAGGTATATCAAAGCTAATTTTAATTAATAATGATTTGTAATTTAGTAGTGAGCAAAAAGTAACATATATCATGCAACAACAAAGTCTAACTCTCTTTCTATGCATCGGCATGTCATAAAAGAACAATTCATGCACACCAAGTAAAGGCCAATGCATAGTATAAGCAGTTTCTTGCAATTTTATCATATTGGAGACATAAAGAGGCGGAGATGTAGTTCCTCTCTCATAATAATTGCAAGTAGGAGCAGCAAGCACATGCATATTATATCTATCAAAATCATCATGTGCAACGGTAAAAGGCAACCCATCAATATAATCCTTACTAAGCGCAAACTTCTCCAATATAGTGTAGTCGGGAGAATTTTAAAAGATAATAGGACTATCATGCGTGGGTGCAATAGCAACAATTTCATGTTTAACATAAGGAACTATAGCAAGTTCATCTCCATAAGCATAATTCATATTGGCATCTTGGCCACAAGCATAGCAAGCATCATCAAAAAGGGATATTTCAAGAGAATCAACGGGATCATAACAATCATCATAGCAATCATCCTTCGGTAAGCATGAAGGGGAATTAAACAATGTATGAGTTGAAGAGTTACTCCCATTAGAAGGTGGGCACGGGTGATCAATCCGCTCTTCCTCCTTTTGTTCTTCGCTCTCCTCATCATCTTTTTCATCCAATGAGCTCACAGTTTCATCAATTTCTTCTTCCATAGCTTCCTGCAAAATATTAGTCTATTCTTGGAAAGCGGAGACTTTCTCAATAAAAGCATTAATATTGTAATTGTATTCATAATTTTCATAGCAATATCTAAGTAAAGCAAGATTTTCAGGCCTATAAACACCATCATCATCAAAAGCTTCATACTTTTCAAACAAAGATTCTATTTCATAAGCGGCCTTAAAAGCAACAAATTCTTTAATTTGTTCAACATCATAGTAATCATATATACCATTAGCATAAGAAGCTAAGGTTTCATTATCATTAAATTTGCATGAAAAGGGATGGTGTGGAGCCTTCATCCTAGAGCAACAAGTAATATCATATCTCAAGCATAGATCCCGAGCATACCAACGCAACATATTAATTTGATCCCATAATAGTTTCCCTTTTTGTGTAAAGCAATAATCCCTAAAGTATTCATGTTGATCCAACATGTCTCCCATTATAAAGTTCAATGGGGTTTTCTCAGGATTATCAAAGTAGTACATAATATCTTTCACAAAAGTAGAATCGAGGGTTTTAGGTGTTACCCCATCTCCATGAGTAGCAAGTACACCTAATTTTTTTGGTATTTCGTGTTCCATATCCATAACTAAAGATAGAGAACAACTTAGAACAGCAAATAAAATTTACTTAGTGATAAAGCAAACAAGCACACACGAGAATATTTACCCCACGCTATGACTCCCCGGCAACGGCGCCAAAAAAGGTCTTGATGACCCGCAAGTATACGTGATAGTTGTAGCCTCTTTCGTTAAGTAAGAGTGTCGAACCCAACAAGGAGCTAAAGGTAGAACAAATACTCTCTCAAGTCCTATCGGCCACTAATACGAATCTACGGACGCTTGACGTTCACTTTACCTAGAACAAGTATGAAACTAGAAGTACTTTGTAGGTGTTGTTGGGATAGGTTTGCAATATAATAAAGAGCACGTAAATAAAAACTAGGGGCTGTTTATATAAAGAAGCAATAAAGTAAATATAGCGAGTGTGGAAAAGTGGTGGTAGGAGTTGTGAAATTGTCCCTAAGCAATTGACTACGTTACTAGACCAGTAATCACTATTGCAATTCTATTTGAGGGAGAGGCATAAGCTAACATACTTTCTCTACTTGGATCATATGCACTTATGATTGGAACTCTAGCAAGCATCCGCAACTACTAAAGATTCATTAAGGTAAAACCCAACCATAGCATTAAAGTATCAAGTCCCCTTTATCCCATACGCAAACAACCTACTTACTCGGGTCTATGCTTCTGTCACTCACGCCACCCACCATAAGCAAATCATAAACATATTGCAAACCCTACAGTGGGAATCCCTCACGCTTGCACGACACGGAGGGCACAATAGGATAGCACCAATAATAAAACATGCAACTCAAACCAATCATAGTAATTCATCAATCACCGATAGGACAACGAAAATCTACTCAGACATCATAGGATGGCAACACATCATTGGAAAATAATATGAAGCATAAAGCACCATGTTCAAGTAGAGGGTATAGCGGGTTGCGGGAGAGTGGACCGCTGGATATAGATGGGGGAAGGTGATGGAGATGTTGGTGAAGATGATGGCGGTGTTGGTGAAGATCACGGTGCTGATGATGGCCCCCGGCAGCGTTCCAGCGCCACCAGAAGCAAGGGGGAGAGAGCACCCCTTCTTCTTCTTCTTCCTTGACCTTCTCCCTAGATGGGAGAAGGGTTTCCCCTCTGGTCCTTGTCTCCCATGGCATGGGAGGGGCGAGAGCCCCTCCAAGATTGGATCTATCTCTTTGTTTGTGCGTTCTCAGATTCTACCCCTTCACCGTTTCTTTAATATCCGGAGATCCGTAACTCCGATTGGGGTGAATCTTTCGCCCAGATCTTTCTCATAAAATTAGCTTTCTTGTGGCAAAATAAGAGCGTCAACCTCCTTACGGGGGAGGAGAGTCCAGGGTGCGCCTTCCTCCCTGGGGCGCGCCCCCTATCTCCTGTCCCCCTCGGGCACCGTCTCACGTTGATTTTACTTCCCAAAAATAATAAATATTCCAAAATAATTATCCGGCCGTTTTTATCCCGTTTGGACTCATTTTGATATGGGGTTTATGCGAAACGTAAAACATGCAACAGACAAGAACTGGCATTGGGCACTGGATCAATATGTTAGTCCCAAAAATAGTATAAAAAGTTGCCAAAAGTATATGAAAGTTGAAGAATATTGGCATGGAACAATCAAAAAATTATAGATACGACGAAGACGTATCACCCACGCGTCAATCGATCTACGTCGTTAGTTGTGTCTCTCCTTTCCTCCGACAAACAACAATTGATCTACCGATCTAGTTAGGTTTGCTTACGAAACACATGGTCCCCCTTCATCTTCCATGGATGCATCCCGACAGATCTATCATGCACAGGCACACACAGAAACACATCCCCACTTTTATTGATAACATTGCAGTTCCACCCTCAGTTTGTCTAGTAGGCCTCTCCCACCATCTTCTAGAAGCAACTCCATCACCCATCCAGCACTCTACCCCTCTCCCTCCCTCTCTCTCCTCTCTCTCTCTCTCTGTCCCATCATATTTCCCGTCCTTCAGTTATGTATGGATGTCAACCGATCTCCCTCAAGACATAGCCGGGTCTCTCCTTCTCAACACATATACGAGTCATTCTACCTCTATAGTTAGGCCTCTGCCTACCCCTCCCCCACTCCCTCCCCCACACACACCGATACATCGAGCGCTCTAGTCATGTCTCCCTGCCACACACAAACTTGACATGTGCCCTCTAACGTTCTGGTAGGCCAATCGCCCTATATCTTTGACTTGCACACACACACACACACACAATTTCGATGGCTCTCTTCATTGATCTCGCACCCACCCACTTGATCCTCTCTTTGACTCTATCGATAGCTATGATCCCTCCCTCTCTTCTCATGAATTGCCCGACCCTCTATATATGATATGGATAGGCCTCCATTTCATACACATTGCATGCAAAATTTTGTTTGAGATGTCATCGACACATATTCCCACAAATAATTCACGAAATCAACCCCCACCCCACCCCCACCCCCACCCCAAACAAAAAACACTCACAAACACGGTTTGTATCTATCACACACACCCACGTAGGTGGGGGACGTGCACGAAGAGAAGAGGTGCATGCACGGCGCATGTACTCCCGTCTCTTTCCCAACCACACCCGTGCGGGTACACGGTGGAGCTCATTTCTGTACGAAAAAGGCAGCCCACATGGTAATTTGGCACGTGTACTGGTTTTCCACTTGGTGGAGGGAGGATCGTCTACCACGGGTGAACAAACAAATTGCGACTTGACGCGTTATGTTAAATTAAAAAAAGAGGCAAACCATGTGGGGCCTGCCTTAGAGGCAAGGCTCTATACACTGGAGTACTTTTGATGTGTCCCGTCAACTCGCAGAATGAGGAGAAGCTTGCTTAGTACGTCGTCTCCCCCGCCCACGAGCGCGGTGGCTCGCAGGATGAGGTGAAGCTTGCTCCGCCTTACGCCCGCTCCCTCGCCCATGCGCGCGGTGGCTTGCAGGAAGAGGTGAAAAATTTAGTACTCCCTCCGTTTACTCCTTGTCCCTACTACCTTGGTTATAGAGATTATATCATATTGTTTGGAATATATATGTCCTTTAGTAGATTTCAATATGAACTACTAGTACATACTCCAAACACTGATGTATATAGACGTATTTTAGAGTGTACATTCACTCATTTTGCTCCGTATGTAGCAATCTTCCTCACCCCTCGACCCTCACCCACGTGGTGGACGTGCAACAGTTCATTCGGTCTCATATAGCCAGAATGATATATACTGCACTACCATTATTGCTCGACTTCCCGAAGAGGCGAAGAGCCAATCGCAAGGTTAATATTTTGGAGATGCCAAGCGCAAGGTTATAGGAGAACGAGTACTAGGTGCCACTTCATTTATAAATAATGTTTTTTTTCTTCAGTGGCACACACGCAATATGATAGGTTCATATGGAGAGAAAAGGAAACGGCTCCACTATATACATAGTCAGGATGGGCCAGCCTAGACGGTTGCTTGCTGGGGTTGCTCTCTTCACACTCTCTCGCCCAAAACGACTGTGGCCACATCTCTAACATCCCGGCGGATCACGCCCGCTGGGGGAAGGGGTGGATGCTTAGTGTAGATGCGGTCGCCGTCGCCGATGGCGAAAACCCACTGTCGGCACGTCCCGATCAGGGGTCCCCACCGTTCTCTCTCACAAAGCCGGTGAGGTTGCCTTCGTCCCTTGCTCACTGCCGCAACGTGGGTAGTTGCCGCCTCCTGCCGCCCTCCTCAAGGTTGAGCTACGTCCCTCAGGTACAACTCCCTTTACAGCTGACTTGCACCACTGCTCCAGCTGCCCACATCACTCCCTGTGGATATTTCTCTACTTCTTTGCCCCGCACATACCTCTAGTGGCTTCTACCTACTGTATTTGTGATGAGTTTATGTCTCATCAACTAGTCCCAGTAATCTTATTCTAAACACGCTTCTTCAATTTCTTTGCCACAAGGATGCTCATCTCGATTTTGGTGAAACTGCACAAAATGATCCGATGGTCAAAAGGTTGCAAACTTCATTTATTAGGAAGCTCGAACGTTGCCAGCAAATTGAAGCTTGGTTAGGGTTCACGGTTTAAGGGCTAGGGACTGCATGGATCGTTTTTTTTCTTTAGCTGCCTCTGTTCCAAAATAAGTGTCATCTTTAGTAGTAGTACAACTTTGTACTAAAGTTTTCACAAAGTTGAGACACTTACTGGAACGAAGGGAGTACATATTTGCTATGATCTGTCAATCATTGAGATGCAATAGCATGCACGTTAGTCTCCTTTGTATTTGATGAAATGTTGCAACGGGCAACCTTGGACGCAAGATACATGTAACAGAAGCTGGAAGCTTCATAGCATTGTACAAATTTATCTCGCTGATAAATTACAGTACGTACTATACTAGTACTTCCTCCATTCCTAAATATAAGTCTTTGTAGAGATTTCACCATGAACCACATGCGGATGTATATAGATGCATTTTAAGCGTAGATTCATTCATTTTGTTCCGTATGTAGTGGAATCTCTACAAAGACTTATCTACTAGTAATAGCTAGCCCCCACTACTAGGAATTCTCTATCCTCTCCTTGAGACACATCATCAAAATTAATGTAGCCGTTAGATGAACTAAATCAGTCCATAATAGCCGTATGATCTAGACGTTGAGAGGCTCCGCACTAAGCCACATGTAAGCATGCAGAAATACCATGGCATGCATGTGAGTGGGTTTTAAATCACATCAACATGTCTTCATGCAAGCATGCACTGGTAGCATGCATGTAAGTGAGCTTTTAAGTCCCATTAACATGTCAAAAAGAAAAATATAATCCCATTATGAAGTAGGAGTTGGCTGATCTTTTTTCCTTACGTGGGATGATCTAAATGATGATGGGAGTTTATTTAGTTTGGCTACCACATTTGTCATGCGGTTATAGAGTTTTTTTAGTTCTATGAAATCGATAATTTTGCTCAGAGAGATATACGGTTGTTCCGCGGCAACGCGCGGGGACTCATCTAGTAATATTTAGGAACAGAGGGAGTACTATGTAAAGAGTTAGGTGTCGCACGGTGATAGTGTGAGGTGGGCCATGTAATCACTCAGCCTGCGTGTTTTCACTGCTCTTGCACGCCTCCGCTGTAAGAATGAAGAAAATAATAATCTAGTAGTACCTCCTTTCGCCGAAAGCGTGGGACATCCAGCAGTCCTACCACCTCAGTAATAAAGACCAATGAGCCGTCAAATCACATAGACCCAGCAGTAAGTTGGACGGACAAAGCAACCATCACTCTTGCGCCAGTGAGAGGTCGCGTCCGCTCTGCCCGGGCATGAATGCGGCACCGATTCTTTGGAGCGGCGCTGACCATTTCGGGCGGGAAGCACGCGCGGGCGATGGAGGGGCTTTGGGTGGGCCAGGCTGGTCAGGAGCGGGCGTGGCTGCTGTCCGCATGTCCCTACCGGACACACCCGGAAACGAGAGGATGCACCGACTCTCATGGCTAAAATCCTACACTACACACCATCTCTCTGTAGGAGTAGGTCGATCTGTCGCTCTCTATAACACACACATGCTGTTAAACACACACACACACATACACACACGCACACGCACGCACCTTGGTCCCGTTGCACCTTCTAACATGACTTATTACACCTAGACGGAGGGAGTAGTAAGTATACGAGATACGGTGGCACACTGGTTTAAGTCGAATACAAGTGCCCTAAATTGTGTGCATGTTATAATAAGGATTCACTTAAAATAGTACGTAAGCGAACAGAGGGATCAATTGGACAGTTTTCCCGAGCAGTAGCAAGATGTCTGAGGTAAGATACACCGCTGACGCTTTCAATTTTTCTTATTAATTTGTTTGTTTCACCCTCTGACTGGTGGGACCCAACGTACTACGTGGAGAGAGGTAAGGTGACTAAGGCTGCATTATTTCTGCACCACTGTGGATAGTCTTACCACCAAAGCCACATGACACGATTATGATTGAAATCCCAATGACTCCCACACACACGCACACAAAAAAACACGGCATGCTTGTCACACGAATGCAGGAATGTATAAAAGGTTATTTTCCTCTTGTTGAACATAACGGGAGGGTTGTGTAGCTGGTTAGCCTGTTCGCTCATCAAACTTGAGGTCTCGGGTTTGATAACTACACTTGAGCATAATTTGTGCCAGGAGGATTCTTTGACTGGTCAAAATGGATGGATACGGAGCTATACGATCTCGTAGTGACCGTATAATCACCTCATCATGTATAAACTGCAGCCTCGGCACTTGTTTTCTAGAGTTTGCACGCTTCACACTCACTCTCCAGTATATATATATATATACACGCTGGAGCCTCAGCACTTGTAGCTGCTCTCTTCACACTCTCTCGCCCTCTCCAGATCTAAACAAGACTTCGTTGGCCTCTCTCTCCCCTCACTGGTGCTCAAAGAGCCGGCAGGATCCGTCCGCCGGGAAGGGAAGGAGGCTTAACGCTGTCGCCGTCGGTGAGGGAGGGAATCCACTACCGGCGCAACTGTTCACTTTCAGCCAGCGGCGGCGCGGGAGGGCCTCCGACCCCTTCTTCTTCGTTGCCGTCCTGTCGCCCACCGAACCACGCCCCAAGAACCTTAAGGTATAATTTACTTACTCCACATGCATTGCTCTAGCTGCATGTATACTAGATGTAGAGGCCGGGGGTCATCCTCCTTTTCTAAAAAAAGTTGCATGTATACCATGAATCTAGGACGTGGTTCAAAGAGGAAAGGAGTGGGGGAAAGTAGTGGGAAAAGTTGTATATAGCATGAATCTAGGACGTGGTTCAAAGAGGAAATGAAGGGGGAAAGTTGTATAGCATGAATCTAGGACGTGGTTCAAAGAGGAACGGAATGGGGGAAAATAGTGGGGAAAGTTGTATCGCATAAATCTAGGACGTGGTTCAAAGAGGAAAGGAAGGGCCGAAAGTACTAGTACAAACTGGAGGTAGAGTTTGAGCAGGACTAGATTTGCTGCGCTCACATAGGGAAATGTGTCTAAAGATAACAAAACTGGGACCAACACAATTATGCTCCTTGGTTGTTTGTTCTTTGTCGCAATAGACAGTGCATGACCACAGTACATCGGTAGATGCACATGGTGCTGGTGCGTCCACTGTCCCGTGCAACTCATTAGCTGTTGTTAATCTAAGGCCTTGTTTGGTTAAAAACTCCGTAGTCCCTACCTGCTTGGTTCTAGGGACTAAACATGGACTAGAGGTTATTAAATGACATGCTAAAAGACCATGTTACCCCTAGTAATGAACTAATAGAGACAACGTGCGATGCATGGCAGGGGCAACTGTTGGAAAAAGTCCCAAAAAGACTCCCTCGGGGTCTTCTTTCTTTAGTCCCAAATGCCCACTTTTAGTCCCTAAAAGTCCCTCCTGTTTGGTTTAGATGGGACTAACATGGAGTTTTTTTAGTCCCTACACCAAAATGTCCCTGTAAACAAACACCCTCTAATAATGCCGTTGGAAAATTGATGCAATGCCACAGTTAAAAGCTAATTACATGTTTAACGAATTTTATTGATAATATAATATCTATGTTAATATTAATCAATGCCACCGTTTGAGAAATGTACTATCTTGGTTTCTTTCCCATTTAGATAAGGTAGATGCTTCTTTTTGTTGGCTTCTGTGTCATCCACCGTTATTGAACACTAATTGTTTCCTTTGCACCTCTGTGTAAACAGGGTTATCTACTTCACCTCGTTGCCATTGTGACCTTTTGTTGCACTCCACAAAACACTTTTGTTTTAAGAGTGTTTTGTGCAGTTCAACCAAAATGTCACACCGACAATGTTGCTTGATTGCTTGATCTTAGTGGAACTGCACAAGAAGAGATCTTACTTCCTATCCGTGTTGGCAAATTTGGTTCAGATCTTCTTCTTGCGAGTTGTTTGAATTCCGCATCATGAGAGGTCAGTACTAGCCTTCTTTCACATGATTCTGCAGTGTGCTTTCATATGTTGTGCTACTTGTACGATAATGTTGCTTGATTTTAGTGAACTGCACAAATGGACACAAGACATCCAATCTATATGTGCACCGTAATATCCCATTGAGGTAAGATAAGGATATTTCACAACTGTTGGCCTGTATTTTGCCACTTTCATCAGAAAATTAAGTTTAGTATTATACTTGTGCTTCCTAATTGACATGCCAAATCTTACATTGAAGGCGAAGCTTGTCTGTTATTGAACCAAGTGATGAAGGGGAAGAACAAGCGGAAGAAAAACAAAAATCAACTCCCGGTGCTATAATGAAGCACTGGAACTGTGATGACACAAGTGATGATATAGTTTTGCATCTTAATTTATTTCTATGGCTGGAACGAGCATATTGTTTTCCCACTGATTTGATGCCACTCTTAATGTAATATGTAATTATCTCTACTTGTGCAAACAGGGATCTTCTTTGAAGATACCATATATTTTAGTGGAACTGCACAAGAAGATGTTGGAAACATTAAACTAATCCAGGAGTATATAGTAATCATGGCCACCACCGTAGATAGAAATAGATGGTTCCGGAGAAGTGCTTCATCTATATGCTCTACACAATAAGCCTCCTGACAAAGGTTGGTACTCTCCCACTGATTTCATCCATATGATTGAGCTTGGTCATCTCTATTGGTGTTGTGCTACTGTTTAGATACTGTCATGACACTACAAGAAATATGTCAACTAGCGACCTTCTGTTAGTGACCCTGGAAGAATTGGTCATAGATTTATGACCATTTCAGAGAAATTGGTCAAAAGCTGTCCAGGGGGCTCCAAACCCTAAACTATAACGACCATTTTGGTCACAAAGGTCATAATTTCCTTACACGAAATGGTCATAAAGAAGATAGCACTGGTCCGCTGCCTTATTTCTAGCTGATCATGACCAATATAGATGGTCATAACCTTGTAAATTGTGGTGGGTTGCTATGACTAGGCGCCACCTCATCTGTTTTGCCTATGTGTCATGTCCATGTGGCAGTTTTTGCCCTAAGTTGTGAAGCAACCTATATTTCTGTCATTCCCAAAATTCCCAAAAAAATCTCATAAATTCTTTGTGTCATATCTTTGTCAAATATGTAAAAAACCTTCCTTGCCTAGTTCAAAAATAATTCAAAAATATTCATTTTCCTATTCTGTTTAGAAAAACACTTTGTGAAGGAAGTACCACTTTGGCATGTCCAAATGGTATCCATTTTCTACAGTGCTTTCCTATGCCTAAATAACCATCCTCAACCAAATGCCAGCTCAATCCATTCATTATTTTGAGCCCAGCTTCAACATTCGTATTTATGTCCAGTGTGGTACTTTGCAAAGCAAGTACCACCTAGGCTCCTCCTTTTGAGCTGAAACTTTGTGAAGACGGTCTTCTTAGTAACTGATAATCCTCAGCCAAAACTCACGCCCATTAGCCATGTGCATTTCCCGTACCGCTAATCAAACACTTGGCTGCTTATTCGTGTTTGAGCATCGATCGGTCTCCTCGTGAGAATCTTATGTTGTGATTTTCTTCCTAGCACCTACCTAGGGAGTGACCAACCCACTAGACATGCCTAGGCCGCCCAGAACACATGGCAACACCACGGTCACGCGGTGACCACGCGGCGGGCATGCGAGTTTACGCTCTCTAGAGTTGGGGCCCTCGGCCACCGTCCAAACCTCGACGTATCGCCACCAAACCATGTATTTATTATTAAATAGGTACTTATGTAACTTGAAATGATTTTTGGAAAAAATAAATAGCAAATTATGAGGCAGCTGTAGTTCAAATTTGACCCGCTTCCTACTGAATCGGTGGGAATTTGTCTTTTTCACCAGAGGTGGATCAAAACTTTTGACAGCCAACCATTTTTTCAATTGTGCATTAAATATGGCCTAGTATTTTAGAAAATTGATTTGGTACAATTTTCCAACAAATATATGGTAGGTCCTTCACAAAAAAACTCATTTCAGGCACTCGGAAAATGGAAAATGAATTTTCCGTGCAAAGAAAATGAAAACTCCATAAGGAAACATTGTTTGAAATTCCAAGATGCACCCTTGTGCACAATATGAGATCATTTGAACAAACTATGCCATGAATGTGGCCATAAGATTGATCATTTGGCTTGAAAGCCATGAATCTTCACGCATGATAGCTCATTTTTTAGAACACTTTTTAAAAATAATTTCCGTATTACAAGTTTATTATTTTTTCTGGAAACTTGGTCACATATAATGACACAATGCGAATGTTTTCCAATTTTTTGATTTTTTTGAATTTTTTATGCCCGTTTCAAAATGCGGTCAAAACGGCGGGCTTGACTGTTCCTAGCTAGTGGTTGAATCTTGGAATTTTTTTGGTGGTTCTCTGATTAAATAGATACTTATGTACCTAGAAATTATTTTTGGAAAAAATAAAGAGTAAACTACGAGGTAGCTACAATTCAAATTTGACCCGCTTCGAGTTGAATCGGCGGAAATTTGTCTTTTCCATGAGAGGTGGATCAAAACTTTTTACACCCAACCATTTGGTCAATTTTACATTAAATATGTCCTAGTATTTTAGAAAATTGACTTGGTACAATTTTGCAACAAATATATGGTAGGTCCTTCACAAAAAACTTCGTTTTGGGTACTCGAAAAATGGAAAATGAATTTTTTGTCCAAAGAAAATGAAAACTTCCTTAAGCAACATTGTTAGTCATTCCAATATGTACCCTTGTGCACAACATGAGATCATTTGAACAAACTATGCCATGAATGTGGCCATAAGATTGAGCATTTGGGTTGAAAGCCATTCATCTTCACGCTTGATAGCTCGTTTCTGAGAACACTTTTTTTTAAATAATCGCCATATTACAAGTTTATAATTTTTTCTGGTAACTTGGTCACATATGATGACACAATGCGAAGGTTTTCCAATTTTTTTGATTTTTTTTGAATTTTTTATGCCCGTTTCGAAATGCGGTCAAAACGGCAGGAGTATCCATTCCTAGCTAGTGGTTGAATCTTGGATTTTTTTTGGTGTTTCTCTGATTAAATAGATATTTATGTACTTATAAATGATTTTTGAGCAAACTACGAGGTAGCTACAGTTCAAATTTGACCCACTTCCACCTGAATCGGCGGAAATTTGTCTTTTTCACCAGAGGTGGATCAAAACTTTCAACACCCAACCATTTGGTAAGTTCTATATTAAATATGGACTAGTATTTTAGAAAATTGACGGAATCCAATTTTGCAACAAATATTTGGTAGGTTCTTCACAAAAAAACTCATTTTTGCCACTCAAAAAATGATTAAAAATAGCTGGAAAGATCATAAATGCATATAAATTGGTTCTTATCCATAAAATGTGGTCTAACTCTAGTGAAAATTTGTGTGGTGCACTTTTGAAAAATATTTTTGATAGTTACTTCACAAAATCCCTTTATTTTTAGTACTCGGAAACTATTTTAAATCACTGATTTTCCGAACCAATCAGAACTCTTCTCACGGATTGATGACACGGCGTCCATCCATCCATCCATCCATCATCTCTCCATCCCAAAGTCATCCATCCATCTATCGACAGAGAAAAAAGAAAGATACCCCACCCGCAGCCCAAACCCTAGACCCCTCCCCCATCGCCCCCTCTCCCCCCTCGTCCAAACCTAGGTTCCTGTCCCTGGTGGCGGCGCCGCCATCCTTCCTTCGTGCCGCACACGATTCTGGCGAGTAGAGGCGGCTCTCGCCGGCGCGCAGCAGACCCCCAGGCTCCCCTCGCGCAGCTCTTTCCTCCCTGAGGGAGTCCTGGATTAGGGGGTGTCCGGATAGCTGAACTATCACCTTTGGCCGGACTCCTGTACTATGAAGATACAAGATTGAAGACTTCGTCCCGTGTCTGGATGGGACTTTCCTTGGGCGTGGAAGGCAAGCTTGGCGATACGGATATGTAGATCTCCTACCATTGTAACTGACTCTATGTAACCCTAACCCTCTTTGGTGCCTATATAAACCGGAGGGTTTTAGTCCGTAGGACGAACAACAATCATACCATAGGCTAGCTTCTAGGGTTTAGCCTCTCTGATCTCGTGGTAGATCTACTCTTGTACTACCCATATCATCAATATTAATCAAGCAAGAGTAGGGTTTTACCTCCATCGAGAGGGCCCGAACCTGGGTAAAAACATCGTGTCCCTTGTCTCCTGTTACCATCCGCCTAGACGCATAGTTCGGGACCCCCTACCTGAGATCTGCCGGTTTTGACACCGACATTGGTGCTTTCATTGAGAGTTCCTCTGTGCCGTCGCCATTAGGAAGGATGCCTCATCCCGTCTTTAAAGACGGCACCATTGCTAAAGGAGCTTTGTCCATCGGCCAAACTCTCCGGCTAGCGGTTTTCTTATGACCGCCTGTTCGGCCACCACGCAGACGATGACTTCTCGGGTCATTGAAAGCAATCTTCACGTTAACTCGGAACTCGTCGAGCAGTTAGATCCGATGGAGCTCTCGTCCATAAACGAGCTCTTGGATCACATCACCGCCCTGGGAGTCGCTACAGACTACGATCAGATTGGGCCTAAACTCAATCTGAGAGAGATCAACTCTCCCCAGGTTACCCACCACGTTGCTGTGGTTGAGGAACAATGCGGTGACCCCTCCTCTATTTTAAGGACTAGCTATGTTCGGATTCCCGATCCCTCCATGCCGGATTCCCGCGGAGGGGAGGACGTCACTCAAGCCCTGAACCTAAAGTCAGGCAGCGGGATAGATTCATTGGACAACATCCAAGAACCCAAGCTTCCAAGTTCGAAAACTTCTTGGCCCCTGAGTCTTAGATTGGACGGGGTTTCGAATTTAATTCCACCCGCCCACCCAAACATAAGCGATCTATCCCAAATCCGGCAAGAGCCCGCAGAAACAGTACACCATTAATAGGCCAGATTCCTCCTGGTCATCAACAGGATAAAGGATTGCCGTGAGGAGGACGCAATTTCATTCTTCTGCAATAATTGCATGGACAAGGGAATCCTCAACGCCGTAAGTCGTCGTGAAATTACACGCTTCGCTGACTTGGCGTCCATAGTACGAAAGTAATGTGCGATGGAAAGCGCCTAGAAAACCGAAATTAATTTTTGGGACAATCCGGCCCTGAATACAACCCCAGTCCGAAATAAAAGGGTGCATCATCGCCAGGCACGTGGGTTGAATACCAAAAAGCAAAAACCCTCTATAGGGCATGGAACCGTACAGGAAGGATGGCTCAATGGACCCTGCAAAATTCATAGTACAGAGAGCGCCACTCCAACTCATAGCCTTAGAGCATGTTGGATACTACGGCACGTGGCCAAAAGTGGCGAAGAGCTTCTAACTCCAGAGCACTAGCTCAAGGATACCAGTAAGGTATTAACAGTCTTCGAGACTTTCGCATCAAATAATATGCGGAAACGAACACTCCGCAGCCTTGCCGAAGTCTACCAAGTAGCAACAATAAACCCATGGAGTGACATGGCTATTACCTTTAATGCCAGTGACAAACCTAAATTCCGAACAACCCGAGCACCAGCCGCATTGGTCCTCAGTCCAATAGTGGACGACTTTCGCCTTACCAAGGTACTCATGGACGGTGGCAGCGGATTGAACCTCATTTACGAGGAAACCCTCCGAAAAATGGAAATGGACCGGAGCCGCATTGAGCGAAGCAGCACAACCTTTAGAGGAATAATCCCTAGTCGGGAAGCATGCTGTACAGGAAAAATCACACTGGATGTGGTGTTCGGCACGCTGGATAATTACAGGTCCGAGGAGGTCACGTTCCAAGTGGCCCCGTTCAGCAGCGGATATCACGCTCTATTAGGGCGAGAGGCATTCACAATTTTTCAAGCTATACCCCATTACGGGTACATCAAGCTCAAAATTCCCGGGCCAAACGGAATCATCACTCTTGCTAGTGACCCGGACATAGCACTCCGCGCCGAAAATTAGACAGCCGCACTGGCCCTTGAGGCACTATCCGAAGCCCTAGCGGCCGAGGAACTCACCGCGCTGCGCTCCACGGTGAATAGGGATGATGTGATACTCGATAAGAGATCCAAGTCCACCTCCTTTAAACCAGCAGACGAAATAGTCAAATTCCAAGTCCATCTAAGGGACCCTACAAAAACGGCCTCCATCGGGGCACAATTAAATCCTGATGTAGACGCCGCACTACGAGAATTCCTACGCAAAAATTGGGACATTTTTGCCTGGCACCCTTCAGACATGCCAGGAATCCCACGTCGGCTGGCCGAGCACAGCCTAAACATCCTAAAAGTATTCAAGCCAGTCAAATAAGCTCTTCGGCGTTTCTCCGAACCCAAGAGATAGGCCATGGGAGAGGAGCTAGCCAAACTATTGGAGGCCGGATTCATCAGAGATATAAAACATCCGGACTGGCTAGCAAACCTGGTGATGGTACCAAAGAAGGAGAAATCCTGGCGCCTATGCGTCGATTTCAAGGACCTTAACAAGGCTTGCCCAAAGGATCCCTTCCCCCTCCCCGGCATCGATCAAATTATCGACACTACCGCAGGAGACGATTCATTGTGCTTCCTCGATGCATACTCCGGCTACCACCAAATTAAGATGGCCGAGCCCGACCAAGCCGCAACGGCATTCATCACCCCATACGGCCCATTCTGCTTCAACACAATGCCCTTCGGGCTCAAAAACACCAGCGTAACATATCAGCACATGATTCAGACATGTCTGGCAAACCAGATCGGCAAAACAGTGGAGGCATACATAGACGATGTGGTCGTTAAAACCAAGCATGTCGAAACTCTAGTAGACGACTTGAGGCTCACAATCGATAATCTCCGAACATATGACATCAAGATCAACCCGGACAAATGTGTTTTCGGCGTACCAGTCGGAAAGCTCTTGGGCTTCATTGTATCCGGCAGAGGAATTGAAGCAAACCCAGCCAAGATCCGAGCTATGTCACAATTGGATATCCCAAAGGACCTCAAACAAATACAAAAATTGTCTGGATGTGTGGCGGCTCTAAGCCCCTTTATCTCCCGTTTGGGTGAAAAGGCATTACCCCTTTATCGCCTCCTCCGACGCACCGAACACTTCGAGTGGACGGATGCCAGCACAACTGGACTTGAAGAAATAAAAGCCATATTGTCAACAAACCCGGTCATGGACGCACCCAATATGGGCGAACCAATGCTATTATATATCATGGCAACTCATCAAGTTGTGAGCGCGGTGCTTGTTGTCGAACGAGAAACGGACGGACACAAGTTCCCCCTTCAAAAACTAGTTTACTACGTGTCCACTGTCCTAACTCCATGCAAGTCACGGTACCCACATTATCAAAAGATAGCATACGCGGTGTTCATGGCATCCAGGAAGCTGCGACACTACTTTCAAGAGTGTTCGATAACAGTAGCCACCGAAGTACCTCTTAATGACATTATAAACAACCGCGACGCGACGGGCCGGATTGCCAAATGGGCCATTGAGCTCCTCCCGTTTGACATAACCTATAAGCCACGACGAGCTATTAAATCACAAGTTTTGGATGACTTTGTCTCTGAATGGACTGAAGCCGAACTCCCTAAAGAGTACGGCGCATATTCCAACTGGATCATGCACTTCGACGGCTCCAAAATGTTGGCTGGTGTAGGGGCTGGCATCGTTCTGGCGTCCCCAACCGGAGATATGGTTCAATATGTACTCCAGATAATGTACACGGACTCCAACAACGCAGCCGAATACGAGGCCCTTCTACATGGCCTCCGGATGGCAGTCTCCATGGGCATTCAACGCCTAGAGGTGCGCGGGGATTCGAACCTCGCGATATCCCAAATAAATGGAGACTTCGATGCCAAGGATCCGAAAATGGCAGCTTATCACAACGCCGTCCTAAAAATGTCAGCTCGGCTTGAGGGGCTCGAATTTCACCATATAGCCCGGGATAACAACCAGGCAGCAGACGTATTGGCACGCATTGGCGCAAAGCGCGATGCCGTCCCTCCCAACATCTTCCTAGAGAGGCTGTTCAAGCCATCCGTACTATGGGAGGGGGAATCCGGAAATAACAACCCGGACCCAACCGCACTACCCGACACCGAACATTCTGACACAATCGGTGGTTCTGCCAACGAAGTAACATCCTCAGCCCACGTAATAATGGCAGTCATTGCCCCGTGGACGGAACCATTCCTAGCCTACCTAACCAGGCAGGAACTTCCCGAGGACCAAAACGAGGCCCGCTACATAGTGCGGCGATCTAAAGCCTATAAGGTCCATGAGGGAGAGCTTTACAATGAAAGCACAACCGGAGTCCTTAAAAGGTGTATCTCCGAAGAGGAAGGACGGAATCTTCTGGCTGAAATTCATGCCGGACTCGGCGGGCACCACGCCGCAGCTTGAGCCCTTGTAGGCAAGGACTTCCATACAAGATTTTATTGGCCGACGGCCCGGGCAGATGCTCAGGACTTAGTCCAACGATGCGTCGGTTGCCAGCTCTTTGCTAATCAAAGCCAGATGCCACCCACTGCCCTCAAAACTATACCCATAACCTGGCCCTTCGCGGTCTGGGGGCTTGACATGGTTGGACCCCTTAAAGGAGGAACCGACAAGCAAAAATACCTACTGGTCATGGTGGATAATTTCACCAAATGGATAGAGGCCAAACCTGTTAAGATGGCCGAATCCGGACAGGTGATAGACTTCATATCAGGGGTCGTACACCGTTATGGCATCCCCCATAGCATCATCACTGATAACGGCACGAACTTTACGGCCGACGAGGTCAAACTCTGGTGCAAAAACATGGGCATCAAGCTCGACTATGCTTTAGTCTATCACCCTCAAACTAACGGTCAAGTTGAGCGAGCAAATGGTCTAATCATGAGTGGCATCAAACCCAGACTAGTGCGGTCCCTCAAGGAATCTAACACACACTGGGTAGAGGAGCTCGACTTCGTACTCTGGGGGCTACAGACCACACCGAATCGCACTACCGGATTCACACCATTCTTTATGGTATACGGCGCAGAGGCAGTTTTGCCCTGTGATATAATTCATGACTCACCTTGCGTGCGCATGTACGAAGAAAGGGAAACCGAGCTTGATCGACAGGATAGTTTGGACGCCTTGGAGGAGGAGCGTGACGTGGCAAAAGCCCGTTCCGCATTCTATCAACAGCAGGCTCAAAGATATCAAAGTAGAGAAGTACGAGCCAAAACTTACAATGTTGGCGAGTTAGTTCTACGCCAGCCGGATAAGAGAAAGGACAAACTCAAGCCCAAATGGGAAGGTCCCTTCATCATCGACCAAGTCCTGACCGGCGGAACGTACCGTCTGTGAAATGCATCGGATAACCGACTCATGCCGAACCCATGGAACGCAGCCCGTCTCCGAAGATTCTACGCCTAGTGCCGGATTCTGAGTTCGTCTCCTTCCTCCGTCTATATTTTATACAGTAGTTGTCTTACATTTCTCCACTTCTCCCCCCTTTTTTCTCTTACAGCCTTTGATGGCTCGTTCGCGCTTTGTTCACACACACTTGACGCGCTATCCGCGCTCATTATACCCGGGGGCTTCTTTAACAGAAGCTTATTTATACGGGCTTCATGCCCAACACATGTGTCACACTTCCGCATGTACCTTTTATTCACCACTATATGCATCGATATGACTTAAGTTTTGGCCAAGCTGGGTTGCCTGGCTCCTGTGCTTACCCCTACATTCCCGATTGTTCGGCTAGGTGGTAAAGGGAGCACGTCTGTGATTGTTACTGCTGGGTCAGCCGGATGTGTACCTCAGACTGGGTGAAGCCAAAAGCTAGCGTTCTTAAGGGAATATTCGGTCGGTGAACTAAAAGAGGATTTCTTACCTATTTTATTTATCTGCCCCCAGATGTTTTTTCTGCTGTTTTCGCAGTCCGGACATGCACTTTAGGGCATGACTCCCAGGGAAAGGAACCCCTAACGGAACTATTCTCCCTGGAAGATGTTTCTTACTAACCATGTAATATAACATAACTAGTTGGGCACTTGTCTGATAAAGCACTAATGACCCCTACACCTGGTCTCCATGCATGCCCCGGTTCTTATATAACCGCGAGGGTATTCGCACACACTCCAGACTATTGGGTCCCGAGGTTGAAGCGAAAAGGTCCGCTATGACAAACGATCTACAATCCGGCTAGAAGGCATTTTACATGTCATCTTAAATTACATAGTCAATTTGACTGATCTTATTCCTCTTCAAGGCCATCTAATAGGCTGTCTAGTTTACAGTCCTACTGGGATTACTTTGCGGCCAACTCTAATTGGCCGTACACTAAGCTCACAAGGATCTCCTTCCCATCGGGCCCCGCAGGTCCGACCTCGGCCATGTGGTTTGGGTCAGCCTTCGTGTACCGCGTCTTCACCATGGCCTAGGCCTCCCTAGCGCCTTGATGGCAGGCCGATATCTTCCATAATCAAAAGCGCCGCCGCGCTCCCTGAAGCCTCTCTGCAAGCTCTCCAAGGCCTTCGGGCAGGGAGACAGATGGCCACAAGGCCTGTGCGACGCCTTTCATCACCTGCCGCACTCGTTCGTGTAGTTGCAAGAGCTGGGGAAGAAGGTCACCCGTAGAATCGGGCATTTCCTCTTCAGGACGGCCTGTGAGCATACCTACAAACATACCTCTGTTAGTCGACTTCCTCGCTGAACTGTTTTTCAAAGTTCGTTCAAGCAGTTACTAAAAATGCCGCGTCGAAGCCGCCGATTCTCCTTAACGGAGTCAGACAGCTGGGCACGAACATCCTTTAGTTCCTCACCCAGCTGGGTGTTGGCATCTTGGAGATTATTTTTCTCTTGCCTTACCCTTGTAAGCACATTCTCGCCGGCCTTTAACCGGCGCATGAGCTGTTGCTTGTCCGGATCTATCCCGGCACCATCTACAGTATTATTGTCAGACTTATACACACACGCTGCACTTTACAAATTACTTATCTTTTGAAGCATATATTACCAGAGGGGGTCTCTTTGGCTTCCCCCGCTGCGGCTAGTGCGGCCTCAAGTTGGGCTTTGCACTCTTCTAGCTCCTGGGATAGTTGGTTATTCTTTTCTGTAAGATCCTGCACAATAAATGATCCTTAAATCAGTTATTCTAACTATTTCAAGTCTCGGGGGCTACTGGCATATATAATTGTTAAATTTTCTCACCCGTTTGTCTTTTACATATTGCTCCGTGGCTCTGGCTAGACCATTTTGAGCGGCACGGAGGTGCGCATCTCCCGAATTAAAGGCATCCAATGCCTCGGGGGAGAAACATGCGTCACGAAGAACTGTCCAGCGACGCCTATGATTCATGGCACTCTCCACCTCGGAATTGGTGGCAGATAACCTATCGGCATCCTCTGTCGGAGGAGCATCCGATGCACGCCTCGTGTTCGCCTCCGCTTCTGGACCTGGCTTTGGAGCCTGGCGAGCGGAGGATTGATTGGCAATCTCTCCGGATACAGTCCGGCAAGCGCTCTTCTTCCTGAAAAAGCACGAGCATTAGTATGCCTCCAGGGAATAAAACCTGGGATTAAGATGACACGCCATACCGTTGCACCGGCATTTCAATCTGGACTGCACTTCTTTTCAGCCTGTTGGGCCTTGTTGTCCCTTGTTGGCTAGCCGTCGCAGGCTCGGCCTTCCACCTCAAGGACTTCCCCTGTGAAACACCATTGGTATACGGTGATCAAAAACAAGCACGGATGGGTCATTTTCAAAGTATTGGGACTTCGGTCTCAGTTACCTACGAGGCCGGAAGTATTCCGGGGTAATCGGCCGTAATGGCGACCAAGGCATTATCGATGCTTAGTTGGTGAAATACCCCATCAATCAGCTCCACCGATATGTCCGGATCCTCTTGGGAGGTCGGATCGAGGAACCGTTCTGGATCCTCGGGTTGTGGAGGCGGGCTATTTATGTCCTTTACGACCCGGCGCAGTTCCTGTGCCGAAATCACAAAATGAGATACTTGACTATGGGAGTATGGATAGGATAGGCAAAAGTAAATGTCCGCTTACCCAGCTTGGAGGATTGTACATAGAAAATCCGTCCTGTGGATTGACGCGGAGAAATTCCTCCTCTTCTCCCTTGTACAATGCAAACAAGATCTTCATCAGATCGGCGACCGATCGCGGCCCCTTACGGCCGCAGCGGGTGGCATCATCCTCCCCGTTGAAATCCCACATGGGGTGGCCTCTATACTGGAGCGGCTGCACCCCCCGCATAATGCATGTGGCCATGACCCCGATCATGGTCAGTCCGGAATGAGCTAACAACCTTATTCAGCTCATCAGGTAAAGGACGTCCCTGTCATTTTCCTTCTGAGGGCTCCGTGGACGCCAGCTTAGGCGTTTCTTCAAGGGAGCGTTATTGAACTCAGGGAGGCCGATCCGAACAGGGTCCGACAGGGGGACATCTTCTATATAAAACCATTCCGAAGGCCAGTCTTCGGACGCCTTCTTCGGGGTGCCGGATAGATATCCGGTCCCGACGATGCGCCATAGTTCGGCTCCGCCCACTTGATATATTGACCCCTCTTGAGAACGGGGCACAAGGCAGAACAACTTCTTCCACAGCGCAAAATGAGCCTCGATGCCCAAAAACAGCTCGCAAAGGGCCACGAAGCCCACAATATGCAAAATGGAGGCAGGCGTAAGGTTGTGCAACTGGGGGCCGTAGAACTCCAGGAGCACCCGGAGAAACGGATGAATTGGAAATCCCAGCCCTCTTATCAAATAAGAGACAAGGCATACCCGCTCTCCTTTGAGGGGCTGCGGACGCTCTCCGCTTGCTTTCCGCCCTTATAGGTGGTGAGTCCGGCTTGAACCGGAACCATGAAGGCTGGGGGAAGAAATCCCTTGGTTTGGAGCATCACTAACTTGTTGTGCGGGACGGAGTATCTCTCCCAATCTCCAGGCTGAGGACTGGGAGGGCAAGAGGAGGAGCCGCGTCGACTGTCCATGATGGAATGGATTTCTATCAGATGCGCTCTCATGAATGCTCGCGAAGGGAGGATGGTGTGATTCGGATCTAGATCCTCGTCTCTTTTATAGGCATCTCATTTGCATAGCTAGGGGGGTAAATGTAAAAACACCCTGGCTTTTCGCATTCGTTCAACACGTGGAAGATGGCCATTATTGGGTGTGGAAGCCGAGGAGCGCAATATTTACAAGAAGCCGGACGCTATTCAACAGGTACATAGGATTTGGAGAAGAACCCGTCTTGCAATGCCGAAGACAATCTACGCGCCGGGCTCATCGCCATTAAAGCCTGGTTCGGGGGCTACTGAGGGAGTCTTGGATCAGGGGGTGTCCGGATAGCCGAACTATCACCTTTGGCCGGACTCCTGGACTATGAGGATACAAGATTGAAGACTTCGTCCCGTGTCCGGATGGGACTTTCCTTGGCGTGGAAGGCAAGCTTGGCGATACGGATATGTAGATCTCCTACCATTGTAACCGACTCTCTGTAACCCTAACCCTCTTCGGTGCCTATATAAACCGGAGGGTTTTAGTCCATAGGACGAACAACAATCATACCATAGGCTAGCTTCTAGGGTTTAGCCTCTCTGATCTCATGGTAGATCTACTCTTGTACTACCCATATCATCAATATTAATCAAGCAGGAGTAGGCTTTTACCTCCATCGAGAGGGCCCGAACCTGGGTAAAAACATCGTGTCCCTTGTCTCCTGTTACCATCTGCCTAGACGCACAGTTCGGGACCCCTTACCCGAGATCCGCCGGTTTTGACACCGACACACCCCTCCAGCCAGATCCATTTCTCGCACCCTCTACTGCTCACTCGGAACCCTCACCCGTGGCTAGGTTTCGGGCGACGCGTCGCCTTTGTCACCGGTGTGGCTCTTCCTCGACTCGCTCCTCGCCTTCCCCGCTGACCACCCGCTCCACGACCACCTCATCGCCATCCGCGCTCTCCGACCCGGCGGGGGAGGCCCCGACGCCCCGCGGGCCTCGTCGGTGCGCTCCTCCCCATCGCTAACCGCCCCAACCACACCACCGACCGCGCGATGGCGACGCCGACGAGGGCGACGAACCTGGCGCATCGGTCACCCAAGTACGTGGAGGAGGCGCTCTAGGGGTGGCTGTTCCGGCGGGGGTCGACGTCACAGGCGTTGCACGAGGAGGTGGACGACTTCCTCGGCAGTCTGCATCCGCCGCCTCCGGCGCCAGGAGCTCTACCGCGACGCCCTCAAGGTCTGCCATCTCCCCCCCTCCGGATCTCGTCGCTAGCCTCGGTTCTAGCTTAACTCTGCCTCTAGAATAAAAGCTCTCGTAGTCTGCAATGCCATTAGACTGTGTATGTTATTACCATTTGACTTTTTCCTGCTGTCATCCTGTATAATCTGCAAATGCTGATGTATCAGTAAAGAAACAATTCGAGAATGTACTCTACTGTTGTTGTTGTTGTTGTTGTTGTTGTTGTTGTTGTTGTTGTTGTTGTTGTTGTTGTTGTTGTTGTTGTTGTTGTTGTTGTTGTTGTTGTTGTTGTTGTGAGTAGGACTAGTAGATGTTTCTGGGTACTGAACTAAACTAAACTGTTGCATTTCACTTCTTATCTTAGACTGATCTGACTTGTTGCTGAATTTCCAAGTAGCGGAGTACATTTGTATTCTGGCCTTTATTATTCTTATTATCCACAAGGACCTTCCTATGTTGTGCTTAGTTATTGATGGAGTTATGGCCCAATAGATTTGTTTTAGTACAACGATACATGTAAGACGTTTGGTTATTTTCCTATATTGATAAAATGAAAAAACTATCATATGTGTCCTTCATATGTGTCGTTGGCAGCGCGGCGGGGCCTCGGCGGAGCCGGCGATGTCCTCTGTCTCATTGCAGGAGGGATGCGCCTTGGCGGAGCGGTGGAAATCGTCCCCCACGTAGCCGGCAGGCTGGGGCCTTGGCTGAGCCGGCGATGTCCTCTGCCTCGTTGTTGGCGGGGCGGGGCCTCGGCGGAGCCGGCGGTGTCCTATGCCTCGTTGTTGGCACCGCGGGGCCTCGGCGGAGCAGGGCCTCGTCGACGCCAGCGGAGCGGGGACTCGTCGGAGCCGGCATTGTCCTCTGCCTCATCCTCGATCTCGCCAAACAGCGCCTCGTCCGCTTCATCGCCCTCTTTGTAGGCGGCCGCAGCCTCCGCCACCCGCATGCGTTACCGCCAGCGCTCGAGGCGGCCCTTGCGGGCGGAGTGGTACGAGTCAAGCAGCGCCTCCTGCTCCGCCCGTTCCGCGGCGATCTGCTCCTCCGCCTGTAGGTGCTCCTGAAGGAGATGGTTGTTGTAGGCGGCGTCGGCCTGTGCCTCCCAGAACTTCTCCTCACGCATCTGCCTCACCGTGTCCATATATTGGGCACGGGCCTCGCCGATGGTCATGGTGCAATGCACCGGCGAGGATGGCGCGGAGGAGGGGGTTGGCGCCGGATCATCGACTACCATGTTCTCCATTGGGACATTGTCGTCCTCCGGCTGCCTGCCGGCCAGCCGGTCGGCAGCAATGGCTTCCATCTCCTTGTGGTCCGTCGTCCGCCCGTCCCGAAGAGCGCTGGAGCGCGAGGAACCCATGGTGGGCAGTAGTGGTGTGGACAGGAGAAAGGGAACGGATGCGGATGACTGCGGCTATGGCAGGCGCATCAGTTTATATAGCAATGGGGGCGGCGAAGGGACGGACATGTGGTGCCGGAGTAGCTGCCTCGGCAACCGCGTATCATTAATGTGAGCGCCAGATGGACGGACGACCGTCACTTGTGTCGTTTGAAGGCGGAGCAATCGCCTGCACCGGGAAGCGGGGCGGGCGGCGCTGACAGTTTCGGGCGGAAAGCGCGCGTGGGTGAGGAGATGACTTTACTTGGAGGGGATGACAATCGGGACCCACCAGGGCCATAGCCTCACGTACGGAAGTGCCTCCTTATTATATATATATATATATATAACTATAATTTATTTTGCTTCCTCCTGGTTTCCTGACATCACGGTCCCACACCATTGTCAACCTATGTATCAATAACAAGAGAATTGCACAAGAAGCGGCCGATAGCTGGGACCAAGCAGCGCGAGCAGTATTTGTGTTTTTGAGGTGTGAGCACTGCAGAGTTATTTGATGTTTAGCCCCGATATTAATTTTTCTCTTCTGAACAACAACGAAAACATCGCTGCATGTATTAACTGGGTGGGCTGTGGCCCGCCTAGCCCAGGCCAGATATCCAGCCCAGATATTAATGTTTTTCAATCTGAAAATGGCTAGCCCAGCTATACTTTTTTTAGGAATACCCAGGCAAGGTCAAGTTGTTATTCTCCTCCCCGCTGGGCTGCAAATCTTTCCTAGGAGGGATGCATTAGGCTTAACAAGAAAATGGGCTTTAAGAAATAATAAATGGGATGTAATTATAAAAACTGGGCAGTAACTATAAAAAATGCACCAAACACGTAATTACTTTATAAAATATTATTTTTGGATATTGAAAATTTTAATTTCATTAATTTTTGCGAGCGCAATGTTTCATTGGATTTTTACGTAATATAAAATTATATTGAAATTGTATTTAATCTGACTAGAAATTTCGGGATAAAAATATTTCGGATCCCATCAAAATGTGGGAAATTTTATCGAATTCTGTTTTGAGCGGTTGGTTGAAATGGGCTGTACTTTTAACAAACTGTAAATGGGCGGTAGTAAATTCCATTAGAATTCAAAAATGGGCTGCACATTCTTACATATCTCAAATGGGCTATAAGTTCTCTGCCACACACTTCTGCCCTTCCTAAGTTGACGCATCCCCTAAAGAAACAGAGTTGACGCGTATGCAAGGCTTTGTCAACTTACAGTCAACACAGGGTTCTAGCAGCAATGGCGGTTGGTTGTCCATCCAACGGATGCCGTGCTTCTTCTTCAATCTCGGATATTCTAGCTTCACCCGCCCAAAAAATGATTCCTCCCCCTGACATCTGGGGCGCACCATTTCAGAAGCGGACCTGTGGGCCTACTAAGTTGACGTACCAAGGGCTTTGTCAACTTAGTCAATATAAACGATTCTAGCTGCAGTGATGGTACGATGTCCATCCAATGGCCGTTGTGCTTCTTCAACCTCTGGTCTTCTTGCTCCAGCCGCCCAAAGCAGCGCCGGTCGTGCCGCCTGCTCCTGCCTCTCGTGGCCGGCTGTGCTGCCGCGGAGGCCTCACCGCCCCCTGCTACTCCCACAGCTGGCCAGGCCATCCCTCCACTCGCCCACACCCCGTGTTATTCTGCGGCAATGGCAGCGCAACCAAACTAGTGAACCCTCGTACTCCTCTCTGCATGTGCATCCACTGTCGTGTCTTCCCTGGCTCTGCGTCGTCGCCTTCCTAGGCCTCGCCGTCATCCACCGCCGTGGTGCTCTCGGCGCGGCGTGGTCAACGTGGTCAAGGAATGACTTCCATCGGACGTGGACTGTACATGGAGAGGCTGACAGCTGGGTCCATGGCAGCCGCAAGGAAGTGCCTCCTTATTACGCACAAAATAATTATTCCTCACCTGACAGCGGGGACCCACCGGATGGGCCACCGTATTTCGGGAAACAAATGATTCGCCCCCTGACTGCTGGGACCCACAGGCTACATCTTCGCACGCAAGGAAGTGCGTCCGAAAAAAACGATTCGCCCCCCTAACTGCTGGGACCCACCACCTACATCTTCACACGCAAGGAAGTGCGTCCAAAAAAAACAATTCGCCCCCCTTGTCGGTGTCAAAACCGGCGGATCTCGGGTAGGGGGTCCCGATCTGTGCGTCTAAGGCTAATGGTAACAGGTGGCAAGGGACACGATGTTTTACCCAGGTTCTAGCCCTCTTGATGGAGGTAAAACCCTACTTCCTGCTTGATTGATATTGATGATATGAGTATTACAAGAGTTGATCTACCACGAGATCGTAGAGGCTAAACCCTAGAAGCAAGCCTATGATGATTATGATTGTGTCTCTAAGGACTAAACCCTCCGGTTTATATAGACACTAGAGAGGGCTAGGGTTTACGTAGAGTCGGTTACAAAGAGGGAAATCTATTATCCGGATCGCCAAGCTTGTCTTCCACGCAAAGGAGAGTCCCATCCCGATACGGGAGGAAGTCTTGAGTCTTGTATCTTCACGGTCGAATAGACCAGCCAAAGTATATAGTCCGCCTGTCCAGATATCCCCTAATCCAGGACTCCCTCAGTAGCCCCTGAACCAGGCTTGAATGACGATAGTCCGGCGCGCAGTTTGTCTTCGGCATTGCAAGGTGGGTTCCATCTCTGAATACTCCAAAGTAATTATCGAACACTCAAAGCATGTCCAGATCTGCAAGACGATCTTCACATATCACCGTAGAGAGAGTGATATTCCACAAATGTAATCTGCTGACAACTTTAGACAGCATGACATGACTCTACAGTCGGGTCATTATTTGAACCGTTTTCCCACAACCAGCCACAACGCATATTGCGAGGCGGTTTCCTCGGCATGTCTTGTCGAAGCAGAGATCATGTCCCCTTATCACGTGATTCCCATCAATACGAGTATGGGTAACCCAACCGCGCCATTAATCATGGCGCTTGGGAAATAAGCGATCCTCAACGGGCAAGTGGGGAGGCGCACTGCTTTCGTGGCCTCTATAAAGGGATAAGGATTCCCCATTTCACCCACGCCTTCTTCCTCCTTCGCTTATCCATTCTTGCCCCCTCGAACTCCAGCGCCCTAGTTCACACCTCCTCCGCACAGCCAAACATGTCTGGAGCAGGAGGCAAGTGGGTGGCTTCCACCGTCAAGGAGGAGCACATCATGAAGCTCTGGGCGGCCGGATACTTGGCTGCAGATATCGTGCATCAGCTGCCGGACGCAGGGCAGATCATTCCGACTCCGGGACCCCGCGAGAGGGTCGTGTTCCTTGCGCACTTCGTCCGTGGACTGGGATTTCCACTTCATCCCTTTTTCTGCGGGCTCATGTTTTACTATGGGCTAGACTTCCATGATCTAGCCCCAAATTTCGTCCTCAACATTTTGGCGTTTATCGTCGTGTGCGAGGCCTTCCTCCACATCAAGCCTCACTTCGGCTTGTGGCTATTAATCTTCTGCGTGAAGCCGAAGATCGTGAGCGGCCAGCAAGCGTAGTGCGAAGGCGCCATGGTGGGCAGGATGCCCAATGTTACCTGGCTCGACGGCTCCTTCGAGGAGACCGTGAAAGGGTGGCAATCGGGGTGGTTCTACATCACCGCCACGTGACGCCAACTGGGCAGTGGCCCCCGAATTCCGATCCGGAATTCCCATGCGGCTCACCTCTTGGGAAAAGAAGGGCCTGGCCTGGGGTGAGCCTACGGAGCTAACCGGACTTCAAAACTACATCAAGAATATGATGGACAAGAAAATCAAACTTATCAACGTGGTCCAGGTCATGCTTGTCCGCCGGATTCTTCCGTGCCAAAGACGGGCATTTAATCTGTGGGAGTTCGTCCCGGCCGAACATCAGACACTTCGAGAGCTCTACGACATGACACACAAGGACGCATTGAAGGCGCTATTCAAGGCCTCCGAAATACCTCCTCCCACATCTGAGGACCGCGAAATTCACACCACGCGGCTCCCCCATCCGGTGAGTTTTCTGACTATCACCAGATGTAGTTTTTCCCAGCATACTCATGGGAGGATCTTAAGTCACTGTGTGTATTTAATCAGGAGTATGTGGAGACGGCGGAACGGATTGACTATCCGGCTCCACTGCCAGAGGGTCCAGCAGATGCTCTCCTGACGGAGATGCTAGTCCCGGCGCCCTACAAGGCACCGGAAAAGAAGGCCGAAAAGAAGGACCCTGGGACCAGGAAGGGTCTCCGGTGTAAGGTCGTACCGGACGCCTCGTCTGAAGACGACAAGGCACACTCCTCCCCCGAAGGGGACGAGGAAGAGGAAAGGGCCGCCCCACCTGAGGAGGCCGAAGGGCCTAAGAGGGCGACCCAGGGGACCAGGAAGGGTCCCCGGTGCAAGACCGTCATACCCTCGTTGTCCGAAGATGACGAGGCAGATTCCTCCTGCGGAGGCGGGGGAAAACACGAGAAAACTCCGCCTCCCCGCACTGGGGAGGACAAGAAGAGGAAAGCCGACCCGGAGGGGGAGGCTAGGACGCCCAAGAAGGGAAAGGCGTCCCTTCCGGATTACTCCACCATGGCCGCCTATAGGGAGGAGGAGTGGCTGCCTAGGGGGAAGCCCCTAGTAAGATCGTAAGTATCCGCACTCTGTTGTACTTTAGTGCGACTTCGCTTCATAGTCTGTTATAACGCTGAACACGTATATGCAGTACGTCCATGGTCCATCCTGAGGTATCCTCTTTGGATGGGTCCTTGAGTGATTCGGCGATGAACTCGCTCCCGACGGCCACTACCCCTCGGCCTGCGGACGACACGGAGGTGTTGTCCCAAAGGCTCCCAGAGCAAGGGGAGGTGACTCTAGAGATGCCCCAAGGCGAAAGTCCAGACGCCGGGCACACGGGGCATAAGATCCTCGCGGATTGTGCCGACGGGAGCCGCAGCAAGCCGGTCTCCTAGCCGAACACTATACCAGAACCCCCAAAGGTTTTGGATTCGGGCAGGCAGCCCCTCGCCAAGGAGGGCGAGCCGTCCATGCCGAGAACTTCCATTACGCTGGAGGCGTCGGATAGTCTGCTGGAAGCGCTTTGCGGCACTTCCATGGATGAAGAGCACCATACTCTTATGAGTGCGGTGATTCAGAGGGTTCGGTCCGCCAAAAGCGGATTGACCGAAGCCTGTAACAGCCTCCTAACAGGTTTTGAGGTAAGTAATTAAAAGTTTGGAAATTATCGCCCAATAGATAGTAGCCCCTGATACTCTGTTTGGTGTTCGGAAAGAAAAGCCAAACGGAGGGTCAATTAAAGTCCACATGAGTCTAATATTAGGTGTCTATGTGAATAAGCAGGCGGTGCTGCTTGCCGCTGCTGTCCGCACAACGGAGGTCATCGGACTCAGACGGGACCTGGAGCAGGCCCAAGGGGAGATCAGCCTCATGAAGAGGCAGCTTGAAGAGAACAAAGGTGAGTGATACCCCGTTCACATATCAGAAAGAATAGACAAAATTAGTAATGCTAACAAAAAAGCGTGGTGATTTTGTAATAGGGGCCACGACCGAAGTGGCGTCCCTGAAGAAAGCGCTGTCCGAGGCTGAAGACAAGGCGGCCATGGAGCGCATTGAGCGCGAAAAGCAAAATGCTAGGGTGGGCGAGGTACAGCAAGAGCTCCAGGAGCTCGGCAAGAAGTTCGAGTCCTTGGAGCGTGACCTCAAGACGAAGGAGTCTGAGCTTGCGAAGGCCCTTTCGAGTATGAAAGATGCCAAGGCCGAAGCCGAAAAGGCCAGCAGGAAATCCAGGTGGCCAAGAAGATTGCGGCGGGTAAGACATTCTTTATGCAAAGCAAGCATGTGGAGGAGACGTTTCTTTTACTTACCCGAATTCGGAGCTCTCCATGGGCATTTGCAGATCTGCCACACAACATATCAGATGCTGCGGAGTTCTACCGTGCCGAGGAGGGGAGCTCAACGGAGAAGCTGTTCTGGTCCCAGTATGCTGGAGCCGAACACCCGGTGCCTCTGAGTGACCAATTGAAGCAATTAGTTGAACTCCACAGGGCGACCGAAGTGGCTATGAAAGATTTCATAGTCCGGATGTGGCCTGGTGAGCCCCTGCCCGCCAGCTACTTTGGTCTGATAAAGCGGATGATAAATGCCTGTCCGTGGCTTGAAGTGATCAAGCGATCAGTTTGCATTGAGGGTGCCCGCCAGGCCTTTGCCCGTGCGAAGGTGCATTGGGGCAAGTTGGATGTGGAGAAGCTGGTGAAGGATGGACCGCCAGAGGGCAAGGCGCATCGCTGTCCCGAAAAATATTATGATGGCGTTATGAAAGGCGCTCGTCTCGTGGCCGATGAATGTACCAAGGACACGATCTTTGAGTGAATGTACTACTGTCGTTTTTGTAATATAAAGACGAAAGTAGGCCAGTCGTCGGCTTCTGCCCCCACATAACTAGTACTGGCGTGTTCGTGGAAAAAACCCAGACACTCTTTATCCAAATGTTTGGTCCCTGAAGGAGGTGTTTGGCGCAGCAAACAAGGAAATCGGACTATGCGGCTTTATAACTTTCACTTAGCCATAGAAGTCTACAATTTTAAATTTTGGCAAAGCCCCTAGAACTCGGAAAGCCGAATTGGGGCGTTATATACGCCTAAATCGGATGAGGCCGATTCCTCGCCTAAAGCGGAAAAAATCTTTAAGGATTTTAAGACCTCTCGAACAGCGACCAGCTCTCGCCGCATCATGCCGGTCAGTTTTCGGCTTTCTCTACTGAGGTGCTCGTCCGGAAGAACTGTGACACAATCGCAGTAGTTCTCCCTGCGCTACCTTAGCCGATATAACGGAATGTAAGGTACCAAAACAAGGGAGCCGGGCAAACCCAACTATTGACCGAAGACATGATTCGGAGCTGATGCATATAATGCTATAAGTTCGGGGTGCCGCACTGTTGAAAGTGTTCGGACTTGACTTGCCGTATTATGGGGAACCATAAGAAGCCCCTGGCAAACTGAACGTACCAAGGTGTACGGATGCAATATTGAATAAACATTTATAGGAAAAATGCGCAAATAGGAATAATAAGCTGACGCTATATATTATCTCCCATTGATGAATAATACGTCTAAGCATATGTTTACAATGAGTGCGTTAAGCAGAAGTAAATAGGACTATTTAACATGTCCTATCCAAGGGCGAGCCGCATGTAGGTATATAAAACAGGTATAACGATCGTGAATAGATTCCACCTGGGTATTCCCTTTGTGCGCAAAGCCTTTTGCCTCCTTGGTTTTCTCTCCAGTGCAAGTCCGACAATCCAACTCTTCTGAAGGAGCTACCCGAGAGCAGTGTCCTGAAAGATAAAAAAAGGGGGGGGGTTATTAAAGTATGTTGCGTCTATACTGCACTATTGAGTGAGTCACTGTTGCGCCTCCGCCTATGCCCATGGTATTTTGAGTGTGTAATTGTGTACGCGTGGCACAAATGCTGCCTTGATGGGGCTAGAGCGGAGGCCGGACTACTAGTCACGCTCTTGGTGTGCCTAGCGATCATGTTGCGGGGTACTCCGGACTCGCTTGGCGGTGTTCGGGGTTGTTGTCGCCGGATTGGTGGTTTGCCGAAGAAGGCTGCATTGTACTTCTGCCGCGAGGGCCGCAGTATGCTCTTCTGTACGGAGAGAGGGGTCCATGTTTCCGTTGACTGTTATGACCCCGCGAGGTCCTGGCATCTTGAGCTTGAGGTATGCATAGTGTGGTACCGCATTGAATCGAGCGAATGCGGTTCGTCCAAGCAGTGCGTGATAACCACTATGGAAAGGGACGATATCGAAGATTAACACCTCGCTACGTAAGTTATTCGGAGATCCGAAGACCACTTCCAGTGTTATGGAGCCCGTGCAACGGGCCTCTACTCCTGTAATTACACCTTTGAAGGCGGTTTTGGTGGGCTTGATCCTCGAAGGGTCGATGCCCATTTTGTGCACTATGTCCTGATAGAGCAGGTCCAGGCTGCTGCCGCCTGCTACCTCTTGAGCACTGCGTTGGATTTCCCCGAAGAGGAGAGGATGATGCAGCAAAGTAGCGTAAGTATTTCCCTCAGTTTGTGAGAACCAAGGTATCAATCCAGTAGGAGACCACGCACAAGTCCCTCGTACCTACACAAAACGGTAGCAACTCGTAACCAACGCGATTAGGGGTTGTCAATCCCTTCACAGTCACTTACGAAAGTGATATCTGATAGATAATATTTTTGGTATTTTCGATAGATAGATGCAAAGTGAAAAGTAAAAGGCAAAGTAAAAACAAAGCAAGTAAATAAAGTGATAGAGATTGATATGATGAGAATAGACCCCGGGGCCATAGGTTTCACTAGTGGCTTCTCTCAAGAGCATAAGTATTCTACGGTGGGTGAAAAAATTACTATTGAGAAATTGACAGAATTGAGCATAGTTATGAGTATATCTAGGCAATGATCATGTATATAGGCATCACATCCAAGACAAGTAGATCGAAACGATTCTGCATATACTACTATTACTCCACTCATCGACCGCTATCCAGCATGCATCTAGAGTATTAAGTAAAAACAGAGTAACGCCTTAAGCAAGATGACATGATGTAGAGGAATAAATTCATGCAATATGATAATAACCCCATCTTGTTATCCTCGATGGCAACAATACAATACGTGCCTTGCAACGCTTTCTGTCACTGGGTAAGGACACCGCAAGATTGAACCCAAATCTAAGCACTTCTCCCATTGCAAGAACTACCAATCTAGTTGGCCAAACCAAAAAGGATAGTTCGAAGAGACTTCCAAAGATAACTCAATCATACATAAAAGAATTCAGAGAAGAATCAAATATTTTCCATAGATAATACTAGATCATAAACCCACAATTCATCGGTCTCAACAAACACACCGCAAAAAGAAGATTACATCGAATAGATCTCAACAAGAGAGGGGGAGAACATTGTATTGAGATCCAACAAGAGAGAAGAAGCCATCTAGCTACTAGCTATGGACCCAAAGGTCTGAAGTAAACTACTCACACTTCATTGGAGGGGCTATGGTGTTGATGTAGAAGCCCTCCATGGTGGATGCCCCCTCCGGCGGAGCTCCGGAATAGGCCCCAAGATGGGATCTCGTGGATACAGAAGGTTGCGGCGGTGGAATTAGGTTTTTGGCTCTTGTTCTGATCGTTCAGGGATACGTAGGTATATATAGGAGGAAGGAGTACGTCGGTGGAGCGTCGAGGGGCCCACGAGGTAGGGGGGCGTGCCCACGGGGGAGGGGGGGCGCCCTCCACCCTCCCCTCTGGCACTTCTTGGAGTAGGGTCCAAGTCTCCTGGATCACGTTCGGTTGGAAAATCACGTTCCCGAAGGTTTCATTCCGTTTGGACTCCGTTTGATATTCTGTTTCTTCAAAATACTGAAAAAGGCAAAAAACAACAATTCTGGGCTGGGCCTCCGGTTAATAGGTTAGTCCCAAAAATAATATAAAAGTGGAAAATAAAGCCCAATATAGTCCAAAACAGTAGATAAAGTAGGATGTAGAAATCAAAAATTATAGATACGTTGGAGACGTATCAGGCATCCCCAAGCTTAATTCCTGCCCGTCCTCGAGTAGGAAAATGATAAAAAAGAATTTTTGATGCGGAGTGATACTTTGGCATAATTTCAATGTAAAACTTCTTAATTGTGATATGAATATTCAGATCCGAAAGATTCAAGACAAAAGTTCATATTGACACAAAAATAATAATACTTCAAGCATACTAATCAAAGCAATCATGTCTTCTCAAAATAACATGGCAAACGAAAGTTCATCCCTACAAAATCATATAGTTAGACTATGCTTCATTTTTGTCACGCAAAGATGTTCCCAACTTCTATACCCCCGATGACAAGCCAAGCAATTGTTTCATACTTAAATAATCTCAAACCTTTTCAACCTTCACACAATACATGAGCGTAAGCCATGGATATAGCACTATGGGTGGAATAGAATATGATGATGGGGATTGTGTGGAGAAGACAAAAAAGGAGAAAGTCTCACATTGACGAGGCTAATCAAAGGTCTATGGAGATGCCCATCAATTTATGTCAACATGAGGAGTAGGGATTGCCATGCAACGGATGCACTAGAGCTATGAATGCTCAACAAAAGAAAACTAGTGAGTGTGCATCCAACTCGCTTGCTCATGAAGACGTAGGGCATTTGAGAAGCCCATCGTAGGAATATACAAGCCAAGTTCTATAATGAAAAATTCCCACTAGTATAAAAAGACAACTTATGAGACTCACTACATGAAGAACAAGGTGCTACTTTGAAGCACAATATATGAGACTCACTACATGAAGAACAAGGTGCTACTTTGAAGCACAAGTGTGGAAAAAGAGATAGTAGCATTGCTCTAATAATGATGATCATCACACTTCTATTGATTACAACATAAGGATTACAACTCGAAAGTTAGAACAAGATATGACTCTATATGAATGCCTCCGGCGGTGTACCGGGATGGTGCAATGAATCAAGAGTGTCATGTATGAAAAATAATGCATGGTGGCTTTGCCACAAATACGATGTCAACTACATGATCATGCAATGGCAATATGACAAAAGTAATGTATGTCATGATGATGATGGTGGAAGTTGCATGGCAATATATCTCGGAATGGCTATGGAAATGCCATAGTAGGTAGGTATGGTGGCTGTTTTGAGGAAGATATAAGGAGGTTTATGTGTGATAGAGCGTATCGTATCACGGGGTTTGGATGCACTGGCGAAGTTTGCACCAACTCTCAAGGTGAGAAAGGGCAATGCACGGTACCGAAGAGGCTAGCAAAGGCGGAAAGGTGAGAGTGCGTATAATCCATGGACTCAACATTAGTCAAAAGAACTCATATACTTATTGCAAAAATTTAGAATTCATCAAAAATCAAGTACTACGCGCATGCTCCTAGGGGGATAGATTGGTAGGAAAAGACAATCGTTCGTCCCCGACCGCCACTCATAAGGATGCACAAGACAGGTACACTTCATGTTTCAAATTTGTTACATAACTTTAACCATACGTGCATGCTACGGGACTTGCAAACTTCAACACAAGTATTTCTCAAATTCATAATCACCCAACTAGCATGGCTTTGATATTATCACCTCCATATCTCAAAACAATTGTCAAGCATCAAACCTATCTTAGTATTCAATTCACTCAAAAGAAAGGTTCACAAATCTTGAACACCAAGTATATTAACATTAAGCAAATTACCATGCTATTAACGACTCTCAAAATAATCTAAGTGAAGAATGAGAGATCAATAGTTGCTTTAAAACAAATCCACCACCATGCTCTAAAAGGTATAAGTGAAGCACTAGAGCAAAATTTATCACGTTCAAAAGATATAAGTGAAGTACTATGAGCAAAACTATCAAGCTCAAAAGATATAAGTGAAGCACATAGAGTATTCTAACATAGTCCAATTCATGTATGGCTCTCTAAAAAGGTGTGTACATCAAGTATTATTGTGGTAAACTAACAAGCAAAGACACAAATAATACAAGACGCTCCAAGCAAAACACATATCATGTGGTGAATAAAAATATAGCTCCAAGTAAATTACCGATGGAAGTGGATGAAAGAGGGGATGCCTTCCGGGGCATCCCCAAGCTTTGACTTTTTGGTATCCTTGGATTATCCTGGGGGTTCCATGGGCATCCCCAAGCTTAGGCTCTTTCAACTCCTTGTTCCATAATCCATCAAAAGAATTCACCCAAAACATGAAAACTTCACAACACAAAACTCAACAGAAATCTCGTGAGCTCCGTTAGAGAAAGAAAACAAAAGACTACTTCAAGGTAATGTAATGAACTCATTATTTATTTATTTTGGTGTTAAACCTACTGTATTTCAACTTCTCTATGGATTATAAACTATTTTACTAGCCATAGATTCATCAAAATAAGCAAACAACACACGTAAAACAGAATCTGTCAAAAACAGAACAATCTGTATCAATCTGTAACTAACGCAAACTTCTGGAACTCTAAAAATTCTACCAAAATAGGAAGTCCTGGACAATTTGTTTATTGAACAGCATAAAAAAGAATCAACGTAAAAGCACGTTCCTGTGGTTAACATAACTATATACGTGCGTGCAAAGTTTCTGTTTTTCAGCAGAATCAAATCAACTATCATCGTAGGTTATCCTATAGGTTCTACTAGGCACAAACACTAATTAAAAGATAAAACCACATCCAAACATAAGCTAGATGGATTGTTTATTCCTAAACAGAAGCAAAAACAAAAAACACAAAATAAAATTGGGTTGCCTCCCAACAAGCGCTATCGTTTAACGCCCCTAGCTAGGCATAAAAGCGAGGATAGATCTAGGTATTGCCATCTTTGGTAGGCAATCCATAAGTGGCTCTCATAGTAGATTCATATGGTAATTTTATTTTCTTTCTAGGGAAGTGTTACGTGCCCTTCTTTAGGGGAAATTGGAATCTAATATTCTCTTCCTTCATATCAATAATTGCACCAATCATTCTAAGGAAAGGTCTACCAAGAATAATAGGACATGAAGGATTGCAATCTATATCAAGAACGATAAAATCTACAGGCACATAATTCCTATTTGAAACAATAAGAACATAATTAATTCTTCCCATAGGTTTTTTAATAGTGGAATCCGCAAGATGCAAGTTTAGAGAGCAATCATCAAAATCACAGAAATTTAGCAAATCACACAAAGCTTTGGGAATAGTAGAGACACTAGCACCCAAATCACACAAAGCATGAAACTCATAATCTTTAATTTTAATTTTAATAGTAGGTTCCCACTCATCATAGAGTTTTCTAGGGATAGAAACTTTCAACTCAAGTTTTTCTCCATAAGATTGCATCAAAGCATCAACAATGTGTTTGGTAAAGGCTTTATTTTGACTATAAGCATGAGGAGAATCTAGCACGGATTGCAACAAGGTAATACAACCAATCAAAGAGCAATTTTCCTATTTAAATTCCTTGAGATCCAAAATAGTGGGTTTATCAACATCTAGGTTTTTATTTCTTTCAATCCCACTTTCATCAATTTCATCATCAAGATCTAGAAACTCCGAATTCTTAGAACACCTTCTAGGTAAAGGAAGATCATATTCAGTTTCATCAAGATTCATATTGTAAAACAAAGGTTTAATGGGGGACACATCAATAACTTTTAGATCTTCATCTTGATTTTCATAGGAATTGGAAGAACACGCTTTAATAAAGGCATCTTTGGAAGCACACATCCTAGCGGTTCTTTCCTTGCACTCATCAATGGAAATTCTCATGGCTTCAAGAGACTCATTGATATCATGCTTAGGAGGAATAGATCTATACTTTAGAGAATCAATTTCAAGAGAAATTCTATCAACGTTCCTAGCCAAATCATCAACTTTAAGCAATTTCTCTTCAAGCAAAGCATTAAAATTCTTTTGTGAATTCATAAAATCTTTAACACTACTCTCAAATTCAGAGGGCATCTTATTAAAATTTCCATAAGAGTTGCTGTAGGAATTTCCATAATTATTAGAAGGATTACTAGGATAAGGCCTAGGATTAAAATTCCCTCTATATGCGTTGTTTCCAAAACTATTCCTACCAACAAAATTCACATCCATAGATTCATTATTCTCAAGAAAAGTAGACAAAGGCATATCATTGGGATCAAGAGAAGTATTTTTAGTAGCAAACATCTTCATAAGTTCATCAATCTTTTCACTCAAAACATTGATTTCTTCTATAGCATGCATTTTTTTTACTAGAAGATCTTTCGGTGTCCCATTGAGAATAATTAGCCATAATATTATCAAGCAATTTGGTAGCATCCCCTAACGTAATTTCCATAAACGTGCCTCCCGCGGCCGAATCTAAAAGATTTCTAGAAGCAAAATTCAATCCGGCATAAAATTTTTGTATGATCATCCATAAATTCAAACCATGAGTAGGGCAATTGCGAAGCATTAATTTCATTCTTTCCCAAGATTGGGCAACATGATCATGATCAAGTTGTTTAAAATTCATGATATCGTTCCTAAGAGTGATAATCTTAGCGGGAGGAAAATATTTAGAGATAAAATCATCTTTGCACTTGTTCCAAGAATCAATACTATTTTTAGGCAAAGATGAAAACCAAACTTTAGCACGATCTCTAAGCGAAAATGGAAATAACTTCAATTTGACAATATTGTTATCCATATCTTTCTTCTTTTGCATATCACACAAATCAACAAAATTGTTTAGATGAGTAGCGGCATCTTCACTAGGAAGGCCGGCGAATTGATCTTTCATAACAAGATTCAACAAAGCGGTATTGATGTCACAAGACTCATCATTATTAAGAGGAGAAATCGGAGTACTAAGGAAATCATTATTATTGGTATTCGAGAAATCACACAATTTGGTATTATCTGGCGCCATGGCAACAAGTAATCCAATACACAAGCAAACAGAAAGGCAGCGGGAAAAGGGCAAACGGAAAAGAGAGGAGGAGATTGGGAAAGAGAGAGCGAATAAAACGGCAAGGGTGAAGTGGGGGAGAGGAAAATGAGAGGCAAATGGCAAATAATGCAATGCGAGAGATGCGGATTGCGATGGGTACTTGGTATTGTTGACTTGCTTGCATGAGCCTCCCCGGCAAAGGCGCCAGAAATTCTTCTTGCTACCTCTTGAGCACTGCGTTGGATTTCCCCGAAGAGGAGAGGATGATGTAGCAAAGTAGCATAAGTATTTCCCTCAGTTTTTGAGAACCAAGGTATCAATCCAGTAGGAGACGACGCACAAGTCCCTAGTACCTACACAAACCGATAGCAACTCGCAACCAACGCTATTAGGGGTTGTCAATCCCTTCGCGGTCACTTACGAAAGTGAGATCTGATAGATAATATTTTTGGTATTTTTGATAGATAAATGCAAAGTGAAAAGTAAAAGGCAAAGTAAAAACAAAGCAAGTATATAAAGTGATAGAGATTGATATGATGAGAATAGACCCGGGGGCCATAGGTTTCACTAGTGGCTTCTCTCAAGAGCATAAGTATTCTATGGTGGGTGAACAAATTACTGTGGAGGAATTGACAGAATTGAGCATAGTTATGAGTATATCTAGGCAATGATCCTGTATATAGGCATCATGTCCAAGACAAGTAGATCGAAACGATTCTGCATCTACTACTATTACTCCACTCATCGACCGCTATCCAGCATGCATCTAGAGTATTAAGTAAAAATAGAGTAATGCCTTAAGCAAGATGACATGATGTAGAGGGATAAATTCATGCAATATGATAAAAACCCCATCTTGTTATCCTCGATGGCAAGAATGCAATACATGCCTTGCAACCCTTTCTGTCACTGGGTAAGGACACCGCAAGATTGAACCCAAAGCTAAGCACTTCTCCCATTGCAAGAACTACCAATCTAGTTAGCCAAACCAAAAAGGATAATTCGAAGAGACTTGCAAAGATAACTCAATCATACATAAAAGAATTCAGAGAAGAATCAAATATTTTCCATAGATAATACTGGATCATAAACCCACAATTCACCGGTCTCAACAAACACACTGCAAAAAGAAGATTACATCGAATAGATCTCCACAAGAGAGGGGGAGAACATTGTATTGAGATCCAAAAAGAGAGAAGAAGCCATCTAGCTACTAGCTATCGACCCGAAGGTCTGAAGTAAACTACTCACACTTCATCGGAGGGGCTATGGTGTTGATGTAGAAGCCCTCCGTGGTGGATGCCCCCTCCGGCGGAGCTCCGGAACAGGCCCCAAGATGGGATCTCGTCGATACAGAAGGTTGCGGCGGTGGAATTAGGTTTTTGGCTCCTGTTCTGATTGTTCGGGGATACGTAGGTATATATAGGAAGGAGGAGTACGTCGGTGGAGCGTCGAGGGGCCCACGAGGTAGGGGGGCGCGCCCAAGGGGGGGCCCTCCACCCTCGTGACTGCCTCTGGCACTTCTTGGAGTAGGGTCCAAGTCTCCTGGATCACGTTGGGTTGGAAAATCACGTTCCCGAAGGTTTCATTCCGTTTGGACTCCGTTTGATATTTTGTTTCTTCAAAATACTGAAAAAAGGCAAAAAACAGGAATTCTGGGCTGGGCCTCCGGTTAATAGGTTAGTCCCAAAAATAATATAAAAGTGGAAAATAAAGCCCAATATAGTCCAAAACAGTAGATAAAGTAGCATGGAGCAATGAAAAATTATAGATACGTTGGAGACGTATCACCGCCATCCATAAGGACTCGCGTGAGGTGGAATCCGTCGATGATTGGGTCTAGGACCAATGCGGCTAAACCGCCGTGACGGATGCTGGTAGGGTGATCCCTACGATCAAAGGTGATCAGACAGGCTGACCATGGGTTGAAGTTTGGGGCGACTGGCTCCATCGCATAGACGTCCCGTAGTGCTCACTTTCGTTCCCATTTGGGAATGTGGGTGGCATAGATAATGTTGACTGTTTTCACCTGGGGAGGAAATTTCTTCTGCCCCCCCCATGTTCGGACGCCAGGGCTCCTCGTCATCGTTGCTGTGCAGCCCCTTGTACTTGTTTTCGGCGTTTATTTTACCGGCTTGTTTGAACACCCAGCAGTCTCTATTAGTGTGGTTTGCTGGCTTGTCCGAGGTGCCATGAATTTGGCACAAGCGGTCAAGTATGCGGTCCAGACTGGACGGTCCCTGATTGTTTCTTTTGAACGGCTTTTTCCGCTGACCGGATTTCGAGCCACTGAATCCGGCGTTGACTGCCGTGTCTACAGTGTTGTCACCATTGTTTCGTTGCTTAAGTCTGTTGTGCGTGGCTTGCCGTTGTTGTCACGAACATCTGAGGTGCCGAAATTTATTGGCGTGGTGCTACTACGAGCCAACCAGCTGTCCTCACCCTTGCAAAAGCGGGTCATGAGTGTCGTGAGGGCCGCCATGGACTTTGGTTTTTCCTGGCCGAGATGTCGGGCGAGCCACTCGTCACGGATATTATGCTTAAAGGAAGTCAGGGCTTCGGTATTCGGACAGTCGAATATTTGGTTCTTTTTGGTTAGGAACCAAGTCCAGAATTTCCTGGCTGACTCTCCGGACTGTTGGGTAATGTGGCCCAAGTCATTGGCATCCAGTGGTCGCACGTATGTGCCCTGGAAGTTGTCGAGGAACGCGTCCTCCAGGTTTCCCCAACTACCAATGGAATTTGCCTGCAGGCTATTTAGCCAGTGCCGGGCCGGTCCTTTGAGCTTAAGGGGAAGATATTTGATGGCGTGTAGATCATCTCGGCGGGCCATGTGAATGTGGAGAAGGAATCTTTGATCCATACTGCGGGGGTCTGTTGTGCCATCGTATGATTCGGTGTTTACGGGTTTAAACCCTTCTGGGAATTCATGATCCATCACTTCGTTAGTGAAGCAGAGGGGGTGTGCGATGCCTCTATGCCGGGCTATGTGGCTACGCAGTTCGAATGAGTCTGGTTGGCTGTATTCGGCCCGGCCGGACTTGTTGATAGTGTATCTAGTGTGACGATCATCGTCACGTGTTGGGGCACGCCCTCGCGATCCGTAGATCGATCTTGGCTGTCCTGCATTGTTTTCCAGTATATCTTGCAGGTCTTGCCTATTGCCCCGGGCCGTAGTGTATTGGCGTAGGGGTGTGGGCTGGTATTCGGGCTGATACACCATTTTATCCCGGCCACGAGGTGGCCGGTCAGCCGTGTGGCCCTCGAGTCCATATTCCTCAGCTCCCAAGACTTCAGTCCATCTGTCTGTGAGCAGGTCTTGATCAGCTTGGAGCTGCTGCTGCTTCTTTTTCAGGCTTCTCGCAGTGGCCATAAGCCGGCGCTTGAAGCGCTCCTGCTCCACGGGGTCCTCGGGCATGCCGAACTTGTCGTCGCCGAGGCTAATCTCGTGTTCGGAGGGGGGCATGTAGTTGTCCTCCTCCAGATATCCGTCCATCGCCTATTCGTCTGGGCTGACCTGCCCGTCTTCTTGTTTTGCCTGCTCGAAGGCCGGCTGATCGGGGTTGTTTTCATCTTCGGCATCATCTGGATTGTTTTCATCTCCTGTGCCGATATTGCTGTGGCAGGGCTTGGAGCGGCGCCGACGACGCCCATGCTTTGCTTTCTTCCTTGAGGGGTTATCCTCCATTGCCTCATCGCCATTGGTTTCTTTCGGAGTGTCCACCATGTATATATCATATGAGGAGGTGGCTGTCCACCGCCCCATGGGCGGTGGTTCCTGTTCTTCTCCTACATCGTCGTCCATACCGTCGATGTCTTCAGAGTCGAAGTCAAGCACGTCGGTTAAATCATCGACCGTGGCAAAGAAGTGGGTGGTGAGTGGGCAACGAATTCCTTCGTCACCTGCTTCCCACTCAAGCCGGACATAGTTCGGCCAAGAGTCTCCTGACAAAGCAAGAGACTTTAATGAGTTCAGCATGTCACCAAAGGGCGAGTGCTGGAAGATATCCGCAGTGGTGAACTCCATTACTAGAGCCCAACCAGATTTGGCGGGCTCGGAGGTGCGCGGACTGGAACCTAGAGCCAGATACGAGTCCGGGGGTCCGGTGTCACAGGCTTCCTTGGGGGTGAAGTCTGTGTTCGGCTCTACCGCCGATGGGTGTGCGGCTTCCGGTGTGGGGTCCATCCACCCGTCCTCGGGCAACGCAATCTGGCCCGGATTTAGGTCCGGGGTTCCTGCAGGGGCGATGTCTCGAGCATTGTCCGACAGCAGGTCTAAGCCGTGCTCATCGTGACTGTCCAGCGCCCCTGGCGCAGGCCCGAATCCATTGAAGATCAAGTGTCCGCGGATATCGGTCGTATAGTTCAAGTTTCCAAACCTGACCTGATGGCCAGGGGCATAGCTGTCGACCTGCTCCAGATGGCCAAGCGTATTGGCCCGGAGTGCGAAGCCGCCGAACACGAAGATCTGTCTCGGGAGAAAAGTCTCACCCTGGACCACGTTGTTGTTGACGATTGAAGGAGCCATCAAGCCTTGCGGTGACGACACAGAGGAACTCTCAATGAAAGCACCAATGTCGGTGTCAAAACCGGCGGATCTCGGGTAGGGTGTCCCGATCTGTGCGTCTAAGGGTAATGGTAACATGAGGCAAGGGACACGATGTTTTACCCAGGTTCGGGCCCTCTTGATGGAGGTAAAACCCTACTTCCTGCTTGATTGATATTGATGATATGAGTATTACAAGAGTTGATCTACCACGAGATCATAGAGGCTAAAGCCTATAAGCTAGCCTATGATGATTATGATTGTGTCTCTAAGGACTAAACCCTCTGGTTTATATAGACACCAGAGAGGGTTAGGGTTTACACAGAGTCGGTTACAAAGAAGGAAATCTATTATCTGGATCACCAAGCTTGTCTTCCATGCAAAGGAGAGTCCCATCCGGACACGGGACAAAGTCTTGAGTCTTGTATCTTCATGGTCCAATAGTCCGGCCAAAGTATATAGTCCGGCTGTCCGGATACTCCCTATTCCAGGACTCCCTCACCCCTGACTGCTGGGACCCACCAGCTACATCTTCGCACGCAAGGAAGTTCCCGACAGTCGGGACCCACCTAGTCGAAGCGTACATAGCGTTGTCATTCTGGTCGGGAACGTATACGTACATATATACTGGTCGATGTAGAGGCGCGCACGTGTCGTAGTAGAGGCGCGCACGTAGCATGTACACGTACGTACAGCGGCCAGGGTGCAAGAAAGAAAATACAGCCATGTATGTGTACATACGGGCGGGGTCTCGAACGCCTACTCGCGCATACGTACGGCGAGGGCTCGTTGATATGGCTGGGTTGGAACGGAGAAACATCATCGTCGTCTTGTTCATGGGGAGGCAATGGAATGCGTCGTGTTCATGGGGAGGCAACAGAATGTGTCGGGTTCATCGGGAGGCAACGGAACGCGTGGGAGCCAACCGGTTGGGTCAGAACGGAATGTGTGGTCGTGTTCATCGGGAGGGCTTGGACGGAATAGGCGATGGAAATGAGGCATGGCGTACCGTAGAGCGGAGGAAACGGATCTCCTACGTTCGGAACGTGGTCCTGTTGATCGAGAGGGGTCTGGCGTACCGCAAAACGGAGGAAACGGACCTCCTATGGTCGAAATGGGGGTCCTGTTGATTGGCAGGCGTGTGGCGTACCACAAAACGGACGAAACGGACCTCCTACGGTCGAAACGGGGGTCCTATTGATCAGGAGGGGTGTGGCGTACTGCAAAACGGACGAAACGGACTTGTGTTGGAGCGCTACGGTCGAAACGGGGGTCCTCTTCATCGGGAGGGGTGTGGCGTACCGCAAAACAGGACTCCACGGTATATTGTTCATCTCCACCGTCGACCTCCTCCAGCCTCCACGGGCTACCGTCGACCTCCTCCAGCCTCCACGGGCTCCTATTCATGCAGCCTCCACCACGCGCTACTCCACCGGCTACTGTTCAACCACCCCTCCACGGGCACCCCTCCACAGTCTACTTTTCATCCAGCCCTCCACACCACGGGGTCCTGCTCAACCACCCCTCCACGGGCACCCCTCCATCGTCTAATGTTCATCCAGCCCTCCACACCACGGGGTCCTGTTCATCCATAGGCAACAACACCGCTCACTGCTCATCCACCCCCCCGCAACGCTCACTGTTCATCCAATCGATCGGCTTCAGTTAGCAGTAGTAGCGAAGGAATCGCTCGATCGGGTTCAGTTTACAACCATCGATCAATCGCTCGGGTTCAGTAACACGTAGCCTGCAGTGCAATTGCTCGGGTTCAGGTAGAGCCCAATGCCTCGCTCGGGTCCAGTTAGAGCCAACGCCTCGCACACACGCGTGTACGTGTACGAGAGAAACGCGCATCTCGCTCGGCCCCCGACCTCCCACCGTAACCGGGAACTCCCCAAAATTTTCCTTGCCCTCGCTTCTACCATGATTTTTCCGTCATGGACGGCCCAAAGAATGTCATGCAGTTGCGTCTCCGGCCCGCCCAGGACGAAAAGCCCATTTTTTGTCATGATTTTTTGTCATAGAAGTAGGAGCCCACCACATCATACCCGGTTTTGTCATAATTATCGTCATAGAAGTGTCATATGTATGATAGAAAAAAATTTCGTTCGGCCCAAAATGTCACTGATGTGTCTTTTTTTGTAGTGTAGGATAAAAGATCATGCTAAAGTTTCAACTGTGGTTCGTAAGAGTAATACTAGAACACTTACACCACTTGAGCAAATTAAAGTTGAACCTTGTACTCCTATGGTTAAAGATCTCTTGGCTGATTATATTGATGGGCATGTTATTTACTTCTGTGATGAAGCTGCTAGAATTGCGAGACCCGATACTAAAAATAAACATAGACCTGTTGTAGACATGCCTGTTATTTTTGTTAAAATAGGAGATCATTGTTATCATGGCTTATGTGATATGGGTGATAGTGCTAGTGCAATACCTCATTCCTTATACAAAGAAATTATGCATGATATTGCATCTGCCGAGATAGAAGAAATTGATGTTACAATTAAGATTGCCAACAGAGATATTATTTCACCAGTTGGGATTGTTAGAGATGTTGAAGTCTTGTGTGGGAAAGTTAAATATCCTGCTTATTTTCTTGTTCTTGGTTCCCGACAAGATGACTTTTGTCCCAGTATATTTGATAGACCCTTCTTGAATACTGTTAATGCTAAGATAGATTGCAAAAAGGATATTGTTACTATTTGTTTGGGGGATATGTCTCATGAGTTTAATTTTGCTAAATTTCGTAGACAACCCCATGATAAAGAATTGCCTAGTAAGGATGAAATTATTGGTCTTGCTTCTATTGCCGTGCCTCCTAATGATCCTTTAGAACAATATTTTCTAGACCATGAAAATGATATGTTTTTGAATGAAAGACGGGAGATAGATGAAGTATTCTTTAAATAGGGACCTATTTTGAAACACAACTTGCCTATTGAAATTCTAGGGGATCCTCCACCACCCAAGGGTGATCCCGTGTTTGAGCTTAAACCACTACCTGATACTCTTAAATATGCTTATCTTGATGAAAAGGAGATATATCCTGTTATTATTAGTGCTAGCCTTTCAGAGCAGGAAGAGGAGAAATTATTGAAAACTCTGAAGAAGCACCGTGCTGCTATTGGATATACTCTTGATGATCTTAAGGGCATTAGTCCCACTCTATGCCAACACAAAATAAAATTGGAGAAAGACGCCAAACCAGTTGTTGATCACCAACGATGATGAAATCCTAAGATGAAAGAAGTGGTAAGAAAAGAAATACTAAAGCTCATAGAGGCAGGTATAATTTATTTCGTTGCTGATAGTCAGTGGGTAAGTCCTGTCCATTGTGTCCCTAGAAGGGAAGTATTACTGTCGTTCCTAATGATAAAGATGAGCTGATCCAGCAAAGAATTGTTACAGGTTATAGGATGGTAATTGATTTACGCAAATTAAATAAAGCTACTGAAAATGATCATTACCCTTTGCCTTTTATTGATCAAATGCTAGAAAGATTATCCAAACATACACATTTTTGCTTTCTAGATGGTTACTCTGGTTCCTCTCAAATACCTGTGTCAAAAGAGGATCAAGAAAAGACCACTTTTACTTGCCCTTTCGGTACTTTTGCTTATAGACGTATGCCTTTTGGTTTATGTAATGCACCTGCTACCTTTCAAAGATGCATGATGGCTATATTTTCTGACTTTTGTGAAAAGATTGTTGAGGTTTTCATGGATGATTTCTCCGTTTATGGATCTTCTTTGATGATTGCTTGAGCAACCTTGATCGAGTTTTGCAGAGATGTGCAGAAACTAATCTTGTCTTGAATTGGGAAAAATGCCACTTTATGGTTAATGAAGGCATTGTCTTGGGGCATAAAATTTCTGAAAGAGGTATTGAAGTTGATAATGTTGGAAATATGCCCTAGAGGCAATAATAAAAGCATTATTATTATATTTCCTTGTTCATGATAATTGTCTTTTATTCATGCTATAATTGTATTATCCAGAAATCGTAATACACGTGTGAATACATAGACCAAAATACGTCCCTAGTAAGCCTCTAGTTGACTAGCTCGTTGGTCAACAGATAGTCATGGTTTCCTGACTATGGACATTAGATGTCATTGACAACGAGATCACGTCATTAGGAGAATGACGTGATGTACAAGACCCAATCCTAAGCATAGCACAAGATCGTGTAGTTCGTTTTGCTAGAGCTTTTCCAATGTCAAGTATCTCTTCCTTAGACCATGAGATTGGGTAACTCCCGGATACCGTAGGAGTGCTTTGGGTGTACCAAACGTCACAACGTAACTGGGTGACTATAAAGGTGCACTACAGGTATCTCCAAAAGTGTCTGTTGGGTTGACACGGATCAAGACTGGGATTTGTCACTCCGTATGACGGAGAGGTATCACTGGGCCCACTCGGTAGTGCATCATCATAATGAGCTCAAAGTGACCAAGTGTTTGGTCACGGGATCATGCATTATGGTACGAGTAAGGTGACTTGCCTGTAACGAGACTGAACGAGGTATTGGGATACCGACGATCGAGTCTCGGGCAAGTAACATACCGATTGACAAAGGGAATTGCATACGGGGTTGATTGAATCCTCGACATCGTGGTTCATCCGATGACATCATCGAGGAGCATGTGGGAGCCAACATGGGTATCCAGATCCCGCTGTTGGTTATTGACCGGAGAGCCGTCTCGGTCATGTCTGCGTGTCTCCCGAACCCGTAGGGTCTACACACTTAAGGTTCGACGACGCTAGGGTTATTAGGAAGACTTGTATGTGATTACCCAATGTTGTACGGAGTCCTGGATGAGATCCCAGACATCACGAGGAGTTCCGGAATGGTCCAGAGGTGAAGATTTATATATGGGAAGTTGTCATGCGGACACCGGAAAGTTTCGGGGGCATATCGGTATTGTACGGGGGCCACCGGAGGGGTTCCAGGGGTCCACCGGGAGGGGCCACCCCTCCCAGGGGGCCACATGGGCCGCATGGGGCAGGAGCCATCCCCTGGAGGGCTGGGCGCGCCCCCCCTGGGCCCATGCGCCTAGGGTTGGGGGGGGGGGAACCCTAGAGGGGGCGCCCCCCTTGCTTGGGGGGCAAGTTCCCTCTCCCTGGCCGCCGCCCCCCCTCTAGATCCCATTTAGAGGGGCCGGCCCCCCTTGCCCCTTCCCCTATAAATAGAGGGGTGAGGGGAGGGCTGCACATCCCAAGCCAAGGCGCAGCCCCTCCCTTCCCCAACACCTCTCCTCCTCCCTCACGAGCTTGGCGAAGCCCTGCCGAAGTACTGCTTCTCCACCAACACCACGCCGTCGTGCTGCCGTTGGAGCTGTCTTCCTCAACCTCTCCTTCCTCCTTGCTGGATCAAGACGGAGGAGACGTCGTCCGTTCCGTACGTGTGTTGAACGCGGAGGTGCTGTCCGTTCGGCACTTGGTCATCGGTGATCTGAATCACGTCGAGTACGAGTCCCTCATCACCGTTCCCTCGAACGCTTCCGCACGCGATCTACAAGTGGTATGTAGATGCAAACTCACTCCCTTGACTTGTTGCTTAGATGAACTCATAGATGTATCTTGGTGAAACCGTAGGAAAATTTTTAATTTTCTGCAACGTTCCCCAACAGTGGCATCATGAGCTAGGTCTATGCGTAGTTCTCTATTGCACGAGTAGAACACAATTTTGTTGTGTGCATAGATCTTGTCAACTTGCTTGCCGCTACTAGTCTTATCTTGCTTCAGCGGTATTGTGGGATGAAGCGGCCCGGACCAACCTTACACGTACGCTTACGTGAGACCGGTTCCACCGACTAACATGCACTAGTTGCATAAGGTGGCTGGCGGGTGTCTGTCTCTCCCACTTTAGTTGATGCAGATTCGATGAAAAGGGTCCTTATGAAGGGTAAATAGAAGTTGACAAAATCACATTGTGGTTATTCGTAGGTAAGAAAACGTTCTTGCTAGAACCCAATTGCAGCCACGTAAAAGATGCAACAACAATTAGAGGATGTCTAACTTGTTTTTGCAGCAATTGTCATGTGATGTGATATGGCCAGAAGTTGTGATGAATGATGAATGATATATTGTGATGTATGAGATCATGTTCTTGTAATAGGAATCACGACTTGCATGTCGATGAGTATGACAACCGGCAGGAGCCATAGGAGTTGTCTTTATTTTTGTATGACCTGCGTGTCATTGAAGAACGCCATGTAAATTACTTTACTTTGTTGCTAAACGCGTTAGCCATAGAAGTAGAAGTAGTCGTTGGCGTGACAACTTCATGAAGACACGATGATGGAGATCATGATGATGGAGATCATGGTGTCATGCCGGTGACAAGATGATCATGGAGCCCCGAAGATGAAGATCAAAGGAGCTATATGATATTGGCCATATCATGTCACTACTATATAATTGCATGTGATGTTTATTATGTTTATGCATCTTGTTTACTTAGAATGACGGTAGTAAATAAGATGATCCCTCATTAAAATTTCAAGAAAGTGTTCCCCCTAACTGTGCACCATTGCGAAAGTTCGTCGTTTCGAAGCACCACGTGATGATCGCGTGTGATAGATCCTTATGTTCACATACAACGGGTGTAAGACAGATTTACACATGCAAAACACTTAGGGTTAACTTGACGAGCCTAGCATGTACAAACATGGCCTCGGAACACAAGAGACCAAAAGGTCGAACATGAGTCGTATGGAAGATACGATAAACATGGAGATGTTCACCAATGATGACTAGTCCGTCTCACGTGATGATCGGACACGACCTAGTCGACTCGCATCGTGTAACACTTAGATGACTAGAGGGATGTCTAATCTGAGTGGGAGTTCATTAAAATAATTTGATTAGATGAACTTAATTATCATGAACTTAGTCTAAAACTTTTTGCAAAATATGTCTTGTAGATCAAATGGCCAACGCTCATGTCAACATGAACTTCAACGCATTCCTAGAGAAAACCAAGCTGAAAGATGATGGCAGCAACTATACGGACTGGGTCCGGAACCTGAGGATCATCCTCATAGCTTCCAAGAAAGCGTATGTCCTTGAAGCACCGTTAGGTGACCCACCTGCTCTCCTAGCGCTGCAAGACGATTTGAACATTTGGCAGACACGTGCTGATGATTACTCCCTCGTTCAGTGCGGCATGCTTTACAGCTTAGAACCGGGGCTCCAAAAGCGTTTTGAGCAACATGGAGCATATGAGATGTTCGAGGAGATGAAACTAGTTTTCCAAGCTCATGCCCGGGTCGAGAGATATGAAGTCTCCGACAAGTTCTATGGTTGTAAGATGGAGGAAAATAGTTCTGTCAGTGAGCATATACTCAAAATGTCTGGGTTGCACAACCGCCTATCCCAGTTGGACATTAACCTCCCGGACGAGGCGGTCATTGACAGAATCCTTCAGTCGCTCCCACCAAGCTACAAGAGCTTTGTGATGAACTTCAATATGCAGGGGATGGTGAAGACCATTCCTGAAGTATTTTCAATGCTGAAGTCAGCAGAGGTTGAAATCAAGAAAGAACATCAAGTGTTGATGGTCAATAAGACCACTAAGTTCAAGAAGGGCAAGGGTAAGAAGAACTTCAAGAAGGATGGCAAAGATGTTGCCGCGCCCAGTAAGCCAGTTGCCGGGAAGAAGTCAGAGAATGGACCCAAGCCTAAAACTGAGTGCTTTTATTGCAAGGGGAAGGGTCACTGGAAGCGGAACTGCCCCAAATACGTAGCGGACAAGATGACCGGCAACACTGAAGGTATATTTGATATACATGTAATTGATGTGTACCTTACCAGTACCCGTAGTAACTCCTGGGTATTTGATACCGGTGCCGTTGCTCATATTTGTAACTCACAACAGGAGCTACGGAATAAGCGGAGACTGGCGAAGGACGAGGTGACGATGCGCGTCGGGAATGGTTCCAAGGTCGATGTGATCGCCGTCGGCACGCTACCTCTACATTCACCTACGGGATTAGTTTTAAACCTCAATAATTGTTATTTAGTGCCAAGTTTGAGCATGAACATTGTATCTAGATCTCGTTTAATACGAGATGGCTACTCATTTAAATCCTAGAATAATGGTTGTTCTATTTATATGAGAGATATGTTTTATGGTCATGCCCCGATGGTCAATGGTTTATTCTTGATGAATCTCGAACGTAATGTTACACATATTCATAGCGTGAATACCAAAAGATGTAAAGTTGATAACGATAGTCCCACATACTTGTGGCACTACCGCATTGGTCACATTGGTGTCAAGCGCATGAAGAAGCTCCATGCTGATGGACTTTTAGAGTCTCTCGATTATGAATCATTTGACACATGCGAACCATGCCTCATGGGCAAAATGACCAAGACTCCGTTCTCCGGAACAATGGAGCGAGCAACCAACTTGTTGGAAATCATACATACCGATGTGTGCGGTCCAATGAGTGTTGAGGCTCGCGGAGGATATCGTTATGTTCTCACTCTCACTGATGACTTGAGTAGATATGGGTATGTCTACTTGATGAAACACAAGTCTGAGACCTTTGAAAAGTTCAAGGAATTTCAGAATGAAGTAGAGAATCAAAATGACCGAAAGATAAAATTCTTACGATCGGATCGTGGAGGAGAATATTTAAGTCACGAATTTGGTACACACTTAAGAAAATGTGGAATCGTTTCACAACTCACGCCGCCTGGAATGCCTCAGCGAAACGGTGTGTTCGAACATCGTAATCGCACTCTATTGGATATGGTGCGATCTATGATGTCTCTTACTGATTTACCGCTATCATTTTGGGGATACGCTCTAGAGACAGCTACATTCACTCTAAATAGGGCACCGTCTAAATCCGTTGAGACGACACCGTATGAATTATTGTTTGGGAAGAAACCTAAGCTGTCGTTTCTAAAAGTTTGGGGATGCGATGCTTATGTCAAGAAACTTCAACCTGAAAAGCTCGAACCCAAGTCGGAAAAATGCGTCTTCATAGGATACCCTAAAGAAACCATTGGGTATACCTTCTACTTAAGATCCGAGGGCAAGATCTTTGTTGCCAAGAACGGATCCTTTCTGGAAAAAGAGTTTCTCTTGAAAGAACTAAGTGGGAGGAAAGTAGAACTCGATGAAGTACTACCTCTTGAACAGGATAGTAGTGCAGCTCAAGAAAATGTTCCTATGATGCCTACACCAACTGAAGAGGAAAATAATGATGATGATCAAGGTACTTTGGATCAAGTTGCTACTGAACTTCGTAGGTTCACAAGGACACGTTCCGCACCAGAGTGGTACGGCAACCCTGTCCTAGAAATCATGTTGTTGGACAACGGTGAACCTTCGAACTATGAAGAAGCAATGGCGGGCCCAGATTCCAACAAATGGCTAGAAGCCATGAAATCCGAGATAGAATCCATGTATGAAAACAAAGTATGGACTTTGACTGACTTGCCCGATGATCGGCGAGCGATAGAAAACAAATGGATCTTTAAGAAGAAGACGGACGCGGACGGTAATGTCACCATCTATAAAGCTCGACTTGTCGCTAAGGGTTATCGACAAGTTCAAGGGATTGACTACGATGAGACTTTCTCTCCCGTAGCGAAGCTTAAGTCCGTCCGGATCATGTTAGCAATTGTCGCATACTATGATTATGAGATATGGCAGATGGACGTCAAAACGGCATTCCTTAACGGTTATCTTAAGGAAGAGCTGTATATGATGCAGCCGGAAGGTTTTGTCGATCCTAAGAACGCTAACAAAGTATGCAAGCTCCAGCGATCCATTTATGGGCTGGTGCAAGCATCTCGGAGTTGGAACATTCGCTTCGATGAGATGATCAAAGCGTTTGGGTTTATGCAGACTTATGGAGAAGCCTGCGTTTACAAGAAAGTGAGTGGGAGCTCTGTAGCATTTCTCATATTATATGTAGATGACATACTCTTGATGGGAAATGATATAGAACTTTTGGACAACATTAAGGCCTACTTGAATAAGTGTTTTTCATTGAAGGACCTTGGAGAAGCTGCTTAAATATTAGGCATCAAGATCTATAGAGATAGTTCGAGACGCCTCATAGGTCTTTCACAAAGCACATACCTTGATAAGATTTTGAAGAAGTTCAAAATGGATCAGTCTAAGAAGGGGTTCTTGCCTGTATTGCAAGGTGTGAGATTGAGCTCGGCTCAATGCCCGACCACGGCAAAAGATAAAGAAGAGATGAGCGTCATCCCCTATGTCTCAGCCATAGGATCTATTATGTATGCCATGCTGTGTACCAGACCTGATGTAAACCTTGTCGTAAGTTTGGTAGGAAGGTACCAAAGTAATCCCGGCAAGGAACACTGGACAGCGGTCAAGAATATCCTAAAGTACTTGAAAAGGACGAAGGACATGTTTCTCGTTTATGGAGGTGATGAAGAGCTCGTCGTAAAGGGTTACGTCGACGCTAGCTTCGACACAGATCTGGATGACTCTAAGTCACAAACCGGATACGTGTATATGTTGAATGGTGGAGCAGTAAGCTGGTGCAGCTGCAAGCAGAGCGTCGTGGCGGGATCTACATGTGAAGCGGAGTACATGGCAGCCTCGGAGGCAGCGCATGAAGCAATTTGGGTGAAGGAGTTCATCACCGACCTAGGAGTCATACCCAATGCGTCGGGGCCGATCAAACTCTTCTGTGACAACACTGGAGCTATTGCCCTTGCCAAGGAGCCCAGGTTTCACAAGAAGACCAGGCACATCAAGCGTCGTTTCAACTCCATCGTGAAAATGTTCAAGATGGAGATATAGATATTTGCAAAGTACATACGGATCTGAATGTCGCAGATCCATTGACTAAACCTCTCTCGCGAGCAAAACATGACCAACACCAGAACTCTATGGGTGTTCGATTCATCACAATGTAACTAGATTATTGACTCTAGTGCAAGTGGGAGACTGTTGGAAATATGCCCTAGAGGCAATAATAAAAGCATTATTAATATCCTTATTCATGATAATTGTCTTTTATTCATGCTATAATTGTATTATCCGGAAATCGTAATACACGTGTGAATACATAGACCAAAATACGTCCCTAGTAAGCCTCTAGTTGACTAGCTCGTTGGTCAACAGATAGTCATGGTTTCCTGACTATGGACATTAGATGTCATTGACAATGAGATCACGTCATTAGGAGAATGACGTGATGGACAAGACCCAATCCTAAGCATAGCACAAGATCGTGTAGTTTGTTTTGCTAGAGCTTTTCCAATGTCAAGTATCTCTTCCTTAGACCATGAGATCGTGTAACTCCCGGATACCGTAGGAGTGCTTTGGGTGTACCAAACGTCACAACGTAACTGGGTGACTATAAAGGTGCACTACAGGTATATTTGAAAGTGTCTGTTGGGTTGACACGGATCAAGACTAGGATTTGTCACTCCGTATGACGGAGAGATATCACTGGGCCCACTCGGTAGTGCATCATCATAATGAGCTCAAAGTGACCAAGTGTTTGGTCACGGGATCATGCATTACGGTACGAGTAAAGTGACTTGCCGGTAACGAGACTGAACGAGGTATTGGGATACCGACGATCGAGTCTCGGGCAAGTAACATACCGATTGACAAAGGGAATTGCATACGGGGTTGATTGAATCCTCGACATCGTGGTTCATCCGATGACATCATCGAGGAGCATGTGGGATCCAACATGGGTATCCAGATCCCGCTGTTGGTTATTGACCAGAGAGCCGTCTCGGTCATGTCTGTGTGTCTCCCGAACCCGTATGGTCTACACACTTAAGGTTCGACGATGCTAGGGTTATTAGGAAGAGTTGTATGTAATTACCGAATGTTGTTCGGAGTCCCTGATGAGATCTCGGACGTCACGAGGAGTTCCAGAATGGTCCGGAGGTGAAGATTTATATATGGGAAGTTGTCATGCGGACACCGGAAAGTTCCGGGGGCATATCGGTATTGTACCGGGGCCACCGGAGGGGTTCCGGGGGTCCACCGGGAGGGGCCACCCCTCCCGGGGGGCCACATGGGCCGCATGGGGCAGGAGCCAGCCCCTGGAGGGCTGGGCGCCCCCCCTTGGGCCCATGCGCCTAGGGTTGGGGGGAATCCTAGAGGGGGCGCCCCCCTTGCTTGGGGGGCAAGTTCCCCCTCCCTGGCCGCCGCCCCCCCTCTAGATCCCATCTAGAGGGGCCGGCCCCCCTTGCCCCTTCCCCTATAAATAGAGGGGTGAGGGGAGGGCTGCACATCCCAAGCCAAGGCGATGCCCCTCCCCTCCCCAACACCTCTCCTCCTCCGTCACGAGTTTGGCGAAGCCCTGCCGGAGTTCCGCTTCTCCACCAACACCACGCCGTCGTGCTGCCGTTGGAGCTATCTTCCTCAACCTCTCCTTCCTCCTTGCTGGATCAAGACGGAGGAGACGTCGTCCGTTCCGTACGTGTGTTGAATGCGGAGGTGCTGTTCGTTCGGCACTTGGTCATCGGTGATCTGAATCACGTCGAGTACGACTCCATCATCACCATTCCCTCGAACGCTTCCGCACGCGATCTACAAGTGGTATGTAGATGCAAACTCACTCCCTTGACTCGTTGCTTAGATGAACTCATAGATGGATCTTGGTGAAACCGTAGGAAAAATTTTAATTTTCTGCAACGTTCCCCAACAGATAAAGCTAAAGTTGACGCTATTGAAAAGATGCCATGTCCCAAGGACATTAAAGGTATAAGAAGTTTCCTTGGTCATGCCGATTTTTATAGGAGGTTCATTAAGGACGTCTCTAAAATCTCCAAGCCTCTGACTAATCTCTTACAAAAGGATATTCCTTTTGTCTTCGATGATGATTGTGTAGAAGCATTTGAAATACTTAAGAAAGCTTTGATTTCTGCACCTGTTGTTCAGCCACCTGATTGGAATTCACCCTTTGAAATTATGTGCGATGCTAGAGATTATGCCGTAGGTGCTGTTCTAGGAAAAAGAGTTGATAAGAAACTAAATGTTATTCAATATGCTAGTAAACTCTAGACAGTGCCCAGAGAAATTATGCTACTACTGAAAAAGAATTTTTAGCAGTTGTATTTGCTTGTGATAAGTTCAGACCTTATATTGTTGATTCTAAAGTAACTGTTCACACTGATCATGCTGTGATTAAATATCTTATGGAAAAGAAAGATGCTAAACCTAGACTTATTATATGGGTTCTCTTGCTACAAGAATTTGATTTGCATATTATTGATAGAAAGGGAGCTAAGAACCCCGTTACAAACAACTTGTCTAGGTTAGAGAATGTTCTTGATGACCCACTACCTATTGATGATAGCTTTCCTGATGAACAATTAGTTGTCATAAGTGCTTCTCGTACTACTCCATGGTATGCTGATTATGCTAGTTACATTGTTGCTAAATTTATACCACCTAGTTTCACATACCAGCAAAAGAAAAAGTTTTTCTATGACTTAAGACATTACTTTTGGGATGACCCACACCTTTATAAAGAAGGAGTAGATGGTGTTATTAGATGTTGTGTACCTGAGCATGAACAAGAACAGATCCTACGCAAGTCTCACTCCGAGGCTTATGGAGGACACCACGCTGGAGATAGAACTGCACATAAGGTATTGCAATCCGGTGTTTATTGGCCTACTCTCTTCAAAGATGCCCGTAAGTTTGTCTTGTCTTGCGATGAATGTCAAAGAATTGGAAATATTAGTAGATGTCAAGAAATGCCTATGAATTATTCACTTGTTATTGAACCATTTGATGTTTGGGGCTTTGATTATATGGGACCGTTTCCTTCCTCTAATGGGTATACACATATTTTAGTTCCTGTTGATTACGTTACTAAGTGGGTAGAAGCTATTCCAACTAGTAGTGCTGATCATACCACCTATATTAAGATGCTTAAAGAAGTTATTTTTCTGAGGTTTGGAGTCCCTAGATACCTAATGACTGATGGTGGTTCACATTTTATTCATGATGCTTTTCATAAAATGCTTGCTAAGTATGATGTTAATCATAGAATTGCATCTCCATATCACCCACAGTCTAGTGGCCAAGTAGAACTGAGTAATAGAGAGCTTAAATTGATTTTGCAAAAGACTGTTAATAGATCTAGAAAGAATTGGTACAAGAAACTTGATGATGCATTATGGGCTTATAGAACTGCAGATAAAAATCCTATGGGTATGTCTCTGTGGCACCCCGGCTCAGAGCAACCGGTTTACCTTGCATTGCCAGCCCATAGACCATGTCTTCTGGCAACACACAACATCTTGGTACATAAAACAACCGCTTTATTGATGCTAGTAGATCAAAGTTTATGTTACAACAGGTGGCGCAGCCAAGCGGCACACTCGGTGCGACTGAACAATATGTACATTATTAAGTGAACATAATGGGGCCTCGATCATAACAACTACGTGGCAGCAGAACAACATCGTAGCGGAAACTCCATAGCACAGGGACACTGATGTGGACACGATCTAGACTCGGACAACACTCCTTTCCAACGAGACTTTCCTGAAATCTGGCATGACATGCCAGGTCAGTACATTGAATGTACTTGCAAGCTCACAACAAACATAAACATAATGACAAACAATATCATGATAATTAACCAATTAATAATAATGCAACAATATAACCAACATGCTGTGATCATGCTATTGTGACAAAAGTCCCTCGGACTGGCTTACCAGCGGTATACGCTTTTGGATCACAAATGTACCAACCTCAGGGTATTAACTAGAGATATCTCGTGATCTTTCCAGCGATCACAGCCACAACCAATATTTGATCTTAAATGGTGATCCTTCCAGCGATCACAACCACGACCAACACTTGTTCTAAAACAACAAGATGACCTTTCCGCCATCATCAAAAGTGCAAAGTTCATAACTTAGTGTGCAAGATTTATTAAACATTGACCCATGGTGTGACCTACTTTCGAGCATGTCCATAACCGTGGGCTCACCTATCGATAGATTAATACACTCTTTAGAGGTAGCGCATTGTACCCACACCACGGAACCCATGGCCTCGCACTCCCATTCGGGTGGACCAACGACATTCCGACGGAACCCCTCCATTGCCATGACACTCTCTTGGCCACTTTGACTCACTCCCCATTGGGCTAGTCCTGGGTGGCCCCGTGTCTACCAAAGACACAACGACCACCATTGTGGCCAAAACATAAACGATCCCACTCGGGGACCCGGTACCATAAAGTCAACAACGGACACACAAGGTTATGTCTGCTTACCTGGCCAGGGTACCGCACGCCCATAACCTTCCCACGTTGGAGGCACCGACCAGAGGCATGACAACGGACCGAATAATGGCCTTCCCATAAAGGCAAATGTGGTTGCACTGGGAAAAACTTGATTCAGTAGCACCATGACCCGGTCAACAATATATTCAAGTTGAGTTATTATCAGGTTCAACTTAACGTGAAAATAACCGGTGTCATAGTATGCCATGAAATGCAACACTAACATATTCATCACATATCCACGCAAATGACTGAGTCAACTATATCCACACTAAGCATAAACATCAACAACTCATGACACTTCTCTGGTTAAGATTAAACTTCACTTTAAATAGAATGTTTTCTAGCAAATTTTACCATTTTTACTCATGCAAGAAAATAACTCCAGTAATTATTTATATCCATAACAACATTATTCTTTCATCACCAAAAAATAAATCCTAGTTTCTTTACCAACTAAGTTAACTTCAAACTTTCTATAAATCAAGCATATTAACTAAAACAAGCAATTAACAGAATATAAATAACATCATAATGATTTAAATGCATGGATTAAATCATTTTTCAAGTAAAAAATCACAAATATTGTAATTGCACCATGAAAATGTTGTTGTGGCTTGCCTTAGTGCAGATGAGGTTCACAAGCCTCCTAGTGATCCTCAAGACAAGCCTCACCCTTTGCAAATATTTAAAAACACAAAAAGAAAACATCAAGAGCCCTTCTAAAATTCACCAGAAAATCTAAACAACAGGGGAAAATCCCATCTTTGGTGAGCCACTAGATTTCTGTACAAAGAACACAATGCAAAAAGAATCAATTCATTTGGACTTATGGTTAAAGAGTTTTGGCTGTTTGAAGCTCTCTGGATAAATTAAAATTTGAATTTAAATAAAAACAGACTTCGCCACCACTCATACCGCTTCGCACGCGTACTGAGTGGCTGACTAGAGGGCCCCGCTAGTTAGGTGAGGTGGAGGAGGAGAAGGAAACAGAGGACGGTGCGGCTTCGCCGGAGCGCACGCCGGCGACGAGGGCTCCTTGGCCAAAACGAGAGGAGGGAATCGAGGGAGGAGACGGAGGCGCACCTGCCCATACCCGTAGAGTAGCTAGGGGTGGTCGGACGGTGTCGAAATCGACCTCTCTAGCGGAGGCAGAGAGTGGAGGTCGCCAGAGACGAAGACGACGGCGAACAGAGGCGACTCCAGGGGCTCCAACCAGGCGGAACGACACCACTGACGAGTGGCGGAGGCCCTGGAAGGGTTGCCCAGGCCTGGGAGGGGCTGGAGCTACGGAGACGACCCGAGGGGATCGCCGACGAGCTCGAGCTCGGGGACGGCGGCCCGCGGCCTGCCCGGTCGGGCTACGGCTATCTATGCAATTGTGGAGTGTGTGTGGGAGTGGTGGATGGTGCTTGAGGAGGCTGGGGAGGGCTCTATTTATAGCCGAGCGTCAAGGAGGGTTTGGGCTCCGCCGGTGGACACTTGGACACGGCGCCCAGCAACGAACGTCGTCAACGAGAGGGGGAGAAGGCGACACAGCTCACACGGGGACTGTGGGCGAACGGGGACGAGCACAGAACAAGGGGAAGGAGACGAGCACAGTGCGCCACACACTGTTGCGTTGGACAGACTCTGCCCGTGCTCGCTGCGGCAAGCTTCGGCATCGGTGAGCGCCAGGAGGCAGTTAAGAAGGTCGAGACAATTATTGTGGCGCAGTTTGGCACGCTTAGGCAGGCGAGGAAGCGAGCACGCGCGAAACAGAGGCTCGGGCGGCACTCAAAGCGTGTCGGCTGCATGCCAGCACGTCTGGACGAACGCGGTCACCGTGTGAACTCTGACCTTAGGCCGACCTAAGTCCAAAGTTCATGTCTGGCTTGTTGTTCGTGGTAGTTTTGAAGGTTACCACGCTTTGCTTTGGTCTCAGGTGTAGTAGAAAAGATTTCACACGCCGGGTAAGTTTCTGGACAGTAACTTTGAGAGCTTACTGTGGTCAAACTACTGGGAGTTGGGAGCTTGGCTTTGGAGGCTAGCAATCATCTACTAAGGTGATGATGCACAAGAAAAATCAGCCACAATGGAGCAAGTAAAATGATAGTTGCTGCAGAAACTACCATTTCTCCAGAACAGAAAATATTTTCTATAGCAAAAATATTCCAACAAGTGATGAAATAGTTTGCTCAGGAAGGTGCCCTAGGGTTCAAAGAATAACTGTGATTTTTCTCAGATTTTTGTGGGCAAGAAAAATTGGGGTTGCTTTGGAGCACATTGAGCTAGCTAGGGTTTAAGAGAGGGAAATGAATATTTTTCATTAAAGAAAAATATTCCAAATATTATTTTGAGATGAACCAGAGAGGGAATGATGGTTAGAGAGGGAAATGGGACAGTTGGGTGAAAGCCAAGATGTACCCAAGTGTTTAAGTCCATATGAAAAGATTCAAAACTCCAAATTTCAAATTCAAACCAACTGAAAATCAGGCAAAAGAAGAGATGGCAAAAACCAGGCTGTCATAGTCTCCATATAAAATGATTTATGGAAAAGCATGTCACTTATCTCTCGAACTAGAACATAAGGCATATTGGGCCATTAAAGAGCTCAATTATGATTTCAAACTTGCCGGTGAGAAGAGGTTATTTAACATTAGCTCACTTGATGAATGGAGAACTCAAGCCTATGAGAATGCCAAACTGTTTAAAGAAAAAGTTAAAAGATGGCATGACAAAAGGATACAAAAGTGTGAGTTTAATGTAGGTGATTATGTGTTGCTTTTCAACTCTCGTTTAAGATTTTTTGCAGGAAAACTCCTCTCCAAATGGGAATGTCCTTACGTTATTGAGGAGGTCTATCGTTCCGGTGCCATAAAAATCAACAACTTCGAAGGCACAAATCCAAAGGTGGTGAATGGCCAAAGAATCAAACATTATATCTCGGGTAATCCAATAAATGTTGAAACTAATGTTATTGAAACCGTAACCCTGATGGGATACATAAGGGACACTTTCCAGAATGTTTCAGACTCCGAAAAGGAATAGGTATGTGGTACGGTAAGTAAACCGACTCTAATAGAATTTTTTCTCTGTTTTGGAATATTTAAGAAAATAGGAAAATAAGAAGTAGTCCGGGAAGGACACGAGGAGTCCATGAGGGTGGAGGGCGCGCCCTACCCCCTGCCTTGTGGGCACCTCGTGTGCTCTCTGGACTCTGTTTTCTTGCACGATACTTCTTTTGGTCGGTAAAAAATTCATTATATAATCTCCCGAAGGTTTTGACGCTCGTATCATGCAAATATCCTCTGTTTTTGTTTCGAGCTGTTTTTTCTGACAGATCTAGATCAGCATGACGTCTCCAAGCGCCCCCAAGGACAAGTTTTTTGAGAAGATCATCAACCCCTACCTCGCGGAGGTGCTGCAACACCCTCAAACCATTGAGATGCGTGAGGGGGTGCTGCACATCCGCGATGTTGAGGGACCAAGGAGAACCGGAAGCATGGAGACAAGACTCGAAGCAATGGAACAACAAGTTTTCAAGTGCCAAGGGATGGTGGAACGCGGACTCAACGCCAACCACATGATGATCCCGGTGTTCACCAACAACCACAAGCTAGATGCCAAGAACATCGAGGAGACCATCTTCAAGCTTCATGAGAAAATCGAGCACCTCCAAGCCCAGATCTATGACCCACAAAACCAAAACTGTGAGTATGAATATAGATTCAAGAGGATGAGTTTGGCTGCAGATTTGAGGATCCCGGAGACTCGATCATCCTTCTATGATGGTGAGCCTATGCCTTGGAAGATGGACGACAAGCCTACATCATCAACAACTCCATCATCACCACCTCCGTAGAAAGAGACATAATCACATGGGTATGGGCACTCCCCTTGGCAACTGCCAAGCTTGGGGGAGGTGCCCTGATATCATATCACCATCACACTCCTATATTTACTGTTTATCTTGGTCTGATCCTTTTGGTAATATCTTGATCTAGTAGAATAAAGTTTTAGAATGATCTAATTTTTAGTTTTTCTTTATGATCCCTCAATGTAATTGAGTCCATGAGCGACTCAAGGGCTTTGCTATCTTGCTATGATCTTGAGGGAATAAAAGAAAAAGAAAGAATAAAAATAAATAAAGAGATCATATTGATCTTACGGAGAGTAATGACTTCACATATTAAGAGTATGATGAATAAAAGTTGTTGAGAGTTGGCAAACATAGTTTTGGTCATCGTTGCAATTAATAGGAAGTAATAAAGAAAGAGAGGTTTTCACATATAAATATACTATCTTGGACATATTTTATGATTGTGAGCACTCATTAAAATATGACATGCTAAAGAGTTAATGTTGGACAAGGAAGACAACGTAATGTGTTATGTTTTCTTATATCCAAAATAAAGTATATTGTCATGGATCATCCAACATGTTGGGCTTGCCTTTCCCCCCTCATGCTAGCCAAATTCTTTGCACCAAGTAGAGATACTACTTGTGCTTCCAAATATCCTTAAACCTGATTTTTCCATGAGAGTCCACCATATCTACCTATGGATTGAGTAAGATCCTTCAAGTAAGTTGTCATGTTGCATGCAATATAAATTGCTCTCTAAATATATATGACTTATTAGTGTGGATAAAATAAGCTTTATACAATCTTGTGATATGGAAGCAATAAAAGCGACGGATTGCATAATAAAGTGCCATATCATAAGTGGCAATATAAAGTGACGTTCTTTTGCATTAAGATTTCGTGCATCCAACCATAAAAGCACATGACAACCTCTGCTTCCCTTTGCAACGGGCCTATCCTTTACTTTTGTCTTATACATTATGCAAGAGTCATGGTGATCTTCACCTTTACTTTTTATATTTTATCCTTTGGCAAGCACATTGTGTTGGAAAGATCCTGATATATATATCCAATTGGATGTAAGTTAGCATGAACTATTATTGTTGACATTACCCTTGAGGTAAAAAGTTGGGAGGCAACACTATAAGCGCCTATCTTTCTCTGTGTCCTATTAAAACTCCATACCCATAAGTATTGCGTGAGTGTTAGCAATTGTGAAAGACTAAAGTATAGTTGAGTATGTGGACTTGTTGAAAAGCTCTTATATTGAGTCTTTCCGATGTTATGATAAATTGCAATTGCCTCAATGACCGAGATCATAGTTTGTTTGTTCTGAATGAAGTTTCTGATTCATACTTGACATTGTGAATACACTATTACTTGAGCATAAGAAATCATATGACAATATATATATATATATATATATATATATATATGTTTCTGTTATAAGAATGATCATGATGCCCTCATGTCCGTATTTATTTTATCGACACCTCTATCTCTAAACATGTGGACATATATTTCGATTTCGGCTTCCGCTTGAGGACAAGCGAGGTCTAAGCTTGGGGGAGTTGATACGTTCATTTTGCATCATGCTTTTATATCGATATTTATTGCATTATGGGCTGTTATTACACGTTATTTCACAATGCTTATGCCTAGTGTCTCTTACTTTACAAGGTTTACATGAAGAGGGAGAATGCCGGCAGCTGGAATTTTGGGTTGGAAAAGGAGCAAATATTAGAGACCTATTCTGCACAACTCCAAAAGTCCTGAAACTCCATGGAAGTTATTTTTGGAATTAATAAAAAATACTGAGCGAAGAAAATACCAGAGGGGGGCCAACCACCATCCACGAGGGTGGGGGGCGCGGCCCCCTTCCTCGTGGGCCACCTGGCAGGCCTCCGGTGCCCATCTTCTGCTATGTGAAGTCTTTTACCCTGGAAAAAAAAATCAAAAGCAAGCTTTCGGACGAAACACCGCCTCCACGAGGCAGAACCTTGGCGGAACCAATATAGGGCTCCAGCGGAGCTGTTCTGTCAGGGAAACATCCCTCCGGGAGGGGGAAATCATCACCATCGTCATCACCAATGATCCTCTCATCGGGAGGGGGTCAATCTCCTTTAACATCTTCACCAACACCATCTCCTCACAAACCCTACTTCATCTCTTGTATCCAATCTTTGTCCCAAAACCTCAGATTGGTACCTGTGGGTTGCTAGTAGTGTTGATTACTCCTTGTAGTTGATGCTAGTTGGTTTATTCGGTGGAAGATCATATGTTCAGATCCTATTTGTGATGTCTACTATGCAACCTTCTTCTTGTAGACATTGTTGGGCCTCCAAGTGCAGAGGTTTGTAGGACAGTAGCAAATTTCCCTCAAGTGGATGACCTAAGGTTTATCAATCCGTGGGAGGCGTAGGATGAAGATGGTCTCTCTCAAACAACCCTGCAACCAAATAACAAAGAGTCTCTTGTGTCCCCAACACACCCAATACAATAGTAAATTGTATAGGTGCACTAGTTCGGCGAAGAGATGGTGATACAAGTGCAATATGGATGGTAGATATAGGTTTTTGTAATATGAAATTATAAAAACAGCAAGGTAACTAATGATAAAAGTGAGCACAAACGGTATTGCAATGGTAGGAAACAAGGCCTAAGGTTCATACTTTCACTAGTGCAAGTTCTCTCAACAATAATAACATAATTGGATCATATGACTATCCCTCAACATGCAACAAAGAGTCACTCCAAAGTCACTAATAGCGGAGAACAAACGAAGAGATTTTTGTAGGGTATGAAACCACCTCAAAGTTATTCTTTATGATCGATCTATTCAAGAGTCCGTAGTAAAATAACACGAATCTATTCTTTCCGTTCGATCTATCATAGAGTTCCTACTAGAATAACACCTTAAGACACAAATCAACCAAAACCCTAATGTCACCTAGATACTCCAATATCACCTCAAGTATCCGTGGGCATGATTATATGATATGCATCACACAATCTCAGATTCATCTCATTCAACCAACACAAAGAACTTGAAAGAGTGCCCCAAAGTTTCTACCATAGAATCAAGACGAAAATGTGTGCCAACCCCTATGCATAAGTTCACAAGGTCACTGAACCCGCAAGTTGATCACTGAAACATACATCAAGTAGATCACGTGATATCCCATTGTCACCACAGGTAAGCACATGCAAGACATACATCAAGTGTTCTCAAATCCTTAAAGACTTAATCCGATAAGATAACTTTAAAGGGAAAACTCAATCATTACAAGAGACTAAAGGGGGAGAAACATCATCAGATCCAACTATAATAGTAAAGCTCGCGATACATCAAGATCGTATCACCACAAGAACACGAGAGAGAGAGAGATCAAACACATAGCTACTGGTACATACCCTCAGCCCCGAGGGTGAACTAATCCCTCCTCATCATGGAGAGTGCCCGGATGATAAAGATGGCCACCAGTGAGGGATCCCCCCTCCGGCAGGGTGCCGAAACAGGGTCCTGATTGGTTTTTGGTGGCTACAGAGGCTTGCGGCGGCGGACCTCCCGATCTATTGTGCTCCTTGATGTTTTAGGGTATATGGATATATAGGCGAAAGAAGTCGGTTAGGGGAGCCACAAGGGTGGGGGCACGCCCAGGGGGTAGGGCGCGCCCTAACCCTCGTGGCCACCTCGAAGCTTCCCTGATGTCCACTCCAAGTCTCCTGGATTGCTTCCGTGCCAAAAATAACTCTCCCGAAGGTTTCATTCTGTTTGGACTCCATTTGATATTCCTTTTCTTCGAAACACTCAAATAGGCAAGAATACAACAATTTGGACTAGGCCTCCGATTAGTAGGTTAGTCCCAAAAATAATATAAAACTGTATAACAAAGCCCATAAACATCCAAAACAGATAATATAACAACACGGAACAATCAAAAATTATAGATACGTTGGAGATGTATCAATATGCACTTTAAACCCCTCTGATTATGAACATGAATATGATTTGTGAGTAGTTACATTTGTTCCTGAGGAAATGGGATAAGTCTTGCTATAAGTAGTCATGTGAATTTGGTATTTGTTCGATATTTTGATGAGATGTATGTTGTCTCTCCTCTAGTGGCGTTATGTGAACGTCGACTACATGACACTTCACCATTGTTTGGGCCTAGAGGAAGGCATTGGGAAGTAATAAGTAGATGATGGGTTGCTAGAGTGACATAATCTTAAACCCTAGTTTATGAGTTGTTTCGTAAGAAGTTGATTTGGATCCATATGTTTCATGCTATGGTTAGGTTTACCTTAATACTTCTTTTGTAGTTGCGGATGCTTACAATAGGGGTTAATCATAAGTGGGATGCTTGTCCAAGAAAGGGCAGTACCCAAGCACCGGTCCACCCACATATCAAATTATCAAAGTAATGAACACGAATCATATGAGCGTGATGAAAACTAGCTTGACGATAATTCCCATGTGTCCTTGGGAGCGTTTTCCTTCATATAAGAATTTGTCCAGGCTTGTCCTTTGCTACAAAAAGGATTGGTCCACCTTGCTGCACCTTATTTACTTTCATTACTTGTTACCCGTTACAAATTACCTTATCACAAAACTATCTGTTACCGATAATTTTAGTGCTTACAGAGAATACCTTACTGAAAACCGCTTGTCATTTCCTTCTGCTCCTCATTGGGTTTGACACTCTTACTTATCGAAAGGACTATGATAGATCCCCGACACTTGTGGGTCATCACGCCCCAAGGGGGTGGGCGCGCCCCCACCCTTGTGGGGCCCACGGGACTCCCCTCCGGTAGATTTTTGTTCCAGTATTTTTCATATTTTCTAGAAAAAATCTCCGTTGATTTTCTGCGCGTTCCAAGAACTTTTATTTCTGCACAAAAACAACACCACGGTAGTTCTGCTAAAAACAGCGTCAGTCCGGGTTAGTTCTAATCAAATCATACCAAAATCATATAAAACTATTGTAAACATGGCATGAATACTTCATAAAGTATAGATACGTTGGAGACGTATCAGCATCCCCAAGCTTAATTCCTGCTCGTCCTTGAGTAGGTAAATGATAAAAGAAATAATTTATGAAGTGTGAATGCTAGCAAATGCATAAGTTTGATCATTGATAATTTCAATCACCTTTTCTAGCATCATTATATGTCATAACAGTAGCTCATGTCATAAAACTTTTCATGATCAAGTAACAAGCTATTCACATGTTAAAGTATAGATGATAAACTTTCTTGAAACTAACAAACTATATTCTCAGTCATCAAACAATTGCAATTCATCTTATTTTCAGGAAGGGTCTATGTCAGAGCTTTGATTTAGCAAACTCCACATACTCAACTATCATTTAATCTTTCACAATTGCTAACACTCACGTGATATTTATGGGTTCAAAGTTTTAATCGGACACAGAGAAAGATAGGGGCTTATAGTTTTGCCTCCCAACCTTTTACCTCAAGGGTAGTGTCCACAATAATAATTTATGAAAACCTACATCCAAGTGGATATATATATATATATATATATATATATATATATATATATATATATATATATATATATATATATATATCCGGATCGCTCCAACACAAAGTGCTTGCCAAAGGAAAAAGTGTAAAATGGAAAGGTGGTGATCACCATGACTCTTGTATAAGGGTAGAAGATAAAAGTAAAAGATAGGCCCTTCGCAGAGGGACGCAGAGGTTGTCATGCACTTTTATGGTTGGATGCACAAAATCTTAATGCAAAAGAACATCACTTTATATTGCCGCTTGTGATAAAGACCTTTATTATGCAGTCCATCGCTTTTATTTCTTCCCTATCACAAGTTCGTATAATGCTTATTTTCTTTGCACTAATAGATCATACATATTTAGAGAGCAATTTTTATTGCATGCACCAATGACAACTTACTTGAAGGATCTTACTCCATCCATAGGTAGGTACAATGGACTCTCATGGCAAAACTGGTTTAAGGGATGTTTGGAAGCACAAGTACTATTTCTACTTGGTGCAAAGAATTTGGCTAGCATGAGAGGGAAAGGCAAGCTCAACATGCTGGGTGATCCAAGACAATATAACCTTTCGGATATAGGAAAACATAACCCATTAAGTTGTCTTCCTTGTCCAACATCAACCTTTTAGCATGTCATATTTTAATGAGTGCTCACAATTACAAAAGATGTCCAAGATAGAATATTTATATGTGAAATCTCTCTTCCTTCAATATTCTTTCATGAATTGTTCAAGTGACCAATTTTGCGTTTGCTAACTTTCAATAAGTTTACTACCTATACTTATTCTGTGTGAAGTCATTACTCCCATGATATATATAATTTCAGATTTATGATATTCAATTCATTCAACCATTTACTCATAGAATCAATGTTGAGGATATCGCTTATCGTTATCGTCTCGGTCAGCTAGGTATTAGAGATTAATAGATAATCGGCTGATTAATCGACATTATCAGTCGACCATTAATCAGATATTTTATTGCAAATCTCAGATTCCCAACACTAAAATACGCTATATTCAACACTAAAACAATATTTGACATAAGTGTTACCTTGATTTCTAGCCTTTGAATCCTCGTAAAATGACAAACAAAATAGGGCAATAGTACATATTCCGTAACAAGGTCCACATAACATAAATAAATATAGTTTTTGCCAACATAGTGCGATGAATAGGTCTAATTTATCGCTAGATTCCCGATAAATCGCTTGTCAGAATGATAAATCGGTCCAAAAGATAAACGGCAGAGATAAGGCAAAATTTTATTGGTCACCCCTGATCAGTGATAAATCGGAAGATTAATCGGTGATTCGGAAGATTTCTTGAACAATGCATAGGATATATGTGAAGCACGTGAGTAAATGACAAACTACTACAAAAGATATAAGTGAAGAACACTGAGTAGTCAAATAATTAACTAGCCATGGGAGGATTCTTTTTCATTCAAGATTTCACATCCAATGATTTTATTCAAACAACAAGTAAAATTGAAAATACGCTCCAAGCAAAACACATATCATGTGACGAATAAAAATATAGCTCCGAGTAAGGTATACTGATAGTTTTGAAGATGAAAGAGGGGATGCCTTCCGGGGCATCCCCAAGCTTAGGCGCTTGAGTCTTCCTTGAATATTACCTTGGGGTGCCTTGGGCATCCCCAAGCTTAGGGTCTTTCCACTCCTTATTCTCCTCATATCAATATCTCACCCAAAGCTTGAAAACTTCAATCACGTAAAACTTAACGGAATTTCATGAGATAGGTTAGTATGATAAAGAGTAAACCATTCACTTTGGTACTGTCAAAGACAAGTTTCATAATTTTTCTCACACAACGCCTACTGTACCATATCATTTCTAAGATTTATATTGAGAACAGAATCTGTCAGAAACAGAACAGTCTGTAATGATCTAAACAGCAACCATACTTCTGCTACTCCAAAAAATATGAACTAAATGGGTGGACGTGAGGAATTTGTCTATTAATCTTCTTCAAAAAGAATCAACTCAAAAGCACTGTTCTATAAAAATGGCAGCTAATCCCGTGAGCGCAAAGTTTCTGTTTTTTATAGCAAGATCACATTAACTTTCACCCAAGTCTTCCCAAAGGTCTTACTTGGCAATTTATTGAAACAAAAGATATAAAACATGATTACTACAGTATCTTAATCATGTAAACACACAAAGACAGCAAGGGTAGATATTGGGTTGTCTCCCAACAAGCGCTTTTCTTTAATGCCTTTTAGCTAGGCATGATGATTTCAATGATGCTCACATAAAAGAAAAGAATTGAAACATAGAGAGAGCATCATGAAGAATATGACTAGCACATTTAAATCTAACCCACTTTATATGCCTAGGGATTTTGTGAGCACATAATTTATAGGAACAAGAATCAACTAGCATAGGAAGGCAAAACAAGTATAACTTCAAAACTTTAAGCACATAGAGAGGAAACTTGGTATTATTGCAACTCCTACAAGCATAAATTACTCCCTCATAATAATTTTCAGTAGCATCATGAATGAATTCAACTATATAACCATCACATAAAGCATTCTTTTCATGATCGACAAGCATATAAATTTTTCTACTCTCCACATAAGAAAAATTCTTCTCATTCGGAATAGTGGGATCACTAATTCCTAAAGTAGACACTCTTCTAAACCCAATTTAGATGATAGTATTATTCATACTCCAAAAGATATAAGTGAAGTTCATGGAGCATTCTACAATTAATATAGACTAACCAATATCCAAGCTCAAAATATGTAAGTGAAGCACAGGAAGCATTCTATATAACCATACTCAAAAGATATAGGTGAAGCACATGAAGTATTCTATAAATCAATGAAGGGCTAAGTCATACTAGCATTGTTCTTAAAGGAAAAAGACACAAAGGACACAAATCATGTGAACAAAACAAAAACCGAGGTATACCGATATTTGTTGAAGAAGAAAGATGGGATGCCAACAGGGGCATCCCCAAGCTTAGATGCTTGAGTATCCTTTGAAATATTTACTTGGGGTTCCTTGGGCATCCCCAAGCTTGAACTCTTGCCTCTCTTTCTTCTTCTCATATTGATAGCTCCTCGATCTTCAAACACTTCATCCACACAAAACTTTAACAAAAACTTTGTGAGATCCGTTAGTGTAATAAAGCAAACTACCACTTTAAGGTACTGTAATGAACTCATTCTTTATTTATATTGGTGTTAAACCAACTGTATTCCAACTTCTCTATGGTTCATACCCCCCGATACTAGCCATAGATTCATCAAAATAAGCAAACAACACGCGAAAAAACGAATCTGTCAGAAACAGGAGAGTCTGTAGTAATCTGGAAGTTTATTAAACTTCTGTAACTCCAAAAGTTATGAAATAAATATGAAAATATGTACAGAAACAATGTGCAAAAAGTTCCAGACCCATTTGACCTTCCAATAAAAAATGTAAAATCTCGCGCTACATCCAAAGTTTCTGTTTTTGTTCTCCACAAAGTAAACATGCAATCTAATCATCCTAAAACCAAAGCTTGGAACATTATTTTTATAATACAATGGATATATAGAAGGGGATAATTATTTACAGAGAAACGTCCATGAAAAATTCTACATTGTTTCCGTGAGCATGAACACAAGTGCTCAAGGTCGACCCTCACTTCTTCAATGCATAACTTTCCAATCACTTCTCTTTTTGAAAAACTTTTTTTAGGCATGAGAGGCAAGTAATTTTTTTTGTATTTTCATTCTTTAATTTGTTTGGTATGTTTAACCCGCAACTAACCAGAAACAAAAAGGAAAAACAAAATCTACTTAGTGAAGAAAGCAAACAAGCACACACGAGAATATCAACCCCACGCTATTGCTCCCCGACAACGGCGCTAGAAAATAGCTTGATAATCCCCAAGTGCAGGGGATCATCATAGCAATTTCCAAAGGTGGAAGTGATACGTATGGAGTGTTGAATCCTCAAGGAGCTAAAGGTAAGATCAATATTGTCTCAAGTCCTATCTGCCACTAATACGACTCTACGTACACCGAACGTTTGTTTCCAACTAGATACGAGAAATAAAACTACGTTGTGGGTATGAAAGTAGGTGCTGTTATCATAAATTTATAATATATTACTAAATATTGTAAATAGCGAGTGTGGAATAATGATGGATCGGTGTGCGGAATTATCCTAGGCAATTGTTAACAAGACCGGTAGTCGTCATTACAATTTCATATGAGGGAGAGGCATAAGCTAACATACTTTGTCTTCTTGGATCATATGCACTTATGATTGGAACTCTAGCAAGCATCCGCAACTACTAAAGATCATTAAGGTAAAACCCAACCATAGCATTAAAGCATCAAGTCCCCTTTATCCCATACGCCACAACCCCCTTACTCGGGTTTATGCTTCTGTCACTCAAGCAACCCAGTATAAGTGAATCATGAACGTATTGCAACACCCTACAACGGGAATCCCTCACGCTTGCGCGATACGGAGGGCACAATAGGACAACACCAAAATAAAACATACAACTCGTACCAATCTAGATCATTAATAAACACAAAGACAAAAGATATCTACTCAAAAAATCATAGGATGGCAACACATCATTGGATCATAATATGTGGCATAAAGCACCATGTTCAAGTAGGGATTACAGCGGGGTGCGGGAGAGTGGACCGCGTAAAAGAGATGAGGATGGTGATGTTGATGAAGATGATCACCATGGCGATGATTCCCCTCCCGACGGCGTTCCAGCGCCACCAAGAGAGAGGAGGAGAGGTCCCCCCTTGTGCTTCCTCCTCCATGGCCTACCCTCTGGATGGGGAGAGGTTCTCCCTCTGGTCCTTGGCCTTCATGGCGATGATGGCCCCTCCTTGATCCTCCTCCATTGCCTCAGGTGATGATGGCCCCCTCCGGCAGGGTGCCAGAGAGGGCCTAGATTGATTTCTCGTGGCTACAGAGGCATGCGGCGGCGGAACTTCCGATCTAGGTTATTTCCCGAAGGTTTATGTATTTATAGGAGGAGTTGGGGTTGATTTCACATCAGGGGGCCCTCGGGGAGTCCACGAGGCAGGGGGCGCGCCCTAGGGGGGTGGGCGCTCCCCCACCCTCGTGGGGCCCATGGGACTCCCCTCCGGTAGATTTTTGTTCCAGTATTTTTCATATTTTCCAGAAAAAATCTCTGTTGACTTTCACCGCGTTCCGAGAACTTTTATTTCTGTACAAAAACAACACCACGGTAGTTCTACTAAAAACAGCGTCAGTCCGGGTTAGTTGTAATCAAATCATAGCAAAATCATATAAAACTATTGTAAACATGGCATGAATACTTCATAAATATAGATACGTTGGAGACGTATCATGGCACAAGCCTTATCTTGTGGTCCGGGATCCTTTCCCCTTAAATATCTTCGATTTCCTCTTCACCACTCAAATCTCAAAAGATAAGACTTGCAACATGTGGTTGACGAAGTCTTAAAAAGAGTCACTGGATGGAGGGGAAGGCTATTAGGGTATGATAAGAAACTAGTGTTGATCCAAGCTTGTTTAGCTAGTATTCCTACTTATCTTATGAGTATGATCAAATTCCCCAAGTGAGCTATTAATGTGAACAATTCAAAGATGGCTCATTGCTTCTAGGATAATTGAGGGACATCACAAGTACCACCTAGCTAATTGGGGGCTTCTTACCCAAAAGAAGCAATATGGTGGCTTAGGTATACCTAACATTGCTAAAATCAACCTAAGCCTCCTAGCCTCATGTGTTTATAAATACCAGTTGGGAGACCAGAAGGTGTGGAAGCATATTGTTGATTCCAAATATAGAATTAGAAATCACAATATTTTCTCTTGCCCTAATAATAACTCCTCTCCTTTTTGGAAAGGTGTACTTTGGGCAGCTAAAGCTTCCAAAGTAGGTTTCCAACGGATAATTGGAAATGGGAGAAAACTAAACTTTTGGGAGGATCATTGGTTTGGATCCTGTAGCTTGGCCATCCAATTTTCGGAGTTATATAATATTGCTAATGACCATAATATCTCCATAGTGACCTTTGGGATGGGGTAAATCTTCAGGAGGTGTGTGGACAATAGACTATTGCATCTCTGGTTTTATCTAGTTAGTATTGCTCGATCGATCAACTTATCTGATGAGGATGATGCATTAATTTGGAAATTATAATCTAATGGTAAATATACTATTAGATCTATGTATGCCATGATTTACTTTTGGGGCATTAGCCCTGTCAATATCCCTGATATTTGGTAGATACATGTGCCCCCAAACATTCATTTTCTCTTGTGGCTATTGACTCATGAAAAATTGTTAGTTAGTGGGAATTTAAGTAAGGGACAATAATTAAATGATATTACTTGGCTATTTTGTTGTGAATATGAAACAAATAATCACCTCTTCTTTGAGTGTGATGTTGCTGCTGAAATCTGGAGAATTATTCATTTCATTACTGGGTATGTGCCCCTGGCCACTTTGGAAAATTTGGCAAAAATGTGACAAAAAATCATTGCAAGCGAACAATTTGATTACCTCAACTACTCTCTGTGCTATCTGGAGATATAGAAATTTTTGTTTTAACAATGCCACCTAGATGGGAGTGCAGGTGATTTTCATGAAGATAGTGGGTTTCTACAATCTATGGAAGATCTTGTGCAAGGGCGGCGCAGAAGAGCTCATAGAGAGGTTCCCAACATATATGTGGGAGGTTGCCAGAAGACCACCACTGTTGCTCTGGCCAGAGCCAGGTTGAGGAAGAGGGAGCTATTTCTACAATACTCTCTGATGAAAGCAGGAAGATGTGTAGGTGTAGACTACATGGTAGTTTTGGAGGGATGACAAAAATGTGCTCCAAAGATCCATCTGTTCTCTCTCGTAGACTTGGCTCCCTCTCGAGTGGTTTAGAACCTGTTTTATTCTGTTTCCTGCTAGCCTGAATGTTGCCAGGGTTGATGACGCAATCTTCCTCCGCGTGCTGTAATAAATTGTACTTTGTTTGGTTTCGTTTCTAAGGAAATGGAACCGGGGAAGATACCCTTTCCTTCTAAAACAATAATAATAAGAAACATGATAAGAGATTGTATTTTTTATAGATCTACCAACCAAACTAGCAGTACAAACGGAGCTAAAAACCCAGTATCCATGTTCATGTGGGACGGCCTTGTTCTTCCTCCCGGATGGGCTGATGGCGCGCCGCTGAAGCCAGCATGCCGTGGTCGATCGCGGACAGGAAGTCATCTAGGCCATGATCCCATTGAACCAGCGGCATGGAGAATAAGTAGTCACATTCGGAAGACTTGTGGATCCCAGGGCTCGACCTCCATTATTTCTCTTATGTCTCGCGCTGGCACCGACGAAGACAACCGGGATATACTTGGCTATTCAGTCATGTTTCGGTGCGTATACCAGTAACTTACATGTCCCTTTCACATGAGAGTTCGGATCCACATGTCGACATATGGCATTAGGATTGGTAGGTGTGCAAATTTGGATTGAACTATCCACCAAGTACACGGTGTATATTTAATTTCTACAATTCATCCATTAAAAATCAAATCATAGCTATGGAATGTTAGAAGCAAAGCGGGACTGCGGGAGAGCGACGAGTCAGCATCACCACGGTGATCAGCCAGAAGACGTTGGTGCCATAGGATTGCGTCATCACAGTATAGGCGCCACACAAGCTGGAGAAACTAGTGGTTGGGGCACACCCATGGCGCGCCGCCTGAGCAGAACTTCGGCAGTGCCAGGTGGGATAGCGCCCCTTTCACTTTCTTGTTTGGTCCATTCTTGGCACAAGTGTATGCAAGGCTTTTTACAACGCAAAAAGTTGACACCAAGCATAATAAAGACTAAAATCCAAAGAAAAAAGACTACTTCAAAACGCCCCGAGCCGAAGCCGCCTGCCTCGTCGTCGTTAGCGGCAGCACCAACCCGCGAGAGCTGCCGACATGTGACTTTTAGGCATCGATATCGTGCTGGTTCAACTCCTCGTCATCCTCAGTCTCAATCTCCTGAAAGAGCTACTCCTTCCATGTGTGGTTGACGATGGCGCAATGGATCCGCACCAATGGTAGCATCATCCCGTTCTCATCAAGCCCATCGACAGCATGTGGGCACCAGCGCTACAACAAAGCTCGATGGCCCGGTCCCTGGGGGCGGTGAAGTCCGAGGAAACCGCTGGGCTCGTCGTGCAGAATGACAACAAGATGATCGGGTGCCGACAGAGTGGGCACGATAATAGCGCCTGTGGGGTTCACCGACATGTAGCTGGTCAAGCAAATGTATGTGGCACATCTCATGCAGTACTCATGTTTGCATCCTGCACAGGTAAAAAATTTCACTGTAAGGTTAGCTTTCATTTGCCGAAAGCAAGACAAACTTGCTTACATTTGTACTCTGTGCAGTTATTGAGCTACCAAGTGAATATTAACAAGAATATGAAAAGTGTGAGCTACTTGATGAACTCAATATGACACTCATGCTAGTAGTACTTTTATGTTCTTTTGTGAAAGATGGTCATTTCCAACAAACAACAAACTGATAGGGTGCTTAAACTACTACAATAGCATGTGATATCAGTAAAATTTATATTTCGGTGCGCACCTTCTATGGCAACAGAGCTATGTAAGCAGACAGCACATGGGACAATACATATAGGTGACTTGTTCATGTACCTTCAACTCATTCCTTGCGAAGAAAAAACATCACTAACTATAAGATAGATGATGTTGCCACTTACCAATATAAACATTGGACAATAGCTTAATATGACAGTCTGTTAGAAAATTGCAGCTCTGTAGGTTTACACCGACTCGGGCAAGATGGTGGACTCAATATTGAAAATTTGAAATGACAAGAGAAATCGAACGTATAAAATAAACAACGATGCTATATATTAACATGCTACTGTCATGTAAACGAAGATGATACATCCATTTTGCATCATGCTTTTATATCGATATTTTTTTCATTATGGGCTGTTATTACACGTTATGTCACAATACTTATGGTTGTTCTCTCTTATTTTACAAGGTTTATCATGAAGAGGGAGAATGCCGGCAACTGGGATTCTGGCTAGAAAATGAGCAAATATTGGAAACCTATTCTGCACAGCTCCAAAAGACCTGAAACTCCACGAAAGTCATTTTTGGAATTAATAAGAATTATTTAGCAAAGGAAGTACCAGAGGTGGCCCACACCCTGACCAAGAGGGTGGGGGGCGCCCCCCCCCCCCACTACTGGGCGCCCCCTGTCTCGTGGGCCCCTTGTTGGCCCTCCAGTGCCCATCTTATGCTATATGAAATCTCTTACCTTGGAAAAAAAAATCATAAGCAAGCTTATGGGACGAAACTCTGCCGCCACGAGGCGGAACCTTGGTGGAACCAATCTAGGGCTCCGGCGAAGCTGTTCTGCCAGGGAAACTTCCCTCCGGGAGGGGGAAATCATCACCATAGTCATCACCAACGATCCTCTCATCGGGAGGGGGTCAATCTCCATCAACATCTTCACCAGCACCATCTCCTCTCAAACTCTAGTTGATCTCTTGTATCCAAAACCACAAATTGGTACCTGTGGGTTGCTAGCAGTGTTGATTACTCCTTGTAGTTGATGCTAATTGGTTTACTTGGTGGAAGATCATATGTTCAGATCCTTAATGCATATTAATACTCCTCTGATCATGAACATGAATATGCTTTGTGAGTAGTTACGTTTGTTCCTGAGGACATGGGTGAAGTCTTGCTATTAGTAGTCATGTGAATTTGGTATTCGTTCGATATTTTGATGAGATATATTTCTCTCTCCTCTAGTGGTGTTATGTGAACGTCGACTACATAGCACTTCACCATTATTTGGGCCTAGAGGAAGGCATTGGGAAGTAATAAGTAGATGATGGGTTGCTAGAGTGATAGAAGCTTAAACCCTAGTTTATAAGTTGCTTCGTAAGGGGCTGATTGGGATCCATCTGTTTCATGCTATGGTTAGGTTTACCTTAATACTTCTTTTGTAGTTGCGGATGATTGCAATAGGGGTTAATCATAAGTGGGATGCTTGTCCAAGAAAGGGCAGTACCCAAGCACCGTTCCACCCACATATCAAATTATCAAAGTACCGAACACGAATCATATGAGCGTGATGAAAACTAGCTTGACGATAGTTCCCATGTGTCCTCGGGAGCGCTTTTCTCATTATAAGAAATTGTCCAGGCTTGTACTTTGCTACAAAAAGGATTGGGCCACCTTTCTGCACCTTATTTACTTTCATTGCTTGATACCCGTTACAAATTATCTTATCACAAAACTACCTGTTACCTACAATTTCAGTGCTTGCAGAGAATACCTTACTGAAAACTGCTTGTCATTTCCTTCTGCTCCTCGTTGGGTTCGACACTCTTACTTATCGATAGGACTATGATAGATCCCCTATACTTGTGGGTCATTAAGACTCTTTTCTGGTGCCGTTGCCGGGGAGTGAAGCGCCTTTGGTGAGTGGAACTTGGTAAGGAAACATTTATATAGTGTGCTGAAATTTTCTGTCACTTGTTACTATGGAAACTAATCCTTTGAGGGGCCTGTTCGGGGTATCTTTGCCCCGACCTGTAGAGCAAAGAGTTGCTCCTCAACCTACTGAACCCACTGAAAATGTTACTTTGAGATTCCTTCGGGTATGATAGAGAAACTGCTAGCTAATCCTTTTGAAGGAGATGGAACATTGCATCTCGATTTACACCTTAGCTATGTGGATGAAGTTTGTGGATTATTTAAGCTTTCAAGTATTCCCGATGATATTGTTAAGAGGAAGGTCTTTCCTTTATCCTTGAAGGGAGATGCATTGACATGGCATAGGCTATGTGACGATATGGGATCTTGGAATTATAAACGATTAAAGTTGGAATTTCACCAGAAGTTCTATCCTATGCATCTTGTTCATCGTGATCGTAATTACATATATAATTTCTGGCCTCGCAAAGGAGAAAGCATCGCTCAAGCTTGGGGGAGGCTTAAGTCAATGTTATATTCATGCCCGAATGATGAGCTCTCAAGAGAAATGATTATTCAAAATTTTATGCTCGGCTTTCTCTCAATGATCGCACCATGCTTGATACTTCCTGTGGTGGTTCTTATATGCCGAAGACTACTGAATTCAAGTGGGATTTACTAGAAAGAATTAAAATCAACTCTGAAGATTGGGGTTCCGACGATGGTAAGGAGTCAGGTATGACACCGAAGTTTGATTGTGTTAAAACTGTTATGGATACCGATGCTTTTCCTGGATTTAGCACTAAATATGGACTTGACTCTGAGATAGTGGCATCTTTCTTTGAATCTTTTGCTACTCACGTTGATCTCCCTAAGGAGAAGTGGTTTAAATATAATCCTCCCACTGAACTAAGAGTAGTTGCACCTATTACAGTTGAAGAAAAGACTATCACTTATAATGATCCTATTGTTCCTACTACTTTTTTTGAGAAACCACCTTTTCCTGTTAGAGTAAAGGATCATGCTAAAGCTTCAACTGTGGTTCTTAAGAGTAATACTAGAACATATACACCTCCTGAGCAAATTAAAGTTGAACCTACTATTGCTATGGTTAAAGATCTCTTGGATGATAATATAGATGGGTATGTTATTTACTTCTATGGTGAAGCTGCTAATATTGCTAAACCCGATGCTAAGATACATAGACCTGTTGTAGGCATGCATGTTATTTCTATTAAAATAGGAGATCATTGTTATCATGGCATATGTGATATGGGTGCTAGTGCTAGTGCAATACCTATTTCCCTATATAAATAAATTATTTATGATATCGCACCCGCTGAGTTAAAAGATATTGATGTTACAATTAAGCTTGCCAATAGAAATACTATTACACCATTTGGGATTGTTAGAGGTGTCGAAGTCTTGTTTCGGAAAGTTAAATATCCTGCTGATTTTCTTGTTCTTGGTTCCCCACAAGATAGCTTTTGTCCCATTATATTTGGTAGACCCTTCTTGAATACTGTTAATGCTAGGATTGATTGCAAAAAGGATGTTGTTACGATTGGCTTGGGGGATATGAAACATGAGTTTAATTTTGCTAAATTTCGTAGACAACCCCATGATAAAGAATTGCCTAGTAAGGATGAAATTATTGGTCTTGCTTCTATTACCGTGCCTCCTACTGATCCTTTAGAACAATATTTGCTAGACCATGAAAATGATATTTTTATGAATGAAAGAAGGGAGATAGATGAATTATTCCTTAAACAAGGTCCTAACAAAACTTGCCTGTTGAAATCCTAGGGGATCCCCCTCCACCCAAGGGTGATCCTGTTTTTTGAGCTCAAACCTTTACCTGATAATCTTAAATATGCTTATCTTGATGAAAAGAAGATATATCCTATTATTGTTAGTGCTAACCTTTCAAAGCAAGAAGAGGAAAGATTATTGAAAACTCTGAAGAAGCACTGTGATGCTATTGGATATACTTTGGATGATCTTAAGGGCATTAGTCCCACTCCCAACACAAAATTAAATTGGACGAAGGCTCCAAACTAGTTAGAGATCATCAACGACAGCTAAACCCGAAGATGAAAGAAGTGGTAAGAAAGGAGATACTAAAGCTCCTTGAGGCATGTATAATTTATCCCGTTGCTGATAGTGATTGGGTAAGTCCTGTCCATTGCATCCCTAAGAAGGGAGGTATTACTGTAGTTCCTAATGATAAAGATAAATTGATTCTGCAAAGAATTATTACATGTTATAGGATGGTAATTGATTTCTGTAAATTAAATAAAGCTACTAAGAAAGATCATTACCCTTTACCTTTTATTGATCAAATGCTAGAAATACTATCCAAACATACACACTTCTGCTTTCTCTCAAATACCTGTGTTAGCGGAGGCTCAATCAAAAACAACTTTTACTTGCCCTTTCGGTACTTTCGCTTATAGACATATGCCTTTTGGTTTATTTAATGCACCTGCTACCTTTCAAAGATGCATGATGGCTATATTCTCTAACTTTTGTGAAAAGATTTGTGAGGTATTCATGGATGACTTCTCCGTTTATGGATCCTCTTTTGATGATTGCTTGAGCAACCTTGAGCGAGTTTTGCAGAGATGCGAAGACACTAGTCTTGTCTTGAATTGGGAAAAGTGTCACTTTATGGTTAATGAAGGCATTGTCTTGGGGCATAAAATTTCTGAAAGAGGTATTGAAGTTGATAAAGCTAAAGTTGATGCTATTGAAAAGATGTCGTGTCCCAAGGACATTAAAGGTATAAGAAGTTTGGACTTTTCTAAAATCTCTAGGCCTCTGACTAATTTAGTGCAAAAAGATATTCCTTTTGTCTTTGATGATGATTGTGTACAAGAATTTGAAATACTTAAGAAAGCTTTGATCACTGCACCTATTGTTCAGCCACCTGATTGGAATTTACCCTTTGAAATTATGTGTGATGCTAGTGATTATGCTGTAGGTGTTGTTCTAGGGCTAAGAGTTGATAAGAAATTAAATGTTATCCAGTATGCTAGTAAAACTCTTGATACTGCCCAGAGAAATTATGCTACTACAGATAACGAATTCTTAGCGGTTGTATTGTCATGTGATAAGTTCAGACCTTATATTGTTTATTCTAAAGTAACTATTCACACTGATCATGCTGCTATTAAATATCTTATGGAAAAGAAAGATGCTAAACCTAGACTTATTAGATGGGTTCTCTTGCTCCAAGAATTTGATTTGCATAATATTGATAGAAAGGGAGCTGAGAACCCCGTTGCAGACAACTTGTCTAGGTTAGAGAACGTTCTTGATGACCCACTACCTATTGATGATAGCTTTCCTGATGAACAATTAGCAGTCATTAATGCTTCTCGTACTGCTCCATGGTATGCTGTTTATGCTAATTACATTGTTGCTAAATTTAGACCACCTAGTTTCACATACCAGCAAAAGAAAAAGTTCTTTTATGATTTAAGACATTACTTCTGGGATGACCCACACCTTCATAAAGAAGGGGTAGATGGTGTTATTAGACGTTGTGTACCTGAGCATGAATAGGAACAGATCCTACGCAAGTGTCACACCGAACCATATGGAGGACACCACGCTGGAGATAGAACTGCACATAAGGTATTGCAATCCGGTTTTTATTGGCCTACTCTCTTCAAAGATGCTCGTAAGTTTGTCTTGTCTTGTGATGAATGTCAAAGAATTGGTAATATTAGTAGACGTCAAGAAACGCCTATGAATTATTCCCTTGTTATTGAACCATTTGATGTTTGGGGCTTTGATTATATGGGACCTTTTCCTGCCTCTAATGGATACACACATATTTTAGTCGCTGTTGATTACATTACTAAGTGGGTAGAAGCTATTCCAACTAGTAGTGTTGATCATAACACCTCTATTAAGATGCTTAAAGAAGTTATTTTTCCGAGGTTTGGAATGCCTAGATATCTCATGACTGATGGTGGTTAACAGTTTATTCATGGTGCTTTTCACAAAATGCTAGCTAAGTATGATGTTAATCATAGAATTGCATCTCCTTATCACCCACAGTCTAGCGGTCATGTAGAGTTGAGTAATAGAGAGCTCTAATTTATTTTGCAAAAGACGGTCAATAGATCTAGAAAGAATTGGTCCAAGAAACTTGATGATGCATTATGGGCCTATAGAACTCCATATAAAAATCCTATGGGTATATCTCCACATAAGATGGTTTATGGAAAAGCATGTCACTTACCTCTCGATCTTGAACATAAAGCATATTGGGATATTAAAGAGCTCAACTATCACTTCAAACTTGCCGGTGAGAAGAGGTTATTTGATATTACCTCACTTGATGAATGGAGAACCCAAGCCTATGAGAATGCCAAGCTGTTCAAAGAAAAAGTTAAAAGATGGCATGACAAAAGAATACAAAAGCGTGAGTTTAACGTAGGTGACTATGTGTTGCTGTTCAACTCTCATTTAAGATTTATTGCAGGAAAACTTCTCTCTAAGTGGGAAGGTCCTTACGTTATCGAGGAGGTCTATCGTTTCGGTGCCATAAAAATCAACAACTTCAAAGGCACAAATCCGAAGGTGGTGAATGGTCAAAGAATCAAACACTATATCTGAGGTAATCCTATAAATGTTGAAACTAATATTATTGAGACCGTAACCCTAGATGAATACATAAGGGACACTTTCCAGAATGTTTCAGACTCCGAATAGGAATAGATATGTGGTACGGTAAGTAAACCGACTCCAAAATAGTTCTAATGGAATTTTTTCTCCGTTTTGGAATATTTAAGAATTTTGGAAAGCAAGAAGTAATCCGGAAAGGACACGAGGCCTCCACGAGGGTGGAGGGTGCGCCCCCCCTTACTGGGCGTGCCCCCCTGCCTCATGGGCACCTCGTGTGCCTCCCGGACTCCGTTTTCTTGCACGGTACTTCTTTTGGTCGGTAAAAATTCATTATATAATCCCCTGAAGGTTCTGACCACCGTATCACGCAAAAATCTTCTGTTTTCATTTCGAGTTGTTTTCCTGACAGATCTAGAGCATCATGACATCACCCTCCTTCAACAATGAAGACAAGGATGCTTGGCTATTGAAGATAGAGCTGAAAAGAGAAGAACCAGAGGAGATCAACAAGGATGAAGGGATCAAGAAGGCCATGAAGGATCAAGCTCCGGTGGCGGAAGAAGAAAACATCCCTCAACCTTTACTTAACCTCTTTACCTCAACTGAGATTGAAGCTTTCAAGATGATTGAGTTAGCTCGCATACAAAACAAGTATCTCACATAGGAAAAATTTTTGTGGAAGCACTACAAGAAATATGTCAACTTGTGACCACCACTATTGGTCACTGAAAAGTCATGGTTTTTCATTTGCGACCTTTTTGTGACCAAAAACAGAAGGTCAAAAGCTGGCGGTCGTAAACTGACTATAGCGACCTTTCTTCTAGAATGGTCGTAGACATTTATGACCAAAATATGTCCATTGTGGCGTTTTGGTCAGTAGCAACCTCCCCAGGCCACGTAGGCATCTAGCGTGGCAAGGTGATGTGGCACAAGATTAAGCCCGGTCCGATTCGGCATTTTACATGGGCCGAGCCCAACAATTCGGCCTTTTTATATATTTTTTCTGTCAATTTTTTATCGGCTTCATGGGCCAAGCCCAACAATTCAGCCTTGCTAGTTTTTGAGGACCTCGAGCTTTTTGCAGTCCATTTCTTTTTTCTATAAGACTTTTCATTTCATTTTTGAAATTGTTTGATGCTTGTTGGTATGTGGCCTGTTTCAGCCCAATTATTTGTCCAGTTTGGCCCAAGCAGACTTTAGCCCGATCACACACATACATCCAACATTATTTCATTCAAATTAGGAAAACTCCCATCTTTACATAACACAAAAATAAAATATCTCCTAGGTTTACATAACACAAAAATTCATCTCAGGAATACATTTCCTTATAGAGGAATATACAATAAGAAAATGATGGCACATCTGCTACTATCATAACAACACAATGTAGTTTTTTTAACGGAACATTACAATGGATTTCATTGCTCTCTCTTATGCGACATGCTCCAGCTGCCACAACTTGCCATCCTACAATGAGAGAGATATAATATTAGTGGAGCAAACTGTTGTCCAGGCACATTAGTTTTATGAGAAAACTGATCCATGAAGCAAGACCAGAACACATTCTGCGCAACTTTTGATAACACAATTTGGATTAAACAACAGATTATGCTTAGCTAACTTAGAAACAAGTACTGCCTATGATGTATGTCTATCTATGTGCATTGCATTTTACTTTGTTCAAAAGTAGAAGCTACATGTCCATTTTTCCAGGTTTGAAGCTACAAATCTAAAAGATAAAGTATAAGTTAACTGAATTGTGTTTTTTAGATAATAACTGAATAGTGTGTAGTAGAATGAATGTTTCATAATAAACAAGTAGTGTTTGTGATGAAAACTTGACGTTACAATAATACCACTGCAAGGATTTTTTTGAGCCTAAATAAAGGATACTGCCTATTGAATTCTACAACAAACAGGTCAACTTCTGCAGTTCTAGAATTGCCACGAAATATGTTCTAGTATGCCTGAATATTCATCAACTCTTGTCATCGTATGAAAATAAAACCAGTGAACAGCACACCGTATTTGGATGCTATCTATACTAGTATGGAATGATGCCAGGTAAGACGATCTCAGCGAGGTGCACAGTTGTTTAGAAAGGAAAGCACATTTGACTGAAGTACCAATTTTCAGAGTTTTCATAGCACCATGAATAGGGAGCTGTAAATTACTAAACGTTGCCACACTAGAATGTTATCCAGAAAGAATGATACGAGGCAGGCGGCATCCATTACCGACGATCTCACCGAGGTGCATGGAGATGGAGTTGAGCTGGGCCAGAGGTCTTCCAGGCATATGTTGTTCACATGATCACCACCTCCCTGCATGCCACACACACACTGCAAGTTAGATTACATACAGACAGATTGTGTTTCTAATGCCCAGCCGCCATAGGCCGTTGTTAGTCAGCAACAAACACAACATAATTAACAGCCAACTAAAGCTTAATACAAGATCTTTTCATCGTTGGCATGCATCAATACAGGAATCAACAATGTTGGATAAGGTGATAAAGAAAAACAGAAATAGTGGAGTTGGAAACATAAGTAGCATAATGACTATACAACAGTGGGTATGCAGAAATAGTGGGTATGTAGCTGGTTCATCAGCTCGTCATATACTTGTACAAAACAAATATGGATACAACTATACAGCAGTTGGGGGCACATACTTGTATGAAATCAAACAGTAGCATTTTAACAACAATGATAACCATTTAAAATGAGATGTCATAGGTTCTGGCTCAAGGTTTGTAACATGTCAGGTTGATGCATTAATCTAGCATAAGCACATTAGAAACCACACTTATAATGCAGATATACAATACAACCTAACACGATATGGAACAAACTACAACCTAGGAAAATCAAAGCCATAACATTGTCCAATCTATCTATCTTATTTCTACTACCACATCAGGAATAAAGCAGATCAACATATCAATACTGTTATCTACAAACACAATTACACATCCTAGCAAAACTAAAGCTAATTTTGATCACGCAGTTGCCGCCATGGGAAAAGCTCTGCAAGGGCAAGAACAAGAGTAAGTTTTGGTCACGTTAATAAGATGATCATATAAAAAATGATCAACGGATGGTGAAATGTACACAAGACACCATGTTTTATTGCTTCCTTCTGATTGCTCACACAAATAACATCCCGGTGCTATGTTTGAAGTACAGAAAGCCACAAAGAATTTGGTGGCAGACAGAATATTTATGCTTCCCTTTTTAATGGATCCCCAGACCAAATACACCCTCGTCAATAATGCAAGTCCGGAGATGCAATGCAACATTGGACCACTAAATGACTATGTAAAGCATGATAATGGCCTAACTAGATCTGAGATTTCACACAAGTGGCAACTATACTAGTACAGAAGTGCACCCATGTCTCATGAAAAGCACGATCCTCATACTGCAATTGCTTATCAGATGTAAACTACAAAATGAAATGGCTAGACATCACAGATCGCAGGCTTAAATTAGGAACTACGAACAGTTCATGTTCCTGACAAATTCAGAAGGGTCGCACAGATCGAACACTAATTGCCGCATTCTCGGGGGAAAACTATTAGACCTACACGGGAAGGTAATCAAGTAATCCCATCACGGTTCAAATCACGCATCAATTAGAGCCTAAATATTCCAGACCAAAGAAGATCTGACATCGGAAGGGGCGAGAGATGGGATGAGATGGGGTATGATGAACCAGGATGCCGTGCTCGAGGCAATAAAGTTCCCAGCACGCGTTGCCGAACAGGATTACAGGAAATCGCCAGGATGCCGACGCCGACGAGCGTGGCCGGCAGGATGCCGAAGACGAAGTCGCCGAAGGAGATGTTGTAGCTCTGAGGCACGCGCCGTGGTGCTCCTGCCACGGGCCGGGCATGCGAGGACGGTCGGGCTCCTCCCGCTTCTCCTCCAGAGGCCTCCGCCGTGCGCTGCTCCCACGCGAGCCCTGCATGTCACCCAAGGAGAGGAGAGGAGCGCATATGTTAGGAACCGCAGAAGAGGGAGGGGAGGCGCGAAGTGTCGTGCGCGTACATGGTCGTGGCGGGGCATGCCGCCATCCTAGCCGTGGACTACCTGCCTGTGGTCGCCGGGCCAACAAGACGAGGCGCCACGCGACAAAATCCCAAGGATAGTGTGGTTGGTTGGCTCGGAGTGGATAAGGCTAGGGGAGAACGGGAGGGAGGGAGGAGCTCGATCTCGTCGCTGGTGGGCGGCGGCGGATCGAGATCTCGGGGAGGGAGAGGGTGACTTGGAGATGGGGATTTGGGATCGAGGGGCGCGGGAGAGGTTGGAGCAGCGGCGCTTGGGGGGTGGGGGTCGAGCTCCGCCGTAGGGAGGTGGCCGACGCGCGTAGGAATGGAGATGCAGGTTGGGGGCTCTCACTTGGATTGGATCTGGGAGGCGGCGGCGATTGGGAGAAGGGGGCTAGGGTTTCGTGGGAGGACGAGGATGAGAGGGATACGGGGTGATTCAGGAGGGGGTGAGAGCGACGAGGGGGGTGTGGGCTGCCGTTGGATCCGGGCGCATCCGACGGTGCTTAAGCCATGATCCGCGTGAGCTGATTTTAGACCAATCAGAACAGAGTATCCCCTTTGATGATGTTAAGACCATTTAAATTGGTCATAATCGATTGAAAATAAGATTTTGAATCATGTCTGTTATTTGACTACCTAAGAAATTTAAAAAAATATGGAAATAAAAAACCTTCGCATTGTGTCACCAAGTGTGAACTACTTTTCAGTAAAAATAACAAACTTTGAATATTGTTAATATCATTAAGAAAAGTGTTTGAAGATATGAGTTTTTTGTAAGAGAATCATTTTTGAGTGTCCAAAATGATATTTTTATAAAGAACCTAGCAAATATTTGTTGCAAATTTGGATCACATCAATTTTATAATTCACAATCATAGCACATGTGGAGCACATCAAATACTTTTTCAAGCTTATGTAGTTGTGTTTTTCTATTTGTTTCTCTTGTGTTTTTTGCAGAAGGGTGCATTTTGGAATGGCATAGTTCGTTCAAATTATCTCATATTGTGCACAAGGGTGCATATTGGAATGACAAACAATGTTGCCTAAGTAAGTTTTCATTTTCTTTGGATGAAAAATCAATTTTCCATTTTTCGAGTGCCCAAAAGGAGGTTTTTTTGTGAAGGACCTCCCAAATAATTGTTGCAAAATTGGACCAAATCATTTTTATAAAATACAAGGCCATATTTAATGCACAATTGACAAAGTGGTTGGGTGTAAAAAGTTTTGATCCACCTCTCGTGAAAAAGACAAATTTCCGCCGATTCAGCTGGAAGTGGGTCAAATTTGAACTGTAGTTGCCTTGTAGTTTGCTCTTTATTTTTTCCAAAAATCATTTCTAGGTACAAAAGTATCTATTTAATAAGAAAAACACTAAAACAATCAAAGATTCAACCACTAGCTAGGAACGGTCATTCCCGCCCTTTTGACCGCATTTTGAAACGGGCATAAAAAATTCAAAAAAATTCAAAAAATTGGGAAACCGTTTGATATTCCTTTTCTTCGAAACACTCAAATAGGCAAGAATACAACAATTTGGACTAGGCCTCTGGTTAGTAGGTTAGTCCGAAAAATAATTTAAAACAATATAACAAAGCCCATAAACATCCAAAACAGATAATATAATAGCACGGAACAATCAAAAATTATAGATACGTTGGAGACATATCAATATGCACTTTAAACCCCTCTGATTATGAACATGAATATATTTGTGAGTAGTTACATTTGTTCCTGAGGACATGGGAGAAGTCTTGCTATAAGTAGTCATGTGAATTTGGTATTTGTTCGATATTTTGATGAGATGTATGTTGTCTCTCCTCTAGTGGCGTTATGTGAACGTCGACTACATGACACTTCACCATTGTTTGGGCCTAGAGGAAGGAATTAGGAAGTAATAAGTAGATGATGGGTTGCTAGAGTGACATAATCTTAAACCCTAATTTATGAGTTGCTTCGTAAGAAGTTGATTCGGATCCATATGTTTTATGCTATGGTTAGGTTTACCTTAATACTTCTTTTGTAGTTGCGGATGCTTGCAATAGGGGTTAATCATAAGTGGGATGCTTGTCGAAGAAATGGCAGTACCCAAGCACGGGTCCACCCACATATCAAATTATCAAAGTAACGAACACGAATCATATGAGCGTGATGAAAACTAGCTTGACGATAATTCCCATGTGTCCTCGGGAGCGTTTTCCTTCATATAAGAATTTGTCTAGGCTTGTCCTTTACTACAAAAAGGATTGGGCCACCTTGCTGCACCTTATTTACTTTCATTACTTGTTACCCGTTACAAATTACCTTATCGTAAAACTATCTGTTACCGATAATTTCAGTGCTTACAGAGAATACCTTACTGAAAACCGCTTGTCATTTCCTTCTGCTCCTCATTGGGTTCGACACTCTTACTTATCGAAAGGACTACGATAGATATCCTACACTTGTGGGTCATCACGCCCCAGGGGGGTGGGCGCGCCTCCACCCTCGTGGGGCCCTCGGGACTCCCCTCCGGTAGATTTTTGTTCCAGTATTTTTCATATTTTCTAGAAAAAATCTCCGTTGATTTTCTGCGCGTTCCGAGAACTTTTATTTCCGCACAAAAACAACACCACGGTAGTTCTGCTAAAAACAGCGTCAGTCCGGGTTAGTTCTAATCAAATCATACCAAAATCATATAAAACTATTGTAAACATGGCATGAATACTTCATAAATTATAGATACGTTGGAGACGTATCAGCATCCCCAAGCTTAATTCCTGCTCGTCCTCGAGTAGGTAAATGATAAAAGAAATAATTTATGATGTGTGAATGCTAGCAAATGCATAAGTTTGATCAATGGTAATTTCGATCACCTTTTCTAGCATCATTATATGCCATAACAGTAGCTCATGTCATAAAACTTCTCATGATCAAGTGACAAGCTATTCACATGTTAAAGTATAGATCATAAACTTTCTTGAAACTAACAAACTATATTCTCAGTCATCAAACAATTGCAATTCATCTTATTTTCAGGAAGGGTCTATGTCAGAGCTTTGATTTAGCAAACTCCACATACTCAACTATCATTTAATCTTTCACAATTGCTAACACTCATGTGATATTTATGGGTTCAAAGTTTTAATCGGACACAGAGAAAGATAGGGGCTTATAGTTTTGCCTCCCAACCTTTTACCTCAAGGGTAATGTCAACAATAATAATTTATGAAAACCTACATCCAAGTGGATATATATATATATATATATATATATATCCGGATCGCTCCAACACAAAGTGCTTGCCAAAGGAAAAAGTGTAAAAAGGAAAGGTGGTGATCACCATGACTCTTGTATAAGGGTAGAAGATAAAAGTAAAAGATAGGCCCTTCGCAGAGGGAGGCAGAGGTTGTCATGCACTTTTATGGTTGGATGCACAAAATCTTAATGCAAAAAAACATCACTTTATATTGCCGCTTGTGATAAAGACCTTTATTATGTAGTCCGTCGCTTTTATTTCTTCCCTATCACAAGTTCGTATAAAGCTTATTTTCTTTGCACTAATAGATCATACATATTTAGAGAGCAATTTTTATTGCATGCACCGATGACTACTTACTTGAAGGATGTTACTCCATCCATAGGTAGGTACAATGGAATCTCATGGCAAAACTGGTTTAAGGGATGTTAGCACAAGTAGTATTTCTACTTGGTGCAAAGAATTTGGCTAGCATGAGAGGGAAATGCAAGCTCAACATGCTGGGTGATCCAAGACAATATAACGTTTCGGATATAGGAAAACATAACCCATTAAGTTGTCTTCCTTGTCCAACATCAACCTTTTAGCATGTCATATTTTGATGAGTGCTCACAATTACAAAAGATGTCCAAGATAGAATATTTATATGTGAAATCTCTCTTCCTTCAATATTCTTTCATGAATTGTTCAAGTGACCAATTTTGTGTTTGCGAACTTTCAATAAGTTTACTACCTATACTTATTCTGTGTGAAGTCATTACTCCCCATGGTATATAATTTCAGATTTATGATATTCAATTCATTCAACCATTTACTCATAGGATCAATGTTGAGGATATCGCTTATCGTTATCGTCTCGGTCAGCTAGGTATTGGAGATTAATCGGAAATCGGCTGATTAATCGACTTTATCAGTCGACCATTAATCAGATATTTTATTGCAAATCTCAGGTTCCTAACACTAAAATACGCTATATTCAACACTAAAACAATATTTGACAGAAGTGTTACCGTGATTTCTAGCCTTTGAATCCTCGTAAAATGACAAACAAAATAGGGCAATAGTACATATTCCGTAACAAGGTCCACAGAACATAAATAAATATAGTTTTTGCCAACATAGTGCGATGAATAGGTCTAATTTATCGGTAGATTCCCGATAAATCGCTTGTCAGAATGATAAATCGGTCCAAAAGATAAACGGCAGAGATAAGGCATAATCTTATCGATCACCCCTGATCAGCGATAAATTAAAAGATTAATCGGTGAATCGGAAGATTTCTTGAACAATGCATAGGATATATGTGAAGCACGTGGGTAAATGACAAACTACTCCAAAAGATATAAGTGAAGAACACTGACTAGTCAAATAATTAACTAGCCATGGGAGGATTCTTTTTCATTCAATATTTCACATCCAATGATTTTATTCAAACAACAAGTAAAATTGAAAATACGCTCCAAGCAAAACACATATCATGTGACGAATAAAAATATAGCTCCGAGTAAGGTATACCGATAGTTTTGAAGATGAAAGAGGGGATGCCTTCCGTGGCCCTTCCGGGGCATCCCCAAGCTTAGGCGCTTGAGTCTTCCTTGAATATTACCTTGGGGTGCCTTGGGCATCCCCAAGCTTAGGGTCTTTCCACTCCTTATTCTCCTCATATCGATATCTCCCCCAAAGCTTGAAAACATCAATCACGTAAAACTTAACGGAATTTCGTGAGATAGGTTAGTATGATAAAGAGTAAAGCATTCACTTTGGTACTGTCAAAGACAAGTTTCATAATTGTTCTCACACAACACCTACTGTACCATATCATTTCTACAATTTATATGGAGAAATATAACTCATAGAAACTAGAAAACAAGCAAACTATGCAATGAAAACAGAATCTGTCAGAAACAGAACAGTCTGTAATGATCTAAACAGCAACCATACTTCTGCTACTGCAAAAAATATGAACTAAATGGGTGGACGTGAGGAATTTGTCTATTAATCTTCTTCAAAAAGAATCAACTCAAAAGCACTGTTCTATAAAAATGGCAGCTAATCCCGTGAGCGCAAAGTTTCTGTTTTTTATAGCAAGATCACATTAACTTTCACCCAAGTCTTCCCAAAGGTCTTACTTGGCAATTTATTGAAACAAAAGATATAAAACATGATTACTACAGTATCTTAATCATGTAAACACACAAAGACAGCAAGGGTAGATATTGGGTTGTCTCCCAACAAGCGCTTTTCTTTAATGCCTTTTAGCTAGGCATGATGATTTCAATGATGCTCACATAAAAGAAAAGAATTGAAACATAGAGAGAGCATCATGAAGAATATGACTAGCACATTTAAATCTAACCCACTTCCTATGCCTAGGGATTTTGTGAGCACATAATTTATAGGAACAAGAATCAACTAGCATAGGAAGGAAAAACAAGTATAACTTCAAAACTTTAAGCACATAGAGAGGAAACTTGGTATTATTGCAACTCCTACAAGCATAAATTACTCCCTCATAATAATTTTCAGTATCATCATGAATGAATTCAACAATATAACCATCACATAAAGCATTCTTTTCATGATCGACAAGCATATAAATTTTTCTACTCTCCACATAAGAAAAATTCTTCTCATTCGGAATAGTGGGATCACTAATTCCTAAAGTAGACACTCTTCTAAACCCAATTTACATGATAGTATTATTCATACTCCAAAAGATATAAGTGAAGTTCATGGAGCATTCTACAATTAATATAGACTAACCAGTATCCAAGCTCAAAATATGTAAGTGAAGCACATGAAGCATTCTATAAAACCATACTCAAAAGATATAGGTGAAGCACATGAAGTATTCTATAAATCAATGAAGGGCTAACTCATACTAGCATTGTTCTTAAAGGAAAAAAACACAAAGGACACAAATCATGTGAACAAAACAAAAACCGAGGTATACCGTTATTTGTTGAAGAAGAAAGATGGGATGCCAACCGGGGCATCCCCAAGCTTAGATGCTTGAGTATCCTTTGAAATATTTACTTGGGGTGCCTTGGGCATCCCCAAGCTTTAACTCTTGCCTCTCTTTGTTCTTCTCATATTGATAGCTCATCGATCTTCAAACAATTCATCCACACAAAACTTTAACAAAAACTTTGTGAGATTCGTTAGTGTAATAAAGCAAACTACCACTTTAAGGTACTGTAATGAACTCATTCTTTATTTATATTGGTGTTAAACCTACTGTATTCCAACTTCTCTATGGTTCATACCCCCCGATACTAGCCATAGATTCATCAAAATAAGAAAACAACATGCGAAAAACAGAATCTGTCAAAAATAGGAGAGTCTGTAGTAATCTGGAAGTTTAGTAAACTTCTGTAACGCCAAAAGTTATGAAATAAATATGAAAATTTGAATTTTTTTTACGGAAGCAATGTGCAAAAAGTTTCAGAACCATTTGACCTTCCAGTAAAAAATGTAAAATCTCGTGCTACATCCAAAGTTTCTGTTTTTGTTCTGCACAAAGTAAACAAGCAATCTAATCATCCTAAAACCAAAGCTTGGCACATTATTTTTATAATACAATGGATATATACAAGGGGATAATTATTTACAGAGAAACTTCCATGAAAAATTCTACATTGTTTCCGTGAGCATGAACACAAGTGCTCAAGGTCGACCCTCACTTCTTCAATGCATAACTTTCCAATCACTTCTCTTTTTGAAAAACTTTTTTTAGGCATGACAGGCAAGTAATGTTTTTTTGTATTTTCATTCTTTAATTTGTTTGGTATGTTTAACCCGCAACTAACCAGAAACAAAAAGGAAAAACAAAATCTACTTAGTGAAGAAACCAAACAACCACACACGAGAATATCAACCCCACGCTATTGCTCCCCGACAACAGCGCCAGAAAATAGCTTGATAATCCCCAAGTGCAGGGGATCATCGTAGCAATTTCCAAAGGTGGAAGTGATAAGTATGGAGTGTCGAATCCTCAAGGAGCTAAAGGTAAGATCAATATTGTCTCAAGTCCTATCTGCCACTAATACGACTCTACGTACACCGAACGTTTTTTCCAACTAGATACGAGAAATAAAACTACGTTGTGGGTATGAAGAGGATAACTTTGCATGATATCTGAGAGCTAAAATATAAAAGTAGGTGCTATTATCATAAAGTTAGAATATATTACTAAATATTATAAATAGCGAGTGTGGAATAATGATGGATTAGTGTGCGGAATTATCCTAGACAATTGTTAACAAGACCGGTAGTCGTCATTACAATTTCATATGAGGGAGAGGCATAAGCTAACATACTTTGTCTTCTTGGATCATATGCACTTATGATTGGAACTCTAGCAAGCTTCCACAACTACTAAAGATCATTAAGGTAAAACCCAACCATAGCATTAAAGCATCAAGTCCCCTTTATCCCATACGCCACAACCCCCTTACTCGGGTTTATGCTTCTGTCACTCAAGCAACCCACTATAAGTGAATCATGAACGTATTGCAATACCCTACAGCGGGAATCCCTCACGCTTGCGCGATACGGAGGGCACAATAGGACAGCACCAAAATAAAACATACAACTCGTACCAATCTAGATCATCAATCAACACAAAGACAAAAGATATCTACTCAAAAAATCATAGGATGGCAACACATCATTGGATCACAATATGTGGCATAAAGCACCATGTTCAAGTAGGGATTACAGCGGGGTGCGGGAGAGTGGACCGCGTAAAAGAGATGAGGATGGTGATGTTGATGAAGACGATCACCGTGGCGATGATTCCCCTCCTGATGGCATTCCGGCGCCACCAAGAGAGAGGAGGAGAGGTCCTCCCCTTGTGATTCCTCCTCCATGGCCTCCCCCCTGGATGGGGAGAGGTTCTCCCTCTGGTCCTTGGCCTTCATGGCGATGATGGCCCCTCCGGGATCCTCCTCCATTGCCTCAGGTGATGATGGCCCCCTCCGGCAGGGTGCCAGAGAGGGCCTGGATTGATTTCTCGTGGCTACAGAGGCATGCAGCGGCGGAACTTCCGATCTAGGTTATTTCTCGAAGGTTTATGTATTTATAGGAGGAGTTGGCGTTGATTTCACGTCAGGGGTCCCTCAGGGAGTCCACGAGGCAGGGGGCGCGCCCTAGGGGGGTGGGCGCTCCCCCACCCTCGTGGGGCCAATGGGACACCCCTCCGGTAGATTTTTGTTCCAGTATTTTTCATATTTTCCAGAAAAAATCTCCGTTGATTTTCAGCACGTTTCGAGAACTTCTATTTCTGCACAAAAACAACACCACGGTAGTTCTACTAAAAACAACGTCAGTCCGGGTTAGTTCTAATCAAATCATACCAAAATCATATAAAACTATTGTAAACATGGCATGAATACTTCATAAATATAGATACGTTGGAGACGTATCATGGCACAAGCCTTATCTTGTGGTCCGGGATCATTTCCCCTTAAATATCTTGGATTTCCTCTTCACCACTCAAATCTCAAAAGAGAAGACTTGCAACCTGTGGTTGACGAAGTCTTAAAAAGAGTCACTGGATGGAGAGGAAGGCTATTAGGGTATGATAAGAAACTAGTGTTGATCCAAGCTTGTTTAGCTAGTATTCCTACTTATCTTATGAGTATGATCAAATTCCCCAAGTGAGCTATTAATGTGAACAAGTCAAAGATGGCTCACTGCTTCTGGGATAATTGAGGGACATCACAAGTACCACCTAGCTAATTGGGAGCTTCTTACCCAAAAGAAGCAATATGGTGGCTTAGGTATACCTAACATTGCTAAAATGAACCTAAGCCTCCTAGCCTCATGGGTTTATAAATACCAGTTGGGAGACCAGAAGGTGTGGAAGCATATTGTTGATTCCAAATATAGAATTAGAAATCACAATATTTTCTCTTGCCCTAATTATAACTCCTCTCCTTTTTGGAAAGGTGTACTCTAGGCAGCTAAAGTTTCCAAAGTAGGTTTCCAATGGATAATTGGAAATGGGAGAAAACTAAACTTTTGGGAGGATTATTGGTTTGGATCTTGTAGCTTGGCCATCCAATTTTTAGAGTTATATAATATTGCTAATGACCATAATATCTCCATAGTGACCTTTGGGAAGGGGTAAATCTTCAGGAGGTGTGTGGCATAATAGACTATTGCATCTCTAGTTTTATCTAGTTAGTATTGCTCGATCGATCAACTTATCTGATGAGGATGATGCATTAATTTGGAAATTATAATCTAATGGTAAATATACTGTTAGATCTATGTATGCCATGATTTACTTTTGGGGCATTAGCCCTGTCAATATCCCTGATATTTGGCAGATACATGTGCTCCCCAACATTCATTTTTTCTTGTGGCTATTGACTCATGAAAAATTGTTAGTTAGAGGGAATTTAAGTAAGGGACAATAATTAAATGATATTACTTGGCTATTTTGTTGTGAATATGAAACAAATAATCACCTCTTCTTTGAGTTTGATGTTGCTGCTGAAATCTGGAGAATTATTCATTCCATTACTGGGTACGTGCCCCTGGCCACTTTGGAAAATTTGGCAAAAATGTGGGAAAAAATCATTGCAAGCTAACAATTTGATTACCTCAACTACTCTGTGGGCTATCTGGAGATATAGAAATTTTTGTTTTAACAATGCCACCTGGATGGGAGTGAGGTGATTTTCAAGAAGATAGTGGGTTTCTACAATCTATGGAAGATCTTGTGCAAGGGCGGCGCAAAAGAGCTCGTAGAGAGGTTCACAACATATATGTGGGAGGTTGCCAGAAGACCACCACTATTGCTCTCGCCAGAGCCAGGCTGAGGAAGAGGGAGCTGTTGCTGCAATACTCTCTGATGAAAGCAGGAAGATGTGTAGGTGTAGACAACATGGTAGTTTTGGAGGGATGACAAAAATGTGCTCCAAAGATCCATATGTTCTCTCTTGTAGACTTGGCTCCCTCTCGAGTGGTTTAGAACCTGTTTTATTTTGTTTCCTGCTAGCCTGAATGTTGCTAGGGTTGATGATGCAATCTTCCCCCACGTGCTGTAATAAATTATACTTTGTTTGGTTTCATTTCTAAGGAAATGGAACCGGGGCAGATACCCTTTCCTTCTAAAACAATAATAATAAGAAACATGATAAGAGATTGTATTTTTCATAGATCTACTAACCAAACTAGCAGTACAAACGGAGCTAAAAACCCAGTATCCATGTTCATGTGGGACGGCCTTGTTCTTCCTCCCGGATGGGCTGATGGCGCATCGCTGAAGCCAGCATGCCGTGGTTGATCGCGGACAGGAAGTCATCTAGGCCATGATCCCATTGAACTAGCAGCATGGAGAATAAGTAGTCACGTTCGGAAGACTTGTGGATTCCAGGGCTCGACCTCCATTATTTCTCTTATGTCTCGCGCTGGCACCGACGGAGACAACCGGGATATCCTTGGCTATTCAGTCATGTTTCGGTGCGTATACCAGTAAGTTACATGTCCCTTTCACATGAGAGTTCGGATCCACATGTCGACATATGGCATTAGGATTGGTAGGTGTGCAAATTTGGATTGAACTACCCACCAAGTACACTATGTAGATTTAATTTCTACAATTCATCCATTAAAAATCAAATCATAGCTATGGAATGTTAGAAGCAAAGCGGGACTGCGGGAGAGCGACGAGTCAGCATCACCACGGTGATCAGCCAGAAGATATTGGTGCCATAGGATTGCGTCATCACGGTATAGGCGCCACACAAGCTGGAGAAACTAGTGGCTGGGGCACGCCCATGGCGCGCCGCCTGAGCAGAACTTCGGCAGTGCCAGGTGGGATAGAGCCCCTTTCACTTTCTTGTTTGGTCCATTCTTGGCACAAGTGTATGCAAGGCTTTTTACAACGCAAAAAGTTGACACCAAGCATAATAAAGACTAAAAGCCAAAGAAAAAAGACTACTTCGAAACGCCCCGAGCCGAAGCCGCCTGCCTCGTCGTCGTTGGCGGCAGCACCAACCCGCGAGAGCTGTCAACATGTGACTTTTAGGCATCGACATCGTGCTGGTTCAACTCCTCGTCATCCTCAGTCTCAATCTCCTCAAAGAGCTACTCCTGCCATGTGTGGTTGACGATGGCGCAATGGATCCGCACCAATGGTAGCATCATCCCGTTCTCATCAAGCCCATTGATAGCATGTGGGCACCAGCGCTACAACGGAGCTCGGTGGCCCGGTTCCTGGGGGCGGTGAAGTCCGAGGAAACCGCTGGGCTCGTCGTGCAGAATGACAACGAGATGATCAGGTGCCGACAGAGTGGGCACGATAATAGCGCCTGTGGGGTTCACCGACATGTAGCTGGTCAAGCAAATGTATGTGGCACATCGCATGCAGTACTCATGTTTGCATCCTGCACAGGTAAAAAATTTCACTGTAAGGTTGGCTTTCATTTGCCGAAAGCAAGACAAACTTGCTTACTTTTGTACTCTGTGCAGTTATTGAGCTACCAAGTGAATATTAACAAGAATATGAAAAGTGTGAGCTACTTGATGAACTCCATATGACACTCATGCTAGTAGTACTTTTATGTTCTTTTGTTAAAGATGGTCATTTCCAGCAAACAACAAACTGACAGGGTGCTTAAACTACTACAATAGCATGTGATATCAGTAAAATTTATATTTCGGTGCGCACCTTCTGTGGCAACAGAGCTATGTAAGCAGACAGCACATGGGACAATACATATAGGTGACTTGTTCATGTACCTTCAACTCATTCCTTGCGAAGAAAAAACATCACTAACTATAAGATAGATGATGTTGCCACTTACCAATATAAACATTGGACAATAGCTTAATATGTCAGTTTGTTAAAAAATTGCAGCTCTATAGGTTTACACCGACTCGGGGAAGATGGTGGACTCAATATTGAAAATTTGAAATGACAAGAGAAATCAAATGTATAAAATAAACAACGATGCTATATATCAACATGCTACTGTCATGTAAACGAAGATGATACATCCATTTTGCATCATGCTTTTATATCGATATTTTTTGCATTATGGGCTGTTATTACACGTTATGTCACAATACTTATGGCTATTCTCTCTTATTTTACAAGGTTTATCATGAAGAGGGAGAATGCCGGCAGTTGGGATTCTGGCTAGAAAAGGAGCAAATATTGGAAACCTATTCTGCACAGCTCCAAAAGACCTGAAACTCCAAGAAAGTCATTTTTGGAATTAATAAGAATTATTGAGCAAAGGAAGTACCAGAGGTGGCCCACACCCTGACCATGAGGGTGGGGGGGCTCCCCCCCACTACTGGGCGCCCCCCTGTCTCGTGGGCCCCTTGTTGGACCTCCAGTGCCCATCTTCTGCTATATGAAATCTCTTACCCTGGAAAAAAAATCATAAGCAAGCTTATGGGACGAAACTCCACCGCCACGAGGCGGAACCTTGGCGGAACCAATCTAGGGCTCCGGCGGAGCTGTTCTGCCGGGGAAACTTCCCTCCGGGAGGGGGAAATCATCACCATCGTCATCACCAACGATCCTCTCATCGGGAGGGGGTCAATCTCCATCAACATCTTCACCAGGACCATCTCCTCTCAAACTCTAGTTCATCTCTTGTATCCAAAACCACAAATTGGTACCTGTGGGTTGCTAGCAGTGTTGATTACTCCTTGTAGTTGATGCTAATTGGTTTACTTGGTGGAAGATCATATGTTCAGATCCTTAATGCATATTAATACTCCTCTGATCATGAACATGAATATTCTTTGTGAGTAGTTACGTTTGTTCCCGAGGACATGGGTGAAGTCTTGCTATTAGTAGTCATGTGAATTTGGTATTCGTTCGATATTTTGATGAGATGTATTTGTCTCTCCTCTAGTGGTGTTATGTGAACGTCGACTACATGAAACTTCACCATTATTTGGGCCTAGAGGAAGGCATTGGGAAGTAATAAGTAGATGATGGGTTGCTAGAGTGGCAGAAGCTTAAACCCTAGTTTATAAGTTGCTTCGTAAGGGGTTGATTGGGATCCATATGTTTCATGCTATGTTAGGTTTACCTTAATACTTCTTTTGTAGTTGCGGATGCTTGCAATAGGGGTTAATCATAAGTGGGATGCTTGTCCAAGAAAGGGCAGTACCCAAGCACCGGACCACCCACATATCAAATTATCAAAGTACCAAACGCGAATCATATGAGCGTGATGAAAACTAGCTTGACGATAGTTCCCATGTGTCCTCGGGAGCGCTTTTCTCATTATAAGAAATTGTCCAGGCTTGTACTTTGCTACAAAAAGGATTGGGCCACCTTTCTGCACCTTATTTACTTTCATTGCTTGATACCCGTTACAAATTATCTTATCACAAAACTACCTGTTACCTACAATTTCAGTGCTTGCAGAGAATACCTTACTAAAAACCGCTTGTCATTTCCTTCTGCTCCTCGTTAGGTTCGACACTCTTACTTATCGATAGGACTATGATAGATCCCCTATACTTGTGGGTCATCAAGACTCTTTTCTGGTGCCGTTGCCGGGGAGTGAAGCGCCTTTGGTGAGTGGAACTTGGTAAGGAAACATTTATATAGTGTGCTGAAATTTTCTGTCACTTGTTACTGTGGAAACTAATCCTTTGAGGGGCCTGTTCGGGGTATCTTTGCCCCGACCAGTAGAGCAAAGATTTGCTCCTCAACCTACTGAACCTACTGAAAATGTTACTTTGAGATTCCTTCGGGTATGATAGAGAAACTGCTAGCTAATCCCTTTGCAGGAGATGGAATAGTGCATCTCGATTTACACCTTATCTATGTGGATGAAGTTTGTGGATTATTTAAGCTTTCAAGTATTCCCGATGATGTTGTTAACAGGAAGGTCTTTCCTTTATCCTTGAAGGGATATGCATTGACATGGCATAGGCTATGTGATGATATGGGATCTTGGAATTATAAACGATTGAAGTTGGAATTTCACCAGAAGTTCTATCCTATGCATCTTGTTCATCGTGATCGTAATTACATATATAATTTCTGGCCTCACAATGGAGAAAGCATCGCTCAAGCTTGGGGGAGGCTTAAGTTAATGTTATATTCATGCCCTAATGATGAGCTCTCAAGAGAAATGATTATTCAAAATTTTATGCTCGGCTTTCTCTCAATGATCGCACCATGCTTGATACTTCCTGTGGTGGTTCTTATATGCCGAAGACTACTGAATTCAAGTGGGATTTACTAGAAAGAATTAAACGCAACTCTAAATATTGGGGTTTTGACGATGGTAAGGAGTCAGGTATGACTCCGAAGTTTGATTGTGTTAAATCTGTTATGGATACTGATGCTTTTCGTGGATTTAGCGCTAAATATGGACTTGACTCTAAGATAGTAGCCTCTTTCTGTGAATCTTTTGCTACTCATGTTGATCTCCCTAAGGAGAAGTGGTTAAATATAATCCTCCCATTGAACTAAGAGAAGTTGCACCTATTACAGTTGAAGAAAAGACTATCACTTATAATGATCCTATTGTTCCTACTACTTTTGTTGAGAAACCACCTTTTCCTGTTAGAGTAAAAAGGATCATGCTAAAGCTTCAACTGTGGTTCTTAAGAGTAATACTAGAACATATACACCTCCTGGGCAAATTAAAGTTGAACCTAGTATTGCTATGGTTAAAGATCTCTTGGATGATAATATAGATGGGCATGTTATTTACTTCTATGGTGAAGCTGCTAATATTGCTAAACCCGATGCTAAGATACATAGACCTGTTGTAGGCATGCCTATTATTTCTATTAAAATAGGAGATCATTGTTATCATGGCTTATGTGATATGGGTGCTAGTGCTAGTGCAATACCTATTTACCTATATAAATAAATTATCCATGATATCGCACCCGCTGAGTTAAAAGATATTGATGTTACAATTATGCTTGCCAATAGAAATACTATTACACCATTTCTGATTGTTAGAGATGTCGAAGTCTTGTTTGGGAAAGTTAAATATCCTGTTGATTTTCTTGTTCTTGGTTCCCTTCTTGAATACTATTAATGCTAGGATTAATTGCAAAAAGGATGTTGTTACGATTGGCTTGGGGGATATGAAACATGAGTTTAATTTTGCTAAATTTCGTAGGCAACCCCATGATAAAGAATTGCCTAGTAAGGATGAAATTATTGGTCTTGCTTCTATTACCGTGCCTCCTACTGATCCTTTAGAACAATATTTGCTAGACCATGAAAATGATATTTTTATGAATGAAAGAAGGGACATAGATGAATTATTCCTTAAACAAGGTCCTAATACAACTTGCCTTTTGAAATCCTAGGGGATCCCCCTCCACCCAAGGGTGATCCCATTTTTTGAGCTCAAACCTTTACCTGATAATCTTAAATATGCTTATCTTGATGAAAAGAAGATATATCCTGTTATTGTTAGTGCTAACCTTTCAAAGCAAGAAGAGGAAATATTATTGAAAACTCTGAAGAAGCACTGTCCTGCTATTGGATATACTCTGGATGATCTTAAGGGCATTAGTCCCACTCCCAACACAAAATTAAATTGGACGAAGGCTCCAAACTAGTTAGAGATCATCAACGACAGCTAAACCCGAAGATGAAAGAAGTGGTAAGAAAGGAGATACTAAAGCTCCTTGAGGCATGTATAATTTATCTCGTTGCTGATAGTGATTGGGTAAGTCATGTCCATTGCGTCCCTAAGAAGGGAGGTATTACTGTAGTTCCTAATGATAAAGATGAATTGATTCCGCAAAGAATTATTACATGTTATAGGATGGTAATTGATTTCCGTAAATTAAATAAAGCTACTAAGAAAGATCATTACCCTTTACCTTGTATTTATCAAATGCTAGCAAGACTATCCAAACATACACACTTCTGCTTTCTAGATGGTTATTCTGGTTTCTCTCAAATACCTGTGTCAGCGGAGGCTCAATCAAAAACTACTTTTACTTGCCCTTTCGGTACTTTCGCTTATAGACATATGACTTTTGGTTTATTTAATGCACCTGCTACCTTTCAAAGATGCATGATGGCTATATTCTCTAACTTTTGTGAAAAGATTTGTGAGGTATTGATGGATGACTTCTCCGTTTATGGATCCTGTTTTGATGATTGCTTGTGCAACCTTGAGCGAGTTTTGCAGAGATGCGAAGACACTACTCTTGTCTTGAATTGGGAAATGTGTTACTTTATGGTTAATGAAGGCATTGTCTTGGGGCATAGAATTTCTGAAAGAGGTATTGAAGTTGATAAAGCTAAAGTTGATGCTATTGAAAAGATGCCGTGTCCCAAGGACATTAAAGGTATAAGAAGTTTGGACTTTTCTAAAATCTCTAGGCCTCTGACTAATTTATTGCAAAAAGATATTCCTTTTGTCTTTGATGATAATTGTGTAGAAGAATTTGAAATACTTAAGAAAGCTTTGATCACTTCACCTATTGTTCAGCCACCTGATTGGAATTTACCCTTTGAAATTATGTGTGATGCTAGTGATTATGCTGTAGGTGTTGTTCTAGGGCTAAGAGTTGATAAGAAATTAAATGTTATCCAGTATGCTAGTAAAACTCTTGATACTGCCCAGAGAAATTATGCTACTACAGATAAAGAATTCTTAGCAGTTGTATTTGCATGTGATAAGTTCAGACCTTATATTTTTTATTCTAAAGTAACTATTCACACTGATCATGCTGCTATTAAATATCTTATTGCAATCCGGTTTTTATTGGCCTACTATCTTCAAAGATGCTCGTAAGTTTGTCTTGTCTTGTGATGAATGTCAAAGAATTGGTAATATTAGTAGACGTCAAGAAACGCCTATGAATTATTCCCTTGTTATTGAACCATTTGATGTTTGGGGCTTTGATTATATGTGACCTTTTCCTGCCTCTAATGGATACACACATATTTTAGTCGCTATTGATTACGTTACTAAGTGGGTAGAAGCTATTCCAACTAGTAGTGTCGATCATAACACCTCTATTAAGATGCTTAAAGAAGTTATTTTTCCGAGGTTTGGAGTCCCTAGATATCTCACGACTGATGGTGGTTAACATTTTATTCATGGTGCTTTTCGTAAAATGCTTGCTAAGTATGATGTTAATCATAGAATTGCATCTCCTTATCACCCACAGTCTAGCGGTCAAGTAGAGTTGAGTAATAGAGAGCTCTAATTAATTTTGCAGAAGACGGTCAATAGATCTAGAAAGAATTGTTCCAAGAAACTTGATGATGCATTATGGGCTTATAGAACTGCATATAGAAATCCTATGGGTATGTCTCCATATAAGATGGTTTATGGAAAAACATGTCACTTACCTCTCGAACTTGAACATAAAGCATATTGGGATATTAAAGAGCTCAACTATGACTTCAAACTTGCCGATGAGAAGAGGTTATTTGATATTACCTCACTTGATGAATGGAGAACCCAAGCCTATGAGAATGCCAAGCTGTTCAAAGAAAAAGTTAAAAGATGGCATGACAAAAGAATACAAAAGCGTGAGTTTAACGTAGGTGACTATGTGTTGTTGTTCAACTCTCGTTTAAGATTTATTGCAGGAAAACTTTTCTCTAAGTGGGAAGGTTCTTACGTTATCGAGGAGGTCTATCGTTCCGGTGCCATAAAAATCAACAACTTCAAAGGCACAAATCCGAAGGTGGTGAATGGTCAAAGAATCAAACACTATATCTGAGGCAATCCTATAAATGTTGAAACTAATATTATTGAGACCGTAACCCTAGATGAATACATAAGGGACACTTTCCAGAATGTTTCAGACTCCGAATAGGAATAGGTATGTGGTACGGTACGTAAACCGACTCCAAAACAGTTCTAATGGAATTTTTTCTCCGTTTTGGAATATTTAAGAATTTTGGAAAGCAAGAAGTAATCCGGGAAGGACACGAGGCCTCCACGAGGGTGGAGGGTGCGCCCCCCCCCCCCCTTACTGGGCACGCCCCCCTGCCTCATGGGCACCTCGTGTGCCTCCCGGACTCCGTTTTCTTGCACGGTACTTCTTTTGGTCGGTAAAAATTCATTATATAATCCCCTGAAGGTTTTGACCACCGTATCATGCAAAAATCTTCCGTTTTCATTTCGAGTTGTTTCCCTGACAGATCTAGAGCATCATGACATCACCCTCCTTCAACAATGAAGACAAGGATGCTTGGCTATTGAAGATAGAGCTGAAAAGAGAAGAACCAGAGGAGATCAACAAGGATGAAGGGATCAAGAAGGCCATGGAGGATCAAGCTCCGGTGGCGGAAGAAGAAAACATCCCTCAACCTTTACTTAACCTCTGTACCTCAACTGAGATTGAAGCTTTCAAGATGATTGAGTTAGCTCGCATACAAAACAAGTATCTCACATAGGAAAAAAATTGTTGAAGCACTACAAGAAATATGTCAACTTGTGACCACCACTATTGATCACTGAAAGGTCATGGTTTTTCATTTGCGACCTTTTTGTGACCAAAAAACGAAGGTCAAAAGCTGGCGGTCGTAAACTGACTATAGCGACCTTTCTTCTGCAATGGTCGTAGACGTTTATGACCAAAATATGTCCACTGTGGTGTTTTGGTCACTAGCAACCTCCCTAGGCCACGTAGGCATCCAGCATGGCAAGCTGATGTGGCACAAGATTCAGCCCGGTCCGATTCGGCGTTCTACATGGGCCGAGCCCAACAATTCGGTATTTTTATATATTTTTCTGTCAATTTTTTATCTGCTTCATGGGCCAAGCCCAACAATTCAGCCTTGTTAGTTTTTGAGGCCCTCGAGCTTTTTGCAGTCCATTTCTTTTTTCTGTAAGACTTTTCATTTCATTTTTGAAATTGTTCGATGTTTGTTGGTATGTGGCATGTTTCAGCCCAATTATTTGTCTAGTTTGGGCAAAGCAGACTTTAGCCCGATCACACACATACATCCAACATTATTTCATTCAAATTAGGAAAACTCCCATCTTTACATAACACAAAAAGAAAATATCTCCCAGGTTTACATACACAAAAAATCATCTCAGGAATACATTTCCTTACACAAGAATATACAATAAGAAAATGATGGCACATCTACTACTATCATAACAGCACAATGTACTTTTTTTAACGAAACAGTACAATGGATTTCATTGCTCTCTCTTATGCGAGATGCTCCAGCTGCCAAAACTTGCCATCCTACAATGAGAGAGATATAACATTAGTGGACCAAACTATTGTCCAGGCACATTAGTTTTATGAGAAAACTGATCCATGAAGCAAGACCAGAACACATTCTGCGCAAATTTTGATAACACAATTTGGATTAAACAACAGATTATGCTTAGATAACTTAGAAACAAGTACTGCCTATGATGCATGCCTATCTATGTGCATTACATTTTACTTTGTTCAAAAGTAGAAGCTACATGTCCATTTTTCCAGGTTTGAAGCTACAAATCTAAAAGATAAAGTATAAGTTAACTAAATTGTGTTTTTTAGATAATAACTGAATAGTGTGCAGTAGAATGAATGTTTCATAATAAACAACTAGTGTTTGTGATGCAAACTTGAAGTTACAATAAAACTACTGCAAGGCTTTTTTTTGAGCCTAAATAAAGGATACTGCCTATTGAATTCTACAACAAACAGGTCAGCTTCTACAGTATTAGAATTGTCACGAAATATGTTCTAGTATGCTTTAATATTCATCAAGTCTTGTCATCGTATGAAAATAAAACCAGTGAACAGCACACCATATTTGGATGCTATCTATACTAGTATGGAATGATGCCAGGTAAGACGATCTCAGCGAGGTGCACAGTTGTTTAGAAAGGAAAGCACATTTGACTGAAGTACCAATTCTCAAAGTTTTCATAGCACCATGAACAGGGAGCTGTAAATTACTAAATGTTGCCACACTAGAATGTTATCCAGAAAGAATGATACGAGGCAGGCGGCATCCAATACCGACAATCTCGCCGAGGTGCATGGAGATGGAGTTGAGCTGGGCCAGAGGTCTTCCAGGCATATGTTGTTCACCTGATCACCACCTCCCTGCATGCCACACACACACTGTAATTTAGATTACATACAGACAGATTGTGTTTCTAATGCCCAGCCGCCATAGGTCGTTGTTAGTCAGCAACTAACACAACATAATTAACAGCCAACTAAAGCTTAATACAAGATCTTTTCATAGTTGGCATGCATCAATACAGGAATCTACAATGTTGGATAAGGTGATAAAGAAAAACAGAAATAGTGGAGTTGGAAACATATGTAGCATAATGACTATACAGCAGTGGGTATGCAGAAATAGTGGGTATGTAGCTGGTTCATCAGCTCGTCATATACTTGTACAAAACAAATATGGATACAACTATACAGCAGTTGGGGCACATACTTGTATGAAATCAAACAGTAGCATTTTAACAACAATGATTACCATTTAAAATGAGATGTCATATGTTCTGGCCCAAGGTTTGTAACATGTCAGGTTGATGCATTAATCTAGCATAAGCACATTAGAAACAACACTTATAATGCAGATATACAATACAACCTAACACGATATGGAACAAACTACAACCTAGGAAAATCAAAGCCATAACATTGTCCAATATGTTTATCTTATTTCTACTACCACATCAGGAATATAGCAGATCAACATATCAATACTGTTATCTACACACACAATTACACATCCTAGCAAAACTGAAGCTAATTTTGATCACGCAGTTGCCACCATGGGAAAAGCTCTATAGCAGGCTCACCTGGCCGCTCGGACAATATCCTCGATCTGCAAGGGCAAGAACAAGAGTAAGTTTTGGTCACGTTAATAAGATGATCATGTAAAAAAATGATCGACGGATGGTGAAATGTACGAAAGACACCATGTTTTATTGCTTCCTTCTGATTGCTCACACAAATAACATCCCGGTCCTATGTTTGCAGTATAGAAAGCCACAAAGAATTTGGTGGCAGACAGAATATTTATGCTTCCCTTTTTAATGGATCCCCAGACCAAATACACCCTCGTCAATAATGCAAGTCCGGAGATGCAATGCAACATTGGACCACTAAATGACTATGTAAAGCATGATAATGGCCTAACTAGATCTGAGATTTCACACAAGTGGCAACAATACTAGTACAGAAGTGCACCCATGTTTCATGAAAAGCACGATCCTCATACTGCAATTGCTTATCAGATCTAAACTACAAAATGAAATGGCTAGACATCACAGATCGCAGGCTTAAATTAGGAACTACGAACAATTCATGTTCCTGACAAATTCAGAAGGGTCGCACAGATCGAACACTGATTGTCGCATTCTCGGGGGAAAACTATTAGACCTACACGGGAAGGTAATCAAGTAATCCCATCACGGTTCAAATCGCGCATCAATTAGACCCTAAATATTCCAGACCAGAGAAGATCTGACATCGGAAGGGGCGAGAGATGGGATGATATGGGGTATGATGAACCAGGATGCCGTGGTTGAGGCAGTAAAGTTCCCAGCACGCATTGCCGAACTGGATTACAGGAAGTCACCAGGATGCCGACGCCGACGAGCGTGGCCGGCAGGATGCCGAAGACGAAGTCGCCGAAGGAGATGTTGTAGCTCTGAGGCACGCGCCGTGGTGCTCCTGCCATGGGTCGGGAACGCGAGGACGGTCGGGCTCCTCCCGCTTCTCCTCCAGAGGCCTCCGCCGTGCGCTGCTCCCACACGAGCCCTGCATGTCACCCAAGTAGAGGAGAGGAGCGCATATGTTAGGAACCGCAGGAGAGGGAGGGGAGGCGCGGAGTGTCGTGCGCATACGTGGTCGTGGCGGGGCACGCCGCCATCCTAGCCGTGGACTACCTGCTTGTGGTCGCCGGGCCGGCGAGACGAGGCGCCGCGCGACAAAATCCCAAGGACAGAGTGGTTGGTTGGCTCGGAGTGGATAAGGCTAGGGGAGAAAAGGGAGGGAAGGAGGAGCTCGATCACGTTGATGGTGGGCCACGGCGGATCGAGATCTCAGGGAGGGAGAGGGTGACTTGGAGATGGGGATCTGGGATCGAGGGGCGCGGGAGAGGTTGGAGCAGCGGCGCTTGGGGGGTGGGGGTCCAGCTCCACCGTAGGGAGGTGGCTGACGCGCGCAGGAATGGAGATGGACGCCGGGGGCTCTCACTTGGATTGGATCTGGGAGGTGGCGGCGATTGGGAGAAGGGGGCTAGGGTTTCATGGGTGGACGAGGATGAGAGGGATATGGGGTGATTCGGGAAGGGGTGAGAGCGACGAGGGGGGTGTGGGCTGCCGTTGGATCCGGGCGCATCCGACGGTGCTTAAGCCAAGATTCCCGTGAGCTGATTTTAGACCAATCAGAACGGAGTATCCCCTTTGATGATGTTAAGACCAATTAAATTGGTCATAATTGATTGAAAATAAGATTTTGAATCATGTCTGTTATTTGACTACCTAAGAAATTTATAAAAATATGGAAATAAAAAACCTTCGCATTGTGTCACCAAGTGTGAACTACTTTTCAGTAAAAATAACAAACTTTGAATATTGTTAATATCATTAAAAAAAGTGTTCTAAGATATGAGTTTTTTGTAAGAGAATCATTTTTCGAGTGTCCAAAATGATATTTTTATAAAGAACCTAGCAAATATTTGTTGCAAATTTGGAGCACATCAATTTTATAATTCACAATCATAGCACATGTGGAGCACATCAAATACTTTTTCAAGCTTATGTAGTTGTGTTTTTCTATTTGTTTCTCTTGTGTTTTTTGCACAAGGGCGCATTTTGGAATGGCATAGTTCGTTCAAATTATCACATATTGTGCACAAGGGTGCATGTTGGAATGACAAACAATGTTGCCTAAGTAAGTTTTCATTTTCTTTGGATGAAAAATCAATTTTCCATTTTTCGAGTGCCCAAAAGGAGGTTTTTTTGTGAAGGACCTCCCAAATAATTGTTGCAAAATTGGACCAAATCATTTTTATAAAATACTAGGCCATATTTAATGCACAATTGACCAAGTGGTTGGGTGTAAAATGTTTTTATCCACCTCTCGTGAAAAAGACAAATTTCCGCAGATTCAGCTGGAAGTGGGTCAAATTTGAACTGTAGTTGCCTTGTAGTTTGCTCTTTATTTTTTTCAAAAATCATTTCTAGGTACAAAAGTATCTATTTAATAAGAGAAACACTAAAACAATCCAAGATTCAACCACTAGCTAGGATCGGTCATTCCCGCCGTTTTGACAGCATTTTGAAACGGGCATAAAAAATTAAAAAATAATTCAAAAAATTGGGAAACCTTCACATTGAGTCATTATATGTGGACAAGTTCCCAGGAAAAATAACAAACTTGTAATACGACAATTATTTTAAAAAAGTGTTCTCAGAAACGAGCTATCACGTGGGAGATCAAAGGCTTTCAAGCCAAATGATCCATCTTATGGCCACATTCATGGCATAGTTTGTTCAAATGATCTCATATTGTGCACAAGGGTGCATATTGGAATGACAAACAATGTTGCTTAAGGGAGTTTTCATTTTCTTTGGATGAAAAATTCATTTTCCATTTTTCGAGTGCCCGAAATGAGGTTTTTTTTGTGAAGGAACTACCATATATTTGTTGCAAAATTGTACCAAGTCAATTTTCTAAAATACTAGGCCATATTTAATATACAATTGATCAAATGGTTGGGTGTAAAAAATTTTGATCCACCCCTAGTCAAAAAGACAAATTCCCGCCGATTCAGTTGGAAGCGGGTCAAATTTGAACTGTGGCTACCTCGTAGTTTGCTCTTTATTTTTTCCAAAAATCATTTCTAGGTACATAAGTATCTATTTAATCAGAGAAACATAAAAAAATTCCAAGATTCAACCACTAGCTAGGAACGATCATTCCCGCTGTTTTGACCGCATTTTGAAACGGGCATAAAAAATTCAAAAAAATCAAAAATTTTGAAAACCTTCGCATTGCGTCATTATATGTGAACAAGTTACCAGAAAAAATAATAAACTTTTAATACGGAAATTATTTTAAAAAAAGTGTTCTCAGAAACGAGCTATCAAGCGTGAAGATTCGTGGCTTTCAAGCCAAATGATCAATCTTATGGCCACATTCATGGCATAGTTTGTTCAAATAATCTCATATTGTGCACAAGGGTGCATATTGGAATGACAAACAATGTTGCTTAAGGGAGTTTTCATTTTATTTGGACGAAAAATTCATTTTCCATTTTTCGAGTGCCCGAAATGAGGTTTTTTTGTGAAGGAACTACCATATATTTGTTGCAAAATTGGACCAAACCAATTTTATAAAATACTAGGCCATATTTAATGCACAATTGACAAAATAGTTGGGTGTCAAAAGTTTTGATCCACCTCTGGTGAAAAAGACAAATTCCCGCCAATCCAATAGGAAGCGGGTCAAATTTGAACTGCGGCTGCCTCATAGTTTGATCTTTATTTTTTCCAAAAATCATTTCTAGTTACATAAGTACCTATTTAATCATAAATACATGGTTTGGTGGTGATACGTCGAGGTTTGGACGGTGGCCGAGAGCCCCAACTCTAGAGCGCGTAAACTCACATGCCCGCCGGGGGGTCACCGCATGACCGTGGCGTTGTCATGTGTTCTGGGCGGCCTAGGCATGTCTAGTGGGTTGTGCACTCCCTAGGTAGGTGCTAGGAAGAAAATAACAACATAAGATTCTCACGAGGAGACCGATCGATGCTCAAACATGAATAAGCAGCTAAGTGTTTGATTAGCGGTACGGGAAATGCACATAGATAATGGGCATGAGTTTTGGCTGAGGATGATCAGTTACTAAGAAGACCGTCTTCACAAATTTTCAGCTCAAAACAAGGAGCCTAGGTGGTACTTGCTTTGCAAAGTACCACACTGGACATAAATACAAATGTTGAAGCTGGGCTCGAAATAATGAATGGATTGAGCTAGCATTTGGTGGAGGATGGTTATTTGGGTAGAGGAAAGCACTGTAGAAAATGGATACCATTTAGATATGCCAAAATGGTACTTCCTTCACAAAGTGCTGCTCTGAACAGAATAGGAAAATGAATATTGTTGAGTTATTTTTGAACTAGGCAATGAAGGTTTTTGACATATTTGATGAAGATATGATCCAAACAATTTATGAGAATTTTTTGGGAATTTTTGGAATAACAGAAATATAGGTTGCTTCACAACCTAGGGCAAAAATTGACACATATGGACATGACACATAAGCAAAACTGATGAGATGGCGCCTAGTCATCACAACCCACCACAATCTACAAGGCTATGACCATATATATTGGTCGTTAACAACTAGAAATAAGGCAGCGGACCAGCACTGTTTGCTTTATGACCATTTAGTGTAAGGAAATTGTGACCTTTCTGACCAAAATGGTCGCAATGGTTTAGGTTTGGAGCCCCCCGAACAGCTTTCGACCAATTTGTCTCAAATGGTCATAGATCTATGACCAATTCTTCCAGGGTCACTGACAGAAGGTCACTAGTTGACATATTTCTTGTAGTGAAGGATCATATCGTCGCACTCAAGGGCATTATCCGCAAGCTGGAGGAACTTTTACGCTCGATATGCTATTATCCACCATCATCATCACCACGTTCATCACCTCCGAGGACATAATCACTTGGATATGGGCACTCCCCTTGGCAACTGCCAAGCTTGGGGGATGTTCCCCAGTATCGTATCACCATCACACTCATATCTTTACCGTTTTACTTAGTTCGATCCTTTTAGCAATATCTTGATCTAGTAGAATAAAGTTTTGGTATGAATTAGTTTTGAGTTTTGCTTTGTGATCCCTTTACGTAATCGAGTCCGTGAGCTATATAATAAAGATTAGTGTTGAGTCAAGGGCTTTGCTATCTTGCTATGATCTTCAAAGAATAAAAAGAATAAAAGAGTTCATATTGATCTTATGGATAGTAATGACTTCACATATAAAGAGTATGAGTCATAAAAGTTGTCGAGAGTTGACAAACATAGTTTTGGTCATCGTTGCAATTAATAGGAAGTAATAAAGAAAGAGAGGTTTTCACATATAAATATACTATCTTGGACATCTTTTATAATTGTGAGCACTCATTAAAGTATGACATGCTAAAGAGTTGATGTTGGACAAGGAAGACAACGTAATGGTTTATGTTTTCTCACATCTTAGTTAAAGTTTGTTGCCATGGATCGTCCAACATGTTGAGCTTGCCTTTCCCCCTCATGCTAGCCAAATTCCTTGCACCAAGTAGAGATACTACTTGTGCTTCCAGATATCCTTAAACTCAGTTCTTCCATGAGAGTCCACCATACCTACCTATGGATTGAGTAAGATCCTTCAGGTAAGTTGTCATGTTGCAAGCAAGAAAAATTGCTCTCTAAATATGTATGCCTTATTAGTGCGGAGAAAATAAAGTGACATTATTTTGCATTAAGATTTTGTGCATCCAACCCTAAAAGCACATAACAACCTCTACTTCCCTCTATGAAGGGCCAATCTTTTACTTTATGCAAGAGTCAAGGTGATCTTCACCTTTCCCTTCTTCATTTTATCCTTTGGCAAGCACCTCGTGTTCGAAAGATCCTGATATATATATCCAATTGGATGTAAGTTAGCATGAACTATTATTGTTGACATCACCCAAAGGTGAATACGTTGGGAGGCGAAATTATAAGCCCCTATCTTTCTCAGTGTCCAATTAAAACTCCATAACCATAAGTATTTGATACGTCTCCAATGTATCTACTTTTACAAACACTTTTGCCCTTGTTTTGGACTCTAACTTGCATGATTTGAATGAAACTAACCCGGACTGACGATGTTTTTAGCAGAACTGCCATGATGTTGTTTTATGTATAGAAAACAAAAGTTCTCGGAATGTCCTGAAAATCCACGGCGGCACTTTTTGGAAAATATAAAAAATACTGGCGAAAGAATCAAGACCAGGGGGCCCACACCCTGTCCACGAGGGTGGGGGCGCGCCCACCCCCCTGAGCACGCCCTCCTGTGTGTTGTGGCCCCCCTGAGGCTCCGCCGACCTCAACTCCAACTCCATATATTCCGTCTCGTGGAGAAAAAAAATCAAAGAGAAAGTTTCATCACGTTTTACGATACGGAGCCGCCGCGAAGCCCTAATCTCTCTCGGGAGGGCTGATCTAGAGTCCGTTCGGGGCTCCGGAGAGGGGGATTCGTCGCCGTCGTCATCATCAACCATCCTCCATTACCAATTTCATGATGCTCACCGCCGTGCGTGAGTAATTCCATCATAGGCTTGTTGGACGGTGATGGGTTGGATGAGATTTACCATGTAATCAAGTTAGTTTTATTAGGGTTTGATCCCTAGTATCCACTATGTTCTAAGATTGATGTTGCTATGACTTTGCTTTGCTTAATGCTTGTCACTAGGGCCCGAGTGCCATGATTTCAGATCTGAACCTATTATGTTTTCATGAATATATGTGTGTTCTTGATCCTATTTTGCAAGTCTATAGTCACCTATTATGTGTTATGATCCGACAACCCCGAAGTGACAATAATCGGGATACTTCTCGGTGATGACCATAGTTTGAGGAGTTCATGTATTCACTATGTGCTAATGCTTTGTTCCGGTTCTCTATTAAAAGGAGGCCTTAATATCCCTTAGTTTTCGCTAGGACCCCACTGCCACGGGAGGGTAGGACAAAAGATGTCATGCAAGTTCTTTTCCATAAGCACGTATGACTATTTACGGAATACATGCCTACATTACATTGATGAACTGGAGCTAGTTCTGTGTCACCCTATGTTATAGCTATTACATGAGGAATCGCATCCGACATAATTATCCATCACTGATCCATTGCCTACGATCTTTTCACTCCGTTGCTATTGTTACAATCACTACAAAACCCAAAAATATTACTTTTGCTACTGTTACCTTTATTATCATCCCACATTGCTACTAAATACTTTGCTGCAGATACTAAGTTATCTAGGTGTGGTTGAATTGACAACTCAACTACTAATACTCAATAATATTCTTTGGCTCCCCTTGTGTCGAATCAATAAATTTGGGTTGAATACTTTACCCTCGGAAGCTGTTGCGATCCCCTACACTTGTAGGTTATCAAGACTAATTTCTGGCACCGTTGTCGGTGAGCATAGCTCTATTCTTTGAGTCACTTGGGATTTATATCTGTTGATCACTATGAGGAACTGGAAAGATGAAAGAACCAAGATTTTCCCCTCAACTACGAGGGGAGGTTAGGAACTGCCATCTAGCTCTGCACTAGATTCTCCTTGTGTTTTGAGTAAGCTTGCGACACCTAAACCTGCTACTGCTATAAATTCATATATGTCGCATGTTATTGATGATGCCACTTCTGCTATGCATGATACTTATGAAGAAACTACTCTGTGCGTGATACTACTTTGGCATTAGGTGAATTTCTTGATGAACAACTTGCTAGGGTTAGGGAGAATGAAATTATTGAAGATGCTATTATTGATGATAGTGATGATGAAAGTTCTCCCCCTAATTATGAATTACCTGTTGTTCCTGAGGGTTATGTTATGAATGAAGAAGCTGCTAGAGCTATTTTTGTTTGCAAAGATAGATATGATCTTAAGAAGTTATTAGCTAAATGGAAGCAGCAATCTCTTAATGCTAGAATGAAACCTGACCCCGCTTTTGCTACTTCACCTATTTGTGTTACTGATAAGGATTATGAATTCTCTATTGATCCTGAGATTATTACTTTAGTTGAATCTGATCCTTTTTATGGCCTTGAATCTGAAACTGTTGTGGCACATCTTACCAAGTTGAATGATATAGCCACATTGTTTACTCATGATGATAAATGTTGCTATTATTATATCCTTAAGATATTTCCGTTCTCATTAAAGGGTGATGCTAAGACTTGGTATAATTCTCTTGCTCCTGGTTGTGTGTGTAGTCCCCAGGATAGGATTTATTACTTCTCTGCTAAATATTTCCCTGCTCATAAGAAACAAGCTGCCTTGCGGGAAATATATAATTTTGTGCAAATCGAAGAAGAGAGTCTCCCACAAGCTTGGGGGAGGCTTCTCCGATAACTTAATGCTTTGCCTGATCATCCTCTTAAGCAAAATGAAATACTTGATATCTTTTATAATGGACTAACCGATGCTTCCAAGGACTACTTGGATAGTTGTGCTGGTTGTGTTTTCAGGGAAAGAATAGTCGACGAAGCTGAATTACTATTGAATAATATGTTGACTAATGAAAATAATTGGATTTTTCCTGAGACAATTCCTGAGGCAATTCCTGAACCAATTGAGCCAACTCCTGAGCCTATTCCTAAACCCACTCCGAAGAAGAAAGGTGTTTTATTTCTCAGTCCTGAAGATATGCAAGAGGCAAAGAAATCAATGAAAGAAAAAGGTATAAAAGCTGAAGATGTTAAGAATTTACCACCTATTGAAGAAATACATGGTCTTAATATACCGCCTGTTGAAGAACCACATTGTCTTGATAACCCAGCACAGGTAGTAAAGGTAAATTCTCTCTATAGATATGATAAAGTTGACATCCCTTCTACTAAATTTCATAGCCCATTCTTAGATGAATTTGATGACTTTATGGCTAGACAAGAAAGTTTTAATGCTTATGTTGGTAAAGAGTTAAAGAATAATGCTTTCGAGATAGGACGCATGAGCGATAATATGGCTAGAGTTAAAGGTGAACTCAAACTCCTTAGCAAATATGCTTCTATGGTTGCTACTCAAGCTAAGCAAGTACTTAAAGCTCAAAATGATTTGCTTGATGAATTAAATAATAAAAATGACTTTGCTGTTAGAGTGGCTACTAGAACTGGTAGAATGACTCAGGAACCTTTGTATCCTGAAGGCCACCCTAAGAGAATCGAGCAAGATTCTCAGAGAAATAATTTAGAGGCACCTAGTTCTTCTAAAAAGAAGAAAAGGAAAAATAATAGGACTTTGCATGCTTCTAGTGAACCTACTGTAGACACACCTGAGAATCCTAATGATATCTCTGTTTCTGATGCTGAAACACAATTAGGTGATGAACATGAACCTAGTGATAAAGTTAATGATAGTGTTCATGTTGATGCTCAACCTAGCAAAAACAATGATGTAGAGATTGAACCTGCTGTTGATTTTGATAACCCACAATCAAGGAATCAACGTTATGATAAGAGAGATTTTGTTGCTAGGAAGCACGGTATAGAAAGGGAACCATGGGTTCAGAAACCCATGCCCTTTCCTCCTAAACCATCCAAGATAAAGGATGATGAGGATTTTGGGCGCTTTGCTGAAATGATTAGACCTATCTTCTTACGTATGCCCTTAATTGATATGCTTAAAGTAAATCCCTATGCTAAGTATATGAAGGATATCATTACAAATAAAAGTGTCGGGGAAAACTGATCCACGAACACCTATGGGGCCGGCGGACCGGGCCCCTTTCGGTTCGGCGGGGGACGGAGGTCGCACGAAGAGCAGATCGAGGCGAGGCACACGAGCAGTTTACCCAGCTTCGGAGCTCTCCGGAGAGATAACACTCCTACTGCTGCTTGTCTGATTGTATTATCTGGTGTCCATGCTCTCGAGCGAGAGAGTGTGATGTTTTCTGGGCTACGAATGAATCGAAGCAAACTGTCCGAACCCCCGAACCCCCTCTACGTTGCGCATGGGCCTCCTTTTATACGCTAAAGGGGTCACCGACAGGTGGCAACACAGAGGAGGGTAAAAACGTAAAAAGCAAGGTAGTTGATACAGTTGCTTGTACAGTGCACCCTACCTAACCCTGACGGCAGGGGACAAGGGCATTAAATGCCCATCTGAGTCGCCCGAACAATGCAGAAAAGGACCGTTAGGGGCGCCAGCTCGCCACGATGGCGATCTTTTCAGCTTCGCATGCCACTGCGCACCGCTGGCTGCACAGCCTCCCGCCACGCGCGCCCGGAGAGGCCCCCAGAGCGACACGTTGGTGGATGCGCTGGAGTGTGGGCACAGAGTGGCCGCCTGCCGCGGCAAGCGCCTTGCCGCTGTTGTTATCTCGCCGGGTCCAGAAGCTCGTCGCTCACCGGGCCTCGGGGTACCTTATTTAGTCTTCCCGGCAAGCTCCTCTTGCCGGGGCCTTGTTGCCTTGCCGGAGTGCGTGGCGCGTCGCGGCAAGTTCCTTGGAGCGCCTTGGTTGGCCTTCCCGGCAAGCTCCTCTTGCCGGGGTCTTGTCTCCTTAGCTTAAATACTTTGTTCTTGGATGGCTCCAAGGGAACCTTGGGGGATCTTGGCGTTCGCCCGGCATTATCGAGCGGATGGAATATATCTTTCCCCCTCTCAGCTATCTGACGCACCACTCAGCCTTATCGGGGCTCCTCAATCTCTCTCAATCTTTATTGTTCAGTTTGGTTCGTGACCTGGCCCTCATGCCTTGATGGTCGGTACTGCCTGGTGTGGACGTGAGATGTAAAATATTTCTGCTTGGCCAGGCTTGTGTGGTGCTGAAGCGTTTGGTTCATGCCTGGGCCAGGCAAAGCATCAACGTCCCATCAATCAATCCATGCATCAATTATTTAATTCTAATATCCATCCATGTTGCTGTTAGCCTCATGGCCGCACGACCAGGCAAGGCCAGGCGTTCGAAATCGGTCGCTTGGGCCAGGCTACTTGCAGTGTCTGGAGTTCAGCCAGGCTAATTAAAGTGCAAGGGAACCTAGCCCAGGCGGGCTTTCTTTTTCACAGGGTAGCAACCAAGCAAGCGTGCATGAAATCCAGCCACAACCCCAGGCCACGCAAAAGATGCTCACGACGCAAGCCAAACGGGCCTTATATCTCCCTGGTTCACACATACACATGTCTCGCTTGCGCTATACATATAGACCCATCCAACACTCTCCACCCTTGTTCTCTCTCCATGTGACACGCACCCCCCTAAGTACCATAATCCCTCACTCCATCATAGGCTCTGTTTGGATCCATGGGTTAGAGTTAGTTTGGGTTAGTTTGGAGTCAACTAATCCAAAAAGATCCAAACAAGAGGGTCAGTTTAGGTTAGATCCATCTAACCCATCCAAAAAACCTAACCCATCCAAGAGGTGCTTATTTGGGTTAGTTCTTCTCGGGACCACTAATAAACACTTTTTTCTCTCGCTCTCCCTGCAGCAGATCCCTCCCCACTTCCTCGAAGCTTCTCGTCCTCTCCCTCCCTCCCACTCGCACCGCCCGTGAAGGTGCCTCGCCGTATCCACGCTCCATCTAACCCTGCCATCCAAACACCTCTTTACTTAGAGTTAGTTCAGGGTTAGAATCTAACTCTAACCTCTAACTGAGTTAGAGTATCCAAACAGGGCCATAGGCGCAAGCACTCCCCCTCCCTAAGTATGATTATCTCTTACTAGCCATCAGGAACACACGTATTGTCTCCTTCCATCCATACGTCTATCTCGATATCTCTCGGGGCATCTTCTATCGCGCACACACCTTGTCACTCGATCTCCCACCAATGTAGTCTCATCACAATCTCCAGGGGATCTCTCTATAACAAACATACACTCTCTCCTCCCCATGTCTGCATTTTCTCCGTACGTCTCTCTCGACCTCTCTCCCTTGTTTGTCAGACCCCTCTTGGCCACATGCTAGGGGTCTTCCTCTCTCGGTTCCAAACAACCACACACTATCTCCTCACCTTGCCTCCGTTGTCGAAGATGCATGTGTGATATGTTTGCATAAGACACGCACACTTTTTCTCCACTTTTATCGTGTGTTGTCCATGTATATTTCACAGACGCACACACACTTTTTTCAATCTCTCTCTCTCTCTCTCTCTCTCTCTCTCTCTCTCTCTCTCTCTCTCTCTCTTGTCAGGGACTTTGTCAAGTCCATAAGCATATGGATGTTTTGAAAAGTCAAACCTCAGAAAAGTTCGACTAGGTATATGTGGAGAAAAACATTTACATCTGGAACGATCATTAGATTCATCACAACATGTACTTACTTCATACTATCATTTATCTTTGGTATTGCAGATATAAGTAATTTCTTTATAAACTTGGTCAAAGTTTCAAAAGTTTGACTTTAAAAAAATGTTGTAACTACATTATCGAACTGAGGGAGTAGCTCTTTCTCTCTCTCTCTCTGCTATCTCTCACGGGCCTCCCCTCTCACTCGAACTCTCTATACCGACGGATTATATGCTCACTGTGTCAGTGTATAGCTCTGTATATTGTTTAGTTGACCGGTCAACCAATCCACATGCTGCATTGTCAGCTCGTGTTCTGTACCTTGGTGTGCTGGCCCATGTGGTAGTGGGTGAAAATAAGTAAACTAGAGGCCCATCTGACACGCGGTGAAGGAAACAGAGTTGAAACCACTCGGCGTAGCACCCCCGCATGCTAGTAAATTGAGGGTGCATTGAGGACAAACTTCTTGCGCGCGAAGGACGCACTTGCGCACAATTCACCACTATGCGGCGGCATGCACAGAAGGACGCACTCGTGCACACCCAGCACACAACACACACCAGCACACGTGTACACCGGCGTCACCGCCGGTTGCGATGGATGGTGAGGCAGCCAACAAGTGGAGGCCGCTCGAGCCAAAACCGCATCCGACGAGCCTGGACTTCATCAGCAGCCTCCCCGATGACATGCTGCTCGTCATCATCAGCCTCCTCCCCACCAAATCTGCCGTGCAGACCGCCCTGCTCTCCCGGCGGTGGTGCCCCCTCTGGCGCTATGTCCCCCTCAACCTCACCATCGAGAGTTGCCTCTACGACGGGGATTGCAAACGCATGGCCGCAGTCTCCAAGATCCTTTCATCGCACCCTGGGCCAGCCAGACGCCTTGACATCCGCATGTTTAGTACCAACTGCAAGGTCCAACCCAAGTTCAACGAGTGGTTCTTATCCCCCGCCCTAGATCGGCTCGAGGAGCTCAGCTTTGAAGCTGGACGATGTCACTCTCTGCGCCGTCCGTGCTCCGCTTCACGCCAACGCTGCACCGCGCCAGCTTCAGCTCCTGCTATCTTCCCCAGATTAATGCCGCGCCCGCCCTTCTTCTCCCTCAACTCAAGCAGCTTGACCTCTTCGACGTTGTCATCTCGAAGAAGGCTATGGATCACCTGCTCCGCAGCTGTACTGTGCTCGAGTACCTTCGTCTTGAGCAGATCCACGGGTTCATTAACCTCCACATCGCCTCGATGAATCTCCTATGGATTTATGTGTCTTGCTGGCCCCGCAACAAGACATCAATTGGGAAGAGATCACTCCAGCTGTTCCATGTTATGGTCATTGAAAATGCGCCTTTCCTTGAGAGATTGCTTGTATCGGATCTAGAAGGTCCAACAAAAATCAGGGTCATTGATGCGCCAAAATTGACAGCATTGGTGTACTGGTCTGCCAAATTCTCTGAACTCTTTATTGGATCCGTAATCGTTCAGGTACAACACTCATCGTCTTCTCCGTCTTCTCGAAATTCACATTTTTAAATTTCTTCTTGATATATTTACGACCGTCTTCCAGAAAATGATTCCCACAAGCTTGATCCAGTCCATGCGCACAGTGAAGATCTTAGCACTAAAATCTATCGGCCCCAATCTGGATCAAGTTGTTGGTTCCTTACATGCTTTCCATGCATGGAGAAGTTACTCATCAAGGTGAAACTTCTTTCCTATTAGTAAATGGTAATCACAACGTAGCTCAATTTTTTCGTAATTTTCCCAAATTACGATGACAAGTGTAGTGTTCAAAACTACATCTACGCACTGCATCGAAAGAAATGTTTTTAGTTTTTTTTCTCACGTGATCACCTGCATCATTTTTATGTTGTACTACTATAGTAGCCTAGGCTAGTCATAGTGGAAAGTAACTTAGACTACTCCAGTAACTCTATTGTTACCCTAAGGGCAAGTACTATCTCTGTCCTGGTTTACTCTTCCAATTTTGTAGTATCAAAATTTGACCATAGATTTAACTGATAAAATGTCAATGCATGTCACTAAGAACTATATCGTTGGATTCGTATTTGAACATAATTTCAAATGGTGTAATTTTTAGTGACATGCATTGGCATTTTCTTAGGTAAATCTATGGTCAAAATTTTATACTAAATACGAGGTAGTATTCCCTCCGTCCCAAAATTCTTGTCTTACATTTGTTTGGATACAGATGTATCTAACACTAAAACGTAACTAGATACATCCGTATTTAGACAAATTTAAGACAATAATTTTGGGACGGAGGTAGTACAAAAGTGGGCTATATAGGCCAAAACATGTGCCAAATTCATTTGTGATGCATTTGACATCGATGCCCCTCCGTTGCTCACCTGGTGCCCCAATCTGGATCACCTACTTTGCTCTGGTGCCAAATTAACTCACGCAATGAAAAAACACTGCGTGGGAGAGAGATGACTGAGGCAATAAAAAAACACTTGTTTGGGAGAGTGAGAGGCTGGTGTAGTTGGTTTGATTGATTTGTTTATACATGTGGGTCTGTGTGCACAGCGGTGCCAACTCTCTCACATCGGGAGAGCGGTGCCAAAATCTTTTGATTTGACATCGATGCATATTATGTGGCATACTTTTGCGAAATATGGCATCGGCCACATAGTGGAAGGCAACAAATGTCCAAGCTCTTCACGTGCTCCTAGTTAAATGAGAGGAAACAGAAACAGAGAGAGAGAGAGGGAGAGAGAGAGAGTGAAAAAATATCACTAGCCAGCCAACCCTATTGTATGAGCGAATGATATTGGTACCTCTTGATGACACGACAATCTTATGCAGCCAGCTGCTCTAATATGTTCTCTTCTTTTGCAGATAAAAAGAAGACACGAAAGTGAAAAATGTGATGCACTATAACAATCTCATCGAATGCCTTGATCTCCATCTTACAGAAATTGATTTGATCGACTACCGAGGCAGCACATTTGACATTAAATTGGCCAGGCACTACTAGGGAAAAGCCTAGCAGCAGCGCGGGTTTTGGGCCTCCCAGTAGCGCGGGGACCGGCGCTACTAATAAGGCACTACAGCTAACGTGTAGCAGTAGCGCCTGTTGTCCCACGCTACTGCTATACATGAATAGTTGTAGCGCTCTTTAGAAAAGGGCGCTACTGATATTATCTGCACCGCTGTTTACAGGGAAGTGCTACTGGTAAGGCGGCGCTACTGCTAAATTTTCCCCCCTCGCTACTACTAGTTTTATTAGTTTTTTTCCTGCATATTTGTTTTGTATTTGTTTTGTATTTGAATAGGCTTTATACAATAATCTTTAGCATATCATACACATACAAATGTAATCATAGCATATCTATACCTATACTAATTAGGCAGTTTCTAGAAATTCCCACGTTAATCAGTAATTAGGAGCCGTTAATCCAGTGGGGCTGAGTTATAATGGTGTAGATTAACCCATCTAATTCTCGCGCAAAAAAAAGCCCCTAGAAATTCCCACGTTAATCAGTAATTTGGGGCCGTTAATCTGGTGGGACCGAGTTATAACGGTGTAGATTAACCCGTCTAATTCTCGCGCAAAAAAAACGCTCAGCTAAGCCAAGAAAAAACAAATAACACATCTCCACTTTGTATTGTCCAACCAATGTCAAACTATTCCTCAAGAAACAGGACTCTGCGTTTATATATAGCATATAAAAACACAAAAATAACAAGCGACGGTTGAGGAGTCCCTCGGTAAAAAAAATACAGTTGGCAAAAGAGAAAGCCAACACCGTCTCAAACTCTCTCTCTACTACTACTACTACGTTAGATTTCTAAGCTATCTGCCCCATACGCTTAACCAACGTGCTCACCAATATATATATATATATATATATATATATATATATATATATATATATATATATATATATATATATATATATATATATATATATATATATATAAAGAGAACCCCACCTGTTTGGCACGATTTCTCAAACAGGAAAGGAAAAGAGAAATAGATCTAAACAACACGAGTTACAATACCGCCGCTAGTAGCCATACATACCTTTACCCATCGTAAGGAAGAGGAGTCGCGTATTCCTCTACGCGATGTTTCACACTATGCGGATTGTGTGTCTCGCCGACGGCAGCGACCCAAGTTTACTTCTCCCATGCCAAGATCACATTTGTCCAATGCAGCGTTACGGAGGGTCCCTTTACTCGGCTCTGATAATAGACACGGCCATCTGTGTCTCACGTAAGCGGTCGCAGCTTCCCAATCAGATGTGTAATGTTTTGCGTTCTTTAGTGTACAAGAGCAATTATTTCGTTTCAACCGGTGTACTCTGACCATGGTTGATCATGGTGACCACTGGCTGTCTCCATCTCTATGGGAAAAAAGCTTTGCATATTGGGAGGAGTCCACACCATTAAAAGGAATACATCATATGAAAATATAGATGAGGAATTTGCATGAAAATCAAATTTAAGTTATTTCGTCCATATATGCTAGGTGTTCTCTTTTTAATTTTCTACTTCGCTAACTCCGGGAAATTTGTATGGGCTGTATGTGATGGGTGACACTTTGTATAACAATAACATGCCTTTCATAATTTGACTTGGCTGCATGTCTCCATTAGAGTTAGTCTTTGTGTATTTACCATTGTGTATTGAAATAACAACCATTTTCAATTAATAATGTTTTAGATCTCCCGCCAAAATAGACAATATTTTAGATAATAATTTTCAACATTGTAGGTGTAAGAGTTTCAATCATTGCAAGGGCTCTAGATTTTGAAGGTTTTGATTTTACGACAACTAGCCATGCCTTCACAAAATAAAAACAATGCACCCGTGAGTGTTGTTTCCTTAATTTTTAAGTGTTCATCCCGGACTCTGTTCTAATCACATTAGATTTATATATTTTAGATTATCAGATTTTATCACATCATTTGGGTTGTTTTGCAGCTTATCAAATATGTTCATGAAGCTTCGATTAGCATCCAACCAGGGGGATATAACACATGAGATTAGCATTCTTATATGTTTAAATGTTTATATACTAATTGCTCTTTTTCCCCGGGTTCAGAATTTTATAGTTCATGTGATCAACTAAGAAAAGAAATCTATATTAGATATGCATCCATTCAACGAATGCAGTTTTGTCCAAGCTTGAGATCCGTACAGTACGTGTGATCATCTAAGAATAGAAAAATTCTTGCCTCCGATTGATAGGGTCTCTCTTTTATAATGAAGCAGATTCTATTTGCTTGAATTTCTGCCCTGATGGGGAATATAATCATGCTCGGCAACGCAGTTCGGTGGTGCAACAACTACAAACTAATTTTATTGGGGAATGCTGTAAGCCTGAGAAACGCCATTTTTTGTATTTGGACAACATCATTTTTCTTACCGACATGTATAGTATACATAAAATATCCTGAGTCGGTCCAATATTTTAAAAATTGTTACAAATTTCTTACAAGATTATTCGTCAAAAGTATACAAAGACAAAATCTAGCCAGTTCAAATGGTCCGAGGACGTGAACTACTGATTCAGACAACTTATGGTTCGATATGTCAACAATGAAAGCTATGATGTATTTTGTTATCCTTCGAAATGTTGTGTCCATCCATTACAATGAGGTTAGGAACTAGATATTTTATATAAATCTCAATTAATATTCTCCTCTAAATATATTTTATCCAAACTATCCAAATAATTATAGTATCTATAGCCCGTGCGAATGCACGGGTTGGCCACTAGTACATACAATTAGTCTCATCAAATCATGTCATCATCATAATCATCATACAACACAAAGTGGTCTCTCGTCATCAATCTCGAAAATAGCGATACAAGTCTCGATTATTTGCAAATACATCGTCATCCATCTAAACAATGATATACGCGAGCAGAGCTATCACTTTGAGTACATGAGTTTGTATCCCTCTCTCACATTAGCGTGAACTTAAACTAACTACTGCCTGTCGCTCGGAAACCGGAAACCGGTACACCTGGGCCTAACACTCTGGCCACTTGTCATATATACTCCTGGCGTAGCAATTCTTCGCCATCTATGATCTATGCACCTGCATCATCACATGAGTCGATGATATGCAACATATATAGTTGAGCAACAGAAAGAGACAGACTTGGCAAAAATAGAAACAACATATCATAAGCATAAATAACAAAGTTCATCGTACCCAAAATTCCCTAACTAGAGTGATTTTCTCTAGTCGAGGAGGAGGACGGTTTAATTACATCACAAATAAAGTTTCTCCGTGCATAACTCAAAGTTTTGTCATACAGAAAGTATGGACTAAACAGACACATTGTCATATATCGACAATCACTCCACCACGTCGTGCCATCCATCCATGTCAGGGAGATAGTCCTCGAGCTTAGTGAAAGGCTTCATGTCGAGACACTGAGAGGCTATCCATGTTCGGACGTCTTCCCGCGACATTTGTCCGTCTCCGTAGAACATCCCAGTTTTTTCGACGACCTCCTTCATGATGATTTGGGCAAGTTCGCGCTGGATGTTATACAACTCAGCTCGAAGTCGATGATCCTCGATATCTCCTATGTCCTTTGCCCATTGCAGAATATGGGCATCGCTAGATCTAGGTGACATGCGAAGGTTCTGGTGATCCCGTCTGTACTCCAGCATGTGGTGTAGGACATAGAATCCATCATTAAGAGAATCGTTTGGTTGCTGGATGCAGCAGAAGTCGGTCTTATGGCTGAAGGCGACCCTGCCTCCCCTTCTCTTCTTGTCCCTAACTTCTCCACCCCTTGCTTGGTAGTAAAACATAACACTGTCGAGAACATCTTTGATGTGGGTGTAATCCTTTTTGTGAATGTTCTTTGACGAGTCCAAGTAAAGAGCATGGGAGAATCAGCGGTACAGGATGATGAGGACGGCGCGCCCTCCGCTGTGATAAGTACACCTCAAATTAATTAGCCTCCACCGTGCAAATGAATTATTGAAATCGAAGGAAGGATAGCAGCGCATATGACTTACATGGGATGATAAGGCACGAGAATCACCTCCTTATCCTTATTGGCGAGCATGAAACTGACGATGTACTCCCTCACGTATTCACGGTGCTCTGCGCAGACTCCCAAGAAGCCCTCGTGCATGTAGTACAGGTCAGCGACACAGATATGACGTATCTGCTCAACCCCAATGATGTAGTCCATGTGCAAGGCATAAAGGCGGACAAACGTAAAATCCAGCTTCTTCACGTGAAACATGTGAATATGTAATCGAATCAGAGGAAGAACTTATCCACGGGGAAGCTGTCGACGTATGATATTTGCCGCGGAACGTTAACCACGTAGAGTGGATATCCTGGATCTTTCGAGGCGATGAGGCCTTTCTCTAGCCGCAGCACATTGTCATGAAGTCTCCTTAGATCGCCGAATCTGGCCCGTAGCGCTGTTGCAGGTAGGATTAGTTGACCGGGGATATGCCATTTATCCGCATCGGGGATATCTATACGGTCCTGAAGCCGAGGCTGCTGAGGCGGCTGGATCATAGAATCAGCTTATTTGCCTTACCTCGCTCTCTTCCTAGACTTGTCTACTACCAGAAGGTCGTCCATAATACGTTCAGACGGTAATTCAGGCACCGACTCATGACGCTCAAACCCTGAGGAGGTGCCAGTATAGACATACTGTTCAGCGCCATCGTCATCCTCATCCTCATCCATGGCGACATCGTCAGCGACTAATGGAGCCTCCTCCTTACCCCGTCCGCTATCACCCAACCCGACACCCGACGCTAATTGGGTAGGTGGGGTGTTGATGTTCATACCTTGCTGAGGCTGCGTGCTCGTGGGTGTGCTCCCAGCCGCGTCCAGACGAAGTAGACTCTTTGGCCACAACATGACCCACCCATTGCAACAATCACCAAGCCGCCGCGAGGTCTCGTCGTCATCCCCCACTAGTATTAGAGGAGGCAAATTCTCGTGGCCCGGTTTGACACTGGCCACAGAAACCTTGAAGACGTTCGGGGGGATCGACCGGCTATGGAACAATGGTTCCTTTGGCTCCATTATCGTCGCCTTCCCCACGTCCACCTTCTGTTCGCCGATGATGTACAATATGGTGCACGGGGTTTCGTCGGCCTGCAAAGAAAAGTCTGTACCGTGAGACATCCGAAAGGCAACGAAAACGGGAGACTATACATTTATATTGAAGGGGGGCGGTGTGACAGATACCGTGAGGGCGTCGAGCTCATCCAAAGACGAGGCACCACCGAGCACGTCCGGTGCGGGAGTTGGTGCAGGAGCCGGTGAGGGAGCAGGTGCGGGAGCCGGTGCGGGAGCAGGTGCTCCCAAGAAGTCAGCAAGGGGAATGTCCTCTGCATTTTTTTTTGAATTTTGCCTTGTCCAAGTGAAAACGCCCGTCACCAAGGAAGTAGACAAATCTGCAACCACCTGTTTTGCGGCAGCTACCGCTGTTGCGACTGTCTGAGATGATTTCTTCTCAACCGCAATCTCAACCTTCTTGTCGATGTTTTCTTCAGTTAACCTCCATCTTTCCTTTCTCTCCTCCGTGGTCTCACGATAGTACTTCTTCCACGTGGCGCCATCTCCGACACCGTGCACACGTCCATACGATGGTCGAGTATCCACCGGTTGTCATTTCAATATGTTCAACACCCGATTGAACGGAGTGTCCCACTTGGGCCTCACCAATGCCTCAGACGGCGAGTCGCTTTCGGCCGCAATCCGGTGCTGCTCTCTCTACAAAAGGCACAAGGATCGTTTACAAATATGACTAACGTGTGCAGTCAAATTGATCAGAAACTAAAATTACCAGCAGTCTCATGAACTCCATAATGACCGGTGATGTCTCGTAAACCTTCTTCACTGGGTCCCAATGGTGTCGGGCCCTCAGGACGTCACGCTCCTGCGGGACGGTGAAATCCGCCAAGGGGTCTGGGATGCTCAGACTCACGGATTCGGCGTCCTCCTTGGCCCATTTGGACCTCTTTCCGCCGTAACCACGGCTTCCGAGGTGGTGGCTCCCAATGTTCCTCTCTTGAAGCCCCTTCATGTACTTAGACTTTTTTTGGTAGCTTCGGCCTTGCAAGCCTCCTTGAATATTTTAAACTGCTCTTCCATGATTGTCGGATTATCCATTACAATCTCGGAGTAGGGTTCCTTCTTGTCGATGATCTTTGCTTTCACTCGAGTTTTCCAGGCGGCCAACGCGTCGCTAAACTTGGTCATGGTGTGTTTGTTTATCTTCTTCATTGTCGGGTCCTCGTCTGGATCTTCATAATCCTTCTCATTCCGGCCCAGGAACAAGAATATCTAGTGAAACTTCTTTAGGAGGGAGCTCCTCATATTTTCTATCTTCTGTAGTTTCTCATTGTTGATGGTGGCGGTTGTCCGTACGACGCAACCTATTTGATTGTCGTAGCACGCGCGCGCTTCATCGGGCGCCTTTCGCTCAAAATTGTCATCGTCCACCTCTGTGACCACCACTCTAGTAGTCCTGAGTTTGTTAGGAAGCCGTTGCCTCTTTGCTTTCGGTTCTACACCGGCTCCGCTACCCGAGCAGCACCGGTCTCAATCTCAGCGCCGGTCTCGATGCCGGTCTGAGTCTCAGCGCCGGTCACAGTCTCAGCACCGGTCTGCGTGTCGGTCTCAGTCCCCGACGCCACCGGTGGGCCCAGCAACAACATCGGTTGATCGTCGGTAAGGCTAAAAAATTCTCCTGTCGCCCGGTAGACGTCGTCGCAATCACCAGAACCCTGTCCTTCATCATTGCTAGCCATGTTTCCTATGATTAAATCTAGTCAATTAATTCTAGACCTAATAAAATGAATAATGACATAAAAAAGGCCTAATGTTTTGCAGGAATGTTGACTCCTTCCTGGTGCGGCAAATCCCGGGCACTCGATATGTCCTAGTTTGTAAAACAAGTCATGCCGAAATTCACGGAAAATTTCGGCATGACCTTTGCTAAAAGGTGGAGAAATCGAGAACCTGAAATTTGCCGGAACAGAAATGAATCAACATTCCGGCAAAACATAGGCCACTCAGCATCATTCCCTGGAAACAACAAAGCAACTTGGGCACAATCGAACAACTTCAATGTCAAGATATGACATGACCACTTCAATGAAAAGATATAATCAACAATAAAAGTCTAGGAAGGGATCATCTTTAAAAAAAATTGCCTAAATTCTTTTCCTTAAAAAATAGTGGTCTTTTCAAAAATCAAAAACCTTTGCAAAATGACCTCACTAAACACTTCTCTGCCCAGGACAGAACCCAAATTATGTTGATCTAGCTATTCCTCTCTCACACACAAACACACATTATTATCTCTAACCCTTCCCTGCCTAGGACAGAACCCAATTAAATTGCAAAGGAACTCCATTTCTCTAACCCTTCTGACCTAATGCTCTAAAATAAAATTTTCCTCTAACCTAGCCAACCTACTTAACCTAGCTTGTTAATCCAACGAACCTAATTAACCTACCTATTTAACCTAGTTAGTTAATCTAGTTTACCTAGATAATTAACCCTGATTAAACTAGTTAACGCAGCTAGTTCTCTGTCAAAGCCCTAAATAAATTTTTGCACTAATTAACCTAGATAATTAACCTAATTAAACTAGTTAACCTGACTAGTTCTCTGTCAAAGCCCTAACTAATTTTTTGCACTAACCTAGATAATTAACCTAATTAAACTAGTTAACCTAACTACTTCTCTGTCAAAGCCCTAACTAAAGTTTTGCCCTAACCTAGATAATTAACCTAATTAAACTAGCTAACCTATGCATTAGAGAGAGAGGAGGGGTGGGGGCTTACAGAGGATGGCTCCGGTGGTGGCGAGGGAGGCAGTGGTGGCAAGGGAGGCAGGGGCGTCTCCGGTGACGGCGAGGGAGGCAGTTGTGGCGAGGAAGGATCCGGTGGCATCGACGGCAGCTCCGGTGGCGTTGATGAGGCCGCGCGGCTCCGTGGCGTTGGGGGCGGCTCCGTGGCGTCGATGGCGCACGACTCTGGTGGCGTTGATGTCGGCAGGAGACGGCGGCGAAGTGGGGCGACGGCGAATCAGGGAGACGGCGGCGCGCGCGGTGGGTTGAGGGATTTCGGGGAGAAGTGGTGGCTGGTGGGAAACGGTTTTTTGGATAAGTCAAACTTAGCGGTAGCGCGTTTGGTAAAACACGCTATAGCTAAGATAGCTCTAGCGGTTTTTACAAAACGGCTGCTAATATAGCTATGTAATTTTCTTCCATTTTTTAATTTCCTTTTCTGTTTCTATAGCGGGGGTCTAAGACACGCGCTGCAGCTACGTTAGCTATAGCGCCTCTTACGAACACACGCTACTGCTATGCCTTCCTCCGTTTTTTCGCTTTTTCATTTTTTTTGCTTTACATTTTACTTTTTCCTTTCTCCTTTTTCTATTTCTTTCATTTTCATTTACTTTTCTATTTGTTTTTCATCTTATTTTATTTCCGTTAGTAGCAGCGCTCTTCTTAGGAAACGCGCTACTACTTATGCCCTAGCGGTAGCGCGCTTCTTCCAAGCCCGCTACTGCTATGCGTAGCCTATCATTCTAGCAATGGGAATATTAGTAGTAGCGCTTTTGCCACTACATGCGCTACTGCTAAGGTTGTATCTGTAGCGCGGTTTTTTCGCAAACGCTACTGCTATCTAGCACTAGCATCCTTTTTTGACCCCCGCTGTTGTTAAATTTCTGTGTATAAGGTTTTCCCTAGTAGTGAGGTTCTTTGTTCTGGAGGCAAGTGTGCTCAAGGTAATGAGGTTTGGCATTCTCTAGCGCAACAATGAATGGCGTGCTGATCACCGCAAGCGCCTAAGCCTAAATGACAAAGTCTCCGCAGAAGCTGAATTTGTTTTTGAAACATCAAGTCGCCAGAGAGTCGAAAACTTATTTGCCCATTAGTGACTTGTCGGGGCGGTGGATTTTAGTTTGTATGATAACATTGTATCCACCTAAAGTAACGAAAGTTCATACGTGAACTTCCTAGTAATTCCCTCTTCCTAGGTGCAGCATTACTCCTAACATTTGTAATATCAGTTTGAAACTTGTAATATTGCCGTGTCCTATTCCTGCGTTTTCAAAATCCTGTGAATCAAACAGGTGCTGAGTTGGTGATGATGTTGTGCCTCCCATCTTTCACCAATAGCCATCGGATCTAGATCTGATGCATACAAACCAAGCTTCTCCATTTTTGCAAAAAGATGCCCGCACTTGTTCCCTATTTACAAAGAACTCCTTGTCTCTCGCAATCAGCCTTATCTCCTCCCCACCACATCTAGAAGGTCGTGGAAAAATCTGCCGCGATGGCCGCTGTCGGAGCAGTCCACCCCCGATCTTGGTGTTCCGTGCAATGCACGGGCATCTTCGCATGGGAAATTATGTCGAACAGGGCTAGTTGTAAGCAGGCTAGCTCTACAGCCATGATGATAGTGACTGTAGACGGTGAGGCTGACTATGGTATGCCGAACACGGCGCCTATACTCAGGTGTCATCTCCGGCGCAGGGTCTTGTTACTGCACTGTGAGGAGCAACACGTAATAATTTGACCAATGGGTAGTACAGTGTTAGTACTCCTAGGAGTACTACATTGGTAGTACTACTACTAGTACTAGTAGCACCACCGTATGGATTTAGGAGTACTACCACGTCCATCTGGATTTTAGTATTTGACTAGCAATATCTAGTAATGCATGTCACAAAAAATGTACTACTCCCTCTATAAATAAATACATGGTGTTTTATTCCTATCGGCGAGAGAACTTAATGTTTTCTAGCTAACTAGAGTCTTAATAGGATTACATGCAATGAACTAAACACTGCATGTCATGTTTGGTAGTCTCAAGTCAATGAAAGCATGCACGGCCCACATCTCTCATTGGTTGATATGTCACGAAATAAGAAACAAGGAGGGAGTTAATGCATCGTGCCTAAGTGTTTTGGGACTATTTGGTTTTTGTAATGTGACTTACACAACATTTTTGTTTACATGCATTAACATTTTATTAGTTAAATCAAAGGTAAAAACTTGGTGCAAAATGCAAAGGGGACCAATAAACCAGTAAACATCAAACTTCTCTCGTTTGGCCCCAACTAGAGGTCCGGTGAGATGACTATACTGCACCGGCACGGAGGGGGCGCAGCTTCATTGACTTACGGCAACTGCCTTTGGGTGAATGACACGTGGGCCCAAGGGGTGGCTGGCCCACCTATCATACAGCCAAAGGCAGGTGCAGTAGAGGGCCGAGGAGTAGTACGAAATCCTACGCACCTACGCACGCTAACCAAGGGTAAGAGTGATCACTCGAATCGCAAGATCAGTTGACTAGTACTACCTCCATCCTGGTTTATTAGTCTCCTTTGTAATTTGTGCTAAATTTTGACCAAAGATTTAACTAACAAAATGTTGATGCATGTCAACAAAAATTATATTTTTGGATTCGTATTTGAACATAGTTTTCAGTGATATAATTTTTAGTAACATGCCCAAACATTTTGTTGGTTAAATCTATGGTCAAAATTTGACATGGATTACAATGGAGACCAATAAACCAGGACGGAGGTAGTAGAAGCTAAGCTAGACCCATGGAGGCGATGAGCGCGAGCATCAGCCGGCTGTGCCAGATGGTCCATGACGTTGGCCTGCGGCCCGGCAACGAGGAACGTCTCCAGGTAGTATTGCTTGAGGCCAGCAGGGCGAGGGGCCGCTTGGACGACAGCTTTGTCTCCTTGTTCGACGAGGTCCTCATCGGTTTCCTCGACAAGTTCACCGTCGTCAAGAAGCTCGCAGACGACTTTGACGTAAGCCTCCAGCCGACGCGCCCAGGCTCTGCGATGCCCGCCATCCTCAACAGCCACTATGGTGACAACCTCTTCAATGCACTGGTGGCCCTGCGACTACCCGCCGTTGCACCGGAGATATGTCCACCTTGAGGTCGCGCTCGCCGCGCAGCGCCTGGCGCCGCAAGACACCATCGACATAATCACCCACTTCTATGCGCATGCAAGAGGAGGACGATAGGACGCTGGCCTTCTTGGACCACAGGGCAACCTTGGATGACACTGTTCAGAAGCACGTTGAGCTCGCCGCCAACGCCGCTGCTCCTCACACGTCGGTTGGTGACCCGGCGCACTAGGGCGTGAGGATTTCGTTGATGGATCCGTATGTATTTTTATCTTTCCATCAAATCCACGTAGTAGTATATGATACTACAGTAATTATCTTACCTTTCGCATCAACTTCATAATTTTCGTACGTACTACATGCATGAACGGCGCCAGAACCAAACTTCTCATTACTCTAGGCAAAATCGTTATTTTCTATCTATCGATCGCGCCATGGAGCAGAACCAAATTTTACAAGTTACAACTTCAAAAGAAAAAGGCTACCGTGTTCGCGTCGCACCCCCACACGGTTAGTCCGGCACGCCGCTCAAGCGGGAATGCGTGTGGTGTTGCATTTTCACTTACAAGTGGGACCGTAGTTGAGCAAACCGACTATCGGCAAACCCACACCCCGCCCACCGCGCGATGGCTGAGAAAACGGGAGGGAGAAGAGATGGTTGTAGCATGGACTCCAAGAAAATTGGTGTCGGATGGGGCTCGTGTGTGTGGCGTGTGCCATACTGCTAGACGTGAATGCTAGTTATGGCCCATGCCACCCTACTATATCGAGCCTATATCGAGGTACAGTACGTAGAACAAATTTCCTGCAGTCCGTGCTCAGCACTCCTCTATCTCTCTTCTCAGCCAGCCAGCGGACGCGCGGAGTCCATCGTCTGTTTGCTCACATGCGGTCCCACATGTCAGTGAAAATGCAAGCGGACCCACTAAACCTGCACATCTTTCACCTCGACGTGCTGGTGATGAAAAACAAATCCAAGAAAGATCTTCGGTGGCCGCTTTTGGAGTTACTCAAGAGTAGTAAGATTCTATTTACAGTTTAACCCAAGATGCACATCTTGTGGCTTCAACTACCACTCTATTTTCTTTCATGAAACGACCTGGATGCTGGATGTCCCACGTGTCGGCAAAAGGAGGAAGAGCCCGACCAAATCTTTGGTTGTGCTCTCAGATTAGACTAGTTGTGCTAACTTAAAAATTTTATTGTGTACTCCTCCGTTCGAAAATACTTGACTTCCATTTGTCCAAAAATGGATGTGCCTATATACTAAAACATGTCTAGACACACATATATTTTGACAAATAGAAGGCATGTATTGTGCAACGGAGGGAGTAGAATGGATGCAAGTTTTTGTATTGGGAAGAAGAGTACATCCATATATTGATAGAGCACAATTTAGTAGATGTTTTATCACTTTTAGCTAGCACAGAGGCTATAGATGAGATTAGTGCACTTGTTGATACTCCTACTTCCTAAGAAACGGGATAATAGAGGCTAGACATGAGACTAGATGCGAGGAAGCAACGTCTACTTCTTTACACTCGAAGAAGAAAGAAGCACGCAAGATCGAGCCTCCGCAGATCAACAATGAATGCATCGAGAAGGCACTAATCCAACTTACAGGAGTAGTAAAATGTATTCTTGTGGTTCTTGTTTTCTTTGGTCTTGCTTTCTAGTCAAAATTATCGTTGGAGTTCGTGCAAAACGGAGGTCCGTTTGGGGTCGTGCATTGCAGTTGGCCTTACAAGTGGGACCGCAGTTAAGGAAACCGACTATCGGCAAACCCCCACCTCACCCGCCGTGTGATGGCTGATTTAGAGAAACGATGAGGTTGAAGAGATTGCTCTAGCACGGACTCCAAGAAATATGGTGTCAGATGGAAGTCGTGCTGGTGGCGTGTGCCGTACTCCTGGACGTGAATGCTTGTTCTGGCCCATGCCACCCTACTACTCCTACTACTTACTATATAGTACTACTAGTATCGAGGATTCGAGGTGCTGGTTACGTAGTACAATATGGCTACAGTAAAAACACCCGCACGACGCGTGAAGCATGTGAAGCTAGTACAAATAGTGTACTACTATTGTTGATTGGCCTCATCCGATAACCTGTTGCAATGCACGTACAATTATGTATTCGGAAAATATTTTTTTGCCTCGTCGCACCACTCACTCACAGAAGCGAACTCGAAAGCCATTCATAAATTTAGTAAGTTTATCACAGGCATATCATTTTATTACATACAACAGGTCATCAACCCACATCGACAACGAGGATACATTATAAATACTAAAGTTTTCACCACACAACAAATAACAAGCAATGAAATGAACTTCAACTCAACCATTCCTCGGCGTTGGAAACGCTTGCTTTGAACCACAAGTGATTCTCTGGGACGGGCCATCCATTGTCGATCTGGAGACCAACGCAGGACTGATCATCCAGGCTGAAGCGGCCTACTATATCAGTACCAGGGTAGGGAACCACCCAAATGTCCGAGGTATAGACACAGTTGCTTCTCATAAATGGTAGTAACGTTGTGTCAACAGCAGTTGGATCGCCTTTCACCATCATTGGATAGTTTTGTCCAAGGAAGAGCGAGTTTTCTCCAAGACTATCAATTCTGTACCAGGGAGAAGGAGTTGGCGCTAGCACACTAGTATCCATCCCGAATACCATGCAACGGGTGTTGGAATAGGTCCGGAGAGTGCGACCATGGGAGACTACACCTGCTTCCTTAGCAGTAACATCATCAGTGGGCTGTATACACACGAGAAGAGGTGATCCATCGGAATTAGTTGCCAGGCGCCAAATAGTATATGGGCGCTGCTCGTCCTCATGCTCGTGATCATCACCATCGTCATCTCCCCCTTGGTTATAAAAATCTTCAAGTATAGGTGGTGGAATGTTCACAGGACCTTGGAAACACAAGAAGAAGGTTAATTAGTAAAGGGAAACTTGCTAACCCGCATGCATGTGGATGAAACAATTATAATTACGGTGGAAGACAAACGTACCGAAACAACGAGGATGCCATGCAAAAACAGTGCCACGAGTGGTGGCAGCAAACACAAGGCCCTCGTATTGAATTGCATCACAGTACTCATCCGTGTACAGAAACTGATTTTTGAGCAATATACATCCAGTAAAACCACCGAGGACGGCAACAAGCTTGTCGAAGATAGCAACAACTTCATAGTTGTTGTAATTCCAAGAGCGGTTGGGAACTCGAGAAATTGCTATCTTCCGTAGAAGACAGTCACCATGATTGTATTTGAACGTGCGTACAATACCGGTGTGCTCAACCTCTGGGCAGTCTGCTGAGATTTTTGGAAGTGGAACCCGGTCACGAGTGTACACATTCACAAGTTCCCACTCGCAGTTGGACCCAATGTAAACAACCCAATCTCCATTTGCGCCTGCCCAAGCCTTGCCCTCAAGCGATGGCATCTTAACATCATACGTATCATTATCAAGCGGCATCAACTTGCACAGGGCGAGGCCTCCGTCGTGACGGCGCCAGTCATCAGGGTCACGGCGAAGAAGATAGGGGAGATCAAACCGCTCCTTGACTCTTGGGTTCCTTGTAATGATGTTATTAGTTGAGTCGAGAATGGGCTTGAACGAACCTGCCATGCTAGCCGAGGTGATGACGTCGCACCGATCAATGAGTTCCTCCACCACGTCATCTTTCAGATCGGGGCAAGAATAACGGGGTCGTTTCCGTCCTGTTCCCTCCATGGAGAAGACGATCGAACAATGGCAGAAGAAAGGGTGAAGGGCTGAAGGAAAATGGAGGAGGGAGAGGAAGAGCGTGCGACAGCAGTTCCAAATCGAGAGGGAAAGGCGAAGAGTCGGTGGACGGTTGCCAGTTTGCCACGGTTCACGAAGGGGCGCCCCGGCCTACACGTCGGTTCGGAAATACTCCTACTACTCGCCGTCGTCTCACTGATATGTTGGAACGGGACCACATGTCAACGAAACATGGTGTGTAATTTCTCGTGCAAAATGCGATCTGGCCGCGTTGGCCCGAGGTGCCGCATTAGTTATCGACCTTTATTTTTTTAATGGCGTGCCGTTCAGTTTTGAAGTACGACTAACTGGTACTGTACGCAGAGAAAATATAAACTACTCTACCACTACTCCACCTCCAGTACTAGTAGTATAAAGAAGATATATAGGCTGAAGCTTCAGCGCTTTCTTGCCAAGGGCTGCCCACTTGCTTCTCACACTACCACCCTCTCTCCAGATCTAAAAAAGACGGCCCCTCTCTCCCTCCTCACCGGTGGTCACAGATCCGCCGGGGAAGAAAAGGACGTGCAGCGTTGACGCACTCGTCGTCGGCGAGCGAGGTCACGCACTGACGACAAGGCCGTCCTCTCAGACCTAGCGCCCGCGCGGGATCGCTGCCGTAGTGTGTGCGGAGGATGACGACCACGAGCGAAGCCACTTCCCGCCGACCCTCAGGTATGCTACCTCTTTTCGAACCATACCCTTGTTCTATTGCCCCATCTGGCACGTCGTTGCATGTGGATCTTTTTCCACTCCACCATCTTCCCAATTTGCTATCCTCTGCTCTGCTGGCCACGCAGACGAAAACCATAATTTGCACTATTAAAGGAAACCCTACTTCATGCAGACTAATGCATGTCTAGGTTGAATAAGGAAAGTAAGGGAGACTATACTATCCAAGAGAGTAGGCATCGAACCCGCATCTAGGTTGAAAAGGGGAAAATCAGTAGCTAAGGAACGAGTCTCGTGTCTCTTGGTTGAAGAAGGGTAGAAAGGCATGACAACGCAATAGAGAATGACCAGGTCGATCGGTTTGTTGTCCTCACATAGGAAAAAGGTGGCTAAAGAGAACAAAAATGGGACGTAATCCACATATGCTGCCTGGATATTTGTTGCTCTGGGCAACCATACCTCCCTCACCACTCTGCGTCCGTGGAGGTACATCGTACTGGTGCGCCCACTGTCCGAATGGGCCTCCCATGCTCTTATTGCCACTTTTTTTGCTGTTAGTATAACGCCAGCAGTCAAGTCAAGCAATGCTACTGCTAAAGTGATGCCACATTTAACTAATGCCGCTCTCAGTCTAATGCCACAGATAAATTTAAGCAATGCCATTTAATGTCACTGGATCATTTCAGGGTTAGCTGTTGATTGTGGATGTATTAAAGATTTTTCAGCTAAGGCATTCTAATGCTGTTGCACAGCCAGTATACCAACGATGAAACTTGTTACTACCTTCAGATTTTTGCACTGTTAATGCTTATAGATTACATACCTCACTTTCATGAGATAAGTTAATTTTTTTGTACAGTGTCACCAAAATGCCAAGGCGCTGATGTCATTTTATTTTGGTTAAACTGCACAGACAATTATGAAGACAAGAGGAAAGGTCAAGAGTGGGCACCTCCTCCTCCGGCTGTTCTCTTGATTCGTTCGATCAAGTTTTTATGTTTGATCGATTATCAAGATTGGGATAGCAATTTTTAAGGTCCCCCCGAGTTCGAAATGATATTTACCTTGGAGGTACATGGTTTGCAATTTTTTATACTGTCATTAGTTAATAATGCTAGTTACCTTCAGACTTCTGTATTTGGTTTAATGCTCATGCACAGCTAGTATACCAATGCTGAAACTTGTTACCTTTACATTTTGTATTGTTAATTCTTATAGAAACCTTCCAGTGCTAGAGTTTATTGAAATCTGTTCAGTAAAACCATTGTACTGTACCCTGTAATAAACTAACTACTCTACTGTTGCACTAGCCACTGGATTAGTGTATATTTGTAGTATTCGAATGGTGTTGCATTAGCGTATGGACATAAATAAAGTGTGGCAAGCTTTCCCAGATATGTGCTCAAGAAAACTACTACCTGTTTTTCTAAATACTAGACGTTTGGGTACTTTAAATTGAACCGCGAAAACGTCTTATATTAAGGAACAGAGGGTGTAGAGTTCACTCAAATTATCCCGGTAAAGCTAGTCACACCTTTGTTAAAATTAATGTTCATTATGTTATCGGAGGAGGTCTGTATGTTTGTCTCTAATGCCTGTCGACTACATACCCGACATCATGATGTAATGTTAAGTCATTTCCTTTTGTACAGTGTCACTGAATTGTCAAGGCGGTGATGGCATTTTATTTTAGTAGAACTGCACAAAATTTGCTTAAAAGAAGAGGAAAGGTCAGGAATGGCTCAGTTTTTCAGAAAAAACTATGTATGCCTTCCTGACATCAGCCGCTGTTGCTTTATTTATTCCTTCAAACAGGTGGTTAGAAACAGTCTTGCTACCTTTTCCCATTAAGAAATTGGAATGCTTATATTTGTGAGTCTATGCTTCAACTAGTGCCACTTTTATAGTAATCACACTTTCAATATCTATGCAAACAGGGATGCTCGATTTTAGTGGAACTGCACAAAAAGTCCAACTGGTTCAACATTAGGAGCATGTTTTTTTCCAAACCTTTATATCCAATTGGTGGCACTATGAGCTGTTCATTACGAAGGTACATGGTTTGCTACTATCTTGCTACTCTTTTTGTACTGTCATTAGATAGTAATACTAGTGGTTTGCATGTGAATTTATTGGCAGGGTGGACCTACATTGGAGGTGCAGGACAGGATTCAATGATTGGATGCTCAATTTCGGTTGTATCGATTTCACCTCTTCCATCACTGCGAACATGGTGTGGTATATGTTTACTAGCTGCTTGATATTTGTGCAGACAGAGATGTCTGCCCGTTGCTATTTGGCAAACAAACAAAGTGTCCGCAATTTTGGTTGAACTGCACAAGAGAATAGTATAGTCACTGCATGCAGTGCCATTTGAAAATAGACACAAAGATTGGATAGTCACTTCATGGACTGCAGAAAAGTAGTACTGTACTATTTACTGGCCAACACTAGGTGCTTCATTGCTTTGGTCTGATTATACAATGGGCATCATTTTCCCTAAGTTAAAGTTTGTATTCCGAAAATAGTCTCGCGGTGTGATCGAGAGAAGACCAAATCATATTGAAGTGGATGTTCCTCCATCATGTGTGGTTCATTCTCATGATTCCAGCTGTTGGTGAAACCACTTACGTTTGCAAGAGGAATTGTAGATTTCACAAACAAATTTGTCTTTCAGTCTGTACTGAATGTTGGCCAAGAGAAGCATCCATGTTATAGTAGGAAGAACAGATGTTTTTTCTAGATCTTTGCTTTTGGAGCTACATATTTGTATATGATCTGTGAATCATTGAGATGCATTAACATGTTGATCTTATGTATGGGAATCGTACTAGTTAGTTTTAGTTGCGTCGCAAGGTCCGAAGTGGCTGATCTTTGCTTTTGGAGCTACATATTTGTATATGATCTGTGAATCATTGAGATGCATTAACAATTACTGATCGATCACTAGCTAGCCTACAAATGCGCTCCTAGAAGTTTTATTTGCGACGCAAGATGCGAAGTGGCAGTTTTTTGAATAAACTGACAAGCTACACTATCGATCCTACACAGATAAAAATTCCTACCTCTGAAGAAACTGACAAGCTACACTATCGATCCTACACGGATAAATAGCATATCACGCACGTACTACCTCCTTTCCGGTTTGCAGGGCTCAATTCAAGAAACGACCTACTCGATCCTACACGAATAAATAGCGGATCATGCACGTACTAGTACCTCCTTTCCGGTTTGCAGGGCTTAATTCAAACCTCTCACCAACCAAGGTACTCCCTCCGTCCGGGTTTATTAGTCCCGTGTGCAAAGCAGCAAGACCAAGGCATGGCAATAATTAACAGCATGCAGAAGTTTAAGCCTAATTAATTCCAGCGATTTAAGTGGCTGCATGCGTGCCCTCGGCTGCGACTCGTTGCATGCTGCTTCGCGTACTGCCTGTGAGCGATTCTGAGTGCCTGCATGCAGCCGGCCGTAATTAAGGCAGCTAACTGATGCAAAAAAAGATACGCTTTAATTGTTGCGGGCTTTTTAAATCCGTGAAATCATTATTGACAAGGAGGGAGATGATTCGAGTGCACTCATTTGACCGCCATGCCGGCGTGCGACCCAGACGGGATGGGACGGCACAGTCATAATTTCAATTTCCCTAGTTTTCCGCGGCAAGCTGGCGCGCTAAGCCATTATGCATTGAATTCCGATGACCGTCGCGCTACCTTCCCCCTATAAGTACTATTTCCCGGCATTCTCCAATGGCACCGTGACCCAACTCGCCATATGCTCATAAGCCCCCACCTGCCCGACGTTGCTCGCCACGTCTGCCATGCCCCCGCCAGTCCGCGGTAGGCGACGCCGGAGGCGGTCACCGCCGGAACTAGTGTTCAGTTTTTCACCGGAAGGCAGACGAAGGGAGGAGGCATTCTATCTGTCTTTAGATGGCAATGCGCAGATCAAGGAGGTGTTGGAACGCGACTGCATGGTGGAGGAGCAGGAGTTGTTGGAGCGCGACCGCCTGGCGGAGGAGCAGCATATCACCGATTTGCGCCGCCAGTAGGACATGGAGCAGCAGCGCACCGACGCTCTGAGTTACGAGCAGAGCGCCCGCAACTGGTCCGACTACGTGGAGGCCGGCGCCCGGCAAATAGCCCTGGAGGCTGTCGGGCACGCACGCGTTCGCGACGCCGATTTTTACTGCCAGCTCGTCAAGTGGGTTTCCTGCTTGGAAGCCGAAGCATCGGTGAACCACGCCGGCATAGAAAGGGCCGACGTGTGTGAGCAACGCGCCCTATCGCACCTCTAGCAAGTCCGAGGCGAGGCGCAGGACGCCGGTGCCGGTGTTTAGCGTGTACCGCCGGCATCGTCTAGTTAGCTAAGAGTAAGTTAGTACTTGTCTAGTGGGAGTAGATAGTTAACTTGGCTATGATGGTTGTCAACGTGGAAGTTCAGTACTCTACATGTGGATCAGACCTGTTACTTTGCTCTGAATGTTGACCTTTCCGTTTGAACGTATAGAATGGGCTGTTATTTTTTAAAATGGGTTGTATTTGTCCTCCACGGGTTTAGAGGCTGACTTGTGGGCCTAGCAAGTTGACGCGTACACAATCAGGAGATGATTGTACATGGAGAGGATGACAACAGGGACCCCCCGAGGTCATGGCAGTACGCAAGCAAGTGCCTCCTTATTTCAAGCCAATAAAAAAATGGCTCCTCCTAGTGGATTTCTGATATTTGGGTCCCATGCCATTGTCAACGTAGTCAATAAACGAGAGAATTGCACAACAAGCGGCTGACACCAGGGACCCAGCAGCTCGCCCAGTTATTTTTGTTTTGGGTTAATTTGATAAATGCCTTCGAGAAATGCCACTGCAATTTCCAAACTTTGAAAAATGCCATTTCATGCCATTTCTAGTGGCATTTTTTGAAGTCTCGAGTGGCGTTTTTCAAAGTTTGCAAACTGAAGTGGCATTTTTCAAAGTTTGCAAAAATTGCAGTGGCATTTTTCAAAGTTTGGAAATTGCAGTGGCATTTTTACGAACCGCCATAATTGGAGTGGCATTTATCTAATATGTTTTTGAGACAGAAGCAGGGTGTCAACTCGGATGTGCGGGACACTCTGGCCTGTCTAGACAACCTTTTCTTTTATGTTTACCACAGACCAGCCCAGTAGTTTTTTTTTCTTTTCGAAAATGGCTAGCCAAGTTTTTTTGTGATTTGTCAAGTAAGTCACTTTATCAGGCCTATTGGGCTAGACGAGGAGAGCTTCATTCGACTGGCCGAGAAAATGGCCTATCAGTAATGAGAAATGAGATGTACATTTTTAAAACACATCAAACCGGCAATTAGTTTCAAATATCTTTTTTCCATTTCGAGATTTTAAATTGCATTGATTTTTATGCGTGGACAATTTATTGGATGTTATATTGATATACATTTATTTTTAAAATCAGTCTGAATGTGACTTGAAATTTTGGGATTAAAAACAGTTCAGACCGCACCGACATATGCAAAATTTGGTATAATTTTTTAACCGTGGCCACAATATGGGCTGTAATGCTAACAAAAAGAATATGGGCTCCAAAAAACCCCGTAAGAATTAGAAAATGGGCTGTAAACTATTTGAAATAATGGCAGATGGGTTGTATGCTGTTTTCCACAGATTTGAGGCTTTCCACAGATGGCATGTATACTGTTCGATGTCCATCCAACGGCCGTCGTGCTTCTTCAATCTCTGCTCTTCCTGCTCCAGCCGCTCAAACAAGCACCGGCGGGACTGCCTGCTCCCTCCTCCCCGCGGCCGGCTGTGCTGCCGCGCAAGCCTCACCGCCCCATCGTACTCCCATCGCTGGCCTAGCTATCCCTCTACTCACCCTCAGTCCCACACATGCTGTTATTCTCCGGCGACGGCAGACGAACCAGTAAACCCTCGTACTCCTCCGCATGGGAAATAACTAACGAGTATTCCTTGGCTCCGTGTCGTTCCCTTCCTAGGCCTCACCGTCGTCCACTGCCTTGGTGCTCTCGGTGCGGCCTGGTCAACGTGGTCAATGAACGACGTCCATCGGAAGTGGACTGTACGTGGAGAGGCTGACAGCTGGGTCCATGGCCGCACGCAAGGAAATGCATCCTTATTACGCGCGAAATAATGATTCCTCCACCTGACATCTGGGACCCACCAAAAGGGCCTCTGTATTTCATGAAAAAAACGTTACCGCCGCTGACAGCTCGGACCCACCAGCTATATCTTCGCACGCAAAGAAGTGCCTCCTTATTATGCCCAAAAAAAAGAATACTCCCCCTGCTAGCTGGGACCCAGTATAGTGGGCCTACTAAGTTGACGGGGACGAAGGGCTTGGTCAACTTAGTCAATATGCACGATTCTAGCTCGACTGACTGTACGATGTCCATCCAACGGCCATAGTGCTTCTTCAACCTCTGGTCTTCTTGCTCCAGCCGCCCAAAGCAGCGCCGGTCGTGCCGCCTGCTCCTGCCTCCCGTGGCCGGCTGTGCTGCCACGGAGGCCTCACCGTCCCCATACTACTCCCACCGCTGGCCAGGCCATCCCTCCACTCCACTCAGCCACAGCCCCTGTTATTCTACAGCGACGGCAACGCAGCCGAACCAGTGAACCCTCATACTCCTCTCCGCGTGGGCATCCACTGCCGCGTCTTCCCTGGCTCCGCGTCATCCCCTTCCTAGGCCTGGCCGTCGTCCATCACCGTGGTGCTCTCGGTGCGGCGTGGTCAATGTGGTAAACGACCGAATTCCATCGGAAGAATACTGTACGTGGAGAGGCTGACAGCTGGGTCCACGGCAGCCGCAAGGAAGTGCCTCCTTATTATGCGGAAAATAATTATTCCTCCACCTGACAGCAGGGACCCACCGGACGGACCACCAGTATTTCGTGGAAAAAACGTTTGCCCCTGACTGCTGGGACCCACCCGACGGGCCACCGTATTTCGCGAAAAAAATGTTCCCCCTGCTGTCAGCTCGGACACACCGGAAGTGCCTCCTTATTACGCACAAAAAATTGAATACCCCCCAGCTAGCTGGGACCCACCTTGGTGGGAGGCTCACTTGTGGGCCTACTAAGTTGACGGGGACGGAGGGCTTTGTCAACTTAGTCAATATAAACGATTCTAGCTCTAGTGACCGTACGATGTCGATCAAACGACCGTAGTGCTTCTTCAACCTCTGGTCTTCTTGCTCCAGCCGCCCAAAGCAGCGCCGGTCGTGCCACATGCTCCTGCCTCCCGTGGCCGGATGTGCTGTCGTGGAGGCCTCACCGCCCCTACTATTCCCACCGCTGGCCAGGCCCTGCGGCGACGGCAGCCTCACATCGCAGCCGAACCAGTGAACCCTCATACTCCTCTCGGCGCGGGCTTCCACTGTCGCGTCTTCCCCAGCTCCCCGTCGTCCCCTTCCTAGGCCTCGCCGTCGTCCACCGCCCTGGTGCTCTCGGCGCGGCATGGTCAACATGGTCAAGGAACGATTTCCATCGGACATGGACTGTATGTGGAGAGGCTGGCAGCTGGGTCCTCGGCCGCAGCAAGGAATGGCTCCTTATTACGCGGAAAATAATTATTCCTCCACCTGACAGCGGGGACCCACCGGACGAGCCACCGTATTTCGTGAAAAAAACGTTTACCCCCTGACTGCTGGGACCCACCAGCTACACCTTCGCACGCAAGGAAGTGCGTCCGGGTAAAAAAACGATTCGCCCCTCTAACTGCTGGGACCCACCAACTACATTTTCGCACGCAAGGAAGTGCCTGATAGTCGGGACCCACCTGGTCGAAGCGTACGTAGCGTTGTCATTCTGGTCGCGAACATGTACGTACATACTGGTTGTTGTAGAGGCACACACGTGTCGTAGTAGAGGCGCGCACGTAGCATGTACACGTACGTACAGTGGCCAGGGTGCAAGAAAGAAAATACGGCCACGTATGTGTACATACGGGCGGGGTCTCGAACGCCTACTCGCGCATACGTACCTGGCTGGGTCGGAACGGAGAAACAGAGTCATCGTCGTGTTCATGAGGAGGCAACGGAATGCGTCGTGTTCATGGGGAGGCAACAGAATGCGTCGTGTTCATCGGCAGGCAACAGAACACGTGGGAGCCAACCGGCTTGGACGGAACAGGCGATGGAAATGAGGCCTGGCGTACCGCACAACAAAGGAAACGGACCTCCTACGTTCGGAACGGGATCCTGTTGATCGGGAGGGGTGTGGCGTAGCGCAAAACGGAGGAAACGTACCTCCTACGGTCGAAACGAGGGTCCTGTTGATCGGGAGGGGTGTGGCGTACTGCAAAACGGAGGAAACGGACCTCGTACAGTCGAAACGGGGGTCCTGTTGATCGGGAGGGGTGTGGCGTACCCCAAAACGAACGAAGCGGACTTGTGTTGGAGCGCTATGGTCGAAACGGGGGTCCTATACATCGGGAGGGGTGTGGCGTACCGCAAAACGGGACTCCACAGGATACTGTTCATCTCCACCGTCGACCTCCTCCAGCCTCCATGGGCTCCTGTTCATCCAACCTCCACAGCGCGCTACTCCACCGGCTACTGTTCAACCTTCCCTCCATAGGTACCCCTCCATCGTCTACTGTTCATCCAGCCATCCACACCACGGGGTCCTGTTAAACCACCCCTCCACGGCCACCCCTCCATTGTCTACTGTTCATCCAGCCCTCCGCACCACGGGTTCCTGTTCATCCAGAGGCAACGCCACCGCTCACTGTTCATCCAAACCCCCCCACAACGCTCATTGTTCATCCAATCGATCGGCTTCAGTTAGCAGCAGTAGCGAAGGAATCGCTCCATTGGGTTCAGTTAACTGCCATCGATCGATCGCTCGGGTTCAGTAACGCGTAGCCTGCAGTGCAATAGCTCGGGTTTAGTTAGAGCCCAACGCCTCGCTCGGGTTCAGTTAGAGCCAACGCCTCGCACACACGCACGTACGTGTATGAGAGAAACGCGCATCGCCCCGCCCCCGACCTCCCACTGTAACCGGCAACTCCCCGAAATTTTCCTCCCCCTCGCTTCTACAATGGTTTTTTTCGTCATGGACGGCCCAAAGAATGTCATGCAGCTGCATCTCCGGCCCGCCCAGGACGAAAAGCCCATTTTCTGTCATGATTTTTTGTCATAGAAGTAGGAGCCCGCCACATCTATGATGATACCGGGTTTTGTCACAATTATCGTCATAGAAGTGTCATATGTATGACAGAAAAAAAATTCGTTCGGCCCAAAATGTCACGGATGTGTCTTTTTTTTGTAGTGTTACTGACGCCATGCATGCACGTAGGTTTCCTACATCGGCCCTGCCTCCTCCCCCAAAGCCGGACCCATCCAAGCAATTTAGCGCGGGTCGGCTCACGTCGCGACGATCTCGTGCCAGGATCACGTCTTAACATTTTTAGTCCCACCTCGCCCCCCGAGCAAGTCCCACACCTGCTTAAATACCTTCATCTATTTGATTATTACAAGCGTGGGTCTTCCTTGCACTCTGTTTGGAGGATATGCAGGATGAGTATGATTAATCATCTGTATTCCTCGAGTATATTCTTCAATTGGAGAGCATGGACGACTGTTGTATTTTTTCGGATTTATCGGTAATATTTTTTCTGGAGCGAAATATAATTCCTCCAGTACATCTATTTCCAAATTGTCTCGTGCAAAATAAACAAGCTACATGTTGGCCACGAAGAAACCATGATTCTTGAGGTTGCACATCAAATAGTCACATAGAAAATGCAAACCAAATATCCCAAACTCACATAGAAAATGCAAACCAAATCTCCCAAACTCATACTGTTACAAGGGAGTGGACCACCAAATAGCTGAGTTATACATTATGAGGAAGTCACTGACTAACTGACATAATGAAGTATATTTTAGAGACAATGTCACACGGTGCTAGACATAAACAATAACGCACATGCCAACATCAGGTTGATCGTCGACGTACTTGCTGTCTGACCGTGCGCACAATGTTGTAGCTATCATAGTACTGCTTCGAGATCCTACACAGAAGGATATACTTAATGCCATGGAATATATTTGGACACATGCAAACATTAAATTATGACATATTAGGTACCTCTAACAATTTGGTGCTCGTACGTCGATTGTGACCATCTGCCACATGACAATAGCCACATCTAACCTGTGATCTTGTCTTCTTCATCTTTGCCTATAGCCTTTTCTTCGGAGCACCTCGGCCTGGCACATGCACAGGATCCAGAACCTTATCGAAACCTTCACCATCAAGGTTAGCCGATTGTGGCATCAACGGTCCAAACCTAATGTTGTTACCCTAAGCATTAGTGGATCCCTTGCTATCAGCTTGTTCAATTGTTGATCCCTTGCAAATATTTTGTCATTCCAAAACCGTTTTTAGATGCTGAAATGCCTCATAAGAGTGGCATGCCTTGAAACATGTTGCGTGACTAAAATTCCTTAACTTACGGTACCTTTGCAGGGTTGCAGTGTATTCATACATCTCGCTCTTTTTGGTCGGTGCAAATGCACATTTTGCACTCATTGTCCACCTAGTGGAAACACAACACCCACGCAGTGTTTCTTCTTGAAAAATTCCCAATATGTAAAATATGTGGGAAAATGGTGTGCCTGCGCATTCCAATTTGCGGCAAGAACAACTAATCCCGCGAAGCACACCTTCCTTCGACTACGTGCGCACCTTGATGTTTTTATCCATTCTTTCGTTCTTAGACACAACGTATGTGGTAACTTCTGCTGCATCAAGTACCTCCCTGATCTCACATTTTCTTACAACATTTATGCTCCATAAGACCAACTTAAAAACAATAGGAGTGAAAACTTTTGCGGCATGTTTCTCAAGACTTGAAGCATTTTCCTCTGTTAATGGAACGGACTGCAAGTCCTCGATGTCTTGGAGAGCCTCGTTCAAGCGTCGCGATGCAAGGCAACACTCATAATGCTCTAGCATTTGAAACAACGTCATCTTAGCCTCAAGATGCGCATGTATCACCGAGTTTAAACTCTCACTCCGCTGATTGCTGCTCAACCCTAGGAAACAACGCCCATCAAGATATGGAGCACACCACAGTTTTCTCATCTTATACATCTGATGCAGCTAGGAGTCCTCACTTATTACTTTATTTCGTTGTAAGAATTGTAACTATTTTCTATCATGCTCTTCAATGGAAGATATATCATATATGAAAGATCTGAATTCCTCCTTTACTGTGTCATCATACAGATGACGTACAATGTTCTGCTGAATGTGCCATATACAGAGCACTATGGTTGGAGTTAGTCCACACCACCCTGATTGCTCTATGCATTGCAAGGTCCCCATCCATGATCACAGATATAGGATGCTTCTGTCCATAGAATCTGAAAAGGCATGTAACATCCACTCGTATGCCTGGCTTGTTTCATGTGAAATGATACCACATGCAAAAATAATAGTGATGCGGTGGTGATTCAACCCGACAAACGACACAAATGGAAGATTGTACTTATTGGTTCTGTATGTGCTATCAAAAACAGTAACGTCTCCAAAAGCCTCGTAGTCAAGTCAGGATTGACTATCACACTAGAACAGTCCCTTCAGATGCCGGCTTCAACAACCAAGTACCTGAAGGAAAAAAATCTGAATCTCGCCCTTGCCTCGCCACCATGTGATTGATCATTGTTTGAGCATCTCCGGAAGCAATTGATTCCTACTTGTTAGCATGGCAGAAATTGTAAATGTCACTCGTCGTGCATCCAACCTCATCATATCCACCATATTGCATGCAAAAAATATCCATAAGATGGTGTTTCCTGATCCCTAATTTTTCCGTGTCTGCAATGTCTGCATTCTGCTCATCGCTAATTCTTCTGTGTGAATGCAAAAGACACGACAGATCTCGTGGGGCTAGAGGATGGTTGTGTTCATCGATGAAATCCTTCACAAACCACTGACATGTTTCCTCCTGTCTTGCAATCACCAATTTAGCTTTACACCCTACACGAGTTATACTCTGTGGCCTGCTCTTTCTATCTTCCATCTTCCTCTTCACGTGCTTCTCTTCACGAACCCCTTCACGACTACACACAGATTTCCTTGAAATTATATGGCAGTTGGATCCATCCCACTCGACATAGCTTCTCCGGACACTAAAACCTTTCTCAAGACCATATTTTTTATAGAATCTATAACCTTCATCCTAACTATTAAACATCTTGTTGGCCATATGATAGCACTCCAGCATTGACTCATGGTTTACATCCGCCATGTCTTCCTACATCACCATTCAGATGAATAAAAATCTGAAATGGCAAACAAAAATGCATACAAAACCCAGTACGAATCCTTCCATGCAATTTTAAACTTTGCTCCTTGTACATGTTATGGCAAGTGATCATCAACGTCCATAAACTGGGTCCCCCATAAACTAGTGAAGTGACCATGGATGATGAAAAGTATTAAATTGAATTGCATTCACTAGGGAAACCTAAATCGATGATGACTAAACAAATCTAAGTAGGAAGTGCAGGCTACGAATCAAAGAAAGTTGAGATTCGGGTGATTCATACCTTACGATGCAAGTCTGGAAGCGATGGGATCGGCGGGGGATAAGTTCCTATAGCGCCGCCGCCGTCGCCTCCGACACTACCGCCACAAATGGCACGCCTTATTCTTCTTCTTGCCACCGGGCACGTCTTTTATAGTGAAGGGGACGAGGACGACGCCGACGATGGTGAATCGGTTCCTCTCGCCGGGCTCGTCGGACAGAAGGAAGGGGACAAGAACGAGGACTTGACCTCCTGGATCGACTAGCGTGGTTCTGGTCGTGGATGCGATCGGTTGAAACAACAATATTTTACCCTGGACCATTATGCCCTTCTCGGATTAAACTAATTATGTTTATTCATTTTTAACCACCCACCAGATTGGATGGCTAAAAAAATCACAGGGGCAAGTACTGGAAAGTACTCCCAGTACTACGCCAATCACCGTAAAAGACCTCATTTTTTACATATATTTATCTACGAATACACTAGAGCCACTATTAAGATATTTGAAACCGTTTATGATTTACAAAATCTCTACCATCATATTTAATGATATTAACTATATACGAACACAGTCACACACACACATACATGCAAGTATATATGTATGAGTCAGCCTTAAAAATCAATTTAAACAAAATACGCCATACAATTAAAATTTAGCAAAATAAAAAATTTGGTGATATAATTATAATAAATAGCAATATTATTTAGCAACATTTTATATAATTAAATACAATAGCTAAGTAACATAAATTTTTACCATTACAATTGTAATATGATACTAGTTGAAATAGATATAAAATTTTAGTATAAAAATATGTATATTTTTCGTTCTCCTCGGTAGAAAAAAATACGTGGAATGCCTTTGTTTACAATACTTTAACATTTCATTACCCTCTATTTATTGCCACCAGGATCTCAAACACTTCAAAGTAGAAAATATAAATTTTTTATTTGAGTTAGACATGTTAAGAAAAAGCAACCGATGCATGAAAAAATAAAAAGAAAGGGGACAAATAACCTTGTGATGCGTGTAGTAGTACCTCCACACAATGAGAACAAAAATATGGTACAACATAATTCTACCAATACTCAATGCATCAAACATGCGATATGCAAAAGCACGAAGGCCTCGCACATATATTAGGTATATAAACTGTAAAAACAAACCAACAACGGCATAATCAACAAATACCAGCTAAATGAAAAGGAAGATATGTGTATGGGAGGGTAGAAACTAAAGCTCGAGCAAATGGATATCCAATTTCATCACAATCTTCTATCTTAGTATCTATCAAGTTCAATGTAGAGATTGCAACAAGGGTGGAGGCAGACCTAGTTTTTACCATCTCTGCCATGGCTTCTTTACCCAATAAAAAGACAAAGAGTTGCCCAACAGAAACTACAAAGAGCATCACCAACATCATAATCTGTAACAAGATTTGAAAAGTCAAATTTGTACTGAGATCAATAGAGTTGAAATAAGTCTTAAACTTATTTTTCCATTTATCAACATGAGAATCACGTGTGCATTTCTTCTATGGAGATACTCGAGAAGCAATTCATATGAATATTGCAATGACAAATAAAATGTGAGGTTACAATATCTAACGTGTTGAATGAACTAAATGGTCACCCCCAATAATCCTGAGGGGGTGCTCACACATGTTGGACCTCAACGCTCCATCCCCTTGTGAGCATCCTTGTACACCGACCACGTTTTTGTCTTCAACAAGCCTTATATTCGAGCTTCGTGCCATCATGTAGATTCTCAAGCTATTTGGTGATCTTCCAGCCTGCACGGTATGTGCATCTCCAATGCGGCTCACCAAATCGGCCCTAAATGTACGGAATGGGCGGTCAGGAAATTTTTGCCACCCAAGGGCAACCACCAAAAATGTCCGGGCCGGTACGGACATCTGAAATCCCACAAACCAGAATCAAATGAAAAGGAGGTTTGCGAGTGCCCGGACCTCTGCCACGTCAGGCCCCAACATGCCCGGACCACCTAAAACCCTCCACCCCCGCCACGTCCCCTCACTCTTAGCTCTGCATTCATGCCGACGTGACCGACGTGATGACTTCCCACTTGCATTCATGTTCACTAGTGGAAAAATGGCTAGCCACAACTTTAATGGATGACGCCTCATTTTTAATTCACGCTACCACTATTTTTAAAAAAATAGTGGTTGCGTTGACATATTTGGTACGTCACCACTATGTCATTACTGGTGGCGTGTCGCTTTAAATCCACACCACTACTATTTGGGATCCAGCAGCCTACCCGGTCGCAAGTTAGTGGTGACGTGTAACTTTTTGTCACGCCACCAGTAGTAGACATACTGATGGCGTGTGACTTTTTTCGATGCCACCACTAATAAGACAAGTCTATACAAAAAGAAAAAACTGTCAAAAATTACTTATGGTGTGCGGATTATTATTATGGGTACTCGTGGGTATTATTATTATGGCAAAGCACAATCCGTACATGCAGAATCCATGCCTTGCTTAGCCTCAAGACCAAATGGAAATTTGTATAGTTAACCGCATGCACCAGCTAGTTATAACCACATGATATAACTAGTAATTGATACAATTTTTGCTTTCACATTGAACGGTTCCATCTTCTCTCAATCTGTTTCTAACAATTTCTCTCGATACCTTAATTGAATGGTTATTGGTCATTTCAAGCAGAAAACACAAAATATCATAACAGAGTACTACCATAACAAAGTTGCAGCATGGGTTCACGCTCTTGTTTGTTTGCTTTGTTCTTATGATTTTGTTTTCTGAAACTTTTTGTTTTGTCAAGCCGTGTTCATCAGAAACAATAGTGTATTAGTAGTCGTTTAGTGAGATTTTGTTTAGGTCAATGAAAACCACCAGTTGCCTCTACAAGGATTGCTGCCTTGTCAAGGAAGAAAATTTGTATGATCCTTGCTTTTGGCATCACATCAAGAGCTCCTGCTATGCGATAAAGAAGTTGTTGTCATATTAAATCTTCATAGTGAGGAAGATGCGGATTACGTAAGTTGATTCTATTGTCGTGAAGGCCTTCATAGTTACACGGACCAGTTTGATTTGGGCAATAATGCTATTGGTGATAATTATGGTTGTTGGCGAAAAGAGCAGATGTTATATTGGTAAGTAGGAACAGAAAATGCTTTGAGAAGCCAACACAATGCCAAATGGAGCCTTAACCAACTCATGCTTTTACGAACACCTGGATACAATATATAGTACGATATTCAATTTTTATTGTTCGTACGCATGTTATGCAAAATGCTTAGATTACGTCGACTCAATGTTCAAAATACTTAGGTTGTGCTCCTCTAGATTCTTGTTGCAATCTTGAGCCTGTTGAAGGCTACATTGTTCTTGCCTTGCATTTGTTTTCCGAGTCAGGTATTCAAATATCCGGTCAGAGGTACCCTTATAGATTTTTAGACGAATAATCTCTATTTTCTCTCAACTTGTAAATACTTGAAGTTGTTAGGATACATAAATTGTTGCAGTAGGTCATCTTGTTCCTCGCGTCTTGTTCTTGCCTTCTACTTCTTTTCCAACTAGCTAATTAATATATATTTCGTAGAGCTTGAAATCAGTAGGAGTGCGGTTCCCTGGACGTGGCAACAAGAGCTTGGGGACCCAAGGACGTACTTTTTCTCATGGAGCTCATCCAGGTGAATCTATTACTATCCCTTGCCCCCTCTCTCTGGCACTCTATGGTGTTTCTACCGTAGTTGTTCTAGTAGCAGCGCCAGTATATGATTGGCGATGCACACACATTTTCAAACCTGCGCAGGAATTAATTGAATTCAGCTAAATCACCTTTTTTGTAGTGTACACGTTCTAATAGAAACTCTTTGCAAAATGTACATTTAATTTATAAATATTAGTTGTCGTTCAATGTATACTTGTGATAGTACTACCAAAGCGTGAGAAAAAAAATCATGTACAAATTAAGTTATAGGCCTGTAATAAATCGTATGCACTTTGCAAAATGACTGGAGCAAACATTTGAGCTAACAATCATTTTGTTTTACTGAAATAACTTCCTAGAGTAGAGTTACAAATTAGCCGGCGAACGTGGCCGGGCGCGTTTGCGGACAGTGACCGGTCACGCCTCAAATTAGCCACTTTGCATCCGCCTCTCTCATATTTCATTCCCTAGATCCATGCAAAGCATGCAAAAGAAATCCTACGTACTACATACTATGTTCTACCCTAGCTACTCTTCATCGTCGGAGATGTCCACGACGACGGTGTCGGGCGCCGGCTGGACGGGCAGGTAGGAGGGCTCTGGCTCATCCTCCTCCTCCTCGACCTCATCCATGTAGGCGAGCATCTCCGCCTCCTCCACGGCCTGCTGCGCCTCCATCTCCTGTCGGCGACGGTGTCTGGCCTCTGCAGCCGACTCTGACCAGAGGGAATCGAGGATGGCCTGCTGCTCCGCCTATAGATCTGCGTCGCCAGCGTCCCCCACATACTCCTCCTCCGGATCCTCCTCCTCCTCCTCCTCCACCTGTTCCTCCTCCTCCTCCTCCAACCCCTCCTCTGGATCCACTACATGCGGAGGTAGCCTCGCGGCGATCCAAGCTTCCCGTCTAGCCAGGATCTGCTCAAGGAACTCGAGCCGGCGCTCTGGCATCAGAAACGGATCGCTCCTCACCCGGCGGCGTGGGGGCATGGCTACTAGGTGGACGGGTAGAGTGAAAAGTGGCAGCGGCGGCGACAGACAGGAGGAGGAAAATGTGGATGGGTGGTAGGGTTTTGGTGCTGCTGGTTGACTTAAATAGCCGTGCTAGGTGCTACGCGGCCCGTTGGAGCTATGCCATGCGGCGCCACTGGTCCGACGGAGGAGACGAGCTTCGGACCGCCAGGTTTCAGGGCATTTCTGGCTGGGACCCCTTCGCTAGTCCTACGAGGCGGGCGTGCCTGCGCCCCCCCCCCCCCCCCCCACACACACACACCGCCCAATCCGCCCCATATTTGGGCTGGATATGAGGGGTGCCAGTCAGCCCGGGCGTTTGTGGCCTGTTTGAGGCGTCTGTCTGGGTCGAAATATCATGACCGGCCAGTGACCGGGCGGGAGTTTGAGGAGGGTTTAAGGTGCCCGACTGTAGATGCTCTAAGGGTGTGAGACAAGGTGATCCTGCCTCCCCTCTGCTTTTCAACCTGGTAGCTGGTGTATTTAGCAGAATGCTAAATAAAGCTGCTAAAAACAAAATGTTAACTGGGTTGATGCCTAATATTTTTCCTGAGGGGATAACTAGTTTGTAGTATGTAGATGATACTCTCCTGTTTTTGGAAAATAACCTTGAATCTGCTAAGAATCTAAAATGGTTGATTTCTTGTTTTAACAAATTTCTGGCTTAAGGATTAACTTTCATAAATGTGATCTAGTACCTATCAATGTCAAGGAGGAAGAGACCCAGAAGGTGGCACAAGCTTTATCTTTTGGTCCCGGATCCTTTCCCCTTAAATATCTTGGATTTCCTCTTCACCACTCAAAACTCAAAAGAGAAGAGTTGCAACCTATGGTTGAAGAAGCCTTAAAAAGAGTCGCTGGATGGAGAGGAAGGCTATTAGGGTATGATAAAAAACTAGTGTTTATCCAAGCTTATTTAGCTAGTATTCCTACTTATCTTATGAGTATGATCAAATTCCCCAAGTGTGCTATTAATCTGATCAATTCAAAGATGGCTCACTGCTTCTGGGATAATTGAGGGACATCACAAGTAGCACCTAGCTAATTGGGTGCTTCTTACCCAGAAGAAGCAATATGGTGGCTTAGGTATACCTAACATTGCTAAAATGAACCTAAGCCTCCCAGCCTCATGGGTTAAATACCAGTTGGGATACCACAAGGTGTGGAAGCATATTGTTGATTCCTAACATAGAACTAGAAATCACAATATTTTCTCTTGCCCTAATAACAACTCCTCTCCTTTTGGAAAGGTGTACTCTGGGCAGCTAAAGCTGCCCAAGTAGGTTTCCAATGGAAAATTGGAAATGGGAGAAAAGTAAACTTTTGGGAGGATCATTGGTTTGGATCATGTAGCTTGGCCATCCAATTTTGAGAGTTATATAGTATTGCTAATGAGCATAATATCTCCATAGCTGACCTTTGGGATGGGGTAAATCTTAAGACCACATTCAGGAGGTGTGTGGACAATAGACTGTTGCATCTCTGGTTTGATCTAGTTAGTATTGCTCAATCGATCAGCTTATCTGATGAGGATGATGCGTTAATTTGGAAATTAGAATCTAATGGTAAAATATACTGTTGGATCTATGTATGCCATGATTAACTTTGGGGCATTAGCCCCGTCAATATCCTTGATATTTGGCAGATACATGTGCCCCCAGACATTCATTTTTTCTTGTGGCTATTGGCTCATGAAAAATTGTTAGTTAGAGGGAATTTAAGTAAGAGACAATAAAACTTGCCTATTTTGTTGTGAATATGAAACAAATAATCACCTCTTCTTTGAGTGTGATGTTGCTGCTGAAATCTGGAGAACTATTCATTCCATTACTGGGTATGTGCCCCTGGCCACTTTGGAAAATTTGGCAAAAATGTGGGGAAAAAAATCTTTGCAAGCTAACAATTTGATCACCTTAGCTACTCTCTGGGCTATCTGGAGATATAGAAATGATTTGTGTTTTAACAATGCCACCTGGATGGGAGTGCAGGTGATTTTCAAGAAGATAGTGGGTTTCTACAATCTATGGAAGATCTTGTGCAAGGGCGGCGCAAAAGAGCTCGTAGAGAGGTTCACAACATCTCTGTGGGAGGTTGCAGCCAACTCATCCAAAAGTCCGAACTGATGGAGGGAGGCGGATAATATATTTCAACACTCCCCCTCATGTCTAGGCTATTTTAGTCCTTAGGCATGGGATCTATGTAGGCTGCAGAACCGTTTTTATTTAATACTGCATTGGCATGGTCTTGAACTCAAGACCTCCTGGCTCGGATACCATATTGAATTCATTCTCCAACCAACTCATTCAGAAGTCTGAACTGATGAAGGGAGGCGGACAATATATTTCAACAGCTAGAAGACCACCACTGTTGCTCTGGCCAGAGCCAGGCTGAGGAAGAGGGAGCTGTGGCTGCAATACTCTCTGAGGAAAGCAGGAAGATGGGTAGGTGTAGACAACATGGTAGTTTTGGACGGATGACAAAAATGTGCTCCAAAGATCCATCTGTTCTCTCTTGTAGACTTGGCTCCCTCTCGGGTGGTTTAGAACCTGTGTTATTCTGTTTCCTGCTAGCCTGCATGTTGCCAGGGTTGATGATGCAATCTTCTCCCACGTGCTGTAATAAACTGTACTTTGTTTGGTTTCGTTTCTAAGGAAATGGAACCGGGGCAGATACCCTTTCCTTCTAAAACAATAATAATAAGGAACATGATAAGAGGTTGTATTTTTTATAGATCTACTAACCAAACTAGTAGTAAAAACGGAGCTCCGAAAAAAACTGCAACCATGTTCATGTGGGCCGGCCTTCTTCTTCCTCCCGGATGGGTGATGGCGCGCCGCCGATGGTCGATCGCGGACAGGAAGTCATCTAGGCCACGATCCCATTGGGCCAGCGGCATGGAGAAGATGTAGTCACGTTGGGAAGAGTTGCGGATCCCAGGGCCCGACATCCATTATTTCTCTCCCGTCTCGGGCTGGCACCGGAGGACACAATCACGATATCCTTGGCTATTGAGTCATGTTTCGGTGTGTATACCAGTAAGTTACATGTGCCTTTTTGTTAGACTCTATATATGTAGACTTTGTATACATCTTATATTGTACCTCTTGGTACCTTTATATATATGAGATAACCACACCCGTTTAGGATGTCATGCAGTTTCCTAACCATATGTTTTACATGGTATCAGTTTAGATTACGATGTCTTTCGCTGCCCTCGCCGCCGCGTCGGCCCTTGATCCAACGTCGCCCTTCCTCTCCTCTCGGCCCCTCGCGGGCTGGTGGCAAGCCCAGTCTCCTGATGGAGTCCCTCCAAGCTCCCTGATCGGATCGGGCTCCCAGGGCGATCTGCCTCCACCAGTCTCCTCCGGTGGCCCGTCTTCCTCGACCGAGATCGGTGCACCACCGCCCTATGGCGCTCCTCCTGTGCCGAGCTACGGCGCTTCTGGATCGACCTACGGTGCGATGCCGCCGCCGTCATCTTCCTGGCCTCCGGCCCCCTACGATCCGCCGCCTCCACAACACAACGAGGTGGCGCCACCGCAGCAGACCTACATGGCGCCGCCACAGCAACCCTACCATGCACCGTTGCAGCAACCCTATGAGGCGCCACCTCCTCCGCTGGCCTACGGGGCCGCGCCTGCCTCGACTTGTGGGGCCCCCGTCGCATCTACCTACGTGTGACGCCCCCGATTCAATCATACACTAATCATACACGCAAATGTGTACGATCAAGATCAGGGACTCACGGGAAGATATCACAACACAACTCTAAAACATAAATAAGTCATACAAGCATCATAATACAAGCCAGGGGCCTCGAGGGCTCGAATACAAGTGCTCGATCATAGGCGAGTTAGCGGAAGCAACAATATCTGAGTACAAACATAAATTAAACAAGTTTGCCTTAAGAAGGCTAGCACAACCTGGGATACAGATCGAAAGAGGCGCAGGCCTCCTGCCTGGGATCCTCCTAACTACTCCTGGTCGTCGTCAGCGGGCTGCATGTAGTAGTAGGCACCTTCGGTGTAGTAGGAGTCGTCGTCGACGGTGGCGTCTGGCTCCTGGACTCCAGCATCTGGTTGCGACAACCCGAAAGAAAGGAAAGGGGGAAAAGGGGGGAGAAAGCAACCGTGAGTACTCATCCAAAGTACTCGGAAGGAAGGAACTACACTACATATGCATGGTTATATGTGTAAAGGGCCATATCGGTGGACTGAACTGCAGAATGCCAGAATAAGAGGGGGATAACTAATCCCGTCGAAGACTACGCTTCTGGCAGCCTCCGTCTTGCAGCATGAAGGAGAGAGTAGACTGAAGTCCTCCAAGTAGCATCGCATAGCATAATCCTACCCGACGATCCTCTCCTTGTCGCCCTGTTAGAGAGCGATCACCAGTTGTATCTGGCACTTGGAAGGGTGTGTTTTATTTAGTATCCGGTTCTAGTTGTCATAAGGTCAAGGTACAACTCCAAGTCGTCTTGTTACCGAAGATCACGGCTATTCGAATAGATTAACTTCCCTGCAGGGGTGCACCACATAGCCCAACACGCTTGATCCCATTTGGCCGAACACACTTTCATGGGTCATGCCCGGCCTCGGAAGATCAACACGTCGCAACCCCACCTAGGCACAACAAAGAGGTCAGCACGCCGGTCTAAACCTAAGCGCACAGGGGTCTGGGCCCATCGCCCTTAGCACACCTGCACATTGCGTACGTGGCCGGGAGCAGAACTAGCCCCCTTAATACAAGAGCAGGCTTACGTTCCAATCCGGCGCGTGCCGCTCAGTTGCTGATGTGACGAAGGCTTCGGATGATACCACAATGTCGAGTTCCCATAATGTTCCCGCGTAGTTGGTTAGTGCGTATAGGCCAATAGCCAGACTCAGATCAAATACCAAGATCTTGTTAAGCGTGTTAAGTATCCGCGAACGCCGAATAGGGCCAGGCCCACCTGTCTCCTAGGTGGTCTCAACCTGCCCTGTCGCTCCGCCACAAAGTAACAGTCGGGGGCCGTCGGGAACCCAGGCCCACCTCTACCGGGATGGAGCCACCTGTCCTTTTAGCCCCCTCATCAGAATCACTTGCGGGTACTCATCGAGCTGACCCGACTTTAGTCACCATCTGTACAGTATGTATGTATGTATGTATAGTATATACCCGTGATCACCTCCCGAGTGATCACGACCCAATAGTATAGCAAGGCAGACTGACAAGAATGTAGGGCCAATGATGATAAACTAGTATCCTATACTAAGTATTTAGGATTGCAGGTAAGGTATCAACAGATGTAGCAACAAGGTCAGGCTATGCATCAGAATAGGATTAACGGAAAGCAGTAACATGCTACACTACTCTAATGCAAGCAGTATAGAGGAGAATAGGCGATATCTGGTGATCAAGGGGGGGGGCTTGCCTGGTTGCTCAGACAAGGAGGGGTCGTCGGTGACGTAGTCGACCACAGGGGCATCAGCATCGTCACAGGGTCTACCGGAGAGAAGAGGGGGAACAAACAGTAAATACATAGCAAGCAAGTGCATAACAGGACAACAAGCAGAGCTAGACGTGTTCTAACGCGGTATGAGCTGATACCGGTGAGGGGGGGGGACATCCGGGAAAGTATCCCTGGTGTTCCGTGTTTTCGGACAGATGAACCGGAGGGGGAAAGTTGTGTGTTCGATATGCTAGGGGTGTGTGGCGGACGAACGGGTTGCATATCCGGAATCGTCTCGTTGTTCTGAGCAACTTTCATGATGAAAATAATTTAATCCGAGTTACGGATTAAAAGATATGATTTTCTAAATATTTTATTATTTTCAGGAATTTAATTTAATTCGAAAATGGATTTATGACATCAGCATGATGTCATGCTGATGTCAGCAGTCAATAGAGTTGGTTGGTCAACCTGACCAGTGGGTCCCACTGGTCAGTGACACATTTTAATTAAACAATTTAGTTATCCTAATTAGTATTAATTAGGGGTGGGCCCCACTGTCATTGACTACTAAATTAACTTATTAACAGATCAGGTTAATTAGGTAACTAATGTGTAATTAGTTTAATTAGTTGGTTAATTTATTTAATCACAATTAATTAAGTTAGTTATTTCTTAAATTAATTATTTTTCTTTTTTATTTTTCTTTTTTTTAAATATGTTCTGGGCGTGGGCCCCATCTGTCATATGCCCATAGGGGCCTATCGGGTTCGGGCATGGCTGCTGGGGCGGAGCCCCGTGAGTGTGCGGGCGGTTACGGGCGCCCGATGGGGCGGACCCAGGCGCCGACGGTGGGACACCGCGGGGGCGCCGGCGGGGAGCGGCCTGGGGCCAAGCGGCACCGGGCGAGCCGGCGGGGCGCGCGGGGGCGAGCCCTTCTGCGCGTGTTGGCGCAGTCAGGAGCAGGGGGTGTGTCGCGCGAGGAGCACGGGCTGGGGACCCCCGGGGCACGCACGGGATGGCCGGTGCATGGGCACGGACGCGGCTACGGAGGGGTGAGCGCAGCACGGGCGGTGGGGCGGCCTACGGCGACCGGAGCAAAAGGGGAACGGAGCGAGGGCGGACGAGGCCTCACCGGGGCCCTATAGTTGTGCTTAAGTCTGCTCGGGGAGGTGCCGGGGAGGCGGTCGGCGATGGCGGGGACGAGGCGACGACGGAGAGGACGACGACGATGGAGTCCGACGAGGAGGATGGGGACGTCACGCGGTGGGGAGGAGACGAGGTAGAGGAGGATCGTTCCAGCGGAGAGGCAGTCCGATGGCCCTGGTCCGGTGGGGAGGCGGCGTTAGCGAGGTAGGGGCAGGGCGGCGGCGCCCTCGGGGGCGTGCGGCAGAGGGGTGGGAAGGGGGCGCTCGTCGATTGGGGGAGGGGGCGTTCGTCCCTGATCCAGATCGGGACGAGGAGAGGAGACACGTGGGGAGTGGGAGGAGTGGGTTAGGGTTCGGTGTCCCCTGGGGGTTAGTAGGTGAGGTGGGGTGGGCCGGTCCGGCCGGGCCAGCCTGTACCTAGCTGGGCCATTCGGCCCAGGGAGAGGGGTTCTTTTCTTTTGTCTCTTGTCTTCTTTTTTTTAGTTTTGTTTTCTGTTTTCTTTTAACCTTTGTATTTTCTTTCATTATTTCTTTTCTGTTTTAATTCATTTAAAGTATTTAGGCATTTTATAAAATTGTGTTTACTTCACCATAATTACCGATGCAATAATTGACATAGCCTGAACATTTTTATTTTAATATTTGAAAACTTTTGTCGTTTGACTTATTTAGGATTTAAATTTGAAACGGTTTTGAATTAACCCGAGATTAATTACAGTGACAGAGGTGACGTGCCATCATTAACGTGAGATTAGTATAGCATGATTATCCGGGCGTCACAATTCTCCTCCACTATAAGAAATCCCGTCCCGAGATTTAAGAGGTGGAAAACGGGGGAAAGGTGTGGTTACGAAATTCTAACGAATATTCTCGGTCTTGATTGCTCTTTTCGAAGTGGTCGATCCATTATATTGATGTCTTCATTTTTCTGCTTCAAGTCATCAAGATAAAGTCGGTATCCTTTCTTCAGGGGTTCCATCGTACTTACGAAAGAATAAGGGGTATTCCGGGAGAACGAACCTCTACAAGGTTGACTATCTGGTCGATATCATCAGGGAAGGTGGCAGAAAGTAACTCTCGAATTGAAACTTAAGAAAATATCAAGAGGAAAGTAATGAGGTTTCATGGGAAGTTTCGAGCGAGCAGGCAACCGTTCGATGCCTAAAACAGGGCGTGAAAGGGGCTCAAAGCAATCGGGAATAAGTATTGTGTCCGGCAACAGATTTGATGATCCCTCGGAAGATGGCTCGTGAATTACATACGAGGCCACACGCGAGGAGCAACCTTGGGATCAGGGGGTGCAGGAGAGTCAGGTTTCGATCCTGTGGAACTGTGGGTTATGGGCCCACCATATGGTTGAAAGTAGGAAGGGGGCCGACATCTTGCACGGTCACGATATTAAGGCGTGTCAGAGGGTAGCCTATCAGTTATGTCGGCAACAACATCGATACCAAGGGCGAGGGACGAAGAGAACCATTTTCCTGCTCGTTGAACGAGGCGGGCCAATAGGCAAGGTTCTAGTCCATCGGTGGCTACCGGAATGTCATCAACAATAGTAACAGGGTCTTACTGACAGAGCGGTACCACGAGGTGTTTACCTAAGCAGGAGAATATTACTGCTTAGGTCATATAGATCACAAGAAAGGTTAAATCAAACAATGGAAAGGAAAATATGATTATCAGATTAAACAGAACAATGGAAAGGAAAATGTGTTAAGACACATATTTCGTGGTATTTCCTTCCCAAGGACAAACAGAGCAAGATATCCATGATAGGATATAAAGTAGAAAACACTTTAGGTAAGGGGAGAGAAATTTCAGGACATTACCCAGGCAACGGTGTTTGGATAATTGAGCAAGAAACATTTAGCATAGGGCTTCAAATGTTCTTGTTGAAAATCCGAGTACCATAGACATGCTTCGAGATAGCATTGACATGGTCATCAGGTGAAGATCAGACTTTGGAAACACAAAGGATCCATCAGGAACAACTTATAGAATAAGTCTTACAATTTCTCCAGGAAGAATGGTTATCCTTGCAAAAGAAATTATAATGATAGGTCCTCTAGCCACGGGGTGCTAGGCATGACGTCATATTACCGGGTCATCAAAGGACCAACATCATAACTCCTGGAAAGTTGTCCCAGCCATCATATCTGACCGAGATTCAGATCCGATTGATGTCATGATACCTCAGACTCAGGATGTCCGAGAAGAAAAGGTGCAACACAAATCGACGAAATGACATTGCAAGATTCTCGGGAAATGAACTATGGGAGCGAGTTCCTGAAACAGTAGTTCATCAATAAACCAATGAGGGGATGAGAAGGTGGCTGATGGGCTCAGCGACAATTCATCGAGAATTCCAAACGGATGGATTTCCACAATAATGTGAACAAGAAGATGACACTTGTCAATTCAAATGATATAATGTTGTATGCTCTAGGAAAACATACACCATCAATCATTAGTTGAAAGGTATGCCTGAAATATGACCTTAGGCAGCAAGATCAATGTTAGAGTGACGATTCAATAATCAACGGTCCAAGAACGAAATGTCGATCGTTAACTTCAAAGCAATAGGGTTGCTAGAAGTACAGAACTCAAACAACATCTATTGGTATGCTGGTTAAAAACAACACGGGGACCAAGGAAGAATGGTGATGGTGAGAAGTATCATCATATCGAGAATTTCTAAGAGGTGGAGCAATCCCCACAACATTCTCGACATAAAAGACAGTAATACTTCAAGGAACAACACAACACTAGCTGGAGAGCAAGTTGTATTCAGAATGTGGACAAGTTCGCGATAAAAGGAAGTCAAGGGTGTTGTCGATGATAATAAAAATCATCGAGGGCAAGGAGGGTATTTCTCATCATGAACACAATTGACATCTAATCAAAGGAATGATGAACTGAAATGTTATTGGAAACAAGGGTACGACGCCAACTCGAAATCAAGCTTGTTGTTCAAGGCAAAATGATATGACAAGAAAAGTTGATGTAAGCTTAGCTCAACATCGAAAATTGTGCTTCGAGAATAAGGACCAGGTAGCACAGTTAGAATCATCATGACAATGATATAGTCAAACAGGCTAGGAATGGCGTGATCGGGTACAAACTCGTACTTATAGAAGCTTACTGAAGAGTTGTTGAACTGTAGTGCGGACTCGGTTCAGTTATTGGTGTCTTTGAGTGTTTAAAAACTCAGAGCCCGTGAAAAATTGGAATCAGTGGGAATGTAGCACTTGATGAAGAACTCATAAGAAGTTACACAGTTCCATGATAATCTCGAGATACCAGGGGGGTAATACTCGATGACAGATCAAAGTAGAGGTTGGACTGGGCTATTGCTCTACAGAAGACCAGTAGTTAAACTTGCACGAGAAATGGTATTTAAAAGAGAACATGGTCGGAACCACGATTGCAAAAGGCCAGATCCCAGATATAAGATGAACTTATACCAAAGGGATAATTAATTTAAGAGAAGCTTTAATGATAAGATCTACATCGTGTCCATGGGCATGAACACAAGTTCAAGGTCGACTCCCACTTCTCCAATGCATAACCTTTCATTCACTTCTCACTTTCGAGGAGGTTGTAGTGTTGAAATTTTATCTGGCAAAATACCAGGAGTGTATGACTCGTGAAAACTTTCTAGTTCACACATATTAAGGAAGGCATATGTTCAAGCCATCGGGGCTTCTTAGAACATATACCACGAACTTCAGGAGTAATTAACACAAGCTCAAAGTAGAGCATGGTTGACAAAGCAAAGGATACAATTTACCAAAGGCGGTATATATCCTAGGAAAGGCTCAAGGTTATTGAATATGAAGGATATTGTCGGATAAAATCCAACAAAGGATCTGGGGTGAGTATCGGTACACAACCAGAGGAAGAAGCAAGGCAAAGACATTGGATTATAGAAACAACTGAATAACTTAGAGCTCAATTGCTAAGGAATTATGATTTACAAAGCGAAGGATCAGAAGCAGACGCTCTGATCAAGGATGGATAAGTTCAATAGACTTAGGGGCACAATCGACGACAATTTAATTGGCGAGAACCGGCTCATGATTAAAACGATGTCTGAGCCGGAAGGATGAATTCTAGGATCTATTTGAGGATTGCTAGCATTCGCAACAAATCGAATCAACGGACTCAAAATGACAATGACAATGGATGTCAACAAGATTAATAGACTTATGGGATTAACCATAATGCAAGTAATCAAGAATTTCAAGAGTAATAGGATGCTCAGGATTTTCAGAAGATCGAATGCTATTTCGAGGATTGGTGACATACATGAATCAATTGGGGATGAGTGGATACTCGGTAAGTGCGAGAAATTATCCGTAGGGGTATTCAGGTGGTAAGGAACTGCAAGGCAGTAGGCATAAGTATTCTAAGAACAACAACGAATATTTCAGGGCATCTTGTAATAAAAAGAGTAGCTGGGAACTAAGTAAGAATGGTGTATGAATTTATTCATAGGGATATTTCGGTGGTAGTGAATTGCAAAAGCAATGGGCAGTCCCGAAAGAATATCGGAAAGTAACTTTGAAATCTTCATGTGTAGTCGGCGATCATCTGGACTGAAGGGGCTCTCCGGGAGAAAGCGTTTTCGAGAACCTAAAGTTAGATTTTAGAAAATCATTTAACCCGAATAGAAGAGAGATCAGAATCCCAGAGTATAGACGAGGAATAAAAGATCCTACTACCACCCAATGGCGACGTGTGCCGGTAAGACACACAGCCATGTTAGAAAAAGTTTTTGCAACGTCTAGACTCGACTTCGGCCAAGGAGTTGGGAAGGGGGATTCCTACAGGCAGTCGGCTCTGATACCAACTTGTGACGCCCCCGATTCAATCGTACACTAATCATGCACGCAAATGTGTACGATCAAGATCAGGGACTCACGGGAAGATATCACAACACAACTCTAAAACATAAATAAGTCATACAAGCATCATAATACAAGCCAGGGGCCTCGAGGGCTCGAATACAAGTGCTCAATCATAGACGAGTCAGCGGAAGCAACAATATCTAAATACAAACATAAGTTAAACAAGTTTGCCTTAAGAAGGCTAGCACAAACTGGGATACAGATCGAAAGAGGCGCAGGCCTCCTGCTTGGGATCCTCCTAACTACTCCTGGTCGTCGTCAGCGGGCTGCACGTTGTAGTAGGCACCTTCGGTGTAGTAGGAGTCGTCGTCGACGGTGGCGTCTGGCTCCTGGACTCCAGCATCTAGTTGCGACAACCAGAAAGAAAGGAAAGGGGGAAAAGGGGGGAGAAAGCAACCGTGAGTACTCATCCAAAGTACTCGCAAGCAAGGAACTACACTACATATGCCTGGTTATATGTGTAAAGGGCCATATCAGTGGACTGAACTACAGAATGCCAGAATAAGAGGGGGATAACTAATCCTGTCGAAGACAACGCTTCTGGCAGCCTCCGTCTTGCAGCATGAAGGAGAGAGTAGACTGAAGTCCTCCAAGTAGCATCGCATAGCATAATCCTACCCGGCAATCCTCTCCTCGTCGCCCTATTAGAGAGCGATCACCGGGTTGTATCTGTCACTTGGAAGGGTGTGTTTTATTTAGTATCCGGTTCTAGTTGTCATAAGGTCAAGGTAAAACTCCAAGTCGTCCTGCTACCGAAGATCACGGCTATTCGAATAGATTAACTTCCCTGTAGGGGTGCACCACATAGCCCAACACGCTTGATCCAATTTGGCCGGACACACTTTCCTGGGTCATGCCCGGCCTCGGAAGATCAACACGTCGCAGCCCCATCTAGGCACAACAAAGAGGTCAGCACGCTGGTCTAAACCTAAGCGCACAGGGGTCTGGGCCCGTCGCCCTTAGCACACCTGCACGTTGCGTACGCGGCCGGAAGCAGAACTAGCCCCCTTAATACAAGAGCAGGCTTACGTTCCAATCCGGCGCGCGCCGCTCAGTTGCTGACGTCATGAAGGCTTCGGCTGATACCACGACGTCGAGTGCCCATTTCTTTCCCGCATAGTTGGTTAGTGCGTATAGGCCACTAGCCAGACTCAGATCAAATACCAAGATCTCGTTAAGCGTGTTAAGTATCCGCGAATGCCGAACAGGGCCAGGCCCACCTGTCTCCTAGGTGGTCTCAACCTGCCATGTCGCTCCGCCACAAAGTAACAGTCGGGGGCTATCGGGAATCCAGGCCCACCTCTACCGGGATGGAGCCACCTGTCCTTTCCGCCCCCTCATCAGAATCACTTGCGGGTACTCATCGAGCTGACCCGACTTTAGTCACCATCTGTACAGTATGTATGTATGTATAGTATATACCCGTGATCACCTCCCGAGTGATCACGTCCCAATAGTATAGCAAGGCAGACTGACAAGAATGTAGGGCCAATGATGATAAACTAGCATCCTATACTAAGTATTTAGGATTGCAGGTAAGGTATCAACAGATGTAGCAACAAGGTCAGGCTATGCATCAGAATAGGATTAACGGAAAGCAGTAACATGCTACACTACTCTAATGCAAGCAGTATAGAGGAGAATAGGCGATATCTGGTGATCAGGGGGGGGGGCTTGCCTGGTTGCTCAGACAAGGAGGGGGTCGTCGGTGACGTAGTCGACCACACGGGCATCAGCATCGTCACAGGGTCTACCGGAGAGAAGAGGGGGAAGAAACAGTAAATACATAGCAAGCAAGTGCATAACAGGACAACAAGCAGAGCTAGACGTGTTCTAACGTGGTATGAGGTGATACCGGTGAGGGGGGGAAACATCCGGGAAAGTATCCCCGGTGTTCCGTGTTTTCGGACAGATGAATCGGAGGGGGAAAGTTGCGTGTTCGATATGCTAGGGATGTGTGGCGGACGAACGGGTTGCATATCCGGAATCGTCTCGTTGTTCTGAGCAACTTTCATGTTGAAAATAATTTAATCCGAGTTACAGATTAAAAGATATGATTTTCTAAAGATTTTATTAATTTCAGGAATTTAATTAATTATTTGATTTAATTCGAAAATGGATTTATGACATCAGCATGATGTCATGCTGATGTCAGCAGTCAATAGAGTTGACTGGTCAACCTGACCAGTGGGTCCCACTGGTCAGTGACACATTTTAATTAAACAATTTAGTTATCCTAATTAGTATTAATTAGGGGTGGGCCCCACTGTCATTGACTACTAAATTAACTTATCAACAGATCAGGTTAATTAGGTAACTAATGTGTAATTAGTTTAATTAGTTGGTTAATTTATTTAATCACAATTAATTAAGTTAGTTATTTCTTAAATTAATTATTTTTATTTTTTATTTTGCTATTTTTTTTAAATACGTTCTGGGCATGGGCCCCATCTGTCATAGGCCCATAGGGGCCTATCGGGTTCGGGCGTGGCTGCTGGGGCGGAGCCCCGTGAGTGTGCGGGCGGTTACGGGCGCCCGATGGGGCGGACCCAGGCGCCAACGGTGGGACACTGCGGGGGCGCCAGCGAGGAGCGGCCTGGGGCCAAGCGGCACCGGGCGAGCCGGCTGGGCGCGCGGGGGCGAGCCCTTCTGCGCATGTTGGCGCAGTCAGGAGCAGGGGGTGTGTCACGCGGGGAGCACGGGCTGGGGACCCCCGGGGCACGCACGGGATGGCCGGTGCGTGGGCACGGACGCGGCTACGGAGGGTTGAGCGCAGCACGGGCGGTGGGGCGGCCTACGGCGACCGGAGCAAAAGGGGAACGGAGCGAGGGCGGACGAGGCCTCACCGGGGCCCTGTAGTTGTGCTTAAGTCGGCTCGGGGAGGGACCGGGGAGGCGGTCGGCGATGGAGGGGACGAGGCGACGACGGAGAGGACGACGACGATGGAGTCCGGCGAGGAGGATGGGGACGTCACGCGGTGGGGATGAGACGAGGTCGAGGCGGATCGTTCCGGCGGAGAGGCGGTCTGGTGGCGCTGGTCCGGTGGGGAGGCGACGTTAGCGAGGTAGGGGCAGGGCGGCGGTGCCCTCGGGGGCGTGCGGCAGAGGGGTGGGAAGGGGGCGCTCGTCGATTGGGGGAGGGGGCGCTCGTCTGTGATCCAGATCGGGACGAGGAGAGGAGAGACGTGGGGAGTGGGGGAGTGGGTTAGGGTTCGGTGTCCCCTGGGGGTTAGTAGGTGAGGTGGGATGGGCCGGTCCGGCCGGGCCAGCCTGTAGCTAGCTGGGCCATTCGGCCCAGGGAGAGGGGTTCTTTTCTTTTGTCTCTTGTCTTCTTTTTTTTAGTTTTGTTTTCTGTTTTTTTAACCTTTGTATTTTCTTTCATTATTTCTTTTCTGTTTTAATTCATTTAAAAGTATTTAGGCATTTTATAAAATTGTGTTTACTTCACCAGAATATCTGATGCAATAATTGACATAGCCCGAACAGTTTTATTTTAATATTTGAAAACTTTTGTTGTTTGACTTATTTAGGATTTAAATTTGAAACGGTTTTGAATTAACCCGAGATTAATTATAGTGACAGAGGTGACGTGCCATCATTAACGTGAGATTACTATAGCATGATTATCTGGGCGTCACACTACGGTGCCCTAGTAGCTGCTCCTCATGGCGCCTATCCACAATATGGTGCCGCCGTGCCTGCCTATGGCGCCTACTCGGCGATCACTGCTCATCCAGAGACGGCCCCGTCGATGGGTCTTTATGCACCATAGGCCCAAGCTGATCCGGTCGCGGCACCGTCGCCGTTTTACGTCTCGCAACTTCTGCCGGTGAAGCTCACGCCGGACAATTATTTGTCATGGCGTGCTCAGGTGTTGCCTCTTCTGCGGAGCAGCTACTTGGAGGGGTACGTTGACGGATCTATCCTGTGCCTGCCGCCGCATCATCCGGCGTACCACACATGGGTGGCCCAGGATCAGGCCATCCTTTCCGCTATCCAATCTTCGCTCACTCCGAGCGTCTCGTTGATGGCCATCTTCGCTGTTACGTCCCGGGAGGCGTGGGCGGCGCTTCATACCAGCTTAGCCTCTCAGTCTCAGGCGTGTGCTCACTCCATACGCACCGAGCTGGCCAAGACCAAACTTGGCAAGCTCAGCATCACGGACTACTTCAACAAGATGACCAGCCTCGCTGACACGTTGGCCTCCATTGGTCAGCCGCTTATTCTTGAGGAATTCACCACGCATGTGCTTAACGGTCTTGATGATGACTATGATAATCTCATTGAGAACGTCCACGGCCGCGATGATCCGCTCTCGCCTCGAGAGCTCTATGCGCGCTGCTACCTCTTGAGCACTGCGTTGGATCTCCCCGAAGAGGAGAGGATGATGCAGTAAAGTAGCGTAAGTATTTCCCTCAGTTTTTGAGAACCAAGGTATCAATCCAGTAGGAGACCACGCACAAGTCCCTCGTACCTACACAAAACGATAGCAACTCGCAACCAACACTTAGGGGTTGTCAATCCCTTCACGGTCACTTATGAGAGTGAGATCTAATAGAGATAATATTTTTGATATTTTTGATAGATAGATGCAAAGTAAAAAGTAAAGGAAAAGTAAAAAGAAAGCAAGTAAATAAAGTGATATAGATTGATATGATGAGAATAGACCCGGGGGCCATAGGTATCACTAGTGGCTTCTCTCGAGAGCATAAGTATTCTACGGTGGGTGAACAAATTACTGTTGAGCAATTGACAGAATTGAGAGTATATCTAGGCAATGATCATGTATATAGGCATCACGTCCAAAACAAGTAGATCGAAACGATTCTGCATCTACTACTATTACTCCACTCATCGACCGCTATCCAGCATGCGTCTAGAGTATTAAGTAAAAACAGAGTAACGTCGTAAGCAAGATGACATGATGTAGAGGGATAAATTCATGCAATATGATAAAAAAAACATCTTGTTATCCTCGATGGCAAAAATACAATACGTGCCTTTCAACTCTTTCTGTCACTGAGCAAGGACACCGCAAGATTGAACCCAAAGCTAAGCACTTCTCCCATTGCAAGAACTACCAATCTAGTTGGCCAAACCAAATAAGATAATTCGAAGAGACTTGCAAAGATAACTCAATCATACATAAAAGAATTCAGAGAAGAATCAAATATTTTTCATAGATAAGCTGGATCATAAACCCACAATTCATCGGTCTCAACAAACACACCGCAAAAAGAAGATTACATCGAATAGATCTCCACGAGAGATGGGGAGAACATTGTATTGAGATCCAAAAAGAGAGAAGAAGCCATCTAGCTACTAGCTATGGACCCGAAGGTCTGAAGTAAACTACTCACACTTCATCGGAGGGGCTATGGTGATGATGTAGAAGCCCTCCGTGGTAGATGCCCCCTCCGGCGGAGCTCCAGAACAGGCCCCAAGATGGGATCTCGTGGATACAGAAAGTTGCGGCGGTGGAATTAGGTTTTTGGCTCCTCTTCTGATCGTTCGGGGATACATAGGTATATATAGGAGGAAGGATTACGTCGGTGGAGCTCTAAGGGGCCCACGAGGTAGGGGGCGCGCCCAGGGGGCGCGCCCTCCACCCTCGTGACCGCCTCTGGTGCTTCTTGGAGTAGGGTCCAAGTCTCCTGGGTCACGTTCGGTTCGAAATCACGACCCGAAGGTTTCATTCTGTTTGGACTCCGTTTGATATTCTGTTTCTTCGAAATACTGAAAAAGGCAAAAAACAGCAATTCTGGGCTGGGCCTCCGGTTAATAGGTGAGTCCCAAAAATAATATAAAAATGGAAAATAAAGCCCAATATAGTCCAAAAAAGTAGATAAAGTAGCATGGAGCAATAAAAAATTATAGATGCGTTGTAGACGTATCAAGCATCCCCAAGCTTAATTCCTGCTCGTCCTCGTGTAGGTAAATGATAAAAAAGAATTTTTGATGCGGAGTGATACTTTGGCATAATTTCAATGTAAATCTTCTTAATTATGATATGAATATTCAGATCCAAAAGATTCAAGACAAAAGTTCATATTGACATAAAAATAATAATACTTCAAGCATACTAATCAAAGCAATCATGTCTTCTCAAAATAGCATGGCAAAAGAAAGTTCATCCCTACAAAATCATATAGTTAGGCTATGCTTCATTTTCGTCACACAAAGATGTTTCCAACTTCTATAACCCCGATGACAAGCCAAGCAATTGTTTCATACTTAAATAATCTCAAACTTTATCAACCTTCACGCAATACATGAGCGTGAGCCATGGATATAGCACTATGGGTGGAATTGAATATGATGATGGGGATTGTGTGGAGAAGACAAAAAAGAAGAAAGTCTCACATTGACGAGGCTAATCAACAGGCTATGGAGATGCCCATCAATTGATATCAACATGAGGAGTAGGGATTGCCATGCAACGGCTGCACTAGAGCTATGAATGCTCAACAAAAGAAAACTAGTGGGCGTGCAACCAACTTGCTTGCTCACGAAGACCTAGGGCATTTTGAGGAAGCCCATCGTAGGAATATACAAGCCAAGTTCTATAATGAAAAATTCCCACTAGTATATGAAAGTGATAACACATGAGACTCACTACATGAAAAGCATGGTGCTACTTTGAAGCATAATATATGAGACTCACCACATGAAGAACAAGGTGCTACTTTGAAGCACAAGTGTGGAAAAAGAGATAGTAGCATTGCCCTTTTTCTTTTTTTTGGGCCTTTTTTTTGGCCTTTCTTTTTTCTTTTTTTTATATGGGCAATGCTCTAATAATGATGATCATCACACTTCTATAAATTACAACACAAGGATTACAACTCGAAACTTAGAACACGATATGACTCTATATGAATGCCTCCGGCGGTGTACCGGGATGGTGCAATGAATCAAGAGTGACATGTATAAAAATAATGCTTGGTGGCTTTGCCACAAATACGATGTCAACTACAAGATCATGCAATGGCAATATGACAAAAGTAATGCATGTCATGATGATGATGGTGGAAGTTGCATGACAATATATCTTGGAATGGCTATGGAAATGCCATAATAGGTAGGTATGGTGGCTGTTTTGAGGAAGATATAAGGAGGTTTATGTGTGATAGAGCTATCGTATCACGGGGTTTGGATGCACCGGCGAAGTTTGCACCAACTCTCAAGGTGAGAAAGGGCAATGCACGGTACCAAAGAGGCTAGCAATGGCGGAAAGGTGAGAGTGTGTATAATCCATGGACTCAACATTAGTCAAAAGAACTCATATACTTATTGTTAAATTTAGAAGTCATCAAAAATTCAAGTACTACGCGCATGCTCCTAGGGGGATAGATTGGTAGGAAAAGACCATCGCTCGTCCCCGACCGCCACTCATAAGGATGCACAAGCCAGGTACACTTCATGTTTCAAATTTGTTACATAACTTTAACCATACGTGCATGCTACGTGATTTGCAAACTTCAACACAAGTCTTTCTCAAATTCATAATTACCCAACTAGCACGACTATGATATTATCACCTCCATATCTCAAAACAATTATCAAGCATCAAACTTATCTTAGTATTCAACGCACTCAAAAGAAAGTTTCACATATCTTGAACACCAAGTATATTAACATTAAGCAAATTACCATGCTATTAACGACTCTCAAAATAATCTAAGTGAAGCATGAGAGATCTAGTTTCTTTAAAACAAATCAACCACCATGCTCTACAAGATCTAAGTGAAGTACTAGAGCAAAAAATTATCACGCTCAAAAGATATAAGTGAAGCACTATGAGCAAAACTAGCAAGCTCAAAAGATATAAGCGAAGCACATAGAGTATTCTAACAAATTCCAAATCATATATGGTTCTCTCAAAAAGGTGTGTATAACAAGGATGATTATGGTAAACTAACAAGCAAAGACACAAATAATACAAGACGCTCCAAGCAAAACACATATCATGTTGGTGAATAAAAATATAGCTCCAAGTAAATTACCGATGGAAGTAGACGAAAGAGGGGATGCCTTCCGGCGCATCCCCAAGCATTGACTTTTTGGTGTCCTTGGATTATCTTGTGGGTGCCATGGGCATCCCCAAGCTTAGGCTCTTTCCACTCCTTGTTCCATAATCCATCAAAAGAATTCATCCAAAACTTGAAAACTTCACAACACAAAACTCAATAGAAATCTCGTGAGCTCCGTTAGAGAAAGAAAACAAAAGACTACTTCAAGGTACTGTAATGAACTCAATCTTTATTTGAATTGGTGTTAAACCTAATGTATTCCAACTTCTCTATGGTTTGTAAACTATTTTACTAGCCATAGATTCATCAAAATAAGCAAACAACACACGCAAAACAGAATCTGTCAAAAACAGAACAGTCTGTAGCAATCTGTAACTAACGCAAACTTCTGGAACTCTAAAAATTCCAACCAAAATAGGACGTACTGTAAAATTTGTCTATTGATCAGCAGCAAAAAGAATCAATGCAAAATCACGTTCCTGTTATTTATTGAATTTTTTCTCGTGAGCGCAAAGTTTCTGTTTTTCAGCAGAATCAAATCAACTATCATCATAGCTTATCCTATAGGTTCTACTTGGCACAAACACTAATTAAAACATAAAACCACATCCAAACAGAAGGTAGATGGATTATTTATTCCTAAACATAAGCAAAAACTAAAAACTAAAAATAAAATTGGGTTGCCTCCCAACAAGTGCTATCGTTTAACGCCCCTAGCTAGGCATAAAAGCAAGGATAGATCTAGGTATTGCCATCTTTGGTAGGCAAAATTCTTCAATGAGGCATCTACCCCCTTTAAAATTTTCTTTCTTTCTAGTAATTATCAAATTTTTAGGCACGAGATTGAAAAAATCATCCGTAGCAAATGGTTCCTTAATGATAGTAAAAAGATCGGGATGAATACTTATAGATTTAAGATCCGCATTTTCCTTACTAGACGATTCACCCTTATTTTTAGGAACATACATAAGCTTGGAAATTTTAGTGGGAGGAATAGGAGTATTCTTTATGGAAGAGAAAGCGGTTCCCAAATTGGTAATGATACCCTCAAGTTTATCGATTCGAGTAGAGTCTAGATTTATTTTTTCATCAACCATGGGTTCCTTCTCCTTAATATTTTTCAAAGTCATTCCTACCTTAGATCCATATTGAGTAATTTGATTATGAATCTTTTTATCTAGATTTTCAATGGACTCAATGGTAGCAACTTTGTTTTCAATAATTTCAAGCCTTTGCATCACATGCTCCAAAGTTAACATAGTTCCATTAACCAAAAGAGGAGGTGAGCCAAATAAATCTATTAAAGCATTATAGGAATCAAAAGTATGGCTACCCAACAAATTCCCTCCGGTAATGGTATCAAGGATATATCTATACCAAGGATTAGCACCTACATAAAAATTGCAAAGAAGAACTGAAGTGGATTGCTTCCTGGTAGATCTATTTTGAGCATTGCAAATTCTATACCAAGCATCTTTTAGATTTTCTCCCTCCCTTTGTTTAAAATTTAGCACTTCATTCTTGGGAGATAACAGAGAGGATATAAGACTAGTCATGATGACAAGCAAGCAAACTAACACACGAGCAAACAAAAGGCAAAGGGAAAAAGAGGAGGAGATTGGGAAAGAGAGGGCGAATAAAACGGCAAGGGTGAAGTGGGGGAGAGGAAAACGAGAGGAAAATGGCAAATAATGTAATGTGACAGATAGGGATTGTGATGGGTACTTGGTATGTTGACTTTTGCATACGCCTCCCCGGCAACGGCGCTAGAAATCCTTCTTGCTACCTCTTGAGCACTGCGTTGGATTTCCCCGAAGACGAGAGGATGATGCAGTAAAGTAGCGTAAGTATTTCCCTTAGTTTTTGAGAACCAAGGTATCAATCCAGTAGGAGACCACGCACAAGTCCCTCGTACCTACACAAAACGATAGCAACTCGCAACCAACGCTTAGGGGTTGTCAATCCCTTCACGGTCACTTACGAGAGTGAGATCTGATAGAGATAATATTTTTGATATTTTTGATAGATCGATGCAAAGTAAAAAGTAAAGGCAAAGTAAAAACAAAGCAAGTAAATAAAGTGATATAGATTGATATGATGAGAATAGACCCGGGAGCCATAGGTTTCACTAGTGGCTTCTCTCGAGAGCATAAGTACTCTACGGTGGGTGAACAAATTACTGTTGAGCAATTGACAGAATTGAGCATAGTTATGAGTATATCTAGGCAATGATCATGTATATAGGCATCACGTCCAAAACAAGTAGATCAAAACGATTCTGCATCTACAACTATTACTCCACTCATCGACCGCTATCCAGCATGCATCTAGAGTATTAAGTAAAAACAGAGTAAAGCCGTAAGCAAGATGACATGATGTAGAGGGATAAATTCATGCAATATGATAAAAACCCCATCTTGTTATCCTCGATGGCAACAATACAATACTTGCCTTGCAACTCTTTCTGTCACTGAGTAAGGACACCGCAAGATTGAACCCAAAGCTAAGCACTTCTCCCATTGCAAGAACTACCAATCTAGTTGGCCAAACCAAATAAGATAATTCGAAGAGACTTGCAAAGATAACTCAATCATACATAAAAGAATTCAGAGAAGAATCAAATATTTTCCATAGATAAGCTGGATCATAAACCCACAATTCATCGGTCTCAACAAACACACCGCAAAAAGAAGATTACATCGAATAGATCTCCAGGAGAGAGGGGGAGAACATTGTATTGAGATCCAAAAAGAGAGAAGAAGCCATCTAGCTACTAGCTATGGACCCGAAGGTGTGAAGTAAACTATTAACACTTCATCGGAGGGGCTATGGTGATGATGTAGAAGCCCTCCGTGGTAGATGCCCCCTCCGACGGAGCTCTGGAACAGGCCCCAAGATGGGATCTCGTGGATACAGAAAGTTGCGGCGGTGGAATTAGGTTTTTGTCTCCTCTTTTGATCGTTCGGGGATACGTAGGTATATATAGGAGGAAGGAGTACGTCGGTGGAGCTCCGAGGGGCCCACGAGGCAGGGGGGCGCGCCCAGGGGGGTGCGCCCTCCACCCTCGTGACCGCCTCTGGCGCTTCTTGGAGTAGGGTCCAAGTCTCCTGGGTCACGTTCGGTTGGAAAATCATGATCCCGAAGGTTTCATTCCGTTTGGACTCCGTTTGATATTCTGTTTCTTCGAAATACTGAAAAAGGCAAAAAACATCAATTCTGGGCTGGGCCTCCGGTTAATAGGTTAGTCCCAAAAATAATATAAAACTGAAAATAAAGCCCAATATAGTCCAAAGCAGTAGATAAAGTAGCATGGAGCAATGAAAAATTATAGATACGTTGGAGACGTATCACGCACCTCCTCGGGCGTGAACAATGCATCAAGGTGCGTCGTGTCTCCCCGATCTTAGTCCCTGCCAATGCCGCGACTTGCAGTAAACCTCAGAAGCCGTCACCACCTGATGGAAAACCGGCGCACTCACCGCAGCAGGCCCTGCGAGGTGCCGCACCATCCATTACCGGTGGAAGCCGCCCGGTCGCTTACTATCCCTGCTGCGACGCTCAGCAGGCTTGCCAGTTGTGTGGCCTTGAGCGCCATATTTCCTCCTGCTGTCATCGATGCTACAAGCAAGATTTCCTTGGCCTGGGTACCAATGGCAAAGGGAATGACAAGTAGGCTGCTACAGCGGTGGCGGGCCATGAGCACGGGCGCACTCCATCCTACTCCATCGATCCCGCATGGTAAATGGACACGGGAACTACCAACCACCTGACAAGTGAGATGGGAAAGCTCTCCACCCATGAGCCATATCGTGGTCATGATCAGGTTCGCACCACCAACGGAGCGGGTATGCGCATCTCACATGTTGGTCAGACCTCACTTCTTGCACACAATTTCAGAAAACTGCAACTTTCCAATGTTATTTGAGTTCCTTCTGCTATGCGTAGATTGTTGTCTATTCCTCAACTTACTCGTGATAATAATGTCCTTGCTGAGTTTCATCCTTTTAGTTTCTTCATCCAGGATCGGGACACGAGGGCCGTTCTGCTTAGCGGTCGTCTTCGCCATGGCCTGTACGCACTTGACGCGCCGCCTGCACCTCCTGCTCAGCATTCTCCCCGGGCGTTCAGTGGTGTTCGTGTGTCGCCTACGCACTGGCATGCGCACCTTGGTCACCCTGCTGCTCCAATGGTTCGCCATGTTCTTCATCATCATGAACTTCCAGTTGTGTCCAATAAAATTGCTGAAACTATCTGTGATGCCTATCAGCAAGGCAAGAGTCACCAACTTTCTTTTTCGGAGTCTAGTCATGTGGTTAAATATCCTCTTGAGCTTGTGTTTTCTGATGTATGGGGTCATGCCCAAACTTCTGTTAGTGGCCACAATTATTATGTCAGCTTTATTGATGCTTATAGTTGGTTTACCTAACTTTATCTTATTAAGCATAAATCTGACGTGTTTGATATTTTTATTCAGTTTCAAGCACATGTTGAGCGTCTCCTTAAGCATAAGATTCTTCATGTTCAATCCGACTGGGGGGTGAATATCACAACCTCAATTCATTTTTTAATAAGCTTGGGATCTCACATCGTGTGTCTTGCCCTCATACACATCAACAAAATGGCACCGCTGAACGGAAGCATCGTCATCTTGTAGAAACTGGCCTTACTTTGCTAGCTCATGCCTCCGTTCTGTTTCAGTTTTGGAGTGATGCTTTTTCCACAGCCTATTTCTTCATAAATAGGCTTCCCTCACGCCTTCTCAAGATGAAAACTCCTATTGAACTCTTGCTCAATGAAATCCCTGATTACACGTTCCTTAAAGTGTTTGGATGCGCATGTTGACCTCACCTTCGTCCGTATAACAAGCATAAGCTAGAGTTTCAGTCTAAATAGTGTGTTTTTCTTGGGTATAGTTCCCTTCATAAAGGGTACAAGTGCCTGCATGTTCCCACAAATCGTGTTTACATATCTCGTGATGTCGTATTTGATGAGAATGTGTTCCCTTTTTCTGCACTTCCGAACAACTCTATCACTTCTACACCATCTTTGCACTCGAATATACCCTCGCCTGATCAGTTTGTGGATGTTGCATATGCTCCTGCGCTGCTTCCTAATCATGTTGTAGGTATTGGACGCGGCGCTCGCCTTGAGCTTCTTGATGATCAGGTGACGGACGACGCTTGATGTCTACTACACAACCTTCTTCTTGTAGACGTTGTTGGGCCTGCAAGTGCACAAGTTTGTAGGACAGTAGTAAATTTCCCTCAAGTGGATGACCTAAGGTTTATCAATCCGTGGGAGGCGTGGGATGAAGATGGTCTCTCTCAAGCAACCCTCCAACCAAATAACAAAGAGTCTCTTGTGTTCCCAACACACCCAATACAATGGTAAATTGTATAGGTGCACTAGTTCAACGAAGCGATGGTGATACAAGTGCAATATGGATGGTAGATAAGGTTTTTGTAATCTGAAAATATAAAAATAGCAAGGTAACTAATGATAAAAGTGAGCGTAAACGGTATTGCAATGGTAGGAAACAAGGCATAGGGTTCGTACTTTCACTAGTGCAAGTTCTCTCAACAATAATAACATAATTGGATCATATAACTATCCCTCAACATGCAACAAAGAGTCACTCCAAAGCCACTAATAGCGGAGAACAAACGAAGAGATTATGGTAGGGTATGAAACCACCTCAAAGTTATTCTTTCGGATCGATCTATTCAAGAGTTCGTACTAGAATAACACCTTAAGACACAAATCAACCAAAACCCTAATGTCACCTAGATACTCCATTGTCACCTCAAGTATCCGTGGGCATGATTATATGATATGCATCACACAATCTCAGATTTCATCTATCCAACCAACACAAAGTACTTCAAAGAGTGCCCCAAAGTTTCTACCGGAGAGTGAAGACGAAAAGGTGTCCCAGCCCCTATGCATAGAGTCATGGGCGGAACCCACAAGTTGATCACCAAAATATACATCAAGTGGATCACGTGATATCCCATTGTCACCACAGATAAGCACGGAAAGACATACATCAAGTGTTCTCAAATCCTTAAAGAATCAATCCGATAAGATAACTTCAAGAGGAAAACTCAATTCATCACAAGAGAGTAGAGGGGGAGAAACATCATAAGATCCAACTATAATAGCAAAGCTTGCTATACATCAAGATCGTGCCATAGAGAGAACACGAGAGAGAGAGAGAGAGAGAGAGAGAGAGAGAGAGATCAAACACATAGCTACTGGTACATACCCTCGGCCCCGAGGGTGAACTACTCCCTCCTCGTCATGGATAGCGCCGGGATGATGAAGATGGCCACCGGTGATGGGTTCCCCCTCCGGCAGGGTGCCGGAACAGACTCCCGAGAGGTTTTTGGTGGCTACAGAGGCTTGCGGCGGCGGAACTCCCGATCAATCTTGTTCTTTGAAGGTTTTAGGGTATGTGGACTTATATAGGCGAAAGAAGTCGGTCGGGGGAGCCTCGAGAGGCCCACGAGACAGGGGGGCGCGCCCAGTAGGGGGGGCGCGCCCCCCACCCTCGTGGCCACCTCGAAGCTTCCTTTACTTCAACTCCTAGTCTCCCGGATCATGTTCGTTCCAAAAATCACGCTCCCGAAGGTTTCATTCCGTTTGGGCTCTGTTTGATATTCCTTTTCTTCGAAACACTGAAATAGGCAATAAAAGAGCAATATGGGTTGGTACTCCGGTTAATAGGTTAGTCCCAAAAGTAATATAAAAGTACATAATAAAGCCCGTAACCATTCAAAACAGATAATATAATAGCATGAATGCTTCATAAATTATAGATACGTTGGAGAAGTATCAACGCTCATGAACGGGACATCGACCCCATGCATGAGCCATGCATGGCGGGTCCTGCCCGCCAGCCCACTACCGGCGCACCCGTGGCAGCTGCACCCGCAGCTGCACCGCAGGCAACTGCTTCGCCCGGCCCAGTGGCCGCCTCGCCTCACCTGGTGGCCGTCTCGCCCGGCCCGATGGCCGCCTCACCTGCCCCGACGATCGCCTCGCCTGGCCCAGCGCCTGAACTGGCCGCTCCCGCCCCGACTTCACCTGGCCTGACGCCTCCTGGCTCCCCGTCGCCAGGGGTCTCTACGTCTGACTCTGGGTCGCCGTCCTCTTTGCCAACTACACCAAGCTCGGCAACATGTCTCTCGCCTGAGTCGGGTCCGGCGCTGTCAGCACCTGCTGTTGCGGTTGCTCTTCGCCCTCGCACACACAGTCAGTCTGGGATTTTTTGTCCTAAGTAATGCAAAGATGGCACTGTTGCATGGATTGCTGCTTGTATGGCTCATTATGTTGCTGATCCGACAGCCGAGCCTCGCCATTTTGAGGTTGCTCTAGGTATTCCTCACTGGCGTGCTGCGATGGAGCAGGAGTTTCAGGCCTTGTTGAAGAACGATACTTGGCGATTGTTTCCTCCTGTTTCGGGTGTTAACATTATTGATTCCAAGAGGGTCTTTAAGGTGAAGAAACATGCTGATGGTTCTGTGGAGCGCTACAAGGCATGGTTAGTTGCCAAGGGATTCAAACAAAGGTATGGTCTTGATTATGAAGACACGTTCAGTCCAGTTATCAAGCCTACGACCATTCGTTTGCTGCTCTCTCTTGTTGTTACTCGAGGGTGGTTTCTTTGTCAACTTGATGTGCAGAATGCTTTCCTGCATGGAGTCTTGGAGGAGGGATATGCTGTGTTCTTTGGTTCTAACTTGATCGCCTGGAATGCTCGGAAGCAAGCTACAGTATCTTGTAGCAGCACTGAAGTTGAGTACAAGGCAGTTGCTGATATCACAGCTGAGATTATATGGGTACAATCCTTATTGCGAGAGTTGATAGTCTCTCCGAGTCAGCCTCCAGTCCTTTGCTGTGACAACATCGATGCTACATACCTTTCATCTAATCCGGTATTCCATGCCCGAACGAAACACATTGAGGTTGCTTATCACTTTGTTCGGGTATGTGTCGCACAGAAGCTACTACATATCAAATTTATCTCCAAAGATCAACTTGCTGACATCTTCACGAAGCCTCTTCCACAGCCACAGTTTGTAGGTTGTAGACGCAATCTTAACTTACTTTGTACTTCAGGCCATAGTTAAGATTGAAGGAGGGTGTTACACTGTATATATGTAGACTCTGTATACATCTTGCATTGTACCTCTTGGTACCTCTATATATATGAGATAGCCACATCGGTTTAGGGTGTCGTGCAGTTTCCCAACCATATGTTTTACACTTTTCACATGAGAGTTCGGATAAACAATGTATGGCCAAATGTCAGACATATGACATTAGGATTGGTAGGCATGCAAATTTGTATTGAACTATGCACCAAGTACACGGTGTAGATTTAATTACTACTATTCATCCATTGGCAATCCAATCGTAGCTACGGAATGTTAGAAGCAAAGCGGGAGAGCGACGAGTCAACATCACCACGGTGGTCAGCCGGAAGACGTTGGTGCCATAGGATTGCGTCATCACGGTATAGGCGCCGCACATGCTGGAGAAATGGGGTATCTCCATTAGTTTTGGTGCTTCCAAAGCCACCAGTAGCACAACAGTAGGAAAGTTGGCGGAGTCCGTGCAGGAACAATCGTGACGGTAGGCACATCATGGGGGTAATGCAGCGTCGACTACACCTCGAGGTGGACCGAGAGAATCCCATAACCGGGCGGCGAAGGGGCGACGAATAGAAGGTGATCAGCAGTCTGGGGGGCATTGCCGCAGATGGACAGCTGCAATCCTCCACAGCAAGGATGCCGTTTTAGAGAAGGACATCACGAGTCTGAACGCGGCGGCGGCAAAGGAGCCACCCGAAGAACTTCACCCTAGCCGCCGACGGTAAACTTGTTGTGAAGGATTCTTTTCTAGAAAAAGCGCATGATGACAATCAGATAATACAGATGAACGTGTTTCCATATATCTTGCAAGATGCTAGTAAACTCCTTATGTTTGCGTCCACAAAGAGCTACTTTCTCGCTAAACTAAGGGCATCTCCAACATTGATTCTCAAACCGGACACCATATCAGTTCGCGGACTGTTGGGGGCCATTCTGTGAACACTGATGCATGAGAGGGCCATCCAAAGCTGCCTGTAAATGTCTAGTCACATTCGGAACGAATTTTAACAAAAGTATACAAATTTGATGCCAACTTAAACAAAGTGATGTTTTTCATAGAAACTTGGATAATTTTTACATAAAACCGGACGATATTTCCTTGGGTGAACTTAAAAAACGCCATGCTACCCTATAATTGACGGTGACCTCATATACCATCCTGGGCAGGCCGGTGGCACCTCCGTCGTCGTCGTCGGGCTTTAGGCGCAGTACTGCACGGGGTCGCGGCAGGGCTTCCCTGCCACCCCCTAGCACTTCTAGCGCCGCGCACATTGCGGCTACGACCACCACGGAGGTGGGCGGTGGGACTTGCTGGAGGCGGCTGCAGCGACGATCTCATGGAGGGACCACTCCTTCGTACTTCGCCATCTCCTCGTCGAGGCGGCGGAGATAGCGCTTCCTCGTCTCCGCTGTTGTCTTTGACCGATCGAGGGCCCAGACGGTTGCAAGCCCTGGGTCCGCAAGGATTTATGGTGGCGGCACGTTGGAGTCCGCGAACTCCGCCCAGCGCGTGGCGTTGCGCCTGTCTCATCGCCGCCGTTTCCTGTCCACGTAGCTCACCACCATCGTGACACTCTGGGAGAACGAGCAGCCGCAGAGCCCCCTGGTTTGCTTTCGGTTTGCTGAAAAAAGGACGTTCAGACCAGCCCACAGACGGATACACGTCTGGATCGTGTGGTCAGAGGGATGCGGACAATTCGAGGGTCCATGTTGAAGATGATCTAATATAAGCGCTTAAGCGCTTTAGATCACTACTTGGAGTACTATAATAAACTTGTCCGTTTGCAGCAGCGATATGCACTCTCCGTGTAGGCCTTTCTTGTCGTTGTCCTGAAACAGTCGAAGAAATCATTTAACGCGCGGAGAAATTACCATAAGACAGGTCGCTTGCTGGATTGTGTTTACCGCTTTTCCTTCAGCAGTACTCCCCGCGTAAGCCAGCGGTTATACGTTAGATGTCGTTTTCTCACCAGTCAACACGGTCGGGTGACCACGCGATGCACCTTCCTTCCACTGCAAGAAAGGCGTGTGACTGGCCCGTGTTTTGACCGTGTCGCCGTGCAATTTATGAACCCTTTCTTACTACTTCCTCTCTCTCAGTTTACAATGCATGCGCGTACCACTAGGTCATCAATTTGACCAACCTAATACAAGTAATATATTACAAAAAATATATCAATATAAACTTTAGATGTTCTATTTTTAAAAGATATAATTTTTGTGTTATATAGTTTATATTAGGATGGTCAAATTGGCAACCTAGGTATACGCGTAGGACTTGTAAACTTAGACGGAGGGAGTACTAGAACAATGCGATTATGTCTGACTATTAATTACGTTATCTCTACTTCTAATGACTGAGTTGGTAGGATTGCGTCCACGGTTTATTTTCGTCAGGTTTATTTTCGTCTGGTTTATTTTTGTTTGGTTTAATTTGGTCTCTTCTTCCATCATCATATCCTCACGTTGATTTTTTTCACCCTCCCAATAAAAACTTTCTTAACATTTACAAACTTTCCCAATAAAAACTTTCTTAACATTTACAAACTTTCCTAACCAGACACCGTCACAAACGGGCAGGTACAGAAATCACATTACAAACATTAAAACCCTATTTTCATGAAAATCAATTCAAAATCCTAACTTTCCTAACGCATCGATTCTTACCTTTCCTATGTACCTCATTGGTGCCCCATCGATGCCCCCTCCCACCAAATGTAAGTTCTTTCATCCCCTCGCACGATCCCCTCGAACCACCGTCAAAGTAAGGAAACACCCAGCGCCTTTGTTCCAAATCATGCCATTTTAGTCAACGCCAAGCTGCTCATGGCCGGGGACGTCGTCGTCTTCATGCGCCGCGCCGACGGGGAGCTGCTCGCCGGGATCCGCCGCGCGCCCAGGTACCCCGCCGTCTCCCAGCAGGCGTCCGAGGGCGCCGAGCGCCGGCCACGCAACGCGCGCGCGGGTCCCGCCCGAGGAGGTGGACGAGGCCGTGCGGCTCGCGGCAGAGGGCACGCTCTTCACCGTCACCTACTACCCGCGCCAGGGCGCCGGGGAGTTCGTCGTGCCCAAGCAGGAGGTGGAGGACGCGCTGATCGGCGCCTGGGCACCCGGCGTGCAGGTGCGCATGAAGTTCCTCGACGCCGAGGAGCGCCGCTCTGAGTGGAACAACGGCGCCGTCAAGGCCGTCGAGTCGTCGACCCCTCCATCTGGCGCATGCTCGAGGTACATCTTGCGTCCATACATCCATCTCTCCAGTCAATCCATCCGATCATTGCGATAATTGTCTGGTTGATCGATGGAGTCCACCTCTGTTTGGTTCAGGCATGCTTGCTTCAATTTGTTTGCTCTGCCATTCAGTATGGAGTAGCCCTAGATGTTCACCATGCTAGCGACTCGCCCGTCAAACCGCAGAGATCCCTCGCATGGAGTAGCCCTAGATGTTCTAGGCCACCACCGCCAATCCGGCGAGCCTACGCTGCGACCGTTCATGGCGCCTGGGGGCAATGAACTGGCATTGCGGTCATGGAGGGGAGGCTCAGGAGCAAGGCGACGCTGGCTGGTAGAGGAATTCGAAGGAGCCAGGCCGCCCTGGCGATCACCTTGACTGCTGCGTCGTGCACCAACTAACGGCAGTGTCCGCGGTGGTGAAGAAGCATACACGGCGAGGCTAATATAAGGTATACCTTGGAGGACGCAACCCCCTGTCGTCAACACGTCATGGCCCGAATCGCCTGGAGGCCGCAACCCCTGCCTGTGCTCCAGATTCACAGTGTGTCCTGACGAACGAGGCGGCAATCTCTGAATTGAATAATTGATCGTCCATCCCGTTCTACCGCTGATTCGCTCGGTGCCACCTCTGTGGTACTCTTGACTGCTTTCACATATCCCCACAAGGTATAGTACGTGGTATCCCACCCCATGTCATGTAATTGCATTCTGAAGCAATTAGTACATAGGAGTCAACCCATAGGACAAGGAGGACCCGGTTATAGAGTTTTTTAAGGGAGGGTGTGCCGTGTACGGGAGCATATCTGTTAGTTTGTATCATATGTTTAACAATTTCGGAAATTTTTGTAGTATAAAAATCTCAATAGTGAGGATACATTGCTGAACGTGATGTGATGTATATGATTTAGTTTATCATTAGTTGTTCTCCTTGCCACTACCCACTAAATTTCAGATCTGCCTTCAACTTCTAATGGTAAATTTTCAATTAATTTTAGTCGGCTCAAAAGGCTTCAAGCTTCTTTGTCCATTATTTCCTGTTCAACTTTAAGAAACCTTTCAGTTTGTTTTGTTTCACTTACTTTACTATTCCTTCTTAATAAACTCACCAGGTACTGTATATATCTCTCCCTGGTCACAGTGGGATGGCTAATAATTTCATGCACAACACCACAATAGCAGATATTCGGAGATTTGGAATTGTTTTGCTGTTTTCTTTCTATGAAAGATAAGCATGAATGCAGCGATGGCAAACCTAAACATCGTTGCCAATTTTCTCTTTCACAGAATAGGATGAATGTCACGGCAGCAGCTGCAAACTCCAAGAACGTTATTGTCATGGGGGGCACCAGTTTCAATTGTGTCTTCTTGCAAGCTCCTTGTCAATGAGAGGCACAAGGTCAGTCTGTACTCTGTAGAAACATTTGTGATGCAGTGATTCTTCTCTTATGCTAACTAATACATTGATTATGTCCTATGATTCTCTAGGAGCACTAAGAAATTATATGTTTTCTTAAGGGTCACATCACACGAGGAAACTCTCACCCACAGCCATGAAATTTCCAATTGAATCAAATGCAAATTATACATAGTGCTCTTCCAAGCCACAGTTCAACCCCCACTTCTTGCCGCTCGCCTTCAGCCCCAGCAAGACGATTAAATATTTTACCTCAATCCATATATCAGATCTCGTGCTCAAGAAGACGATGGTGAAGAGCATGATAATGATCCAAATGTATGTTAACAATTGGTCCAGTTTAGAAATCTAAACAGGAAAGCTGAGGGGCCATTTAGTTTATACCCAGGCCCACCTCGCCAGAGATGGTGCGTGCAGATATTTTGGCGAATGATTCCCATGCCCCTGTTTCGCCTGTCCGTGGACGCAGAATGAAAGCAGCGACCAGTTTTTTTTGGCATGACTCCTATAATTGGGTTTCAATCCAAACAGTACCCAGTCAATGCCGAACTTCTTACTCAATATGACTCCTCAGGTTTCATTTGTTGGGGAGGCAGACAGAAACAACGATAACTAATATTTTTTCTTTTCACTCACAATAATATTGTCATCGGATACAATTGCTATCAGGTTAGTGTTTTGTGAGCTTTCATCATGTCCCTTTATGGAACTTTTAAATGTTGATTATCATTTATCACTGCTGCTACTTTATGCAGAGTATTGATGTTTGTACTGAAGGAAGTCCAAAAGTCTTATCGATGCAGGCAAGACACTTGATATGACAAATTTCAAGTGGAAACGAACAAATATTATGCTTGTTCATCGCTTGATGTCTACCCTGACTATTCTTTCATTTGAAACTCGCTAATAACAAGTTTTTACTCTGCTGTTAAAACTGATGTTGCTAATTCGGTTCATAAAATTATTGTCGTTATAATTTGGCGATGTAATACTTTGCCATAAGCCAATATAAAATTATGAAGCATTGCTATAACTTCCAACGTGGTGCTAGAGCATTATATATGAATGTACTTAGTTAAAGGCCATCCAAAGATACACATTTGCAAGGAAACTGCACAATGTCAATACGAATATGAAAGATAATTGGATAAATAATTTTGAAATCTGATCTTTTTCTGATGATAACACAACTTACGCTAATTTCCATAATGAACAGAGAATAGAAAAAGTGTTGTTGCGGCCATGACTTGAATAACAAACCAAATTCACAAGGTCGGTACTGGACTATTGGTAATATATATTCTTTTGGCAGGGATTTAGAAATACTTCACATCTCTTTTTAGTGGATTTTGTGATAGGAGTGAGAGTTGAGAGTGAGCGGGTTGGAGGCTGTGGTTGATTTGTTCAGTTACGAATGTGAGCGGAATATTTTCCCTACTTAAGAAAAAGTGGCAAATTGGATAAGGCAGACATATTTTTTGATCAGGTCATACAATATATTTTTTAGGATAGAAGGGTAAATGCATTAGTTTGTTGTTTTAATAGTTAATAACAGACACTGTGGCGTATTAGTTGCATCCCCAACAACAGCCATCATATTTTTGTTTTGTGGTAATGCATGACATTCAACTGTATGTTACAACATGGCAATGCCTCATGAGACATCGAATTTGCCTTCTTTGCTTGGGGTCGTCATGGGCGGCGCACGCCTCCTCCGCCTTGATGGTCGTGGCGGATCGGCACGAACACGGGAGGAGGGGATCATGGCGGAGAGCAAGCGGTTGGTGGGGGCACTCCTCCTTGGTGGTCCGTGGGGAAGTATGGTATGAAGGGAAGAGGGCGCCAGGACGAAAGTGAGGTGAGTCTCATCCGGTTATAAAGTAGAGGGCTCCAGCGAGAAATATTAGGCTATGGTGGGAAACTGAGCTGGAAGGAGAGAGGGTCCGACATGAGGGAAGGGTGCCTCATGGTGTGGGGTTTTGTGTTGTGTTGGGACCGCGTGTTGGAAATAACATGGCGGATAGTTCGGACAACGACATTGCTCCCCATATATGAGATGGATTTGGGGCAGCCTGTACTAAACCCGGGCAAACGTCGGGCCGGGCCGGGTTTCGGGCCGGGCTTGTAAAAGCCCGACCTTCATTTCTCAAGCCCGAGCCCAGCCCGAAGCCTAAAATACTCCCTGTTTTCAAGCCCGAGCCCGGCCCAAAATCAAGCCCGAAGCCCGAAAGCCAGGCCCGAATGCTGTTTTTTAGTACGCGCACGTGCAAGCCCGGCCTGAAATACAGAAAAATTGAAGCTCGAGCCCGGCCCGAATTATCTTTCGGGCTGCAAAACAAAGCCCGAGCCTGGCCTGAATGTCAAGCCCGACCTGGCCCAGCCCGGGTCGTCGGGCCGGGCTGCCCATGCCCGGGTTTAGCCCGGACTGTCCAGTCGGTTGAGTTTTGAGACCGTTGGGCGCCCATTTGAAGTCCGAACATGCCCGGACGTACGAGGAAGAAATGAGCTTCGACCATAGAGGTGACATTAATCATTTATTTGATTCATTTATATACATTATAGCCCGTAGCAACGCACGGGCATTCTACTAGTATGTTGATTAGAAGTTCGGTAAGTAAATTAAAATGAAATTGGTTCAGAAGGTACGTAAATTAATGTGATTGATTATCGTATACATAGAAGGTTGGGCGAAGGGGCGGTAGGAAGAAAGATGAAATGAGAACCTTACGTTGTTTTTAGGTAGTAGAGATAGAGATAACAAGCTAACCACATTCATGCTACTAGTCGTGTGTTTCACATTAAAATTTTACTGCTATTTCCACAGTAGTTTTGCAAACCTTTGTGTTATAGAGTGGCCTGCTTATATCATATCAGGGCATGACACCGCATCCGTCCTGAACACGAATACGGGAGCCAGTCATCCAATGATATCCACATATATTTTTAAAATAAATTTAAACAAACTGGATAAATTACATGCAAATCGAATAATTTTTATATAACCAAAGCACATTTAATATCTTTCGGACATTTTTTTAACTAAAGCATACTCTAACCTAGTATAAATGATCCGCCGACGCCCATTCCCCATGTCTGGCCGGCCAAGAGCCCCGCAAAATGAAGCTCCAGCTCCGCCACCGCAGCCTACAAGTGGCTAATCGGCTGACGAGGATGAGCCCACCAAGCTTAGCTTCAGTGGGAGGGAGAGACCTGTCGGCGCCCTCCCACACTCTACTCTGCCTCGCCGCCGCCGCCCGCGAACATGTCGGCGTCATCGTCGTGGCGCCGTGCCGCGGCCGTGGCGAAGTTGCCAACCTCCTCGCTATCGTCGTTGTCAGGCCTGTAAACTTCATCCGACGCCTCGTCCATCTCCTTGTAGGCGGTCTCTAAATCCTCCTGATACTGGCGGTAGCACTAGCGATCACGGCGGAGCGGTAGGACTGGAGCAACGCCTCTTTCTTGCCAATGTCCATGTACGACGCGATGGCCATGACGACAATGAGTAGTTCCTCCGCGCGTCGGTGCTTGTCGAGGAGGCGGCAGTTGTAGGCCTGGTCAACCTGCGCCTGCCGGAACGCGGCCTCCCGCTCCCAGCACCATGTCTGTGTAGTGAGCACGAGCCTCGCCCATGGTGATGCCGGCATGGGCCAGCGAGGACGATGTTGCCAGCTCGTCATCTGCCGCCTCTGTCATTGGCGTGTCTGCAATGCCAGCCTCCAGTGAGCTCATTTGTCTGGTGGCTTGCCAGCCGGCCGCAATGGCGGCTATCTCCTCCATCGGACGAGAGACGTCCAACAAGGCTTTTGAGCTCGAGGAGGCCATGGCGGGTGTGGTGTGGAGTGGAGATAGAGAGCGGAGGAGGGTGGGTGGATGCGGCCGTGTTGCCGGACTTGGGTTTAAATAGAGGGCGGAGGGCAGGCCAGGCGGCGAGGTCCTTAATGGTGTGCAGCAGATGGACGGACGGGTGGCGCCGGAGTAGATTCCTTGGCAGCCGCGTATGTTTAATGGAGGAAGGCAGATGGACTAGTGCAGTTTGAGTGTTGAGAGACGTCGCGTGCACCGGGAAGCGGCGACACTCTTAGTCAGCGCGCCGCTTCAATGCCGTCTCCAGTGAGAGGTCGCGTACGCTCTCGGCCGGCATGAATGCGGCACTGGCGCTCTAAAGTGGTGCCGACCAGCATCGGTGGGAAACCGCACGGGTAAAGGAGAGGGTTTTTGGGTGGGCCTTGTTTGCCAGTAGCGGACGTGGCAGCGGTCCGGACGGACGCAAAGGCTTGTTGACAAAAGTGTGTCTCGATCGTCGAACGGACCTATATAGGACCGCGTTGGATGACAAAACACGTCTGAACCACATGATCTATACGATTGCTGGCGGTTTGAGGGTCAGCGTTGAAGATGCCCTGAAGCCTCATAGTTGATAATTAGTAGAATATTTACTTCACAAAAATATGAGACATCAACACTATGTTACTGACGGTGCATTTCTACACACTCTAATTCTCATGAGAGCAGATGTGTTGAATGCAACTTCCTTACAACATGTACTGGATACCTATTGTGCAAGTTTAGGACAAATGGTGAGTCTGGCTAAGTCTAGCATATTCTTTAGTCCCAATACCAGTGTTGTTTCAAAAGCAAAAATTAGTCAAATTCTTCATATTGATACAGAAGCTTTATCAGATAAATATCTTGGGCTACCAGCTATTGTTGGAGCTGATAAAAGTGATTGTTTTAGGCATTTCATTGACAGAATTAAAGCACGATTGATAGGATGGATGGAAAAACAACTTTCTGTTGGGGGTAAAGAGATATTATTAAAAGCTGTGGCACAAGCTATCCCAGTTTTTGCTATGTTGGTATTTAGTCTTCCCAAGGGGATTTGCAAAGAGATCACGGATATTGTTGCTCAGTTCTGGTGGGGTGATGATGAAGAGCATAGAAAAATGCACTGGATGGCATGGTGGAAATTATGCATCCCAAAGAGTGAAGGAGGCATGGGTTTTCGTGATCTATACTCTTTTAACTTAGCTATGTTAGCTAAAAAATGCTGGAGACTCATTACTGACCCAGATTCTTTAGTTGCAAGAGTTTTGAAGGCCAAATATTACCCCAATGGGAGTATACTGGGTGCTACCCCAAAAAATGGTTCATCTTTTACATGGCAAAGTATACTAAAGGGTCTTGATACTTTTAAGAGAGGATATATTTGGAGGATTGGTACAGGTGAAGAGGTAAACATATGGAGGGACCCTTGGATCCCTTCGAGTTCTGACATGAAGGTCATCACACCGAAAGGCCAATCAATACTTACTAGAGTTTGTGAGCTTATTGACCCAGTGTCCGGTGAATGGGATGAAGAGCTTCTTGAAAATATTTTTTACCCCGTAGATGTTAGAAGGATTCTCCAAAACCCTATTAACTTCCAAGCTTTTGACGATTTCATTGCATGGCAGCCAAACAGAACGAGTACCTTTTCTGTCAAAACTGCTTATCATTTGCAATGGATGCACACTTATAGGGCACATGCAAATATAATGGAACGGCCGAGTGGATCCACGTCTCTGGCAGTTTGGAATACTCTTTGGAAATTACCGGTTCCACGTAAAATCCAGATTTTCTGTTGGAGAATTTTACGAGGGATTCTTCCTCTTAAAGCTATCCTGACCAATAGGCATGTTGGCTCTAATGGCGCATGCCCGATCTGCCACCAGGGCGCGGAAGATATTCGGCACCTCCTGTTCCAGTGTGTGAACGCGAGGGACTTGTGGAGGCGTCTAGGAATGTCGGACCTCATAGATAAATCCTTGCCGGTGGACAGGTCGGGATCTATTATTTTTGAGCATCTGCTATCACTTCCGGATGATCATCTAAGTATACACCCAAGTGTGAACTTCAAACAAGCATTAGCAGTAGGAGGATGGTATCTTTGGTGGGTTCGGAGACAACTGACACATAATGAACCTGTACCGCCGAGTTGGAGATGGCCAATATCTATTCTATCTATTGCAAGAAACTTCCAGAATGCCTCGACAAAATCATATGACATGCCTGAAACACGATGGTGCAAGCCAGACCCAAGATTCACAAAGTTAAACGTCGATGCATCTTTCTTTGCAGATGATGGCAGTGGTGCAACGGCTGCCATTCTCAGAGATGATAGGGAAAACTTCATCGCCGCGCAATGTAAATTCATCTCGGTGGCAGCTGATGCAATTACCACGGAGGCGATGGCTATGAGAGATGGACTATCATTTGCCAATTCTTTGGGATTTAACCGAATTGAAGCGGAGTCAGATTCTCTCCAAGTAATCAACTTTTGTACTGGTCATATACGATGGTGGGATGAAGCCGCAGCATTATTTGCAGAGTGCGTGGATATAAGCACTACAATTGGGAAGGTCATATTTAAACATTGTTTTCGTTCTTGTAATCAAGCAGCTCATGTGCTAGCTAACTACAGTTATTGTAATAAGTCTACTTTAAGTTGGTTAGACGAGCCACCTAACTTTGTGGTTGGTAAGCTCGTAGACGATGTAAACGTCTTTTAATTTAATAAAGCTAGCCATGATGACCTTCCCTCAAAAAAAAACACTATGTTATTGGGTTGCCCCAGTAACATTGTTATTTCTTGATTTTTTAAATATAAACACTATGGATACTTCATTTTCACGTCACCATAATTCAAGAGCACTATGTTTCTACCGTAAACAATTCAACATAATTTAAAATCCATAATTCTGCAATTCAAATTCAAACATGAAACAATGGCTTCAACATGAAACAGGGATCAAACGTAGAGCATCACTCAGTCCCATTTCTACTCCGAATAGCACCCGCTCCCATCCTTGATGCTAGAATCCGCGCACGCATTAGTTCCACATACTTTCTTTGTGTTTCACTGAGCGCACTGATGTCCATGAACATGATCTTATATTCTTGCTCCATCTTCTTTAGGCACATTTCCTCTCTAAGGACTCTCAACTTCTCTTCTTCAATTGCCACCTTGCGCTCCTCCATGGCCTTGACCTCCATCCCCCTTGATCCCTTCTCTTGCTTTTTCTCTACCTCCATCTCCTTTTTTACAGTGATCATCTCTTGGACCCCGGACTGGAACACAACACCATGTCCTCCTTTTCTCAGCTCCTTCTCAGCCTTCCTCTCCAACGGACTGTTTCTGGTGGGCGCCGCCGAGCTTGGTGTGGGACTTCGACCATCCTCATCACCAGTACCATTGACTTGGACTTGCTCTGTGTCAAACATCAGAGATGATGAATTCTTTGACCTCTTGTTGGGTGGATAACAATCATTGCTCCTCTGTTTCCTCTTCTCATTGTTCTTACCGTTGGCCTCAACTCCACAGGGTAAGTTCTCAACAGGATCCAATAATCTCATTTGCTCGCACTTGAATTTGTGGTCAGAATGCCAATGCTTTAACTGGCATTCTCGAGAACTAAATAAGAAAATAAACGTAAGACATATGCCATGAGAAGTACAGCAGCATGATATAAGAACTAGTGTAAAACATGCCCCAACAATCGTGTGCACATGTTTGAGTACTGAAGCCTATTTAAACAACAACAGTACTCCAAGAATGTGAGTTGGGACAGGAGTCAAATCATCTGCTGTTCATGAGTCTATTCAATTGACTCATCATAATGACCAACACCCAGGATATAACAAACAGCACGTTGGAAGATAAATTTTACCGTATAACTTTCCTGTGGGAATTAAAGATGAATTGAGGCGCGTTGGAAGTTTTCTACAATCAAACCAGGCATAAAAGCCACGCCATATGTATACTACCAAACAAGCAACATGGAGCGGGAGGGAGGAAGGAAGAGGAGGAGGAGATGCACCAGTATTTCATACGCCTGCACAAGCCGCACATCTTGTTGCTGGCGACGCCGCACTGCGCGCAGCGCCTCGGCTGGGCCGCCCTCTGCGGCTGCGCCGTGGGCTGCTGCTGATTCCTCCCGGGCGGCATCGCGTAGGCGGCGTGGTGGCGGTTATGGTCGTCCGGGGTGGCGAGTCCCGCGGCGTCGACGAAAAGTAGCGCGAGGCGGCGCGCGCGGCGGCAGCCGGCGATGAAGAGCACGAACCACGAAGCCGACGAACGCCGACTGGATCCCCGCCGACAAATCGTGCCCCAGCCCCGCGCCAGAGTTGCGGATCCGACCCCTGGCATCTAATCTAATATACCCGGCCAGTCCTAGGGTTAGCCAGCACGCCCGCCGAACCCGACCTCGACCAGGGCCTGGTCCCGGACCCGAACTAGAGTCAGACTCGGGTCGCTCGCGCCTCCACGCCACGTCCGAGAGTCTTTCATGGGCAATGACAGTGAAACCAACAAAAGCGGGTTTTGGGCAATGTTTGTCTCCAACGAGTTTAGTTTCTTCCTTTTATGGAGACAACATAAAAGGCTGTATTTTGTCAAAAAAAAAAACACAAAAGGCTGTAACTCACTAGCTCTAAATAAAGAAAACATATAAGGTTGTACCATTGTTGGCATTTTCCATGAAAACTCCTTGGGCAATCTTTGGCGCTCGTGTTAACTACATTTACACTACCGGTGATCTCAGTAGTTTAGTACGTGTAATCTAAGGATAGAGGTGGCACCGAAGCGAAAGGTCTCTGTCCTATCCGCATCCACCCTTTCCAACCCTCTATGTTATCGCCGGAGGATACCACAACCAAAATACCTTGTGATGGACAACGATGTGGGTGGGATGGGGGATTGCCGATCACCCATTGTGTTAGTGGCTCATGGTGAGCATGGCAACCAAGCACCTCTTCATCGGAGGATGCTACAACCTCTAGTCTCATGGTGGATGGCACTGATGGGGCTCTCGTTGTTCTCTTGTCGTGGCCGCTTACGAATGACGATGATGGAGTGGTAGTTTGGGTGATAGCCCCAAGTAGCGGTCAAGGCATGGTCTCATGCCTTTTGGTAGGTGTTGCTCGCGAATGCTACCGTTCTTCTCGGTCATGAGGCTGGCGAGTTAATGGTGCCAGTTGGACGTGTTGGCAGGGTCTGTTTTGGAGTTTTCTATTTCCGACCTTGGGTGACCTTTAGGGTGGTGGTTGTTGAATGATGGAGACACTGCAATTGTTAAGCGCGAGAAGATCCAGACAAAAGCTATGTCTAGTCGACAATCGAATCCGATGACAATGAAACATGTGGGTGTTGAGATGTTGCTGAGGTCTTCCTCCCACCTTGAACCCGGGTGAAAACCCTTAGTCCAACGCATCGGGGGGGAGGGGCTTACTTGTGATTTATGGAAGATTGGCGATGCCTATGTTGTTTCTTGGGACGCCATTGGGGGCTGCTTACCGGCTTGAAGACTCCCAGCAATGGCTTTCTCCATGTGCTAGAATCAATAGTTGCATTTTTTTTTTCTTCATGTTATATGCAACTTGCCGCTTCCCTTAGTGCACTTTGGCGCGATCTTTGTCTTGTCTTTGTTTTGGTTGAATGCATCCTTAGTTTTTTTAGCAAAGAGGCATATGTCCGGCCTTAAACGGGGGCTCTTACAGACAACCCTAACAATTCTAGTGTTCAGAAATAAAATAGTTCGATGCATGCCACAAGGCGATAGTGTTTGGAGGCTATGATAAGGCGATTTAGTGTTTGGAATATGTGCGCTTATTTGGGCTATATGGAACTGCATTAATGATATTATTTTTAGCAACATATTTTAGCACTCTTGCAGATCATCTTCAGAGCTACGGCATGGATCCGTACGTGGTCCTTACTCACTCCTACAGACTCCAGGAAGTCTTTGGTGAGAGATGGTAGCACGGGTTATATTCAACCGGTTTGGATGACGGTCTCATAATATGATAGGCGTCTAGTGTTCTAGTCCTATTTTCCTGCCAGTTGTGGCAATGAGTTTTTTTTGCTCCGTTTGCGAGCTGTAATGGAGCTAAGACTTTGTTTTTATTCGAACCTTTTATTAATAAAATGGATGCATGCATCTTTCGGATGCAGAGGTCAGGGGTGAACCGTCTTTTCCAAAAAAAGAAAAGAAAGATAAACGATAGTGTCTTCCACACAGCCCAACAAACCGCCAACTCGCGGGCAGCTCCGTAGCAGATATTGTCCCCGCTGGTGGCCCTACACAGCTCATGGCATGGAGACGGGATGCTAGTACTTTGGTCTGTCTTTGGTCTAGCCAGAAGCGAAGCCCCCATGATATTCTTAGTTGGTGTAGAGGCCAGGGTAACAAAGCTTTCAATTCCTTAGAAAAGTGCATGCACTTTCATTTCGCAACAAGTTTATAGAGATTGGGATTTTTTCCTTCTGTGGGGACACGGTGGTTAGAAGTTGAAAACCCGTTGTCTCGGCATTTACTCTCCCGTTGGCTGTTGTAACGGAGTTTTACCGGACCTCTTCCATGTGTAAGTGTTGATTTGAGGGACGGATGGCAACCGATCAACGCCAGCTAACAACCAGCATCCATCTTTTCTCGAATATGCACGGGTGTGTACATCATATATTAAAGAAGGAAAGGGATAGAAAGCCTCCACCGATCATTTACAAAAGGTGTGATTTCTCACACCCGTATGTACAACTCCACCCCACGCACGCTACTAGATTACTCATCGCCACTCATCCACCTAGCTAAGCCTGCAAACACAGACTCTACATTTCCTTTCAAGAGTCCAGACATTGACTAGCTCCTACCTTTTGCCTCAATTCTCTTTATGAGTCAACCTGTCGATGGCGAAGCACCGTCGAACACAACTGCGTTTCTATGCTTCCACAACTTCCACAGCGTCGGAAGCAGTATAGCGTGCAGATCGTTCCTTGCCACATTTCCGACCGCTTGTTTGCCACATAACCATGGCATGAGGGCATCCTGCGTAGATGGCGCCCACTCTGGCTTCCCAAGTGTCGTACATACCACCATCCAAATTGTTCTAGCGAAGACCCATGTTAGTAACACATGGTCAACTGTTTCCTCCTCTTGATCACACAGAGGCATTTATCCTGATGCGGCAGCCCCCTCCTAGCGAGCTGGTCTGACGTCCAACATCTATTTCGTAGTGCCAGCCACGCAAAGAATTTGCATTGTGACGGAGCTCGTGATTTCCAAGTTAACTCTGCAAAGGGAATGACCTCCCTTCCCCAGAACTTCGCTGCGTACACAGATCTCACAGTGAACTGTCCCATCGTCTCCCAAGACCAAACTAACCTGTCCGAGACATTTTCCACTGGTTCCCAAGCCTGTACCCTCTGCCAGAGCTGTAGGAACTGATGCAGTGCCACCATACTCACGTTGGGACCGAGGCATGCTGCCCAGGACCCATCCGTTCCCACCTGGCCAAGCATGCACGTCTGTCTAATCTGGCGTGGCACCATGTCATACACAACCGGTGCAAGCTCCTGAATCCTCATCCTGTCCAGCCACCGGTCTTCCCAAAATAAGGTATTAAGCCCATTATTTGCCATGCACCTTGTGGCCGCTTGAAAGATTTGCATCGCCTCGGGTGGCACTTTGATTTTGAATTCACTCCAGGGTTTACCGATGTCCGTCCTCCGCAACCATGGCCATTTGGCCTGCATGGACATGTCCATCCACCTTAAGTTAGGCAGTCCTAACCCTCCTGCCCATTTTGGGGCACACACGGTCTCCCATGCAACCGCACAATTGCCTCCATTAGCCTCCGCTCTCCGGCACCATAGAAAACCACGACAAATCTTGTTCATGGCCGTCAGTGTTTTGACAGGAAGGTCCAAAGCCATCATTGCATGGATGGGCATCGCACACAGAACCAGAGGCGGAGGACGGAAAAAAATTAAGGTGTGGCGAAGTCTTAAGGAAAGAATTCTTCTGATGCAAATCGCAAGAGTCAATACACATTACAACCAAAAACCAAGTACACTGAAAATCTAGGCATGTTTCAATAGGAAAACTACCTAAAACATACCGATAATGAAGCTTTCAATGGCGTCTAGAAGACCCAGGCAATGGCAATGCCCTACCTTCATTCTGAAAATCTTGCTTAATTTTACCAAGATCTATACTTTTGAAGATCTCTCGCTCAATGTAACAAACCATCAAGTCATTAAGCCAACCATCGGTCATCTTGCTGTGCAACTCAGTCTTGATAATTTTCATTGATGAGAAGGCCCTTTCAACAGTTGCCGTCGCTACCGGTAGTAGCAATGCCAATTCAATGAGGCGATAAACAGTAGGAAACATGACATGCCTTTCAAGTTCAACCATCATTTTAGCTAGGCTTGCAATATCATGACAAGCTCTAAAGTCTTCAATTCTTCTCATATGGATAATGAATAGATCAAGGTTATCTTCTATATGTTCACGTTCATAGTCAGAGAAATCATCATGATAAATCTCTGTGAGCCTAGCAAGCTTATTCAAGTTGAACCTAGAAAACGAGTTTCTTGGGTCAAGACAAGAGAAGTTCTGGAGCAGCTCTGAAGATACCTCATTAAAACGATGATCAAACTCCGTGGTGATGGAGTCTATAGCAGCATAGAAGGTGTCCACACGAAAAAAATGATCAGCCGTCACATTGTTTCGTCCACCTTTTCTTGATTTACCCCACTTTGTAAAGATGTCATCCATACTTGGTATTGGAATGTCGTTTTTGGTGCAAAACACTTTGACATCTTCCAAGAGTGGCTCCCAACCATCATTTCTCCAGTTGACCAAACGTGTTCTCACATCTGTAACCAATGACATTGCCTGAAATGAGATAACTACAATTTTAGATGCATGAACAAAATACATCAACCATACTAGATAGATCTAACATGATCCATCACATATTCACATACCTGAACAACATTTTGATCCTTCTTTTGCAATAGAAGAGATAAATCATTTGTGATACGAAGGATTTTTAGCATCATCTTCAGGATGAACACAAAGCTAAAGGTCTCCATTTGATGAACCAAACCTCCTGCCCTACATGGAACACGCACATCATCCTCAACAATGCCCAAAACTTCTATGACTGCATCCCACATTGATTCAATGCGAGATAAGGTTGTGTAATGAGATCCCCATCTTGTGTCTCCAGGTCTGACCAACGATGTTTCTTGATTTTTCCCTCTTCCTGTGGGCATCTCACCTCTCTCAATCTTATCCAAAAGATCTTCCTTTTGCTTGTCAAGCAATTTATCCTTCCTCTTGCAAGATGAAGTACTGACATACCTGACAACCACGGCCATTTGTTCTTTCACCGATATATCACGACACTCATCAATAAGAACAGTGAAAAGACAATCACCCATCTCTTCTTTGATTACTGTGGTGACTGCAGTTGCACAATGTTTGACAAGTTCTTTTTGAATTGTCCCGGAAGTCATTTTGGCATTTTGAGGACATAGCTCATCAAATGCAACCTTCACTTCCGGAATTCTTTCTTTGACCCAATCAAGCAACTCTAAAAAATTCCCCTTGTTCAAAGAAGAACTGGATTCATCATGTCCACGAAATGGTTCACCTTGCAATGCTAGGTAACTTACAATGCCCAAAGATGTATCCACACGAGTTTCATACTTGACAAGTGAACCTTGGCTGTAAGTTGTAACTTTACTTTTCACACTTGCCCCTTGATTTTTAAAATCATCGCATGCTGTTTTTGATATATTGTGGATGCTACATGGCCCACCAACATGTTTACGAAATGCCGCAACCGCATTTTTCCAACAGTCAAAATCCAATTTGGAGAAGACATCATGCCCAAATTTATCATCTATTCGGTCATGCTTAAAAAGATAGCAACAGAAGCAATAAGCCTTATGTGTTGTTACACTATATTCCAACCAAACAAAATCCTTATACCATTGTGGCCGGAAGCATCTTCCATCTCTATTTGGGGGGAAAGTGCAACTAGTTGGTTGAGTTGCACCCATTCGTATATAAGCAAATCTAACATCATCTCTAATGTTGGGGGCAAAACTATCGAGTGGAATGCGAAGTCCTGGATCACCCTTTATGTAATCTTCACTAAAAATAGTTATACCTTCAATCCCGTGAACTTCAACATTCTCTTCCACTATAGCTTCGACGGAATCTGTAGTTTGTTCTTCCACTTGTTCGGTTGGCATCAAATTTTCATGATCTACTTCCATGGAAGTCACTTGATCTTGATGATTGACATTTGCTGAAATATTGACACTTTCGCGGGTGCTTGGATTCGTTTTTGAGCTGCTGTCACTACCAATCACTTCAAAATACCTTTTCAAATCTGCAGTGACAAGATTAATATATCACTAAAATCTGCTGGATTGTAATTTGTAAGGCTTCAAGATGCTGTTCAAAATTGCTACAAAATTTCAGAAAAATGAGAAATTACCTCTTCCCCTTTTCTTTGAATTTGCTAGTCCCTTCCCCCTTCCTTCCATCTTCTGGCACTCTGGACCGAACAGCGCTGGTTCAGAACTTCAGATAATGGAGAACTGACAGAAGAAAAAACACCAACACCCAACAACAGAAAGTTCAGAGTTCGGACCCTACACCCTAGGGATTACCAGAAAAATCCCCGACTTCGGCTCTCGCCGTCGCCCGCTGGAGCCGCTGGTGAAGTCGTCGACGGAGCCGCAGCTGCGGCCGCCGCCGGAGCCGCCGCTTGATGCGCCGCTGGAGGCCTGGAGCCGCCGCTTGCTGCGCCGCGGGAGGCCTGGAGCCGCCGCTGAAGGTGCCGCTGTGCAACAGCCCTCCAAGCCCCCAGCCCGTTGCCGCCGTCGACTGCCGTCGTCGCGTCCGCCTGGTCCTCGCGACCTGGCCAGCCGCCGCCGCCGCGCTAGGTTTGGGTGGGTGTCGCACTGTCGCGTTTGGGTCTGGGTGGGTGTCGCGCGCGTTGGTGGGTCTGAGTGGGCCAGTGGGGTACGTCGAGGCTCTCGAGCGGTCGAGCGCCGATGTCCAGGTCAAAAGCGATAGATACATAGGTATAAATTTTTTTTTGCCAAAAATCAAGGTATGGCGGGTGCCATACCCTGCCCACCGGAGCCCTCCGCCAGTGCACAGAACCGAAAGCACCAAAGTGAGCCTACCACTTTTCAGCAAAAGAGCCGCCTTCCACCTTGGCAAGCGGTTTGCCATCTGATCCACCAGGTATTTAAGCTGAGCCGTTGATTGCTTCCTTAGAGACAGGGACAACCCAAGATATTTCACCGGGAAAGATCCCACCGGACATCAGCATCCATCACTCCTGCAAGTTACTACTCCAGTAAAGTCGAGGCATTGCATGCCACGCCTGGCTACTACGTACTCCTATAAACGACAGACATGTATACTTTGTTCGTCCTTTATATATGAAATACTCTACGTGTAGCCTGCAGCTGGTGTCGTTGTCTTAAAACTATGGCGGAGATCATCCAATAACAGCCGAAGAAATGCCATGACAGGTCGCTTTGCTGGGATTCCATTCCCTCTTCCTTGAGCAATACACCCCGAGCAAGTACTCAAGTCGACATCTAACAGTCAATGGAGTATATGTTAGATGTCGTTCTCTCACCTCCGTCAACATCTAACATATATTCCAAGTACTCCGTCGATCTAACAGTCGACGGAGTATATATATGTTAGATGTCGTTCTCTCACCTCCATCGACTGAGTCTGACTGTTCAAAAACCTTCTCACTGCACGGAAGGTGTGGGGTGACGGCAGGCCTATCAGCCCATGTTTTAGGCGTGGTGAAGTGCAGTGCAGATTACGGAACCTTTGCTTACCTTGCCCGGCCACCTCCATGTTTTAGTATCCCTATAAAAAAAACATCCATGTTTTAGTCGTGGCAATTCATTCGGGCCTATAGTGTTCATACTTGTCTTGGTATGTTTACCAAGTTTTACATAGTCGTCGTAGGATATTTACCAAGCTCAAACCACGCTTGGAGATAGGCCATTTCCAATTGATAATTCCGATTTATTTTTAGAACAAATTGATAATTATATCTGCAAGTGGGCTCCAAGTAAGAACTTGGGAGGATTCGGCCCACATGTTCTCCCCACGAGTGATTATTTCGAGCTGCAGCGGTCCAGTTTTACACATTTTCTGAAAAGGTTACCCCCCCCCCCCCCCCCCCTCTCTGAGACGAGAGGTCCTCCTGGGAAAAGATCGCCGCCGCCAACCACCTCCGCCTCCACCATAGATCGGTTTCCCCTCCTCTGGTCGGCCTCGCCATCGTCGGGAGCAGTGCGGAACCCGATTTATGAGTGAAGTTTCTAATAATAGTAGTGCTTTCATTAAATTGGTTTAAGATTTTGGTAGTCATCTTCTTCTTTGGAGATGACATCACCTACAATAAGTAATCTTCATCCCTTCGTTCGACGACCAGATTTCCTTACTGACGTCAATGGTGATGTTGGAAGATTAAACTTGTCTAGGCATGGTCCTTCAGATCTTGCTTTGTTAGATCAGTTTTGGATTTTCACTCATGGTCACTGCGAGGAAGATTGTCCTCACATATCTGTCCCGGCTGCTACTGCCAGCGATGTTGCCATGGCTGTTCGGTTTTTTCTCCCTGGAATACAAGTGTTGGTACTCCTGTGGATGTTGGTTGATTATTTTAATGGCTGCGTATGTACATCACAGCCTTGGCATTGCGGCTCAAATTAAAACTATGGTAGAACCCTCGTTGGTATTTATAGGTCTGTGGTTTGACACCTTTGTTATTTTCCTACGGCTGAAATGTACAAGATTATGTCATGGAAGAAGAAAGAGTTTGAAGGTCTCGAAGATTTGCTCGTTTCTTTTAGACTTTATTTTGTATTCGTTGTTGTCAGCTCATGTATCTCTACCATGTAAAATTCGCTACTACAAATATATCATGGTATTGATTGTAAAAAAAAAAGATAACATTGTTGCGGTCTCAAGTGTCAGGTCATCATGAGCAGCCATGCACATTCATGGTTGCAGCAATCAACCGGCCAAAAGAAATCCACTTGTGCAATAGGAAAGTTACATGCAAGGCTGATTCTGGAGAGGTTATAGCGTAGCCCTACTTATTTTGCACATAAGACACATAGAAAAACCTCCTCAGTCATGCTCCTCCGCCCGCACAAGTGAATTTCTACTAATCTACTGTGCCATGCGTGTACTTTTTTAGTTTATACCGACTAATACGGTGTAAATTTCCTCCTAGTTCTTTTTTCCAGAGTACACATGTCATCCTCTCTACGCCGCCGGCCATCATCTGTATTCCGGTAGTGTCTGCAGCACAACATAGTGAATTCAGTTAATCAAATCAACGACAGAACACCTCTACCAAAATATTGATGGAACAAAAACTTGAATTCATGGAACACTTCCATGTGTAGAACTAAAGACGGAGAAAATGACTCTCTCTTGGAGGAGGCTCCACACCTGAATATATTTTAAATTTTGAATGTGTTATTACAAAGTTCAAGCAGAATGTGCTACCCAAAGCTGGGAGGTGCCATAAGTCTAAGCTCAGTTGTCTACTTTTTAGACATGTAAGGGCTTCAACGCTTGAATCAATCATGCCACTAATCATAGTGAGCAACAGCAACGCAAGGCCAAGGTGCAAACATATCTATGTACGCGTAAAGCAAAGAATTCAACTAATTCATGAGACAATATTCACAACTTCTCAGAAAATAAAAATGCCTCCCCTCTTCCACCCATGGCTCACGATTACAACCACCAAATGTGAACCCGCAGTCATGACCAACGAAAGACAAGTGTGGATAAGCAAACTGGCAAAAATACTGCTCGAATTTCCAGAAAGAGCATACCTATATCGTTCCTGTCGTGCGCGTGACCTCAATTTTTCAACAATTACACTCTTTTCCACAAAAACATATCTTCCCTTGTCGGAGAAAATGTTCATGCCAACAAAGTTCCCATGATCATCGAACAGTGGCCCGCCATCAACAGCCTAACACATAAAAATAAAGCGACAACCAACAAGGTTTGCATCAGACAAACTAAGAATGGCAAGGGGTGGGACATAGAGTGGGTCATTCCGATTCCTCAAGAGAGCACACACCCGGCCATACAAACTAAGAATGGCAACAGTGGGACATGGAGTAAGTAATTCACCACACATAGTGATAGATCTTAACCACTTATTTTTAGTACCTTCATGTAACGAACAAAGAGAGGAATTAAAAACATACCTTACAAAGCGCTTCATCACCTTCAGGCATTGAAACTTTACTTGGGAGCACTTTCACAGGCGTAGCTCCACCAGACTCAACGGTAAGTTTCATGGTTACTAGGTCACCGTGGGGCCGAATTTCCACTGCATGACTGAGATTTACTTCACAGACATCAAGGAACCCTGTCACTTGGACAAAAGAAGCCCCACCAATCCCATGATATAACAAACAACGATGGTCCAAGCTTCCATGGGCAACGTTATTAAATGCATCGCGTGCTTCAATCTGAAATTACAACAAAGCAAGAAGAGAATACAGAATTACCACAAATTCCTCGAAATGAACAAGCAAAATGACAAAAGATTTACCAACCTTCATGGTAGAGCCGGGCTCTTTTCCCCCCTCATAGCTGCAGCCAGATTTGCTGAGGTCAAGACTCTTATATAAGATTCTCATGTGATCTTGGGAGACAAGAACCAATCGGCTCTCCGGCAGCCTCACGAGTCGTTGGCTCCTCACTCGTGCTCCTTGTGAGATCATCACCGATGCTCGTAGATGTCGGCATCTTCCCAATTCCTAGAGCAGAACGAAACCGACGCAAATAGTGAGTACTAGCCTGTAAGGCAACGCAAATAGTTAAAGGCTAGCTAATAATATTATGACATCAAAAACTGATGGTTACTGAATTAGTACAAGCATTGTATTGTAAACTCCAATATGAATCAGAAATTCAAGCTGGGAGAGTTTCCGGTTTGTGAAACCAAAAAACAGAGTTGTTCCAGACGTTCTATATATGCGACTGGAACTTATAAACGTCCCACACGCCATCCTCTCGGCTCCTCCGGCGAGCTAGGGTTAGGGTTTGGGGTTGGAGGGACGCGCTGGGAAGCAGATGGCGAGTCGGCGGCTGGTGGGCGGGGCGCCGCCGGATGCGGGTGAGTACAGCTGGTGGGCAGTGGGGGTTAGCTGGCCCGGCAGCGGCCGGCGGCGGTGAGCCGCCAGGGACGGAGCAGGATGGGGTGCGGGGGCGTGGTAGGCCTGTACGACTCACCTGAGAGGAGGGAGACGGAGGAACGAGGTCGCCGGCCGGTGTCGGAGGCGGACGACGAGCGGAGCCGATTGACGCGTCGGCGACTAGAGAAGAGGCTCGAGCGTCCCTGCTTGCGACCGACGACCGAAACGCGTTGCCCTCCGCTTCTAGGTTGTATTTATCTCTACCCTAATGTTTGGTAGGTCGCGTTTCGGGTTTTATTTTCGTCCCATCAGAGACGAATTTTTTTCGTCTGTTTATTTTTCGCTGGTTTTTTTTTCGTCGAACTCCCCACCCCACCTCACCCCACCCCACGCACGCACCCCCAAGAAAACCACCCCGCAGGAGGAACGTCGTTCTTCTCGATCCCCTCCCGTCGCCGCCGCCCTCCTCTCGATCCCCTCCCGTCGCCGCCGCCCTCCTCTCGATCCCCTCCCGTCGCCGCCTCCGTCCTCTCGATCCCCTCGAGTAAGCAGCGCCGCCGTTGGCTCGCGATCTCCTCGATTAAACGCCGCCGCCGCCGTTTCTCGATGCCCTCGAGATCGCTGCGCCGCCATCGTCTCTCCATCCCCTCGAGATCCCAGATCCCACACCGCCACCGAGCGTAGCACCGACCACGATCTCCCCACTGGCTGCCTCGGCGCCGTACGGCCGCGCGCCAGGAGTCCAACTTCAAGAAGGAACATCGGCCGGGGCTGCAGCGCGCACGCCAAGTTCTACGCTCGCTGGTCTGTACGCGAAGGGGTCAGGCGGGAGATACAGAAGCCAGCAGATCGAGGGAGCCGGCAATTGCGTTCTCAAGTCGTAAGGTGTTTGACCCGGTCCTGCCGCCCTGCCGTGCTATATTGAGATCGCCCTCATCATCGTCTTCTCCCCGTGCGGCTGCCTGTACAATCGTTCCTCTTCGTTTGGAGATCGATGTGTTTATTAAAGCAGCAGTTTGTTTGTATGGATGGATGTGGAGCTTATTAGCTGAGACAACGATCAGCCTGTTCCCTTATGCAGACAAAACTATTTTTATCTATTAGCCTATTGAGGATTTTGCTACAGCTTTGATCTTTCTTTAAATAATTCTGGGTAGGAGAGTAGAAACAATATCTCTACTCATATGGAGTCATGGTACGTGTTAGATGGTTGCTTTGACAGGAAACATATATTGCCTCGCCTCCATTGTTGTTTCGTTTCTGAGCATCAGGAGACTCGTTGTGATATGGATGTAGATGACAAGAAGGGTTCAGAGAAGTAATTTGAAGCAGAATCATTGGTCCTAATTTGCAGGGAGGGCAATAATTTTCAGTGAGGCTGCGGACGGGATGAACCAAACTCCTGCACCCACTATGCAGGCAAGTAATCTCTTACCCTTAAATTCCCTGCATTGTTTTACAGTTCATTAAATCCATTATCCAAGAAAACAATTATTTATGTTTCTATATCAAGAATAATATTCTCAACCGGATTATGAGCAAAAAGAAGGGAAGGTGATCAGGACTGCATCTTCAAGCGGCACCACAAAATCCTTGCATTAGGTCTATGTTTAATGCATCAGAGTCGAACCTTAGACAATAAGCAATAGTGAATTTTTTTGTTTGCCAATGAAATCAGATGATGTTTCTCACGAAGATGGTACACATAGTGTGTTGTCTGTTGTTTCTTCATAACACATGCTAAATATCGGATTATCTTCATTGTATAGCTAATCCTTCTGCCCTCTGCATTAGGCGAAGGCATAAGCCTAGATTCAGAATATATTATTATATGTTGGACATTTTAGTATTTACCATCTTCCTAGATTCTGCTATTATTGTTGACTGTATAATCGTTTCTTAATCAGAATTAAGAAATCTTTCTGACCAAAATAATTAAGCATGTATGAAGTACTCCAGACTAGCGATTTTTATATTTAAAGAAAACCGTATGAAAATTTTCATGTAACTGTTACCGTATAACTAATCTTCATTTCTAATTTTCATGTAACTGTTTCCTTTCAAAATATAAGGAGAAATTTTCAGCTAGGACAAACGTAAGTGTAGTTTTACATGATACAAAAGGAAATTATTGTGTGCCAAGTATATACATGTTTAGCATTTTGTACATCGAATTGGGCACACACATAATTATTTCTGGTAACTTTTATATGCAAGGGATATATGAGGTCACCGAGGAGATCCTTACTGCAATCGCATGCCTCAACGCCCAATGGTCCTATAATCGAGGATGTCAGGTAGCATAAGTAGTACCCTATTAGTTGTTCACTGAAAAACATTAATGCTGGGATGATGCAATCTTTTACTTAATTTAGGATTTCTAGATTGCAATAAAACAAACTGATGAAGTTCGCTGTGAATAGGAATGTGGCTACGCTCTACGACAGTGATGTAAGGGAGAAGTGGCAACACAAATGAGTTGGTAGGAGAGTTCAAGAATTTGTTACTCCCATTGCAACGCACGGGCATGTCAGAGAAAATGTTCGAGCTCTCCTAGCGCGTCCACTTTCTTCCGTGGCCAGCAGCAGCGACAAAAAATCTGGGCACTTAGGGTGAGATAGACAAGCATGATTTTCCTTTTTGTGATGATATTTGCATTCCAGAAGTAGTTCTTGCTTCATGAGGTTCTGCTTATGTTTATTTTCAGATTTCAGGACTGACGTAGAGGAAATGATTAGTACTTTGAGCCGATCGTGGACCTGTGGTAGTTGATATGCTTGATTGTTCTGCTCTGCTTATCAACTAGCGATGCCTTGATTTTAATGTGGCCCCTAACTTATGAACTCTTAGTCTGGAAACTACAGTTATTCAGCGGTTAATTATAACTTTTAAGAATGGTTACCTTGATGTTGTTAGTTCTCCCTCTTGTTAACTAGCCAAGAGATAGATCTCAGTTTCATTGAGCTGCTGGCTCTTAGTTTTTAGTGTTTCAGTCGTACTGCAATGCCAGCATCCTTTTTAGTTGGCATTACGAAACAGTGACATCTTGATGCTGAAGCATGCTAAAGTTTTTTTTTTCAAGACAATATAGATGCAACTTAGTTCAAATCTGACACTTGTAAAAAAATTCACATGTTATACGTAGTTGGTGATGGGGTATATAGAGCATGTTGTAGTTGGTAACAACACATGATTGTTTCTGTGCAAATATATTCTTTCACCTTGAGTTCTTATTATTGTACATGATCATATGACAACATTGTAGTTTCATCCACATCTCTGCCATAGCACTACAAATGGAAACTTTTATAAGTCCAATGTTTCCGGTTTAAAAATGCATCGGCATTTTGTTTATATTTATTTGAGTCGCTACTAAATTTTTAATCTTGAGCATCACTCGATCAACTATGTGCATTGAAGTCTTATTTGCCTCTCCTAAGCTCGAGACTATTGGAATGGGTCTACTCCTTGCTAATCATCACCTGACCAATGATACGCTGCAACAGGACACCTCACCACTGGATGAAACTCACAACGACCGGAATCTACATCATCAGTGTGTCACGGCGTCCCTCCTCTAGCTCACTCATGGTTATCGCCGTCTTTGTCGCCCTTTCACAAATCCCTATGGGGGAAATAATGTATGACATGTGTTGCCTACTTGATTCCGGCTTTACAGATCTTCGCACGTGACCTGCGGTGAGGACCAGTTTCTTAGGGGACATAGTTGAAGAGCAGCATTGATTGGTAAGCCTCGTATGGTATTACTTGCATAATAAAGATTGAAATTTATCAGTTCGTTTCCTATTTTTTCTCCGTTTTACTATCTTTATTTGCAAAGTTAAATAAGTATGTATGTTTTAGGCCTATAATTTACTAACTATTTCAATCTCTCTTGTGGATCTATGGTGAGGTGCGTGGTGACCTGTGGCGCGTGAGGGCATCTGGATGTTGGTAGACGCACTAAGTTGCGGCGGCCACCAACTGCAGCAGCTGCACTACAGGGCGGCGGGCGGCAGTAGCAAGATGAGGCAGCGACCAGCAGCAGCTGCACAACGGGGCGGCATTAGCGAGTAGCAGCAGTAAGGCAAGGCAGTGGTGAGCAGCGGAACAACCATGCAAACTGCAAGAAGAATGAAGCAGTGGTAGCAACATATGGTGAATCATCAGGTATCACTTTTTCATATGCCTTATGTTTCAGCATGATTAGGAGCTAGCTTGAGAAGAGAAGTTAGTGCACATCCTTCTAACTCTAATGTATCATGGTAATTGCTTCAGTTCACATTTTTTCCTACAGATACCCATGAGATGAAGTACCATGCTATCTTTTAGTCAGATAAGTTGATGATATGTGCCAAATTATACATGGTAAGATTGGTACTTTTTTCTTGACGTATATTATTAGCAAGCTCTTCTTAAAAATATGATTTATCAATTTGTAGTAATACATCCCATGCAAGATTACTCTTGTTCGGTGTGTTATAATTAATTGCAATATAAAACATTTTGGCTGCTATGTTGTCTGCTCTATAGTTGGATATGGCCGGCTATGCTATATCTGTTTAGGAAGGTTGAGCACAAAGCAAGAAAATACTACTTTCATAATAAAATCAGTTGCTTAAAATATTAGTGTATCATGATCTAAAAAAGGTGTATCATTTGTGATATATATACTGTTTTTAAATTGTCACAAAGTATATGCATACACTATTCATTCATCCATCTAGATCTAATGTATCTTTTCATGTCCCTGCAAAAGAGCTTATCACTATGTGTGTTCTGGTTATATATCAACAATAATAGCAGAGGAATCGATGAAAAAAAATAAGGAACAATATTCTTCTTATTTCCAAGAAAGGCATTTAGTTGATTCATGTCAGTTCTTGGAACTAAAGCATCATAAAATGATAGGTAACAGTAAGATACTTGACACATCTGAAGCTGAAAGTGTTCTCTTATATTTTGTAAACTTTTTCATTGTATTATATTCTATAAGAGCGTCAAAGTCGTGTTCTGTTTTTTTGGATACAGCAATGATGTTTTGATCATTGCTTTAGTAAAACATACATATGAAGTATGACAGTGAAGCTAAATTCATGCCCAATGGTCAATTCAAGACTTCAAGGTTAATTTGTTTTGTGTGTGTTGCTTAAAATGTTAAAGCTGGCCTACATCAATTTTTGCTGGTGCTCTTGGCATAATACTTTTTGTGCAGTTGTGTTACAACATGTTTTCATTGAGATGTTATCCAGTATTTTTCAGCTCCTAAAGGTTGTGCACTTGTGCCATAATTTTTTTGTGTGAAACTATAACAAAATTGTGTAAGGTGAAATTTTGGTAGTTGCGTAAGCTGACCAATTTATTCTTTTCTTTCTTAAGATCACATTATAGTACTTGCATAAGCTGAACCAAGATGCTTTCTTGCTACTGCTGTAGTATGTGATGAAATTCTGAGATAATAATGTAGTTAAGCAACTTTCTGTAACTGACTCTGTAGGTCTTAGTAGTGCAGATTCCTTTTGGACTGCAAGGAGTTTACTGAGATACAAATCATTGTGTGCAGTATAATCATATGAATATTCCTGCTTAGGTGTAGATATGTAGGTTTAGTAGCTTCTCAGGTTCCCATCTAATCCTAACATGCAGTTGTTTGTATTTTTTTTGCCTGTACCATTGTTTCTTGGAATAGTCTATCAGTCATGTCTGAACCTAGCGTTCCTTAACAGATAGGCTCCTTATTTCAAAAGGATTAAATGAGTCTAGATGGTCATGGCTTGTCGTCCGTCTTGAAGCGGATTCAGAGCCCGGTAGGATCGCACACCGTATCGCTTGGACATCGGAAGAAGATGGTAATGATATTACTTGCCTTAGTGCTCAATTTATATTTTATGATCCTATTAATTTGAACTTATTTACTTGGTTGTCTCAGCTAATTTATTTGTCCTCAGATGCAGACAAGCGTTCGGTCGAAAAACTTAAATTATTCCATCGATAGAATAACATGAAGAACAAGTACTGGGATAACATGGTTGTTACTACAATAGTAAAATGCCAAGTCACGGGAGGAGAGATGCCCAGCATGTATGATGGACATGGTGGCTCGGAGGTGAGGTTATCTTCTCTTGAAAATCTTGACCCACAAAAGAAATTAACCTTGACGCCGTGGGAACCAGGAAAGCGTACATCACGAATGGCCCCACAATTTGGTGGTGTTTGTGCGTTGTGCGGTCAAACCTTTCTACCAGCTCCATGGCGACGCAACAGTATCACCTTCTCAGGGAGATGAGATGATGGGATGTGGCCGCGTCGTGCTACCTGTTGTTGTTGTGCTAGCTTTGTTGTGTGTATGTGTGTGTAAGAGAGAGAGAGAGAGAGAGAGAGAGAGAGAGGGGGGGGGGGGGGAGGGAGGGAGGGAGGGAGGGAGAGAATTTTTCTACCTCCTTTCTTTTCATGTATTTTTCTGATCAGGAAAAATACAAAATTATGCCAGTTATTTTGAAGTTATTCTAATCTTGTACACACACAAATTTGCAATTATTCATCTACTACTGGAATTTGGATTTATTTTATCGATGCAAATTGGATTTGGATAGAAGGGTACATTCTTTCTAATATTTTAGATAGAAGAAACATTTCTTCTATCTAAAATATTAGAAAGAATTTTCCTGATTTATTTATTGCTATATGCAATTTATGGAATTGATAAACCATTTAATTGATATCATTTAGCAAAATGAAACACAGCATATGCATCCATCTTTTGGCTCGAGAATTTCACGGGATAGAGATATGGTAGAGAGAGAGAGGGCATTGGATGATGAGCAACGTTCTGTCTATGTCTTTAGAGAAGCCTTCTGCTTTAGTTTAACTGGGGTTTGTGACAAAGTTGCATGTTACTAGATTATCAAACATGTTGTTTAGGTGAATATCTACCGTCGGAAAGAGAGCAATGGTACTCTGATTGTACTATTTTATGCTCGATGTTAAAGAATACTCTTGCAAGTAGTTAGCGACGAGCTGATCGTGCATTATATAGAAGATTCTTTTGATCCCACAATGACAATTGTGCATTTATTGTTCTATACCTATTTTGTCCCTCATGAATCTCTATATTTAAAAATTATTGGTAGTACTATTGATTAACTCCGTGCTTACCTCTCAAGTCCTTTGCGGAATTTTTGTAATTATTAGTAGTACATCAAGTTTTGAATAATAATTATTAGTAAGTACATGTTGATCACTGCTTATAATGAAAAAAAAAACGTCCATGGTTTAAAGGAGCTTTATTCTTTCAGTCCATACCAAGTTATCTGTGGGTTATACTGAAGCTTATATTGTCTCTTGTTAATCTGCACATCAAATATTCTAAGCTTCCTTTTTATGAGCAAACGGGTGAACTAAGAAAGGAAAACTTGTTCTCTGCCTGAAGTAGCTGAACATTGTCAACTTACGCTGCGTTTGGATGTCTGTATTGGAGGCCTCTGTATTGAATTGGTTTCAATTCCAATTCAGGAAGGAAACTGTAATGGATATGAATACGAATTCGCTTGTTTGGATGCTCATTGAATTGACTCATGGAATCTTAGTGAGGTTTCAATACCAAATCATGTTTGGATGGCAAACTATGGAATTGCATAGTGCTTTATTCTATACACATCAAATTGAAATTTGTACAATGTGTGACTATAATTGAATGATTATATAGCAATAAGAATTAACAAAATTAGTAATTTGTATTTTAGAGGTAAAGCCGTAAAGGTGAGCTTTATATATTTCTATCAACGGTGATACAGTCGTTCAAGATTACATAATTGAAGGACTGGAAAGCTTTTCTTAATTCTTGAGCCTCCTCGTAGATAGTCCACCGTGCATATTCATTGATGGTGCTGGCATTCAGCGCCACAACAAACAACAGAGCACTCGTATTCGACGATCACACTATCCATGTGCACGCTTTGCGTCGATTTCAGACCGAGACAGATTGCATGCTCAGATTGCACTGGTATTATTAAGTAGCAAAAGTAAGTTCATTGCAAGGATCATAGACAATCAAGAGAACATGGAAGGCTGGACTAATGTTCATATCAGGGGAACATTAATAAAGAAAGAAAGCTTGGGAAGAAGGAGAGGATAGTAGAGGGGGTCTGACAGCAGAGCACATGTGGAAGGAGCAGACGAGATGGGAGAACGGCGGCAGAGGAGGAGGGGGGTCCTGTGGTATGGAGGGACGCCGAAGCAGAGGTACGGGAGGAGGAGCGCAGTGGACGGCTAGATCCCGGCCATGGCGGCCATGGGAGGAGGGCATCGAGCGGCAGAGGAGATGGGACGCCATGGGAGGAAGGGGAACAAGTTGCGGCGGTGGGTATGCCGTTACTGGAGGAAGAGGAGGAGGGCCGGCGAGAGGAGCTTACTTGGGCGCCGCGCCGCCGCCGCCGTCGATGTGCTGCCTGGGGGCGGCTCCTCCAGCCCTTAGGTCTCGCGCAGGGGAAAGAAGGCGGGTCTCGCTCCAATCGTTTTCTTTTGCGGGAGCTGGTCAATTCAACCGAAAATGGAGCGGTGGAGGTTTGTATTGCGGGAGGCCTCCGTGCGTGGGAGCAAATTCGCTCCTGTATTTGGGCTCAATTCAGCCTCGCGTTTCAGTGCGCATCCAAACAACCGAATTGGCTGCCAGGTGATACCAAATCCAATTCACATGTCTAATACAGACATCCAAACGCAGCGTTAGTAAAATGATATGAACTTGTGTGTAATGCACATAGCAGGTCGAAAAACTACCATCGTATTTTCATATACTGTTTGAAGTTTCAACATTCTGCATGGTGTTAATATTCTTGAATTTGTTTTGGTTGACTGCATAACTGAGTAAAATTTCTCTTCATATTCTTACTATATAATTTCAAACACATTTTTTCTGTTTGGAGTATTGTTCACATACCCTCCTATACACTACATGGATCTAATATTTTGTGTAAGTTATCGTAACTTTTCATTCTATGTGGCATTAGTATCAACATGTTGAAACAATATTTCTTTTTTTACTTAGTCCATGATGCTAGAGTCAACACGAGGTAAGAAGTTTTGCGAGAAGGAAACTATCCAGACTAACATTATTTGATAGCTGGCCTGGGATAGACAACGACATCTCATCGTGCAACATGACAAGTAAAGTATTTTGTCTATTGTTATCATGGTTTATTTGTTGTTTCTAATAGATCCACTTGTAGATCGATTTATCTTTCCTATGCATCCATCGGCCGATACATCTTATATGTCACCGACAAAGAGGCACGTCGTTTATATATTATGGACCCTATTCAAACATCACAATCGTTAGAGGATAATTTTTTTAGGCATGCACTGAAATTTAAAAGTTTTGCAAGGGATTTCAAAGAAGCACTCGAAATAAAGCTGCCTGGTTGGAATTCTGATATATCTAAATGGCAACATTTATTTCCGGTTGGTATTTCAACGAGTATAGACGGGTAATGAATTCATAACAAAAACATTCATTTTTGTTATCACTATATTCTTTATATTATTAATTTTAAAAACTGCATGAATGTGTTTGGCTATTTTGTTTTTCATTTTATGCTCTGGTGAAACCGTAAAAAATTGGTCCAGCCGGTTTGCGGGGTGAGTATTGTTTGTTACATGTTTTAAGACCTTCGGCGTGAAATTTTCATACTAACTACATATATTGTTTGTGCAGGATGGTTATGAGTTGAGGAAACAATTTCTATTATACTTGCTAAAACATCGTAGGAATGAAGCTAAAGGCAGCTTTCCTGATATCGTGAAAGAATTTTTTAAGCACATCATCTAGATATTGATAGTTTTGTAACAGATGTTTTGGTCGAACATCACTCAGTTTGTTACATGAACATGGCGTTAATCTTTCTTTTTGTTATCAATTTACATTGCAAAAATGGACTTCAATTACTCAATAATTGTGTTTGTGTTATATTGTTTGTACGTGTAAAATTTAACATGTGACTCTTGCAAACTATTTCAAAAGCCCGTAGCAACGCACGGGCACTCTACTAGTTCGTGTATAATAACGGGAATAGTATTTGGAGCAAACGTGGCGTCCAGGACTTGTATGGCGCGACCGACTTCCTGCATGCAAGGAATAAAATTCCACTTTGCGTTCTGACCATATATATACACATGTGCAAAAAGTAAATTGACAGGTGCACACAAAAGGAAAATAAATTATTATTTTGCAAAGTTCACACATGGTAAGACAATGGCATTATCTTTGCAGCGAGGTGCCTTCGAAATCAAATCTCCTATGTCTACGTATATGTTTTCATAAATCCTGATTTAGAAGAATGAAGTATTAGTATGAATTAGTTTCGACTGCTTTGTTTCTTGATCTATCTATCTATGTAAAGTATTTCTACTTTCATGTCCCTTGTTGCTTAGTTCTCCTTAGTTTTGCCCACGTTCTTTGCCAGTCCTCACTTTTTCCCTCCACTGTGCGGCCCACCCTCATGTCGTGGTTACTGACGCGTGGGACACCATGTCAGCGGCTGCGCGCTCGTAGATGGTGGACGCATATATATTGCTTGTGTATGATGATTATGAGTTAAGGAAGAAGTTTTTATTATACTTGCTTAAATATCGTGCGGATTAAGCTAAAGATAATATTTCTGATATTGTGCAAGAATATCTTACCACATCAATAGATCTCATTTCGCAACAGATTATTAGTTAGATCATCGCTCTCTACGTACAGATAGTCAAATTACCCTTTTATCTACTTACGTTACAAGTGAAGTGAACTTTAATTATTATCGATTGTTAACCGGCGACCTTGCGGTCTAGCGCATGCTATGCTAGCCACTGCGGCCAACTAGGTCATGTGTTAAATTAGCAGCGGAAAGGTAAAAGAAACAACAACGACATTGATAAAACTTAATGTTTGCTAAAAAATCCAAAAAATACAAACGAGAACATTTTTCAAAATTACAAACAAATTTGTACCAGAAAATCTCGTCAAACGAGAACAGAAAATTGAAATTCTGAACAAAATTTGAAATTTTGAACAAATTTCAGAAAAAACATGATATTTGAACCTAAAAACTTTTTGAAAAAAGAACAAATTTATAAATTCAGAATTTTTTTTTAGAAAAATGAACAAAATCTAAAATTGTAAAAATAATTCATAACACAAACAAAATTTAAAACTGACAACTTTTTTTGAAAATGTGAACATTTGTTGAAAAACGCGAGAACAATTTTGAAACTCCAAGAATATTTCTACATGATTTTCTTTGGAAATTCGGAACATTTTTTAACAGTGCAGTGCGAACAATTTTTGACAATGTGAAAAAAGTTATAATTTCGAACATTTTTTAGAACATGGACAAAACTACAAAAACATTTTTTGAAGTGATGAACAAATTTCAAAATTCCAAACATTTTTGTAAATTGAGAACAAATTTTGGAAAATATGAACAAAATTTGGAATCTGGAACATCTTTTTGAATTGTAACCAAAAAGTATGAAAACGGGAACATTTTGGAAATTGCGAACAAAATTTTGGCAATGTAAACATTATTTCAAATATATGAACAAATTTTGACAACAAGATTTCTTTTCAAAATTCTGAACAATATTTTAGTTAAAAGGAAAAGAAAAAATAAAGAAAATGAAAGAATAGAAAAAGAATGAAGAAAACCCAAAAAACCAGTAGAAGGAACAAAAGTTTTTTGGAAATTCCGTGAACTGGTTTTAAGTTTTGTCGCTACTGTGTGTTTTTCTAGGTTTCGTGTTGTTGTTTGTCAACTTGACCCAGTCAGTCGGGGTGGGTAGCGTGTCGTCTTCATGTGCTGAAGGTACTGGGTTCGATCCCTAGAGCGAGCTTGTTTTTTAGTCTCGCGAGAAGGGAAACACCACAAATGGGCCGGCCCAGGTTGAGCTGCGCCCTGTGCGAAGGCGCGACAACTTGCCGCAATAAGCGGCGAATAGGAAATTCCTGTCCGCCCTGCCGCTGCGGGCGAGGGCGACCGGCCCTGATCTCCCCGCCCAGTGACCCACCCAGGCTATCTTATCTTGTCCGGAGGCGGAGGGGGGTCGATCGGCTATATTCGTCTGCCCAGGCTAGCCGCCAGTTAGCTAGCAGTGGCGAGGACCGTACGTGTCTTCCTTCTCCCTGGGCCACCTGATCGATTGTGCAATCATTTAGGCCCATCGTATCAGCCGAAGAATCAATCACATGTAACGGGGGTCATGGTGGTGGTAGGGGTCATGTCATGTCGTAGAAAAAGCGCTAACGCGTGGAGTGGCTGACGCTATAGTCGACATGCGAGCAGCCTAGTGCTTGTCACTAAGATTTGCGCTTTTACGCTACACCATAGAATATAGTAGTTGACCGTGCAAACTATATTTTTTTAGGATACATATTTATTGTGCAGATACTCTTTTTTTAAAATTACGAACGCAATTGTTTTTAAAAATAATACCAGAATGTTTTGTGAAAGGCAAACACTTTACAAATTTGTAAACATATTTATAAAAAATTGAATTTTTCTGAAAATCAAGAACAAGTTTTTCAAACAGGAACATTTTTTAAATTCCAAAACAAAATGTGAAAACGCAAACATTTTTTGAAACTCCAGAACAAAAGTGGAAAACACAAACAAACTGAAACTCATGCAAAAATGGAAACATGAACATTTTTTTCTAAAAAAATGAACAATTTTGCAAATGGGAACATTTTTTTGAAATTCCAGAAAAAATTGTGGAAATTTTGAACAAAAAATCCAATTTTTTTCGAAAACATATTTTCTTTAAGGAAAGGTTTTTATAAAACATTTTCAAACAGTTTTGGAAATGGTAATTTTAAAAAAAGGTTTTTCAAAACATTTTCAAACAATTTTGGAAACAGGGACATTATTTGAAACTCCTGAAAATGAAAACATGAAATTGTTTGTAATTTGTGAACAATTTCTGAATACAGGAACATTTTCTGAAATTCTGAACATTTTTAAAAGTTGTGAAAATCAGAATAAAACTATTCCGAACAAACTTTGGAAAAGACGAACATTTATTGAAAATCCAAAACATTTTTTAATTTATATATAAATATGAAAACACAACAATTTGTTGAAAATTTTAAAAGCGCAGACATTTTTTTATATAGAGAGGGTTCATTTGAATTTTTATCCCACCTCGCTTCGATCCACAAAAATCCACTAGATTATATACGCCAGAGAGTTGTCGAGTAATCATCGAGCACAACAAAGGGTAAGGTGCGGGAGTGAAGGAATTAAGGTTGGTTCTAATTAAATGTAATTGTGGGAATAGAGCCTGACGGAAGAATTAAATGTTGACTCTAAACAGAGACGTGGGAAGTATGGCGGGATGGTTGTCTCGTGGTGTGCTTGCATGTCCCATGGAGTGCATGATATGGCTGAACCTAACTGAGTATGTACTCCTAGGAGTACTAGTGATGGCTGAATCTTAATGCACACTAACAAAACAACTCCTGACATGTGTGCAACACGAGAGACGTTGTTGCCTTCTTTCCATGGGATCAATCAGGTCTCGCTAGTAAACTACTCAAAAACGAAAAAGAAGCAAACAACCTGCCATCAGCTTTGATATTTGGGCGGCTTGTTAACCTTTTCAATGTGCAAGGGGATGTTTTTATTTCTCGGTGTTTTTGCCGCTATCAAGTTTTACATTTTTGAAAAAAAATACTTGGTTAATCTACATGCAACTTTCAATCGAGCATTGTTGCTGCAAACGGCACACACAACAGTTTTAGGCCCGCCACTGTTGCTCAAAGCATAACACATCATTGGAAGTCCAATCGTGTGCTACGTCCGGAAGCACGGCAATATAACACCAGTCGCCGCTATTATTTTCTATTGGGAAGTTGGACCGTTGTGCTGCAAAATCGATTGCATAAACGCTGCCAGGACAACAAGTCACACGAACAAAGTAGCAAAGACGACCATATGGACACAACAAGGATGACCGCCATTGCTGCAAGCCGGACACGTATCGTAGCGAGGTCAATCATGGTTGCTACAAGTTGGATGTGCGGAGGTGTAAAGCTAACGGAGTGTAGTTGTTAGGATTATAAGGAGAACTATTTGATCCTTAGCACCGGTGTTAAGGGTTGTTGCGTGATTAATGGTTGACTGATATGTCTTTTAGAGTTGATGTGCGTCTCTCTGCCGTGAATTTGGATGCTATCAGGCCATATTGATGGACACGTTAATTTATACTCCCGTTACAACGCATGAACATATGTGCTAGTAAGGCTCAAAGAGGCGACCCCACGTCCACGTCCAACATGATGCAACCCTGATCACAGACCGATAACTTGCCTTCTATCTCTAAGAGATTGAAGTTAGGACTACTCAGATGCTGACAGATGGAATCCACCGGTCTGTGCCCGTATTCAAGGGACTTGCTTGCATATAATTAAATAAAACCTGGGGTCCAAGTACGGGAGGAGGCACAGTATTTGCATCCTGACGTAAGTTTGAGACACCAGTTTCATGTATTTTACAAGTTTAAGAACAAAAGTGACAGTGTCACGCAAGTTTAGACACTCTATTTTTTTGATCTATCAATTTAAATTATTTTTTTGAAACAATGATTTATCGATTTAACGAAATCACTAGTTGAGGAGTACTTGTTGCAAAGATCACTCCAACTCTCCTGGCTACGACAAGTGGTGCGCATACAACGCGGCACTTGTCGCAACCTGGGAGTTTTCTCAAATCGTGCGTCCAAATCTCGTACCGCTTTCACCGTTGGATTCCTCGCGTCAAGATCTTCAAAACTAGATCCCATGTTGATAGATTTTGAAGAACTTTTTTTCACGAAAAAAACTGGACAAAAAAACCGAACCGGGAGCACGGGTTTTTCCCTTTTCAAAAGAGGCACACCCGTGCCTCTCACGTAATCACAATCATGCCTCTCGCGGAAGCAAAACCGTGACTCTCGCAGAAGGGAAAAAGAAAGAGAAAATGCACTTTTTTTCCGTTTTCAAGGAGGCACGACCGTGATTCTCGTGAAAGCACAACCGTGTCTCTCGCGGAAGCAAAATCGTGACTCTCGCGAAAGGAAAAAAACAGAAAACGCGTTTTTTTTTCGTTTCCGAGAGACACGGCCGTGACTCCCGCAAAAGCACAACCGTGCCTCTGGCGGAAGCAAAACCTTGACTCTCGCGAAAGAAAAAAAAACAGAAAACGCGTTTTTTCGTTTCTGAGAGGCACGACCGTGACACTCGTTAAAGCACAATCGTGCCTCCCGCGGAAGCAAAACCGTGACTCTCGCGAAATAAAAAAAAATAGAAACCACGTTTTTTTCCGTTTTCGAGAGGCACAGCCGTGACTCTCGCGAAAGCAAAACCCTGCCTCTCGCCGAAGCAAAACCGTAACTCTCGCGAAAGGGAAAAAAAAGAAAATGTGTTTTTTCGCACAATTTTTTTTGGATCGAAAAGCTAAGGAAGACCGGTGGAAAACCAAAACGTCAAAAACCCCCAAAAAACCGTTTAAAAAGCCGAAAACGCTTGTAAAAAAAATCCAAAGGAAGCGCTCAGTGCGCGACACGTGGCGAATGGCTGAGAGCGCGTCAAGTGGCTGATTGTTGCGAGGCTCCCGAAGGAGCGCTCGTTAACTAGTTGCTCTCTCGATTTAATGGTAGTTCTACTTTTACAAGGGGATAGGTCCATTTTAAAGTTTTGACATATGTACGGCCCTGGATTTTGCTGGCCCGGACATAAGACTTTTCTGTTTGATTTTTATTTTGTGTAGGTGTATCATCATTTCATGATCGGCAATGCCCTCGCGAGTCAAGAGCTGCACAGGGCGCGTATCGGGTTCCGGATCTGAAACGAGGAGGCTATCATCCAGATTGTTGAGATTTAATTAACCTGTGTTAATTAAGGATTAATCTCTCCTAACCATAACAGACGTACGAAGGGGTGCGAATCAACCTGTGGTTGAGTTGGTTAGGTGGACAGTGGTATCCCCAACCCACCAGGGTTCAAATCCTGGTGCTCGCATTATTCCTGGATTTATTTCAAGATTTGCGGTGATGCGCTTTCAGTGGGAGGAGACGTTCCCGTCGACGACGAAGCGCCTACGATGACTTCGTAAATCTCAAGATGATATACCGGCTCAGTCTTTCGGAGGTGCTAATAGGGATACGGTGTGCGTGTGTGCATTCATATGAATGAGTGTATGCGCATGTATATGAGCGCTTGTGTCTGTACTGATGCTCAAAAACAGACGCACGAAGGGGTAAGGCGGTTCGCTCGGGAAGCAACGTTCCACTCGTGCCTGCTGCAATCGTCGTGTCTGTAGGAAACGTCCGTTCAGGGACTATATATTGTAATCACCATCATCAATAAAGATCATTCATTACTCTGTTTCTAAACACGTTATCAGCACGTGATAGACTCTACCACGAGAGCGAATTGTGTGGCGCTTGATTCCTTCGATCACGCTCACTGGCGGAGCAATTTAATCGGACAGGCAGACGGGCGGCGCTCGGGCCTATCCCGGCGGCCTCCGGCGTGGCTGCCCGAGACGGCGGGCCCTTAGGAAAAGCCGCGGCATCTCCTGGCGTGTGGCACGCGATACGCTACGACGGCGCCCTCCGGTGCGGCGCGCTGTAGCGGGAAACCGCAAGCAGTCAACCCCGGCGCGCGGCGCGGATGGCGACATCTCTGCGGCGGCAGGGACGACCGTACACGGCGGTGGGCTGCACGCCAGCACGATGAGCAACGAGATCGGGAACGCAGCCCTACAGATTGCGTCGAACGCGGCCTTTTCACGGCAAAGGCGAGGATGCTTTAACATGCATGCATCTGTCAAAAGGAAAACTGGATCAGGAGATTATCCATTTGATTTCGCCTCCCTACTATCAAACTCCAGATCTAATGAATGGTTTTGTTTTCTGCATATGCAAATCACTTTATACGAGCATATACACATGGAGATTGGAGATGGATCTATTGTTGCCCAAACAGATCAGGGCAAAATGAGAAAGAACAGAGACGGATCTCCATCGATCGAAGGATTGAGGTCAAATAAACAACCCAACATGCAAAGGGAAGAAGGTACAATTGTTCTTTATTTTACATTGCACCGGAAGATGAGGCCATTGCACATGTCAGGCACAGCCCTCGGCCTATCTTCACGTAGAGCGGCGACGAAGAAGCGCAGTGGCCTTCAATCGGTCCTCGAATTTGACTCCATGAGGCAACGCCATAGGGAGCAGAAGCGCATGCAGAGGCGTTCTCAGGCCACAGCCCTCGGCTCCGCGAGGTCGCTCCGCTCACGCGGCTCCCCTCAGAGCGATTGCGACACCGGCGCTCGACCGACTTCGGTAATGGCGACAGCTTAACGCTCCTCCCACGCGTGGCCGGCTGCGCCGGCGCACAACACGACGGTCCGGAAGACGACATTGTTCCGGAGGATGCGCGGCTTCCGGCGGCACGGTCGGCAGTGGAAGCACAAGGGCGGCCGTCGTTTGGACCGGGATTGGGCAGGTGGTCGATGGGGACGAAAGCCGTCCCGTTGCCTCTCCCTTATCCGATCTGGGGCGGTGCGGGACTGTGGGCCGGCCATATGGTTGAACGGTCTAAAACCCATCTCTGTCCAGAGAAAGAAAAAAAGGGGAGAGAAAAAAAAAGGATGCTTTGGGTTGTACAGATTCTGCCCATGATTTTTTTTTTAATTTCCCCATTCTGTTTTAGCTTTTAGCTATGCAGTTTTTGGTCATATGTATTTTTACGGCAAAACACATTCATGCATCGACATATTTGATTAGGCAATTTATGATTGCTATGCTAGTGATGCTTGCAAATTAATTTACTAGAGAGTAAATTAATGGGCATGAAAATTTCGTGTAGGATATGTTGGACATATCCAAGAGAGAATTTTATTGAGTTTGCTGTTGTTGGGATTAATAATCAAACCTAGGCCATGAATGTCAAGATTAACTTGGCGGCCCGGGATCTCAAATTCCCACATAACCACACCCGCTCTGGGGCTTTGGCTATAGTCGCTATAGCAAAGTATGTTGCATTGCACTTCACTACACCATGATCTATAAAAATAGAGTATCTGGTACTCTAGAGCTCTTTTGAGGAGCAATATGATCAATATAGGGTGATGATGATGCTTGAAGTGCATAGGAAATGCACGCTCATCCAATTCCGTGACTTGGAGTATATGGTAGCGTACAACTCTTATGTGCATCAGATCAACTAGTAGTTGAGATTATGCAATATCACAGTTCTGGATGTAATCTCATCGAGGGATGCTCTTTACTTTCAATCCTTTTATGAGATTTTTGACTGAATAGTTTCGTCAATGGTGAAGGAAAGTGGAGACATGATGAGAAGCAGATATGAATGGAGCGCAAAATGGAAAATTTCATTTCTTGGAGAATGACAAAGCTAGCAGCTCTGAAGGTTGCTATGGTGTGATCATATGACTAACATTGAAAGTAAATATGATACTTTCAAGCATTTGGTGGGTCTGGAAGTGCAATCAATGGGCACGAGCAACAAGGCTCATGGTAACAGAAATGTTAGAAGCCATGCCCATACTTAGCAAAACGAAGATCCACTACTTAGTGCCGATGACATGCTAGTGGACTTCACTACTAGTGATATACAATGTATGTATTTCTATATGAGTTCAATCATATCTTGAAATTGGTTTCTTTCTCTATAGAAGCCTATTGGAATAATCCAGTTGAGAAGAAAATGTGTTAGTAGAAACTGGGTCTACTAACATGATAACAAGGAAGATTCGGCATTTCCAGACTCCTGAGAAGAGTAGTGGAAACATCATGACAATTGTTGGTCATGATAGGGTAATTGTTGGTTTTGTTCAAGCCATAATTGCACTCCCTAGGATACTGTATGATAATCATGGATGCATTCATGCATCAAGATTCTACTCGTACCTTGCTGAGTTACAAGGATATCCGCAATGGTTTCTATGTTGAAACTCGTATAGTGAGTGAGGTTGGAAGCCTACTCATGACTCAACAAAAAGGATTTGAATGAAATCCTAGAGTAAAGGTCTTCTCTATCTTTTGGATTAATATACTATACATACATTAATTTGGATACACATTTGGTGTACAAGATAATTTTCTAGAATCTTGATAAGTTCAAGATATGGCATAGTGGCCTGGGTCTCCCTGGTATTGGGATGATAAGAAAATTATTGATGGTTCTATTACACACAATTTAATGGTGTGAATTTTCCAAATTCATTGGATTATGTATGCGCGATAATTGTAGACAGGAAAATTGATCACAAGGCAATCATATCTAAAGATAAAGGATGAGTCGGTATATTTCCTTGTATAGGAGATGCATGTGACCCAATTCAACCATTATATGGAATATTGAGATATTTCATGCTGCTTTTGGATGCATCGGCGGGATGGTCCAATGTGTGTCTTACTTCTGTAAGGAACCATACTTTTACAAAGTTGATTGCTCAGATCATTAATTTGAGAGCATATCATCCCGAGAATGGGATAAAATCCATCACAATGGATAATGCTACGTAATTTAATTCGTGAGCATCTGATGATTACTGCCTAGATTGAGGCATAGCTGTGGAGCATTTGGTACTTTGTGTACTTACCCAGAATGGTCTTGCGGAATCACTTGTCAAGAGGATATGTTGATAGCAAGACTGCTCCTACAGAATTGTAATCTCCCAATATCTTGTTGGGGCCATGCAGTTTCTCATACTGCATTGATACAAATTCGATCAACTGCATATTATATGGTCTCCCTGTTGCAGTTAGTACGTGGAAATGAGTAAGTATTTCCCATCTGCGATAATTCGGTTGTGTTGGATACATACTGATTTCACCACCGCAGTGTACATATATGGGCCCTCATAGAGAAATGGGGATCTATGTGAGGTATAAATTCTTTGTCAGTCATAAAGTACTGAAGTCTCTAAAAAGGGACTTGTTTATGGCCCAGTACACTGGTTGTATTTTGATGAGGACATTTTCCCGGCATTAGGGGGAGATAAGGACCACATTGAATGCCGAGAAATAGAATGAGATGTGAAGAAACATCTAGTCCTTAGATCCACGTACGAATGAATCTGAACTAGAGGTTCAGAAGATTATGAATTTGCAAAGTACCACAAATAATCTGCCAGTTGCATTTACTGAGTATAAAGGTGTCACAAAGTAAAAGGTTCCCATAGTGAATGTGCCAGAGAGAGTGGATGTGACCTATAGGTTCACTCTGCACCCACGAGGGGGGGGGGGAAATCTGGACACAAGAGGACAAGGCTTCATGGAAGCGTCCAAAGGGAATGAGGAATCCTCAAACAGTAAATGCAGGTCAACATCATTTTGATATTCAACCAAGGGTTGAAGGACACCTGAAGGATGTTGGACACATCCAGAACCCAGCACAAGTGCGCACACAAATTTGGTGCTGGGACATCGGAAGTCCTTGACTCAATTGTTGTGGGAAATCACGAAGAGTCAAAAGGTAATGATGAAATCTCCACTGTGGATATGGATTCGGGAGAATCATATAATAAAGACTACATTATGTCGACATTTATTTATCCTCATGAATTGCAAAAGACCTTGGATTGGATCTAGAACCTAAGTCCATGCATGGCTGAGTGTCTAAAACACTCTAGTTGATCCAAAGGAAGGCAACAATAGAGGATGTGCTCGCTCTCAACAAGAGGGGTATTGACCTGATCAGTAATACCTACTCCTCTGAATTTGTTCCCTGGGGGAGAAAACGGGTTTTTGTTCATGTGAGAAACGAAAACAATGAGGTGGTGAAACATGAAGCGAGGCTTGTAGCACAGGGGTTCACGCAGAGACCCATCATTGTTAAGATGACACATAATCTCCTGTTATGAGTGGAATAACGTTCCGATATTTAATATCACTGGCATTGAAGAATGAATTTGTATATCCAATTGATGGATGATGTGACTTCATAGTTTTGCGAGTCACTTGATTCGAATATCTATATGATAGTTCCTAAGGGAATGACGATTTCGAATTAATCGCAACATGTGTTGCGTAAAGCTTCATAAGTCATTTTATGACTTCAAGTAGTCGGCAAGGATGTGGTATAACCGACTGAGTAAGTTCCTTGGTTAGAAGGGTTACTCAAACAATGATGGTTGCTCATGTATGTTCATCAAGAAATCCAGAGAAGGATTTGTACAAATTGTTTGTATGTTGAATATCATTGGAACTACACAAGATCTACATGAGACAAGCAAATCATCAAATGACAAAGTTTAAAATGAAAGATTTGGTTGAGACCAAACTTTTCTTGAGTTTGGAACTTGAGTGTATTCCATTGGGAATACTTGCTAATCAGTCAACATTTGCCCGAAAGTTGAAAAGTTCAACATGGATAAATCATATCCATCAAACAACTATGGTGTGTGAGATCTCTTGAGTAATAGAGATAAATACCCATTTGCACCTAACGACGGTGATGAAGAGATAGTGGAACCGAGTCTCCCTATCATAGTGTAATTGGAGCACTAATGTATCTAGAGAGCTGCATCAGGCCTGGTATATCATTAAGATGCAATACATCTCCAATGGTAGGACATTGGGTTGGTGTGAAGACTATTTTTGCATATCTTCTGGACACCAAAATCTTGGTTTGTTTTATGATAAAAATCAAGATATGATCATGGTTGGATATCGTGATGTTGGGCATGTATCATACCCCCATAAACCCAGATCACGGACTGGTTTTGTCTTCTCGAATGGAGATACAGTCTTTCAAGAAGACAAACTTTAGTGGCTGCATCCACTAATCATTCTGAAATCATTGATGTGTATGAAGCATCACAAGAATTGTTGTGACTTTACAAAATGTTGAACTTTATTGAAAGTTCAGGTGGGATTGATTGGGAGAAATCACCCACGATTATCTATGAAGATAATGTTGTTTGTATTACATAGACGCAGACGGGTTATAAAGAGTAACACTGGAATGTGTATAGCTCTGAAAGTATTTTCTTCCCATGAGTTGGAGAACGGTGGAAAGATAAATATCTTGCAAATGAAGCCATGCGGTAATTTTGGTGATTTATTCACGAAGTCTTTACCAAGTTCTTCATTCCAGAAATTTGTTAATGGAACCGGTATATGAAATGACTTTGTTATTTGCAAGGTTCAGGGGGAGTGCACTCCTGAACGATAACCTGGTTGAGATCTCTGGATCTTTGATATTGCACTCTTTTCCTTTATGAGTTTTTCCTATATGGTTTCTCACAGAAGGTTTTTAATGAGGCAATAGTAATACAAGCATTGTGATATGTTAGTTTCTCCTTATTTTTCCATTGGGTTTTTCAGAAGGAGTTTTTCATGGCATACTATGCACTCCTCTTATTTTTCCTATAAGGTTTTTGGAGGCGTCTTATCAAGAAGATGACAGTGATGCTTATATGGATAGCAGAGATTAGGGGGAGTGTTGAGATTTAATTAACCTGTGTTAATTAAGGATTAATCTCTCCTAACCATAACAGACGTACGAAGGGGTAAGGCGGTTCACTCGGGAAGCGACGTTCCACTCGTGCCTGCTGCAATCGTCGTGTCTGTAGGAAACGTCCGTTCAGGGACTATATATTGTAATCACCATCATCAATAAAGATCATTCATTACTCTGTTTCTAAACACAGATAACGGAATACATTTTTCTCAAAAGATATATAATAAAAATGATAACAGAGTACGACTACAATTCTACTTTAGCTATAGCCACGCGATGCGCCGGCGGGCTATATATACAAGGAGCTCGGTTCGATCGACAGAAGTGGAATCCAAACGTCCAACCAGGCCTGATGGAGAAATATGTGGACCTTGAGAAAGGCGACGCCGCCGTGGAGCCGGAGGAGCCGTGGCCTGCCAGCGACGACTATTACATCCCTAGTCCTGTACGTTCATAATCGTTGCTCTAACTACTGAACTGGTAATCGAAAGAACATACATAAATATTTCTCTTTCGTGCGTGCAGTGCGTCCTCGGGGTACTGTTTGGAGCTGTGGCGCTCGTGGGCGTCGTCATCACCCTCGTGTGCTACGGCCCGTGGCCGGCGCTGGGCGTGGCCGCCGTGTTGGCGGCAATGGATTACATCGTTGTGTTGGGCGCCCGCGAGGGGTTCAAGAATGCAGCAGCTATGAAGGCACAGGCCGCAGGGCGTAAGTACGTCGCTCCAGTGCCGTGCTGCATCTATGCTGCCATGGCAAGAGAGAGGAGGGATCGTCTCTGCTCAGCTGTTGGCACCTCTACTACCGAGGCCAACCAGCAACCCAAAACCACCGCGGGCCAAGCCCAGAGGGCCAGCAACCGTACTCGCAAGCTCAAGCCATACGTCACCGGCTATACTGACAGGGAGAACTGATGGGGTGAGTAGTATAAGTATCACCGATGCTGAAGAAGAGGGCTTGGAAGATCGGTCGTGCATTTGGCGGCGGCTACCTACTTGACCAGTAGTACTTCCCATCTAGGCTCATTCTTCTTCCTTCTTGCTTTTTTCCTCTTTAGCACACTTGTGCTTGTAATTTGCCACCCTGGACCAGTGGACCCCTATGTCCAGTTTGATATTGCTAGTCTGAATTTGTATGTGTAACTGGATGTCGCGTATTTTGTATATGTGTGCTTGTGGCTACTCATCGCTTTGTATTAGATTTTCGTACCAACAGTGCAAAATAAGTTCCACACAAAGTTGACATCTGAGCAACGGCTGATGGAGTAGACAGGTGAAATTTGCTGACGGTGCCTATATGCTGACGGCTGTACGGATACCGACGGCCTGCTTTGGATACGCCGACGTACGAGTTGTCGACGGGGCTATGCCGACGGCTGCCATCCGCATAGGCCTATCCCGACGGTGTTTGGATCGTCGGCATAGCCTGTCATTCCGGTAGCGCGACAAGCGGCAAAGTGTCGTCATGTCATTTTTTCCTTATTTTTTTTGTTTGAAGAAGTGGGTACAACACACACTTTGTGGTCTAACGGAAACAAAATATTCTTTGCACCACATTATGTACTAATTAAAGGATAGTTGCTTAGCACGAAAGAAAATGTATGCAGTAGCATATATAGAAGAAGAAAAGTTTTGCAACACAACACATGCTCCTCGGGCGATGTCTGGTGAGAGCTGCGAGCATCAACACAGAGACACCACATTTTACACGGAAAACCCCCTTAATTTAAGGGCAAAAACAATGAGCCGAAGCCGCCCAAATCTTCTTCCACTATTATTAAATGTAGGAAACACCAAGTTCTTCTCTAGATAGAACTAGAGCTCTCTTACATCAAGATTTCTTCATCTTGTATGGCAACAACAAGATTTGGGGCTGCAAGAGCTAGGGATTTGGACAATCTCACTAAAGATGGTGTAACCGTAGCTTGAAGGAGACACGTGGTGGATCTGGACTTCACAACCTTGGTGAGGAGCTCCCTTTGTTTGGTGGCAAACTTCTTTCTTCGATCTTCCTCTCTTTCCCTTTCTCTCTTGATTTCTCTTTCTTCTCCAAGGTTGCCTTGGTGGTGGCTTCTAGATGGGAGGGTAAATATCCTCCTTCCTTCATGTACAAAGTCTAAAATGACCTTATGTCATAACCCTAATGGGTAGTGGGATTTTGCACATCTTTTGGGCTGCCTAAAAGGCTTTAAATGGTCATCTTCTCACAACCCACATGAGGAGGATATCCCAATAAATCTCTCTCTTTGACTCGTGAGGTGGGGAACTGTCATGCCCGCAACCTAGCAACGCTTGTAGCTTCTCATTTGACAATATTTGAACCATTGTTGTAGGTATGGATCTTCTCAAGTTCCAGCAACTTGGAACTCATAGCATCTCGAATCCAATGATACCTCACATCAATATGCTTGGTTTGGGAGTGATAGCTTAAATTCTTGGCAAAGTGAATAACATTTTGACTGTCACAAATAGTACACACTTCTCTTGCTTCATAACGAGCTCTTGAAAGAAGTTCTTTATCAATAACATTTCCTCGCCATCATCAACCACTGCTATGTACTCAGCTTATGTAGTTGATGTAGAAACGCATTTATGCAATCTTGATTGTCATGACATTGCTTTCTTTGCAAAAGTCATCGGGTATCTGATACGTCTCCAACGTATCTATAATTTTTGATTGTTCCATGCTATTATATTACCCGTTTTGAATGTTTATGGGCTTTAGTTTACATTTTTATATCATTTTTGGGACTAACCTACTAACCGGAGGCCCGGCCCGAATTGCTGTTTTTTTGCCTATTTTAGTGTTTCGAAGAAAAGTAATATCAAACCGAGTCCAAACAGAATGAAACCTTCGGGAGCGATCTTTTTGTAACAAACACAATCCAGGAGACTTGGAGTGGACGTCAAGCAGCAGACAAGGACGCCATGGGCAGGAGGGCGTGCCCCCCACCCTCGTGGGCCCCTCGTGGCTCAACCGACCTACTTCTTCCTCCTATATATATCCACGTACCCTGAAAACATCCAGGAGCACCACGAAAAACTATTTCCACCGCCGCAACCTTCTGTATCCGCGAGATCCCATCTTGGAGCCTTCACCGGTGCTCCGCCGGAGGGGGAATCGACCATGGAGGGCCTCTACATCATCTCCAACGCCTCTCCGATGAGTTGTGAGTAGTTTACCACAGACCTTCGGGTCCATAGTTATTAGCTAGATGGCTTCTTCTGTCTCTTTGAATCTCAATACAAAGTTCTCATCGATCTTCTTGGAGATCTATTCGATGTAACTCTTTTTGCGGTGTGTTTGTCGAGATTCGATTAATTATGGGTTTATGATAAAGTTTATCTATGAGAAATATTTGAATCTCCTCTGAATTCTTTCATGTATGATTGGTTATCTTTGCAAGTCTCTTCAAATTATCAGTTTGGTTTGGCCTAGTAGATTGATCTTTCTTGCAATGGGAAAGTGCTTAGCTTTGGGTTCAATCTTGCGGTGTCCTTTCCCAGTGACAGCAGGGGCAACAAGGCACGTATTGTATTGTTGCCATCGAGGATAAAAAGATGGGGTTTACATCATATTTCTTGAGTTTATCCCTCTACATCATGTCATCTTTTTTAATGCGTTACTCTGTTCTTATGAACTTAATACTCTAGATGCAGGTAGTAGTCGGTCGGTGTGTGGAGTAATAGTAGTAGATGCGGAATCGTTTCGATCTACTTGTTGCGGACGTGATGCCTATATACATGATCATGCCTAGATATTCTCATAACTATGCACTTTTCTATCAATTGCTCGACAGTAATTTGTTCACCCACCGTAATACTTATGCTATCTTGAGAGAAGCCACTAGTGAAACCTATGGCCCCCGGGTCTATCTTTTATCATATAATTTTACCATCTATCTTTTATTTGCAATCTTTAATTTTCAATCTATATCATAAAAATACCAAAAATATTTATCTTATCTTATTATCTCTATCAGATCTCACTTTCGCAAGTTACCATGAAGGGATTGACAACCCCTTTATCACGTTGGTTGCGAGGTTCTTATTTGTTTGTGTAGGTACGAGGGACTTTTGAGGAGCCTCCTAATGAATTGATACCTTGGTTCTGAAAAACTGAGGGAAATAGTTACGTTACTTTGTTGCATCACCCTTTCCTCTTCAAGGGAAAACCAACGCAGTGCTCAAGAGGTAGCAGTATCCAGATGTGGACTTCCTATGATCCTTGCCATTGGCATAATCTAAATATGTATAGCCCTGCAATACAGTATCACCGCCTCCAAAGCATAAACATGATGTAGAAATTCCCTTGAGATACATGAGAATCTACTTAGTTGCTTCCCAGTGAGCTTTACCTGGATTTGTAATGAACAGGCTACCAACTCCAACTGCATAGGTAATATCAGGCCTAATGCATACCATACCATGGAATACGTCAAACTTTCCACATTAAATTGATATGGTACTCCACTCATTTCTTATGTCTCCTCGCTTATAGGACATTTTTCAGAATTCAATTTGTGATGACCTGCAAGCAGAGAGATGAAAATTTGCATTTTTCATATTGAAACTTCCAAGTAACGTCTAAATGTATCTTTCATGTCAGAGTCGTCTTCATGCCAAGTATTTGCTTAACTGGTCCTAAATACTTCATGGAAAATGATTTACTCAAAACCTTTTTGAGGAGAGCAGTCCTCTTTGTGTCATTTCCACTAATCAGCATGTCATCAACATACAACAATATTGAAGTCACCCCCAACGTACCTATTCATAAATACACAATGATCATATTGTGCTTTATGGTAACCAAGTCCAATCACTCAAACTTCTTGTACCACTATTGAGGAGTTGCTTCAAGCCATACAAGCTCTTCTTCAATTTGCAAACTAAGTGCTCCTTGCCCTGCAACCTTGAATCCCGCTGGCCGCTCCATATATATCTCCTCCTCTAGGTCGCCATGCAAGAATACACTCTTCACATTAAGTTGTTCAATTACCAAGTCCATGGTGGCATCCATGCCAAGAACAACTCGGATCGAAGACATTTTGACCACTAGAGGGGATATCTTATTATATTCGATGCCCTTTTTTGACTGAAACCTTTCATAACCAATCTGCTCATGTACCTTAGATGTGAGGTGTTTTCTTTAGTTTTCACACTATACACCCATCTGCTCTTGAGTGTTTTCTTGCCTTTGGGAGATTCACTAACTCAAAAGTATCATTCTCACACCGGGATTTCATCTCATCCTAGGCTTCTGAACATTCATTCTTGTGCTCATCAGACATTGCCTCTTCATATCATGAGGGCTCACCTGCATCCTTCATGAACACATATTCCTATTGTGGATACTTAGAATAAGGAATGTCACCTCTTTCCTGTTTTTTGAGAGAACATAAAAAACATAACATAAAAAAACTAAAACAGGATCAAGTATCTATATGCTTCAAAAAGTAATGAGAGCCCCTTGCGAGTTGGTTGCAGAAGTAGCGATAAACTATTCCATAGAGTTTCATACCTCCGTTAATGAATCGTTCACTAAAGGTGTGGAAGCCTTCATAATTCTCTCATGGGTAACAATACAGTAGAGCTCGACGATTTCATGTATATTATGTGACCAGTTGATTCAATGCAATGGGACATTCATTTACGATTTTCTCTGCTTCATGAACTAATATGACCTTATGAGCCGGACTGATGGGCTACTATGGAGCCGAACTAGGGCATGGGCCCGTGACCAGACAGGAGATCTTCGGAGTCGTGGTGTGCCCTCCAAGTCAAGATTTAGCATGATCTTTCCTTCATTGTAACCAATCACATGTAACCCTAACCCTACTGGTGTCTATATAAACCAAGGGGTTTTAGTCTTTAGGGCTAGAGCAACATCCATCACCCCATCAACCTAGGGTTGAGCTCACCTGATCTCATGGTAGATCGACTATGTAACCATATCATACACATCAAATACAATCAAGCAGGACGTAGGGTTTTACCTCTTCGAGAGGGCCCGAACCTGGGTAAACACCATGTTCTTCGTCCCTTGTTCCCTATTGATTCTAGATCCACAGCTCGGGACCCCCTACACGAGATCCGCCGATATTGACACCGACACCTTATTCTTTCAAGTTGCAGTATTTTCTCGAGGACGAGCAAAACTCTAAGATTGTGGGAGTTGATGATTCCAAAATAGCATCATGTTTTACTTGTAGTTTTATGTCATAGTTGTATGTTTAGTCCGAATTTTATCATGTTCATGCACCTTTTTATTGGTCTCGCCGGGATCCTTAACATAGAGGAGTTTTTTGAAGTACAAGAAAGAAATCTTCAGAATATGGTGTGAAAATCATGTTGATTTACGTGATAGAAACCTACCGTAAAAACACAAGTCAAAAGGGAGAAATCCAGCTGCACCAGGTCCTCCAGGGGAAAAGACAGTGTCCTGTACGAGCATGAGCACTCAACCAGCCACCACCACCTGGTCGGCGCAGCCTCCTCTAAATCTACATATACTCAGGGAGGACTTCCCCCATAGACACACACAAGGCCATCCGATTCCCGGTGCCCTGATGGGGCTAGAACTACGTCGGTATTTCCCCAAAGAGGAAGGGATGATGCAGCACAAGTACGGTAGGTACTTCCCTCAGTGATGGGACCAAGGTTATCGAACCAGTAGGAGAACCATGCAACACTATCTAAACGGTACCTGCACACAAAGAACAATCACTTGCAACCCGACGTGTAAGAGGGGTTGTCAATCCCTCCTGGGTAAAAAGATAGATAAAATTGTAGTAGATTGGATAAATAGATCTCGCGGGAACGCGATATAAAATAAAAAATAAAAAATTGCAGCAAGGTATTTTTGGGTTTTTGGATTAATAGATCTGAAAATAAAAGCAAATAAAAATAAATCTCGAAGGCAAATATGATAAAGAAGAGACCCGGGGGCCGTGGATTTCACTAGTGGCTTCTCTCGAGAAAAATAGCATACGGCGGGTAAACAAATTACTGTTGGGCAATTGATAGAACTTCAAATAATTATGATGATATCCAGGAAATGATCATTATATAGGCATCACGTCCGAAATTAGTAGACCGACTCCTGCCTGCATCTACTACTATTACTCCACACATCGACTGATATCCAGCATGCATCTAGTGTATTAAGTTCATGGAGAAACGGAGTAATGCAATAAGAACGATGACATGATGTAGACAAGATCTATTCATGTAGGAATAGACCTCATCTTGTTATCCTTAATAGCCATGATACATACGTGTCATTTCCCCTTCCGTCACTGGGATTGAGCACCGTAAGATCGAACCCATCACAAAGCACCTCTTCCCATGGCAAGAAAAATCGATCTAGCCGGCCTAACTAAACCAAAGGTTCGAATAATAAATACGAGGCTATAAGTAATCATGCATATAAGAGATCAAAACTCAAATAACTTTCATGGATAAAATAGATCTGATCATAAACTCAAAGTTCATCAGATCCCAACAAACACACCACAAAAAGAGTTACATCAAAGAGATCTCCAAGAGGCCATTGTATTGAGATTCAAAAGAGAGGGAGGAAGCCATCTAGCTACTAACTACGGACCCGTAGGTCTACAATGAACTACTCAAGCATCATCGGAGAGGCACCAATGAGGATGATGAACCCCTCTGTGATGGTGTCTAGACTGGATCTGTAGTTTATGGAACTTGTGGCGGCTGGACTTGTCTTTCGTCGACTACCCTAGGGTTTTTGGAATATTGGGGTATTTACAGAGCAAAGAGGCAGTGTGGGAGGCCACCGAGGTGGGCACAACCCACAAGGGCACACCCAGGTGGGTTGTGCCCCCTCGGGGCACCCCTCTGGTACTTCTTTGGCCCATCATGTGTCTTATGGCCCAGAAAAATTCTCCAAAAAGTTTTGCTGCGTTTGGACTCCGTTTGGTATTGATTTTCTGCGAAGTAAAAAACAAGCAAAAAACAGCAACTGGCACTGGGCACTATGTCAATAGGTTAATCCCAAAAAATGATAGAAAGTTGCTATAAAATGATTGTAAAACATCCAAGAATTATAATATAACAACATGGAACAATAAAAAATTATAGGTATGTTGGAGACGTATCAGCATCCCCAAGCTTAATTCCTGCTCGTCCTCGAGTAGGTAAATGATAAAAACAGAATTTTTGATGTGGAATGCTGCCTATCATGTTCATCACATATTCTTTTCTTTGTAGCATGGACATTTGGACTTTTATATGATTCAAAGTAGTAGTCTAGTTTTGACATGAAGATTTCAATACTCAAGCATATCAACAATCAACCATGTCTCTCAAAATATCAATACTAAAGCAAGTTATCCCTATCCCATTGCTCAATCATTGATCCATTCATGAAACATACTCGCATATTAGCTACACCCAATGCTTAAGTACGATCATAGTGCCCCTTAGTTGGTGCTTTATAAGAGAAAATGAGACTCAAATAAAAATTGCATAAAGTAATAGAAAGGCCCTTCGCAGAGGGAAGTAGGGATTTGTAGAGGTGCCAGAGCTCAAAGCAAAAAAGATAGAGATAAAACATTTTGGGTGGCATGCCTTTCCTGTTAACGAAAACGATTGAGTAGTTCCCAATACTTTCCATGCTAGATATATCATAGGCGGTTCCCAAATAGAAAATAAGGTTTATTCCTTTTTCCACCATACTTTCACATTCCACGGCTAACCGAATCCACGGGTACCGTCCATACAACACTTTCCAAGGAATTTATTATTTGACAACATAAGTAAATTCATTTTTCATTTCTGGACTGGGCATCCCGAATACCTTTGTCCTACTCTCGTGCAATGACAAGTGAATAAACACTCATCTTGAGAATAACACATCTAGCATGGAAAAATATCAGCCACCCCCTACCGTTTCATGAGCGGTACGAGCACACAAAAAGGAAATTTATTTTGAAGATTAGAGATGGCACATACAAATTTGTTTAGAATGGCAAAAGAATACTGCATATAGGTAGGTTTAGTGTACTTATATGGCCAAGCTGGTTTAAGGATTTTGGATGCACAAGTAGTAATCATACTTAGTGCAAGTGAAGGCTAGCAAAAGATTGAGAAGCATCCAACCAAGAAACGAAAAATCTCATAAGCGAGCATTAAACGTAACTAACACCAAATAATGCACCACAAGTAGGATGTAATTTCATTCAACAACTATTGACTTTCGTGCTTGCATAGGGAATCACAAACCTTAACATCAATCTTCTTAAGAAACCATAATTACATATCAACATGACTCATGTATCACTATCATCATGTCGCAAAACTATTACAAAGAATCAAGTTTATTTTGTCCAATGATCTTCATGAAAGTTTTTATTATACCCCTCTTGAATATCTATCACTTTGGAACTAATTTCATATGTTGCTTTTGATAGCTCAAACAAATCTAAGTGAAGAACATGAGCATAAAAAATTTCTTCTCCCAAAATAATATAAGGGAAGCATGAGAGAATTTATTAAAAAATTGATAACTCTCAAATAAATCTAAGTGAAGCATGAGAGCATTTCTAGAAAAGTATTAAAGCACATCATGCTCAAAAAATATATAAGTGAAGCACTAGAGCAATTCCATAGCTCAAAAAAAATTAAGTGAAGCATAGAGAGCAATTCTAACAAGTCATAACATAATTTTAGCTCTTTCAAATAGGTGTGTTCAGCAAGGATACTTGACTTAAACTAAAAAGCAAAACAAGCAAAGACTCATACGCTCCAAGCAAAACTCATGATATGTGACGAATAAAAATATAGCTCCAAGTAAAATACCGATGGTCGTTAGAAGAAAGAGGGGATGCCACTCGGGCATCCCCAAACTTAGTTGCTTGCTTCTCTTTTAGATAATGGCTTGCGATGCCATGGGGCATCCCCAAGCTTAGGCTCTTCTTACACCTTATTCATTCATCCATCGTGATCTCACCCAAAACTTCAAAACTCCAATCACACAAAACTCAACAAAACCTTCGTGAGATCCGTTAGTATAACAAAGCAAATCACTACTCTAAGTACTGTTGAAAACCCATTCATATTTTATTTTTTCATTATATCTACTGTATTCCAACTTTACTATACCTTATACCCTCCAATACAAACCATAGACTCATCAAAATAAGCACACAATGGAAAGAAAACAGAATCTATCAAAAACAGAACAGTCTATAGCAATCTGAAAACTTTGAATACTTATGTAACTGCAAAAATTCTGAAACATCAGGAAAACATGGTCAATTTGTGTATCAATCTTGTGTTCAAAAATCAGGATTTAATCGCGCTTCTGTTAAAACTTAAAATTGTTTTAATGGGAGCAAAAGTTTCTATTTTTCAACAAGATCAAATCAACTATCTCCCAACATGATCCCAAAGGCTTTGCTTGGCACAAACACTAACTAAAACATAAAAAACACAATCATAAAAGTAGCATAATGTGCAAACACTCAAGAACAGAAATAAAAAGAAAAAAAATTATTCATTGGGTTGCCTCCCAACAAGCGCTATTGTTTTATGCCCCTAGCTAGGCATAATGCATAGATCTAAGTATTGTCATCTTTAGTTTCCAACTCCTCAATAAAACACTTAGAATTGTTCAAAGATTTATCATACAAATTTTCAATAGCAATACTCCTAGGAACAAGTTTGAAAAAATCATTCTAGCAAGTAGGCTCTTTTATCACTTCAATAAAATTGGGGTGAATACTAATCATCTTGAGATCTTCTTTGTTATTATTAGAAGTTTCATCCTTGTTTTTAGTGACTTGAGTGATCTTGCCAATTTTTACGGGAGTTTTCTCAATAGTTTTAGCGGAAGAAAACACCGTGCTTAAATTACTAAAAATTTCTTCCAACTTATCAATTCTAGCGGGGTCTCCTCTATTCTTCCGTTGAATGCGGGCTCTTTTTCATTAAGTACCTTAAGAGCGTCTCCCGCTTTTGACCCGATTCTATTAGCAAGTTTGTGCATCCTTTTACCTAATTTTTCAATATTTTCTTAAGTGAGCATTTTCTTTTCAATAGCATCTAGCCTTTCCATAACATGCTCGAGAGTTAAAGATGTTTCATTAACCATAAGAGGTGGTGATCCCACTAAATTTCCCATAGCATTAAAAGCATCCAGAGATGGACACATCAAGAAATTCCCACCGGTAATCGTATCAAGTACGAATCTATACCAAGTAGTGATGCCCACATAAAAACAACGAAGAAGAACAACGATAGATTGCTTACGAATAGATCTATTACGAGCATTGCAAATCCTATACCAATCATATTTTAAATTCTCCCATCCCCTTTATTTAAAGTTAAGAACCTCATTCTTGGGGGTGCACGCAGTAGAGGAAGAACTACCATAATGACAAAAAGTGGCAAACAAAATTGCACACAAAAATAGATCTGACGAGAAAACGGCGAACGAAAAAAAGGCCGAATAAAACGGCAAATTTTTGTGAAGTGGGGGAAATGAAAACGAGAGGCAAATGGCAAATAATGTAAATTGCAAGGAGATGAGATTTTTGATTAGGAACCTGATAGATGTTGATAATGTCTCCTCGGCAACAGCGCCAGAAACTCCTTTTCATGCGACTAGAACTATGTTGGTATTTCCCCAAAGAGGAAGGGATGATGCAGCACATCTATGGTAGGTATTTCCCTCAGTGATGAGACTAAGGTTATCGAACCAGTAGGAGAACCACGCAACACTATGTAGTGTAAGAGGGGTTGTCAATCCCTCTCAGGTAAAAAGATAGATAACATTGTAGTAGATTGGATAAATAGATCTCGCAGGAATGCGAGATGAAATGAATAACAAAAATTTGTAGCAGGGTATTTTTGGGTTATTGGATTAATAGATCTGAAAATAAAAGCAAATAAAAATATATCTCGAAGGCAAACATGATAAAGAAGAGACCCGGGGGCCGTAGATTTCACTAGTGGCTTCTCTCGAGAAAAATAGCATATGGCGGCTAAACAAATTACTCTTGGGCAATTGATAGAACTTCAAATAATTATGACGATATCGAGACAATGATCATTATATAGGCATCACGTCCAAGATTAGTAGACTGACACCTGCCTGCATCTAATACTATTACTCCACACATTGACCGCTATCCAGCATGCATCTAGTGTATTAAGTTCATGGAGAAATGGAGTAATGCAATAAGAATGGTGACATGATGTAGACAAGATCTATTCATGTAGGAATAGACCCCATCTTGTTATCCTTAATAGCAACGATACATACGTGTCATTTCCCCTTCTATCACTGGGATTGAGCACCGTAAGATCGAACCTACCACGAAGCACCTCTTCCCATGGCAAGAAAAATCAATCTAGTCGGCCTAACTAAACCAAAGGTTAGAAGAAGAAATACGAGACTATAAGTAAGCATGCATATAAGAGATCAAAACTCAAATAACTTTCATGGATAAAATAGATCTGATCATAAACTCAAAGTTCATCGGATCCCAACAAACACACCGCAAAAAGAGTTACATCAAATAGATCTCCAAGACACCATTGTATTTAGAATCAAAAGAGAGAGAGGAAGCCATCTAGCTACTAACTACGGACATGTAGGTCTACAATGAACTACTCACGCATCATCGGAGAGGCACCAATGAGGATGATGAACCCCTCCATGATGGTGTCTATCTTGGATCTGTGGTTTCTGGAACTTGCGGTGGCTGGAATTGTGTTTCATCAACTCCCCTAGGTATTTGGAATATTGGGGTATTTATATAGCAAAGAGGTGGTGCCGGAGGCCACCGAGGTGGGCACAACCCACCAGGGCGTGCATGGGCCCCCAGGCGCGCCCAGGTGGGTTGTACCCCCCTCGGGGCACCCCTCTGGTACTTCTTTGGCCCATCATGTGTCTTCTGGCCTAGAAAAATTCTCCAAAAAGTTTCGCTGCGTTTGGACTCCGTCGGGTATTGATTTTCTTGAAGTAAAAAACAAGCAAAAATAGCAACTGGCACTGGGCACTATGTCAATGGGTTAGCCCCAAAAACTGATATAAAGTTGCTATAAAATGATTGTAAAACATCCAAGAATGATAATATAATAGAATGGAATAATCAAAAATTATATATATGTTGGAGACGTATCATGCCCCCCTATTCTCTCTACTTATGATCTAGACTCGTTCTAGTTCTAGTTTCTCTTGTCCACACAATAGAGAAGCACCGTGAGATTTCTCTTCTCCCCCCTCTATCTCTTCAGCGACTCAAAGCTCTAGACGGCGAAGCACTGCTAGATCGTCATGCCCGTTCGCATGCAATCCGTAGAGAGGTCATGCTTTTGTTCTTCTGTTCGAGGGATCTTTTGTGAACGGATCGAGGGACTTCATCAATGATCTACTCCAACTCTGCTTCTGCAGCAACTCAAATTTCATAACAATCCGATCTAACCCTTTATGCATCTTCATAGTGATACGAGACTTTGATCCGTAGGATGATTTTTTTCCCTCTCTACTATGTTATCAATAGTATCTATATTGGCCCCGCCCACTTGTATAAGCATACAATGTGCATTAGATATTCAAACCTAGAATTATGTGTTAGCATACATTGCGTTAGACGCATACTAGTGGGGAATCCAGACTCCCTGAGAACGTATTCGCCCTATTGATTCCAAAAACTCTCATTACTCCATGTTGCTTTTATTTTATTCGAGCACTTTTAACTTGTTACCACCATTCACTTGGAATATTTCAAGCTCCATATTCGTTTTGCTTTGTACCTTCATTAACTTGCAGACACACCGTAATAATTAATTACAAGGAACAAAGACCATTTCATGTGCTCCCTATGGGATTGATACTCTTACTTAGAATAGGCTACAAGAAAATCATATGCACTTGCATGCTATCACGTTGCTGGGATCAAGAATCATATAGCCTTCTTCAATTACTCTCCACATTTCTTCATAGATGACATCCCACTCTTCCCATAAGGATAACTATGCCATCAAAGATATGCTTCTTGGCGGAAGTCTTGAAATGCTCTATAGTCGACGTAACTAGAACTCCGGATGGTTAGACCAAATCACATAGAAGAAGGGAGGACCTTCCTCTGATACCAATTGTAAGAATGTTTAAGAAACTAGAGGGGGTGAATGGAAGATTTTTATGACATGTTTCAAAAACACTATTTCTTTGAGGAACAATGACCTAAACATAACAGAAATTAGAACTAAGTGAAGACAAATGAACTTTGCATACAATCAGAACGGTAACAAAGTCATTAGAATAGAAGATAGCATGCAAAAAGGTAAAATAGCATGTAAAGTAGTCTAACACACAACAAATAAATTTCATCGTAGTAACAATGAATATAATACAAGCATAAGTAAATGTAGTGGAAAAAGTAAGTATTCGGTGAAAGTCTTTAGAGAGAGGGAGGATCAAATTCTTCTAAACATGCAAATTACTCAAAGTAAACAAAGATGAAGAAAATGGAGCCGGAGGCTCGGTGAAGACATAGATTTTCTGGACGAGTTCAAATTGATGTGATAACTCTACATCTAGTTGGAGGGGAAGAGATTTAACTCAATGTCTTCACCCTATGATCCTTGAGCTAAGATCATTTAGACCTCGCCCAATCACCCATGGTAGATATCCAAACCTTCACGCACTTGTTTGTCAAATATCCACAATTAATCTTGGATGCTCTGAACTGATACCTAACTATCAAACATATCACAATCTTTAAGAGTAACAAGTCTTTAGTGAACTCGATCAGCCAGATTATTTAGTGATGCTCAATCACTTTTTCTATTTATCACTCGGTTTTTCCTCACTTAGGGTTCACTCAAAATCATGGTGAGGATGGGTTGCTCGGACAACACTTGTCCAAATTCACTTGGAGCATCCGACCAAGTGATCCAAGAAAGGTTGAGGATGGAGCTATTTATAGCCTAGGTCACAACCCGAGGGCCAATGTGGTGGAAGGGACGTGTGCACATGTGTGTTATCGCCAGCTGTCACAACAGTTGAAGTTTAAACTCTCAATTTCCTCACGGTAGGAGAATCTAACTGTTGGTTTCCTAAGTCTTCAGCAAGCACTTTGACTAAGGCTTCCCAAAGAATACCTCAGACACCAAAGAAAAAGGACCTGCACTCAAAGAGATTTCCAAAGTCTTCACTCGAAGAAATAGGTTTTGATCGACTACACTTCGAAAATATTGTCTTCGTAATATGTAGACCCCATTTAACAGTACAACCCTATGACTTGAAGGGGAATAAAAAAAACTATTAAAAGGCTAAACCTTCATGCTCCAGTTCCGGCTAATTTTGCAAAAGGTGCACCAAAATCTTAAATGTTTCCTTCGCATTTGTAGGGGTCACTATCATTGGTTAACCAAAATATTTAGAGACTTTCACCTGTGTATGCCCACAAACACCTTGATACGTCTCCAACATATCTATAATTTATAAAGTATTCATGCCATGTCTAAAATAATTTAATATCATTTTGGTGCACTTTTATGTTATTTTTATGGACTACCATATTAATCTAGTGCCAAGAGACAGTTCCTATTTTTTGGTTATTTCTTTCTTTCGCAGAAAAATCGTACCAAAGGAAGTCCAAATGCGATAAAAAATTTCCGATGATTTTTTATGAAAGGAAAGGGGCGACACTGGAAGCTTGGGGAAGAGCCAAAAGGTTTCCAGGGAAGCCACAAGCTCAAGGGGCGCACCATATGAGCTTGTGGGTCCCTTGGGAAACCCCCTGATGTGAATCCAATGCTGAAAAATCCTACAAATCCATAAACCCCCAAAAGCTACCTAGATAAGTTTTTCCGCAACCTCTAGCCTTTGTTCTCCCGCGATCTCACCTGGAGGCCTTTTCCGGCATGGGGAAAGCCATCGGTGGAGGCCATCTTCATCATCCGCGCTGCCTCTATGACGAGGAGGGAGTATTTCACCCTCTAGCCTAAGGGTATGTACCAGTAGCTATGTGTTTGATCTCTCTCTATCTCTATCTATCTATCTCTCTCTCTCTTTCTCTCGTGATCTTGTTAGGAAACGATCTTGATGTACCATGAGCTTTGTTAATATAGTTGGATCATATGGTGTTTGATACGTCCATTTTGCATCATGCTTTTATATCAATATTTATTGCATTATGGGCTGTTGTTACACATTATATCTCAATACTTATGGCTATTCTCTCTTATTTTACAAGGTTTACCATGAAGAGGGGGAATGCCGGCAGCTGGAATTCTCGCTGGAAAAGGAGCAAACATTGGAAACCTATTCTGCATAGCTCCAAAAGTCCTGAAACTCCACGAAACAACTTTTTGGAATTAATAAGAATTTCTGAGCGAAAGAAATACGCCAGGGGGCCCACACCCTGTCCAGGAGACAGGGTGGCGCCCCCCACCCTATAGGGCGCGCCCCACTATCTCCTGGGGTCCTGGTGGGCCTCCGGCGTCCATCTTCTGCTATATCATCGCTTTTACCCTGGAAAAAATCGTGGGCAAGCTTACGGGACGAAACTCCGCTGCCACGAGGCGGAACCTTAGCGGAATCAATCTAAGGCTCTGGCGGAGCTGTTCTGCAGGGGACACTTCCCTCTGGGAGGGGGAGATCATCGACAACGTCATCACCAACGATCCTCTCATCGGGAGGGGGTCAATCTCCATCAACATCTTCACCAGCACCATCTCCTCTCAAAACCCTAGTTCATCTCTTGTATCCAATCTTGTATCAAAACCACAAATTGGTACCTGTGGGTTGCTAGTAGTGTTGATTACTCCTTGTAGTTGATGCTAATTGGTTTACTTGGTAGAAGATCATATGTTCAGATCCTTTATGCATATTATTACTCCTCTAATTATGAACATGAATATGCTTTGTGAGTAGTTACGTTTGTTCCTGAGCACATGGGTGAAGTCTTGCTATTAGTAGTCATGTGAATTTGGTATTCGTTCGATATTTTGATGAGATGTATGTTGTCTTTTCCTCTAGTGGTGTTATGTGAACGTCAACTACATGACACTTCACCATTATTTGGGCCTAGAGGAAGGCATGGGGAAGTAATAAGTAGATGATGGGTTGCTAGAGTGATAGAAGCTTAAACCCTAGTTTATGCGTTGCTTCATTAGGGGCTGATATGGATCCATATGTTTAATGATATGGTTAGGTTTACCTTAATACTTATTTTGTAGTTGCAGACGCTTGCATTAGGGGTTAATCATAAGTGGGATGCTTGTCCAAGTTAGGGCAGTACCCAAGTGCCGGTCCACCCACATATCAAATTATCAAAGTACCGAACGCGAATCATATGAACGTGATGAAAACTAGCTTGACGATAATTCCCATGTGTCCTCGGGAGCTCCTTTATCATTATTAGAAATTGTCCAGGCTTATCCTTTGCTACATAAAGGATTGGGCCACCTTGCTGCACTTTATTTACTTTATTTACTTGTTACTCGTTACTATTTATCTTATCACAAAACTATCTATCACCTACAATTTCAGTGCTTGCAGAGAAATCTTACTGAAAACAGCTTATCATTTCCTTCTGCTCCTCGTTGGGTTCGACACTCTTACTTATCGAAAGGACTACGATTGATCCCCTACACTTGTGGGTCATCAAGACTCTTTTCTGGCTCCGTTGTCGGGGAGTGTAGCGCTTTTGGTGAGTGGAACTTGGTAAGGAAACATTTATATAGTGTGCTGAAATTTTCTGTTACTTGTCACTATAGAAACTAATCCTTTGAGGGACTTGTTTGGGTTATCTTCACCCCAACCAGAATAGCAAAGAGTTGCTCCTCAACCTACTGAACTTTATGAAAATATTTACTTTGATATTCCTTTGGTTATGATAGAGAAACTGCTAGCTAATCCATATGCAGGAGACGGAACATTGCATCCCAATTTACACCTTATCTTTGTGGATGAAGTTTGTGGATTATTTAAGCTTGCGGGTATTCCCGATGATGTTGTCAAAAGGAAGGTCTTCCCTTTATCTTTGAAGGGAGATGCATTGACATGGTATAGGCTATGTCATGATACGAGATCTTGGAATTATAAGCGATTGAAGTTGGAATTTCACCAGAAGTTCTATCCTATGCATCTTGTTCATCGTGATCGTAATTACATATATAATTTCTAGCCTCGCGAAGGAGAAAGCATCGCTCAAGCTTGGGGGAGGCTTAAGTCAATGTTATATTCATGCCCCAATCATGAGCTCTTTCGGGAAATGATTATTCAAAACTTTTATGCTCGGCTTTCTCTAGATAATCGCAACCTGCTCGATACTTCCTGTGCTGGTTCTTATATGCTGAAGACTATTGATTTCAAATGGGACTTATTGGAAAGAATTAAAAGCAACTCTGAAGATTGGGGTTCCGACGATGGTAAGGATTCAGGTATGACACCTAAGTTCGATTGTGTTAAATGTTTTATGGATACCAATGCTTTTCGTGGATTTAGCGCTAAATATGGACTTGACTCTGAGATAGTAGCTACTTTATGTGAATCTTTTGCTACTCATGTTGATCTCCCTAAAGAGAAGTGGTTTAAATATAATCCTCCAGTTGAAGTGAAAGTAGTTGCACCTATTACAGTCGAAGAAAAGACTATTACCTATAGTGATCCTATTGTTCCTACTACTTATGTTGAAAACCCTCCTTTTCCTGTTAGGATAAAGGATCATGCTAAAGCTTCGACTGTTGTTCGTACGAGTAATACTAGGACTTATACACCTCCTGAGAAAATTAATGTTGAACCTAGTATTTCTATGGTTAAAGATCTCTTGGATGAGGATTTAGATGGGCATGTTATTTCTTTCTGTGGTGAGACTGCTAATATTGCTAGACCAGATACCAAGACACGAAGACATGTCGTAGGCATGCCTGTTATTTCTGTTAAAATAGTAGATCATTGTTATCATGGCTTATGTGATATGGGTGCTAGTGCTAGTGCAATACCCATTGAACTAGAATACATTGATGTTACTATTAAGCTTGCTAATGGGGATACCATTAAACCCTTTGGGATTGTTAGAGATGTTGAAGTTTTGTGTGGGAAGGTTAAATACCCTGCTGATTTTCTTATTCTTGGTTCCCCACAAGATGATTTTTGTCCCATTATTTTTGGTAGACCCTTCTTGAATACGGCTAGTGCAAAGATTAATTGTGAAAAGAATATTGTCACTGTTGGCATAGATGGTATGTCTCATGAGTTTAATGTTGCTAAGTTTAGTAGACAACCTCGTGATAGGGAACCACCTAGCAAGGATAAAATTATTGGTCTTGCTTCCATTGCTGTTCCTCCAACTGATCCGTTAGAACAATATTTGCTAGACCATGAAAATGATATGTTTATGAAGGAAAGGGAGGAAATAGATGAAGTGTTCCTTAAACAGGAACCTGTGCTGAAACATAACCTTCCCGTTGAAATTCTTGGGGATCCCCCTCCACCCAAGGGTGATACCGTGTTTGAACTCAAACCATTACCTAACAATCTTAAGTATGCTTATCTTGATGAAAAATAAATATATCCTGTTATTATTAGTGCTAACCTTTCAGAGAAAGAAGAAGAAATATTATTGAAAACCCTGAAGAAGCACCGAGCTGCTATTGGATATACTCTGGATGATCTTAAGGGCGTTAGTCCCACGTTATGCCAACACAAAATTACATTGGAGGACGATGCCAAACCAGTTAGAGATCCTCAAAGACGATTAAATCCCAAGATGAAGGAAGTGGTAAGAAAGGAGATACTAAAGCTCCTTGAGGCAGGTATTATTTATCCCGTTGCTGATATTGAATGGGTAAGCCCTGTCCATTGTGTTCCTAAAAAGGGAGGTATTACCGTTGTTCCTAATGATAAAGATGAATCGATCCGCAAAGAATTATTACAGGTTATAGGATGGTAATAATTGATTTCCGTAAGTTAAATAAAGCTACTAAGAAAGATCATTACCCTTTACCTTTTATTGATCAAATGCTAGAAAGACTATCCAAACACACACATTTCTACTTTCTAGATGGTTATTCTGGTTTCTCTCAGATACCTATGTCAGCGAAGGATCAATCTAAAACTACTTTTACTTGCCCTTTTGGTACTTTTGCTTATAGACGTCTGCCTTTTGGTTTATGTAATGCACCTGCTACCTTTCAAAGATGCATGATGGCTATATTCTCTGATTTTTGTGAAAAGATTTGTGAGGTATTCATGGATGATTTCTCCGTTTATGGATCCTCTTTTGATGATTGTTTGAGCAACCTTGATCGAGTTTTGCAGAGATGCAAAGACACTAGTCTCATCCTGAATTAGGAGAAGTGTCACTTTATGGTTAATGAAGGCATTGTCTTGGGGCATAAGATCTCCGAGAGAGGTATTGAAGTTGATAAAGCCAAAGTTGATGCTATTGAAAAGATGCCATGTCCCAAGGACATAAAAGGTATAAGAAGTTTCCTTGGTCACGCCGGTTTTTATAGGAGGTTCATTAAGGACTTTTCTAAGATCTCTAGGCCTCTGACTAATTTATTGCAAAAAGATATTCCTTTTGTCTTTGATGATGATTGTGTAGAAGCATTCGAAACACTTAAGAAAACTTTGATCACTGCACCTATTGTTCAGCCACCTAATTTGAATTTACCTTTTGAAATTATGTGTGATACTAGTGATTATGTTGTAGGTGTTGTTCCAGGGCAAAGAGTCGATAAGAAATTGAATGTTATCCAGTATGCTAGTAAGACTCTTGATACTGCCCAGAGAAATTATGCTACTACTGAAAAAGAGTTCTTAGCAGTTGTGTTTGCATGTGATAAATTTAGACCTTGTATTGTTGATTCCAAAGTTACTATTCACACTGATCATGCTGCTATTAAATATCTTATGGAAAAGAAGGATGCTAAGCCTGGGCTCATTAGATGGGTTCTCCTGCTCCAAGAATTTGACTTGCATATTATTGATAGAAAGGGAGCTGAGAACCCCATTGCAGATAACTTGTCTAGTTTAGAGAATGTTCTTGATGACCCACTGCCTATTAATGATAGCTTCCCTGATGAACAATTAGCGGTCGTTAATGCTTCTCGTAGTGCTCCTTGGTATGCTGATTATGATAATTACATTGTTGCTAAATTTATACTACCTAGTTTCACATACTAGCAAAAGAAAAAGTTCTTTTATGATTTATGACATTATTTCTGGGATGATCCACACCTTTATAAAGAAGGAGTAGATGGTGTTATTAGACGTTGTGTGCCTGAGCATGAATAGGGACAGATTCTACGCAAGTGTCACTCTGAATCTTATGGAGGACACCACGCTGGAGATAGAACTGCACACAAGGTACTACAATCTGGTTTTTATTGGCCTACTCTCTTCAAAGATGCTTGTAAGTTTGTCTTATCTTGTGATGAATGCCAAAGAATAGGTAACATTAGTAGACGTCAAGAAATGCCTATGAATTATTCTCTTGTTATTGAACCGTTTGATGTTTGGGGCTTTGATTATATGGGACCTTTTCCTGCCTCTAATGGTTATACACATATTTTAGTTGCTATTGATTACGTTACTAAGTGGGTAGAAGCTATTCCAACTAGTAGTGCTGATCATAACACTTCTATTAAAATGCTTAAAGAAGTTATTTTTCCGAGGTTTGGAGTCCCTAGATATCTTATGACTGATGGTGGTTCACATTTTATTCATGGTGCTTTCCGTAAGATGCTTGCTAAGTATGATGTCAATCATAGAATCGCATCTCCTTATCATCCGTAGTCTAGTGGTCAAGTAGAGTTGAGCAATAGAGAGCTCAAATTAATTTTGCAAAAGACTGTGAATAGATCTAGAAAGAATTGGTCCAAAAAACTTGATGATGCATTATAGGCCAATAGAACTGCATACAAAAATCCTATGGGTATGTCTCCATATAAGATGGTCTATGGAAAGGCGTGTCATTTACCTCTTGAACTTGAACATAAGGCATATTGGGCTATTAAAGAGCTCAATTATGACTTCAAACTTGCCGGTGAGAAGAGGTTATTTGATATTAGCTCACTTGACGAATGGAGAACCCAAGCGTACGAGAATGCCAAGCTATTCAAAGAAAAAGTCAAACGCTGGCATGACAAAAGGATACAAAAGCGTGAGTTTAACGTAGGATATTATGTGTTATTATTCAACTCTCGTTTAAGATTTTTTGCAGGAAAACTCCTCTCAAAATGGGAAGGTCCTTACGTTATCAAGGAGGTCTATCGTTCTGGTGCCATAAAAATCAACAACTTCGAAGGCACAAGTCCAAGGGTGGTAAACGGTCAAAGAATTAAACATTATATTTAAGTAATACTATCAATGTTGAAACTAATATTATTGAAACTGTAACCCCTGAGGAATACATAAGGGACACTTTCCAGAACGTTCCAGACTCTGAAAAGGTATAGGTATGTGGTACGGTAAGTAAACCGACTCCAAAACAACTCCAATGGCAATTTTTTATCAATTTTGGAATATTTAAGAATTTTAGGAAGAAAGAAGTAGTCCGAAAGGGACACGAGGCCCCCACGAGAGTGGAGGGCGCCCCCCCCCCCCTACTGGGCGCGCCCCCCTGTCTCGTGGGCACCTTGTTTGCCTCCCGGACTCCGTTTTATTGCACATTACATATTTTGGTCGATAAAAATTCATTATATATACTCCCGAAGGTTTTGACCACCGTATCACGCAAATATCCTCTGTTTTCATTCGAGATGTTCCTGTTGCAGAATAAAGCAAGATGTCTTCTCAGGAGTCAGTTGGGGAGAGTCGGGTGTCTCACCCAACGCCAGGTCCCGGAGCAAATAGCGATGCCTATCACTTTGGACCATCAACGGAGGATGAGATGGAGGCTGATTTGAAAAGAATAGATGCCGTGGAGGAGAACCGTATCCTGAAGGGCATCATCGCCAAGAAGATCATAACACCAACCGTGAAGAAGGAGAAATAATCACATGGGTATGGGCACTCCCCTTGGCAACTGCCAAGCTTGGGGGAGGTGCCCCAGTATCGTATCACCATCACACTCTTATCTTTACTGCTTTATTTAGTTCGATCCTTTCAGTAGTATCTTGATCTAGTAGATTCAAGTTTTGATATCAAGTAGTTTTGAGTTTTGCTTTGTGATCTCTTTATGTAATCGAGTCCGTGAGCTATCTATAATAAAGATTAGTGTTGAGTCAAGGGCTTTGCTATGTTTCTATTATCTTGAGAAAGTAGAAAGAATAAAAGAGTTCATATTGATCTTATGGATAGTGATAACTTCACACATAGAAAGTATGAGGCATAAAAATTTATGAGAGTTGATGAACGTAGCCTTGGTCATCGTTGCAATTAATAGGAAGTGATAAGGAAAGAGGGGTTCACATATAAATATATTATCTTGGACACCTTTTATAATTGGGAGCACTCATTAAGTATGACATGCTAAAAGAGTTGATGTTGGACAAGGAAGACAACGTAATGGTTTATGTTTTCCGGCATCTCAGTTAAAGTATATTGTCATTGACCTTCCAAACATGTTGAGCTTGTCTTTCTCCCTCATGCTAGCCAAATTCCTTGCACCAAGTAGAGATACTACTTGTGCTTCCAAATATCCTTAAACCCAGTTTTGCCATGAGAGTCCACCATACCTACCTATGGATTGAGTAAGATCCTTCAAGTAAGTTGTCATCGGTGCAAGCAATAAAAAATTGCTCTCTAAATATGTATGACTTATTAGTGCAAAGAATATAAGCTTTGTACGAACTTGTTGTGGAAGTAATAAAAGCGACGGACTGCATAATAAAGGTCCACATACAAGGGGCAATATAAAGTGACGTTCTTTTGCATTAAGATTTTGTGCATCAACCCTAAACGCGCATGACAACATCTGCTTCCCTCTGCGAAGGGCCTATCTTTTACTTTATGTTTTTACTTTTTACTTTATGCTTGAGTCAAGGTGATCCTCACCTTTCCCTTTTTCATTTTATCCTTTGGCAAGCTCCTCGTGTTTGAAAGATCATGATATATATATCCAATTGGATGTAAGTTAGCATGGGCTATTATTGTTGACATCACCTAAAGGTGAATACATTGGGAGGCAACACAATAAGCCCCTATCTTTCTCAGTGTCCGGCTGAAACTCCATAACCACAAGTATTGCGTGAGTGTTAGCAATTGTAGAAGACTATGAGATAGTTGAGTATGTGAGCTTGCTGAAAAGCTCTATTGCTGACTCTTTCTGATGTTACGATAAATTGCAATTGCTTCAATGACTGAGATTATAGTTTATTAGTTCCCAATGAGGTTTTTGAACCATACTTGACATTATGAATTGATTGTTACTTAAGCATAAGAAATCATATGATAAAATCTATATATGTTGTTGTTATAAGAATGATCATGATGCCCTCATGTCCGTATTTTATTTTTTTATCGACACCTGTATCTCTAAACATGTGGACATATTTTTAGATTTTGGCTTCCGCTTGAGGACAAGCGAGGTCTAAGCTTGGGGAGTTGATACGTCCATTTTGCATCATGCTTTTATATCAATATTTATTGCATTATGGGCTGTTATTACACATTATATCTCAATACTTATGGCTATTCTCTCTTATTTTACAAGGTTTATCATGAAGAGGGGGAATGCCGGCAGCTGGAATTCTGGCTGGAAAAGGAGCAAACGTTGGAAACCTATTCTGCACAGCTCCAAAAGTCCTGAAACTCCACGAAACAACTTTTTGGAATTAATAAGAATTTCTCAGCAAAAGAAATATGCCAGGGGGTCCACACCTTGTCCAGGAGACAGGGGGCGCCCTCCCCTATAGGGCGCGGCCCCCTATCTCCTGGGCCCCCTGGTAGGCCTCCGACATCCATCTTCTGCTATATCATCGCTTTTACCCTGGAAAAAATCGTGGGCAAGCTTACGGGACGAAACTCCGCCGCCATGAGGCGGAACCTTGGCGGAATCAATCTAGGGCTCTGGCGGAGCTGTTCTGCCGGGGACACTTCCCTCCGGGAGGGGGAAATCATCACCAACGTCATCACCAATGATCCTCTCATCGGGAGGGGGTCAATCTCCATCAACATCTTCACCAGCACCATCTCCTCTCAAAACCCTAGTTCATCTCTTGTATCCAATCTTGTATTAAAACCACAAATTGGTACCTGTGGGTTGCTAGTAGTGTTGATTACTCCTTGTAGTTGATGCTAATTGGTTTACTTGGTGGAAGATCATATGTTCAGATCCTTTATGCATATTATTACTCCTCTGATTATGAACATGAATATGCTTTGTGAGTAGTTACATTTGTTCCTGAGGACATGGGTGAAGTCTTGCTATTAGTAGTCATGTCAATTTGGTATTCATTTGATATTTTGATATGTATGTTGTCTTTTCCTCTAGTGGTGTTATGTGAACGTCGACTACATGACACTTCACCATTATTTGGGCCTAGAGGAAGGCATGGGGAAGTAATAAGTAGATGATGGGTTGCTAGAGTGACAGAAGCTTAAACCCTAGTTTATGCGTTGCTTCGTTAGGGGCTGATATGGATCCATATGTTTAATGTTGTGGTTAGGTTTACCTTAATACTTCTTTTGTAGTTGCGGACGCTTGCAATAGGGGTTAATCATAAGTGGGATGCTTTTCCAAGTTAGAGCAGTACCCAAGTGCCAGTCCACCCACATATCAAATTATCAAAGTACCGAACGCGAATCATATGAACGTGATGAAAACTAGCTTGACGATAATTCTCATGTGTCCTCGGGAGCTCCTTTATCATTATTAGAAATTGTCCAGGCTTATCCTTTGCTACATAAAGGATTGGGCCACCTTGCTGCAATTTATTTACTTTATTTACTTGTTACTCGTTACTATTTATCTTATCACAAAACTATCTATCACCTACAATTTCAGTGCTTGCAAAGAAAACCTTACTGAAAACCGCTTATCATTTCCTTCTGCTCCTCGTTGGGTTCGACACTCTTACTTATCGAAAGGACTACGATTGATCACCTACACTTGTGGGTCATCAGTGTTTTCCCCCTCTATCTCTTTTGTAGTGAATTGAATCTTGCTCTTTGAGGTTTCTTTGTTATCGAATTGAATACTTTGGATTTGTGATCACTTGATGCATGTCTCACTCTTGGATACTCGTGGTGACATTGTGGTGTCCATGTGATACTAGAGTTGATTGATGTGTATTGTATGGTGTTGTCGGAGTACGATCTCTAGAACTATTCGTGACACTTTGGGGTGGTTCAGTTGATTGAGTGGAAACACAACTTTGAGGTGGTTTACTACCTCATGATTTCATCCTACTTTCTCTGATAGGAGTAGAAACTTTGGACCGATTCTTTGTCGCACTTTGAGAGATTATTATATGATTAAATTATGTTAGTAACGTTGTGCGAATGCACTAGTGAAAGTATGATCCCTAGGCCTTGTTTCTAAGCATTGTCATACTGTTTGTGCTTACACTTATCACCTGTTACCATGTTGTTTTTACTATTTCAGATTGCAGAAACGTATATCTACTATCCATACTACAATTGTATCACCATCCCTTCGCCAAACTAGTGCACCTATACAATTTACCATTGTATTGGCTGTGTTGGGTACACAAGAGATTTTTGTATTTGATTGCAGGGTTGTTTGAGAGAGACCATCTTTGTCCTAAACCTCCTCCGGATTGATAAACCTTAGGTCATCCACTTGAGAGAAATTTGTTGTTGTCCTACAAAACTTTAAGCTTGGAGGCCCAACAGAGTCTACAAGAATAAAGTTGCATAGTAGACATCACACATTCATCCCTTAACCAGTTTTGTTGTCAAATACTCCAAAACCATAAAGAGGACACTAGATTCACTTATATATAGATAATTCAATGAGTATGGATTATGTAGGATTATTCATGTACAGTTTGGTGATATGTCATGCTTTCTCTACAAACTTGCAAGTGAAGGAAACAAACAAGTATGGTGAAGTACGGAAACCATGTGTGTCAGTCTTCATTTTGATCCAGGCATGTATATTTTGCACACCAGGATCTATCTTAACATAACAACATTTTGGGTATCCATGGTATTATCAGAAAAAATGACAAAATTGAATCTATATTGAGAAACATTGTTTGATAAATAGTAAGGTCCCAATTGTATTTTCTTCATAAAAATACCACATATGTCAATATTCACGAAACTTCAAACGTGAATAGAATGGTCAACCAAATCTGATACTCCAAAATTTTAGATTTTTTTTACTTTTTCCTAGTTTTCTTTTAATTTATTATTCATGTGGGTGCACGTGAAACCATGTGCACCTTTGTATATATTTTTGCATTTTGTTCTCATAAGAAATGAGATCATATGGTTCCACTATCTATTTTTGCATTTTGTTCTCATAAGAAATAAGATCATTCTCGGTGTGATGTTTGTATAGAGTTCATAAGGGGAAATTTTCGAGGGAGATGGATCATTATTAAATCTGAACATATAGTAAATAGATAGATAAATGGATTGGCATTTTAGGCTAAAATGTCACCAACATCCGCCATGTAACAATATGATATATTGGATTCTAAGGTTCAAATGAGGGCATGAAATACCTACAAAAATCCGATGTAGAAATTGAAAGGAAACTACTGTAAAAAAATATCTTGTAAGAATTACTTTGGTTAACCAAACATTCTAGAATGAACACAAATACTAAGCCCACAAATATCACGTTATCAGAGCAAAAATGCTATCTATCATTAATTTATTCTATACTTCCCAACCACATTATTCATTTAGTATTGTAGTATTACACACAAAAAAACTTCACTGAAAAGACATGTACATAAGCTACATAAGCATGGAAATGGATATATTTCGAAACAGCTGGGGGAATTTGTACCGGTGCTTGAAGGATGGAAACATAAGTGGTAGCAAAAGATAAATGGCGTAACAATGTTTGGCAGACATATGAAGTAATTTTGTGTAGAAAAATATTCCTTCCCAAATACTCCCTCCGTCCCATAAAATGAGACGTTTTTTGACACTACACTAGTGTCAAAAAACGTCTTACATTATGAGACGGAGGGAGTAGACCAGTTGGTTCTTGTGAATTTCGAATATACCTTCCTTCCCTAAGATAGCACATTCTAGCAAATGTCCTCGGAAATACCTGGGGTAAAATTCGCAATTATACTCTGCAGAATTGAAACTCTCGATCTTACTGAGCACTCTATCTGCAAGCATTCTCAAGTTCAGTCTTGGTTGGATGAGCACGTCACTATGATAACTCTTCTAAGCAACCACGAGATTACAAACTCTGTTCTCCTATTAATCAAATATGAAGCAAATCGTTTGCCTCCGTTTCAAAAAGGAAAACTGCTCTACACGCTACACCTGGTGAATCTCACGGAGCAAAGTGAGTTTCGTACATATACGATGAACGTCTCGTGCACAATAGTTTCATCTCTAGAACCGCTCAACAACACATCAAGAAGCAGACAAGAAAAGGCAATTTGCTATTGAGCGGTGGAAGATCTTGGCACGCGTTTCCTGCTGCTCATTGAGAGGGCATTGTCCGCAACCCTGACGATGCCCTCGAAGGGAACTAGCCAACTGAGTGTGCCAGGACTAGAGGTCAAGGCATTCGACCTAGAAAGGAGGGCAGCTCGACCAAGACTGGGTCCAGTAAGCAGGCACATGCGCCTGGGATAAATAGCAATGTAACTCACATTGAGAGGTATCCCATTCCTCCAGGATCACGGCTCTCTCCTTCTACCCTTTCTCTTCTTCCTTCTCTCAACTGAACACTTGCCTCTTCAATTCTGTCCCTAGGACTATTCAGAGAGTAATCGAGAGGTTGACAACTGATTCCAGGATGAGACGCATGCACTAAATCAGCTCTCGCCAGCAAAAAAACTGACTTACAACCTGATGATATCTCACCGTTCACTACAAGGGTAAGAGTGAATCAGATCGGCGAATGTGGCACCCATTTTGCATTAAATCCACGAAACTTTCTACACCAGACAGAAACATCAGGTGAGCGCAACATTAGCATTTGAGCATATTAACGTACTCACTAGATAAAAATTACTTCGCTTGGTATTGGTTTGTCGTCAGGGAATACACTCCAGCGTATCTCCTTACTCCCTCCCATGGTTTTGGGTACCGGGCGGTAAACTCGGTTACCGCCCGGTAACCACGTTTCTCGCTGCCCCACGATAATAGGTATCTCGAGTAAAAAAAAATCGAACTTTTTGAATTTAAACTCCTAACTTATAGTTAAATGAGATATATCTCTAGCTCACACACAAGCTGACTTGTGTCCTACTGGTAAGGATCTTCCTCTAACAACAGCGCGTCATCTGTTCGAGGACAGCCGGCCGCATTTTTTCCTTTTTGATTTTTGAAGAATGCACGCCACACTATGTTGTAATTTCTAAAAAAAATATGTGCGTGCGAAAGTCGAACTCGCGACCTGCAGGTGGGTGGCAGTGGATCAGACCTGTTACCACTGCGCTAGTACTATTGCTGCGTAGAGTTGGTGCTCCAAACTTATCTATTCTAGTCTTAAAAAATTCGAATTCAAATTTGAATTTTAAATTTCGCTCGAATTTTTGTCGGTATTTCGTGGTTACCGCGGTAACCGAGTTTAACGCCCCCCCACGAGAAAAATGTTCCATTCGGAATCCAAAACCTTGCTCCCTCCACAAGAAGGTGGGAGTCAAAAGGGAGCCTTGGCTCAGGGCATATCAGTCCAGCGTATCTCCTTGCGACCAAACTGGCTGTAAATCAGGATTAGTAGGAAGCAATCTGGCATGCGCTCCATGAGGCCAATTTAGAGTCAACTCCTCCTGGATTAATCACAGCAAGGAACGAGTTTCCATTTTACAAACAAGCTTGACGCTGCTATAAACTGATGGTGGGCATAAAGTATAAACTGAAACCCCTATTGCAAACATGGTCAGTGCAGACAACCTTCTCACTGCCGTTTCAGTCTTGCCGTTCCTGTCACACCATCTCGAGCAGTGGCCCGGTTGGCCTTGTCACCAAGCATCTCAACAGATGGAACTGTAGCATTTGCCTCCAAGTCTAGCTCCGGGCTCGCAGTAGCTACTTGCACAGAACGAGCAAACCTTCTGCGAGTATAGCAGGCACAAAAAGCCCGTGACAATGCCCTTGCTGGTCTCTCAAAAACCAAGTCATAGAGGCACTCACCCAGGGATCTCACGCACTGCAAGGTACAAAGTATATAAGATTCAAGTCTGAACATAATAATATAACCCAAAAAATACGTGAAAAGATAAATAGAAGGGATCGGTCACCTTGGGATAGGCGAACACATAGCTCCACAAAAGGATAACGAAGAAGCAACACAACAGAATCGCACGACCAATAAACCATAGATCAAACCTGCGCCATGCCAGAACACGAAGTCCCCCCACGAGGATAAGGTAGAGAATCTGGGCAAGCAGACAACCAGCGGCATATGTTGGAATATTAGGCAAGTTCATGATTAATTCCAGTAAATAATTCATGACTAGAAGAGATACTAGCATGCAATAATCTAGCAAACTAGAAGAACAGCAAGACATGCATAACAGCAGCAAGCACGTAACAATAGCTGTAGAAACAGACATGAACAAAGGATGTTGGACGTACTGATCGTTTAGCTATTATGGGTGCGACAGTTCCATTAGAAAGAATTGAGTCCATCTCATTATGAACGGCTTCTTTCCAATCATCTACATCCGGAGATGCATATGCTTCTGCAATCGTCTTGGGTGTGTCGTCCACAAGGTATACAATGAAATCATCACCAAAGGATTTTGCAATCCTTTGTCTCTTGTTCCTTCTAGGAACTTCATTGTTATCCTTCTCAAGGACTTCCTCGTGTGATTGTTCGAAATATTCATCAGTTGTACTAGATTCAGGAATTATCTCAGAAAAAAATCTAGCAATGCTATGCATATCTTTCATAGGAAATATGTTCTCAAAAAATGTTGCATCCCGAGATTCCATTATAGTATCAACATGCATATCAGGTACTTCAGATTTTACCACTAAAAACCTATAAGCAATGCTCTGTTGAGCATACCCTAGAAAGACACAATCCACTGTCTTTGGTCCAAGTTTGCGTTTTTTAGGAATAGGAATATTGACCTTTGCCAAACATCCCCAAGTGCGCAAATAAGAAAGTGATGGTTTTCTCCCAACCCACTCCTCATAAGGGGTTTTCTCTTTATTATTGTTGAGAACTCTATTCAGGACATGACATGAAGTCAATAGAGCCTCCCCCCACCATGCCTTAGATAAACCAGCAGTGTCTAACATGGCATTCACCAAGTCAGTCAATGTGCGGTTTTTCCTCTCGGCCACTCCATTTGATTGAGGTGAATAGGGAGGCGTCCTCTCATGAATAATACCATGTTCCTCACAAAATTCATCAAAAACTTTTGGAAAATACTCTCCACCACGATCGGACCTAAGACGCTTGATCTTTCTCTCTAGTTGATTTTCAACTTCAGCTTTATAGATTTTAAAGTAGTCTAATGCTTCATCTTTAGTTTGCAACAAATAAACATAGCAAAATCTAGTCGCATCATCAATCAAAGTCATGAAATATCTCTTTCCACCTTTTGTCAACACACCATTCATCTCACAAAGATCAGAATGTATGAGTTCTAGAGGTGCCAAGTTTCTCTCCTCGGCAGCCTTATGAGGCTTTCGAGGTTGCTTAGATTGCACTCAACTATGGCACTTAGAACCTTTGGCAACTGTGAAGTTCGGAATTAAACTCATGCTGGATAGCCGAGACATTAAACCAAAATTAATATGACATAAACGAGAATGCCAAATACTTGCATCATCATTAACACTAGCACAAATTTGGTTTATTGACTTATTGCAAAAATCTGAAAGAGAAAAGCGGAACAAGCCTCCGCACTCATAGCCTTTTCCTATAAATTGTCCAAATCTTGACACGATTACTTTATTGGACTCTGAAACTACCTTAAAACCATCTCGACATAGAAGGGAGACGCTAACTAGATTCTTGTTCATAGTAGGGACATGCTGCACGTTCCTTAGTTGCACGATCTTTCCCGAAGTAAACTTCAGATCCACCGTGCCAATGCCACGAACAGAAGCATGTGACCCATTCCCCATTAGGATGGAAGAATCCCTTGCGACCTGATAAGAAGTAAACAGGGAGATGTCAGCACACACATTTAACGTTAGCACCCGAATCAATCCACCACGAAGATGATTGAAATACTGAAAGCACAATAGGTAAATTACCATACCCATCAGTATTGCTAGCGGTCACCATGTTGACAGTCTTGGGGCTTGTTTTCCCTCTACGGTCTGCACGTTCAGGGCATTCCTTGGAAAAGTGTCCAGGCTTCCCACAGGCGTAGCACTCTAGCTCAGCCTTGTTGAACTTCTTCTTCTTGAAGGTAGTAGTCTTGGTAGGCTTGTTGGAAACAGGTTTGTTCTTCCCTTTGTTCTTGTTCTGTGGGTACCTCTGCACCATGTTAGCAGTAGGCTGAACCTCATCTCCTTTTTCAGTGGTATCTTTATCCCGAGCTTTTTCTTCAACATCAAGAGATGCAATCAGATTTTCAACTGATATCTCCTGTCTCTTATGCTTCAGAGTTGTGGCGAAATTCCTCCATGAAGGAGGCAACTTTGCAATCATGCACCCAGCCACGAATTTGTCGGGTAGAACACATTTAAGGAGTTCAAGTTCCTTCACAATGCACTGTATCTCATGAGCTTGTTCAACCACAGAACGGTTATTCACCATCTTGTAGTCATGAAAACTCTCCATGATGTACAGTTCACTGCCTGCATCTGTTGCACCGAATTTTACATTCAGTGCATCCCACAGAATTTTTCCGTCGTTTATGTGCATGTACACATCACACAGACGGTCAGCAAGAACACTCAGAATGCATCCCACAAACATAGTATTGGCTTCCTGGAATTTTCTCCGATCTTCGTCGGTCATTCCCTCTGGAGCACCAACACTAGCGTGGAAAACTTTCAGAGCAGTAAGCCAGAGCGTGGTCTTCACCTGCCACCTCTTAAAGTGCACACCGGTAAACTTATCCGGCCTCAGTGCATCAGCGAATCCAGCCATAGTTAACTCAGGAAATTGCCTATAATTAGGTTTTTGGATTGTTGGAATATTAGGCAAGTTCATGATTAATTCCAGTAAATAATTCATGACTAGAAGAGATACTAGCATGCAATAATCTAGCAAACTAGAAGAACAACAAGACATGCATAACAGCAGCAAACACGTAACAATAGCTGTAGAAACAGACATGAACAGAGGATGTTGGACGTACTGATCGTTAGCTATTATGGGTGCGACAGTGTTGATGACGATGTTGGCGACGATCTGCTGCTGACGGCGATGAATACGACGATGAGTAGCACCGCCCGACTTGGACGGAAGACGACCCGTGATGACGAATTTGAGCAGTCGCGCACAGCGCTTCCCAAAAACCTAATTCGTCCTCTCCCGGTGCAGGATCGCAAAGACGAACGGTTCCGGAGACCTGCTCTCCCACGCGCCGATGCACGCCGGCGTTTGGGATGGAGTAGACTACGATGGCGGCGCAAGTTGTGAGATGAGGCAAAACCCTAGGTGTTTTTCGGTGTGTCTCTGGCCGCAGCCGGTAGCTGTATATATATTAGGACCAGAGGCGGTATTGTGTCGCGACCACAATCCCAAACCGACTCGGTTTCTAATTCGTATACTTACCGGACAAGAAATCAAAAACTTGTCTGCCAAGACATAAAAAATAAAACGGCAAAAGGAAGCTGCGCTCCTGCAAGGAGACGGACCGGATTTCGGCGGACCATTCACGCGCATGTCGCATGTACGCCTCGCCCGCCTCGCCCGCCCGCCCCGCCCGCCCGCCCGGCCCGGCCCGGCCCGGCCAGGCGAGGCGAGGCGAGCGAGCGCGCGCGTGTGGTTTTCCCTTTCTCTTCTCACACACCACTTAGAGTGGTGGAGAGAACCCACTATATAAAGAGGTCCAACTCTTCTTCAACTTCCAAGGTGGGACTAAACTTAGCACCACCACTTGCCATTTTACACATGGGCTTTGAGATTTCAGAAATTGCTATGGGCCTAGCCCATTAATTCTAACAATCCCCCACCAGATCTCAAATACCCATTTAGAGATTTGCCTTCTCTCACCACTTGTTTAATATACCAGTGTTTCAGCAGAGACTGTTAAGTTGAACTTCTGCCTAGAACTTTAAGCTACATCCATTCACAACTTGACAATGGACTATGCCTTGAATTGCTAGTTTTGTGTGAACAGGTTTCACTCAAAGTCTTAACCAGTACCTGACCGCCAGTAGGCTACCCCGCGGTTTGGAGCTTATACGTCATACTCCCTGGTCTCTTCGTGAGTTTACTAGAGATCACCCAAATCTCATAGACTGCGACGTTTACAGTCAGAACTCATATAGGTGTGTTCTTTCAAGACTGCTCTGTAGGACAGCATCTTTGCTAATTATAGCCAATAGAACCACATTAAGGCATGTTGCCGACCTGCCTTACAGATCTGAGCCTTACAGCTCTGAGAGTTTTGCATCTTCACTTGGAGACGATCATAAGTTATTACTCTCCTCAGTTAACCAATAGCTTGTTCTTCCCAGATCCTAATTCACGGGATCTCCGATCACAAAGGTTGGGTTACTACTATGGTGTAACATCTATGGGTCTCATACCCATCTCCCTCGATGCAATATCTATCACATTTCGTGATAGTCCCTTTGTAAAGGGATCTGCCAGGTTTTTGTCTGTTTGTATATACGTAACAGTTATTACTCCGGAGTTTCTCAACTTCCTGACAGACTTCAAACGTCTTTTCACGTGTCTTGATGACTTTGCATTATCTTTAGAATTGTTCACTTTAGCGATAACCGTTTGGTTATCACAATTCATAAGAATAGCCGGTACAGGTTTTTCAACAACCGGCAAGTCCATCAAGAGCTCACGCAGCCATTCTGCCTCAACAGTAGCTGTGTCCAAAGCAGTTAATTCTGCTTCCATAGTTGACCTCGTCAATATGGTTTGCTTGCAAGACCTCCATGACACTGCGCCACCACCATGAGTAAATACATACCCACTTGTTGCGTAAAGTACATCAACATCGGAGATCCAATTTGAATCACTATATCCTTCTAGCACAGCAGGATGCCCTGAATAAGTAATTCCGTAACTCATAGTACCTCTCAGATAGCGCAAGACCCTTTCTAGTGCATGCCAATGATCATCACCCGGGTTGGACATGAACCTACTCAGTTTGCTCACAGCAAAAGAGATATCTGGTCTTGTAGCGCTAGCTAAGTACATGAGTGAACCGACAATTTGAGAGTATCTTAATTGATCTCTCGTTTCTTTCTTGTTCTTTCTGAGTGTCACGCTGGGATCATAAGGTTTTGGAGAAGGCTTGCTATCCATAAAACCGAATCGGTTCAAGACCTTCTCAACATAGTGAGATTGCGTTAATGTAATCCCACTCTCATCCTTAATCAGTTTGATGTTTAGAATTACATCGTCTTCTCCCAGATCTTTCATGTCAAAACTTTTTGATATAAAAGACTTGACCTCATTAATTGCATTAATGTTTGTACCAAAGATCAGTATGTCGTCCACATACAAACATAATATGACACTATTGCCCCCACCATGGCGATAGTAAACACACCTATCAGCCTCGTTAATGACAAATCCTGCAGAAGTCAAAGTTCTTTCAAACTTCTCAAGCCATTGCTTAGGTGCCTGTTTCAGACCATACAAAGATTTTAACAACTTGCACACCTTTCTCTCTTCACCCTTTACCACAAACCCGTCAGGCTGATCCATATAGATCTCCTCTTCCAACTCTCCATTGAGAAAAGCTGTCTTTACATCCATTTGATGAATGATAAGACCATAAGAGGCAGCCAAGGAAAGTAACACTCGAATGGTGGTCATTCTAGCAACGGGTGAATAGGTGTCAAAGTAATCTTCGCCTTCTTTCTGAGTGTAGCCCTTGGCCACTAGCCGCGCCTTGTACTTATCAATAGTACCATCAGGCTTTAGCTTCTTTTTGAACACCCACTTACAGCCCACAGGTTTACAACCATATGGTCTATCAGTTAGTTCCCAAGTTCCATTAGAAAGAATTGAGTCCATCTCATTATGAACAGCTTCTTTCCAATCATCTACATCCGGAGATGCATATGCTTCTGCAATCGTCTTGGGTGTGTCGTCCACAAGGTATACAATGAAATCATCACCAAAGGATTTTGCAATCCTTTGTCTCTTGTTCCTTCTAGGAACTTCATTGTTATCCTTCTCAAGGACTTCCTCATGTGATTGTTCGAAATATTCATCAGTTGTACTAGATTCAGGAATTATCTCAGAAGAAAATCTAGCAATGCTATGCATATCTTTCATAGGAAATATGTTCTCAAAAAATGTTGCATCACGAGATTCCATTATAGTATCAACATGCATATCAGGTACTTCAGATTTTACCACTAAAAACCTATAAGCAATGCTCCGTTGAGCATACCCTAGAAAGACACAATCCACTGTCTTTGGTCCAAGTTTGCGTTTCTTAGGAATAGGAATATTGACCTTTGCCAAACATCCCCAAGTGCGCAAATAAGAAAGTGATGGTTTTCTCCCAACCCACTCCTCATAAGGGGTTTTCTCTTTATTATTGTTGGGAACTCTATTCAGGACATGACATGAAGTCAATAGAGCCTCCCCCAACATGCCTTAGATAAACTAGCAGTGTCTAACATGGCATTCACCAAGTCAGTCAATGTGCGGTTTTTCCTCTCGGCCACTCCATTTGATTGAGGTGAATAGGGAGGCGTCCTCTCATGAATAATACCATGTTCCTCACAAAATTCATCAAAAACTTTTGGAAAATACTCTCCACCACGATCGGACCTAAGACGCTTGATCTTTCTCTCTAGTTGATTTTCAACTTCAGCTTTATAGATTTTAAAGTAGTCTAATGCTTCATCTTTAGTTTGCAACAAATAAACATAGCAAAATCTAGTCGCATCATCAATCAAAGTCATGAAATATCTCTTTCCACCTTTTGTCAACACACCATTCATCTCACAAAGATCAGAATGTATGAGTTCTAGAGGTGCCAAGTTTCTCTCCTCGGCAGCCTTATGAGGCTTTCGAGGTTGCTTAGATTGCACACAACTATGGCACTTAGAACCTTTGGCAACTGTGAAGTTCGGAATTAAACTCATGCTGGATAGCCGAGACATTAAACCAAAATTAATATGACATAAACGAGAATGCCAAATACTTGCATCATCATTAACACTAGCACAAATTTGGTTTATTGACTTATTGCAAAAATCTGAAAGAGAAAAGCGGAACAAGCCTCTGCACTCATAGCCTTTTCCTATAAATTGTCCAAATCTTGACACGATTACTTTATTGGACTCTAAAACTACCTTAAAACCATCTCGACATAGAAGGGAGCCGCTAACTAGATTCTTGTTCATAGTAGGGACATGCTGCACATTCCTTAGTTGCACGATCTTTCCCGAAGTAAACTTCAGATCCACCGTGCCAATGCCACGAACAGAAGCATGTGACCCATTCCCCATTAGGACGGAAGAATCCCTTGTGACCTGATAAGAAGTAAACAGGGAGATGTCAGCACACACATGAACGTTAGCACCCGAATCAATCCACCACGAAGATGATTGAAATACTGAAAGCACAATAGGTAAATTACCATACCCATCAGTATTGCTAGCGGTCACCATGTTGACAGTCTTGGAGCTTGTTTTCCCTCTGCGGTCTGCACATTCAGGGCATTCCTTGGAAAAGTGTCCAGGCTTCCCACAGGCGTAGCACTCTAGCTCAGCCTTGTTGAACTTCTTCTTGAAGGTAGTAGTCTTGGTAGGCTTGTTGGAAACAGGTTTGTTCTTCCCTTTGTTCTTGTTCAGTGGGTACCTCTGCACCATGTTAGCAGTAGGCTGAACCTCATCTCCTTTTTCAGTGGTATCTTTAGCCCGAGCTTTTTCTTCAACATCAAGAGATGCAATCAGATTTTCAACTGATATCTCCTGTCTCTTATGCTTCAGAGTTGTGGCGAAATTCCTCCATGAAGGAGGCAACTTTGCAATCATGCACCCAGCCACGAATTTGTCGGGTAGAACACATTTAAGGAGTTCAAGTTCTTTCACAATGCACTGTATCTCATGAGCTTGTTCAACCACAGAGTGGTTATTCACCATCTTGTAGTCATGAAAACTCTCCATGATGTACAGTTCACTGCCTGCATCTGTTGCACCGAATTTTACATTCAGTGCATCCCACAGAATTTTTCCGTCGTTTATGTGCATGTACAAATCACACAGACGGTCAGCAAGAACACTCAGAATGCATCCCACAAACATAGTATTGGCTTCCTGGAATTTTCTCCGATCTTCGTCGGTCATTCCCTCTGGAGCACCAACACTAGCGTGGAAAACTTTCAGAGCAGTAAGCCAGAGCGTGGTCTTCACCTGCCACCTCTTAAAGTGCACACCGGTAAACTTATCCGGCCTCAGTGCATCAGCGAATCCAGCCATAGTTAACTCAGGAAATTGCCTATAATTAGGTTTTTGGATTGTTGGAATATTAGGCAAGTTCATGATTAATTCCAGTAAATAATTCATGACTAGAAGAGATACTAGCATGCAATAATCTAGCAAACTAGAAGAACAGCAAGACATGCATAACAACAGCAAGCACGTAACAATAGCTGTAGAAACAGACATGAACAAAGGATGTTGGACGTACTGATCGTTTAGCTATTATGGGTGCGACAGTGTTGATGACGATGTTGGCGACGATCTGCTGCTGACGGCGATGAATACGACGATGAGTAGCACCGCCCGACTTGGACGGAAGACGACCCGTGATGACGAATTTGAGCAGTCGCGCACAACGCTTCCCAAAAACCTAATTCGTCCTCTCCCGGTGCAGGATCACAAAGACGAACGGTTCCGGAGACCTGCTCTCCCACGCGCCGATGCACGCCGGCGTTTGGGATGGAGTAGACTACGATGGCGGCGCAAGTTGTGAGATGAGGCAAAACCCTAGGTGTTTTTCGGTGTGTCTCTGGCCGCAGCCGGTAGCTGTATATATATTAGGACCAGAGGCGGTATTGTGTCGCGACCACAATCCCAAACCGACTCGGTTTCTAATTCGCATACTTACTGGACAAGAAATCCTGCAAGGAGACGGACCGGATTCGGACCATTCACGCGAATGTCGCATGTACGGCCCGGCCCGGCCCGGCCCGGGCGAGGCGAGCGTGTGGTTTTCCCTTTCTCTTCTCACACACCACTTAGAGTGGTGGAGAGAACCCACTATATAAAGAGGTCCAACTCTTCTTCAACTTCCAAGGTGGGACTAAACTTAGCACCACCACTTGCCATTTTACACATGGGCTTTGAGATTTCAGAAATTGCTATGGGCCTAGCCCATTAATTCTAACAGCATAACCAACTAAACGGTGGTCTGTCACTGCACCCGCACTAATCGTGACGCCAAGCAAACCAAGAGGGATGTATGTGTATGGCAGAGTAGAGAGAAGAGTATGAGCAAAGATATAACCGCATTCAAGACAATATACTGTTTTTGTAGCAATCAAGTTCAATGCGGAAATTGCCACGAGTGCTGAGGCAGACCCGGTCTTCACCATCTCCGCCATTGTTGCTCTACCCAACGGAAAAAGTGAAACCTGCCCAGCATATACTACAAAAAAGCCAAGACCGCATTGAAAGAAATGGTAAGAATATTTGAGAAGTAAATGATAATCATAGGTGTACTGACTTCAATAGACTTGGAATCATACCTTCAAAAATGATCTTTTCATTTATCATCCCAAGTAGTACATGCGCTTTTGTTTTGTAGAGATGTTGAAAAATCAACTCATATGAATACTGCAATGAAAACAAAGTAGAACATTACAATGAGCAGATGATTTCTTTTTCTACCAAAAACAGTATTACAACAAATAAAAATGTGATATCACAATAGCTGACATGTTAAATTCATGAATGGGTTTAACCTGCAAATTATCAATAATGCAACTCTAATCCTAATCCCTAAAGCTGATGGGGTTTGCATGTTATCTGATTATAGACGAGTCAGTTTAATACATGGATTTGCTAAGCTAATTGCTGAGGTGCTTGTCAGAAGGCTGCCACTGAAGATGGAGCTCCTAGGTCAACGCACTATTCTTCTGGACAACTTCATGTACGTTGAAAACTTGATTGTTCTGATCAACTAAGACGTCGGCCTTCCTGCTGAATATTCATATCACCAACGCCTTTGACAGCATTTTGTCGGAGTTCTTGCTGCTGCTGCTCGGGCACCGCGGATTTGGTTCAAAGTGCACTAGTTGGATTGCCATCCCGCTTGGCACGGCAACCACCATGGTGCAAATTAATGATGATCTCTTGGACCTGATCACACGCCATCGAGGATTGCAGCAAGAGGACCTCTTCTTGTCGCTGCTCTTTGTTATTGCTATGGACACCCTTAAGGCGCTGCTTAATAGGGTGGCAGCGGGGGAAGGGGGGTCATGCGGATTATCAAGCTCCTTGGTGATGCTACCAGACTACACGCTGACTGGAATAAGAGCTGCATTGTCCCTATTCAGTGCGAGCAGCGGAACATCACGAGAGTGATAGAGTGTTCTTTTTTTGACGAAGAGCAGCAAGCGCTTGCTTCATTTATATTAAGATAGAAGTGAAATACAAAGGTACAATTTACAAGGCATAGCAGAAGAGCGGGAGAAAAAGTTCAGGGGCAGCCTGCTAGCACTCAACCTAGCAAGGCCATAGCTTAAGTATTAACTAAGGCGACTTCCATCTAACTCGGTGTAGCTCCCGCTGGTAGCTGCATAGCAAGCAGCAAACAAATTTAGTCGCGTCATGGAAGAACCCTTGACAAAGGAAGTCGCATCCTGAAGGACCTAAATACTCTTATTAGCCTATTGTTGTTCTCGGTGTACAAGGAGAGGAACAATTGCACGTTCAAAAATAAACAAGAATTGGAGGACAAGGTGGCGGCTAAGATCATTGCGGAGTGGAGGCTATGGATACTTGCTTGGAGTATGAAACGGTGTAGGCAGATGACGGTGGGCTTGGGGGAGGAATAAGCAAGCATTGTAATAGCATAGGTGGATGAGGAGGGAGGCCTCGGCCACTCTGTGCTTAGGCACTGTGTTTGTACTAACTTTCCAATCTTAATGAATCAACACACAAAGCTCTTGCGTGTGCCCGACAAAAAGAAGCTTGTTCATAAGCGATGCAAGGATGTGCGCTTCATTCTGAAATACCCCGGCATTGTGTTCAATCCAGATGAACCAGATCACCGTAGTGATCGTTGCATACCATTTCTCCTTCTATTCCTGAGTAGTGAAGTTGTTGGAACCATGTTCCCAACATTGCGTGAAAGATGGCGTACTGGCGTTAGGAGCCATGGCCAGCAGGATGTTGAAAGGCCAGAAGGCCAACATCCAAAGCTGGGAAGAGAAGGAGCATTGCATGAAAATGTTCACAGTGGTCTTGGGTGATATCTACTTAGCGAGCGGGTAGGATTGTGCTGCCAGCCTATCTTCGCAAGCCTGACAGCAGTAAGGCAGCGTCACTGAATACATATCCAGGCTAAAAGTTTGAGCGTAGCAGGGATTCTGGGCATCCAAACCAGTTCTGTCAGGTTTGAGTCCATGCATCCCATGAATTCAAACTTGTACGCCGAAGCAGCAGGGTACGATCCACTAGAAGTCAACTTCCAGGTAGCATTAGCAATCAGCGAACACTGCGATCCCGTGGAGCCCCTTTGATAACTTGCCGACACAAGTACGTGGCTCCCTCAGGCAGAAGTGGCAACAACATACGTCCAACCCGGCAATCCGACCCATGGGTTCAGGTGTCCATGGGCACCCGACCCGAATGGATAGGGTATGGGTTGCCATCTTCGCCTATGGACCTTACCCATGGGTAAACCGATTGGTCATGGGTATGGTATGGAGGTTTGTACCCATGGGTCATATTTATTTATTTATTTTACATGACAAATTTTATTTAGAAAGGCAATTGATATAAATATTTATCTCTAATAACACCCAGGAGCCTGCTTTATGAAGTTCAGTAGCTAACAACTGCCAACAAAACAGAATGATCATTCGTTAGCCCACGGTGTGTAGCCCAATTGCCCATCCATATAATTCCTATCGGCTGGTCCTTTTAGGAGCAAGAAGCCCACACACCACATTTCACATGAAGTACACAAGGAGTCCAGGACGAACAGAATCATTGGTGGGGCTTTGCTCCTTTTCTCATTGCACACATCTGAAGCATCACGGGCCTAAATTTCATCATGAGATCCGCCCATGCAGATAGACCAGCCGCACGTCATGACTCCTTCAGACTACAAGTATTTTAGTACCACATCGACTAGCCTGCAAGAACTCCGTCTATGTTGTCTCAACATAGCAGCCCTAAGCCTGGGTAAAGGAGGAGGATTGTGATAGGCTTTGCGAGCCAATGTCAAAACTCAGCCACTCTTATGGAGATGAAACCCAAAAGGTCGTTGGGGCATAACCCTCTCAGCGACGCGCCACATCAGAATCCGGGTGTGGTGTCAAATGGGCAAGGGCCGGGCTGTCACCCCCTGGTGGCGCGCCATATCTTGATCTGAATACAATGGCAAGTGAGCAAGGATCGAGTCGTCGCATCCTTAGTGCCGCGCTACATCGGTGTCCGCGTGTAGTGGAAAATGAGCAAGGGTCTTCGCATTTGACTCAGACCGAGTGTGAAGGATAAGGAAGCTAGCCGAGCCTAGAAGGATCCGCCCGTAAGGTCCCTAACAGGTAAGCTTCAGGAGCTAGTTGATACAGCGGTGATGAGAGGTGTTGATATCCAATGCGTCCAAGAAACCAAATGGAGGGGACAGAAGGCGAAGGAGGTGGAGGATACCAGCTTCAAGCTATGGTACACGGGGACGGTTGCAAACAGAAATGAAGTAGGTATCTGGATCAACAAGAACCTCAAGTATGGAGTGGTAGACGTCAAGAGATGTGGGGACCATATTATCCTAGTCAAGCTTGTAGTTGGGGACTTAGTTCTAGGAAGTTCTAGGAAGGCCTGGAGGACATGGTTAGGAGTACCTATTGGCGAGAAGCTCTTCATAGGAGGAGACCTCAATGGCCACGTGGGTACATCTAACACGGGTTTTGAAGGGTTGCATGGGGGCTTTGGCTATGGCATCAGGAATCAAGGAGAAGTCTTAAGCTTTGCTTTAGCCTATGACATGATCATAGCTAACACCCTCTTTAGAAAGAGAGAATCACATCTAGTGACTTTTAGTAGTGGTCAACACTCTAGCCAGATTGATTTCATCCTCTCAAGAAGAGAAGACAGGTGGGCGTGCCTAAATTGTAAGGTGATACCTGGAGAGAGTGTTGTCCCTCGGCATAAGCTTGTGGTGGCTAACTTTCGCTTTCGGATTCGTGCCAGCAAGTGTCGAAGTCACTAGAATGAAGTGGTGGAAGCTCTCAAGGGGGAGATAGCTCAGGCATTCAAGGAGATGGTCATTAAGGAGGGCCCTTGGCAGGAAGGACGCGGTGCAAACAATGTGTGGATGAATATGGCGAATTGCATTTGTAAGGTGGCCTCAGAGGAATTTGGAGTGTCCAGGGGAAGTAGAAGCGAAGCTAAACACACCCAGTGGTGGAATGATGATGTCTAGAAGGCAATTAAAGAGAGGAAAGATTGTTTCAGACACCTTTACCTAGATAGGAGTGCAGACAACATAGAGAAGTACAAGATGGCAAAGAAGACCGTAAAGCAAGTTGTGAGTGAAGCAAGGGGTCGGGCATATGAGGGCCTTTACCAGCCGTTAGACACGAAGAAAGACGAAAGGGACATGTATAAGATGGCCAAGATCCGATAGAGGAAGACGAGGGATGTCGACCAAGTCAAATGCATCAAGGACGGTGAAGACCAACTCCTGATGAAGGACGAGGAGAATAAGCATAGATGGTGGGGGTACTTCAACAAGTTGTTAAGGAAAGCTCTACCATTGAACTGGACAACTCCTTTGATGATATCAGCAGGCATTTTGTGCGGCAAATCCAAGAGTCGGAGGTCAAGTAGGCTTTAAAAAGGATGAAAGGAGGCAAGGCGATGGGCCCAGATTGTATCCCAACTGAGTGGAGAGGCCTTGGAGACATAGCGATAGTATGGCTACCTAAGATTTTCAACCTCATTTTTCGGGCAAACAAGATGATATAAGAATGGAGACGGGGTGTATTAGTACCAATCTTCAAGAACAAAGGGGAAGTTCAGAGTTGCGCTAATTACCATGGAATTAAGATGATGAGCCATACACTAAAGCTATGGGAGAATCATTCAGCACCACTTAAGAATGACAATCATTCAGCTATGGAAGCCATTTTCTTGGTACGACAACTTATGGATAGATACAGAAAACAAAAGGACCTGCGTATGGTGTTCATTGACTTGGAGAAGGCCTAAGATATGATACCGCGGAATGTCATGTGGTGGGCCTTGGAGAAACACAAGTACATTATCGCCATCAAGGACATGTGGCAAGTGTTCGAAGAAGTGATGGCGACACTGACGATTTTTCAATTAAAATAGGATTGCACCAGGGGTCTGCTTTGAGCCCTTATCTTTTTGCTTTGGTGGTGGATAAGGTCACAAGGGATATACAAGGAGATATCCCATGGTGTATGCCCTTTGCGGATGATGTGGTGCTAGTCCATGATAGTCAGACAGGGTTAATAGGAAGTGTTAGCTATGGAGACAAACCTTGGAATCGAAAGATTTTAGACTTAGTAGAACCTCTGTTTGTAAAGCGTCCCTAAAGCGTCGCTTAAGTGTTAGAGCGCCCTCCAAGCTCGAAGCGTCCAACTCGCTTTAGACATGTGTCTAAGGCGGATCGCCTTAGACACTAAAGCATCTGAAGTGCCTGCTTAGGCGTCCTGATTGGTGCTTTAGGGCAGAGAGGACGCCTTAGACTTGCCAGGCAGGGGAACAGAGATTTCTGGCGGGGAAAAAGGGTCGGGCGGGAAAACTGGGCTCACATGTGAAACAGCTACAGGAGGGGAAAGAAAGAGAGAGAACCAAAACCAGGGCGTGCAAATATCCAGGCTTTCAGCTCTTTCCTCTCTCCTCTGGCAGCAGCTTCCTCAGATCTACACCAGCCTTTTCTTCTCTGTTGTGTGTTATGCTATGCACAACTCCTCTGCTGTTAGGTGCTGCTACTGCCTCTCTTATAGTAGTTGGCTAGTTGCTTACTGCTTAGTGGGTGGATCGGAATATATGTGCTCACTGGTGGATTAGAATCAACATATATATGTCTCACTAAATGGTGCTCTATTATACTGCCCATCAGGTTCAGAGTCTGTCTAAAGCGTCGCCTCGCTTTACGCTTTATCGCTTAAGCAGTGAGGCGCCCCCCTAGCGCCTTGCTTCGCTTTACCGATTTAAAAACGTAGAGTAGAACTAAAACCGAGTACATGAGGTGCGCTTTCAGTACTACTAGGCACGAGGAGAAGGTTAGCCTTGATGGGCAGGTGGTGCCTCAGAAGAACACCTTTCGATATTTGGGGTCAATGTTGTAGGAGGATGGGGATATCGATGAAGATGTGAACCACCAAATCAAAGACGGATGGATGAAGTAGCGCCAAGCTTCTGGTGTTCTCTGTGACAGAAGAGTGCCACAAAAGCTAAAACGCAGGTTCTATAGGACTTTGATTCAACCCGCAATGTTGTATGACGTTGAGTGTTGGCCAACACTAAAAGGCGACATGTTCAACAGTTAGCTGTGACGGAGATGTGCATGTTGAGATGGATGTGTGGTCACACAGGAAAGGATCGGATCTGGAATGATGGTATTCGAGATAGAGTTGGGATAGAACCAATAGAAGAGAAGCTTGTCCAACATCGCCTGAGATGGTTTGGGCATATTCAGCGCAAGCCTCTAGAAGCACCAGTGCATAGCGGATGGTTAAAGCATGCTGATAACATCAAGAGAGGTCGAGATAGACCAAATTTGACATGGGAGGAGTCCGTAAAGAGAGATTGAAGGACTGGAGTATCACCAGAGAACTAAACATGGACAGAGGTGTGTGGAAGCTTGCAATCCATGTGCCAGAACCATGAGTTGGTTGCAAGATTTTATGGGTTTCACCTCTAGCCTACCCCAACTTGTTTGGGACTAAAGGCTTTGTTGTTGTTATATTGACTAGCCTGCAAGAACAGAAGCATCGCCTACACTATAAAGGTAGCATGAGGCCATATAGTACGTAATGTTACTACTAGCTGTGAATGTGACAAAAAGCTCTCCGCATAGCACGTAATGTTACTACTACCTGTGAATGTGACAAAAAGCTCTATGTACGAGCTATTTCAGTTGCTGTTTACAGAAGGATGATGCCCCGCTGCTAGCTGCTAAGAAAGAGTATGTTCATACTGATCTGATGGTGTTGATCATCATTACATTGCATAGGATGCACACAATTAAAGCACTTCATCTGACCAGCCCGCCTGTTGCAACTTCAGAGTCAGTTGCTCCCGGAATATACAAATGATAGATCAAATCACACTTGGACCAACAAAAGAAAAACGACTTAAGCCACTCTAAGCTTGGCGACGATGGCTTCTTTGAGCTTCCTCCCTGGTTCATAGGCATAGGGGAGGTGGTCGGCGTTCCCGATCCGCCTGTGCTTGCTCTGGATGTTGCCGGCGAAATTTAGCCATCAGGGAAGCCCTGCAGGTACACTCAGATTCATGTCATGGGACTGAATGAGAGATCTTCAAAAAAAATAGCACAAGTTTTTGTTAGAGTTTGAACTATTTATCTCATGTAATCTCAACCTATTTCTATCTCTTTCACCTCCCGTAGCTATCTCTACTTCCTAAAGCGAACCAAATCGGGATTCTCTCTGGACTTGTACCCCACGGCAAGTTATGCCCTCAAATCAATATAAAGACACGTGGCTCCTCTATGGAGGAGTAGGAACGCTTATACCAAATCTAACATGGTATACAGAGCTAGCCTCTTCCCTATCATCTAGCGACACAACAAAACAATCAAAACCCTAGCGCCTTTCCTTCGCCATCATCATGAGCTCCAGCGTCGCCGGCCTCAACCTCGGCGCGCCTCCATCAGAGAAGCTCGCGAGGGGGAATTACCTCCTATGGAAAGCGCAAGTTCTGCCGGCCCTGCGAGGTGCGCAGGTGACCGGTCTTCTCGACGGCAGCGATGCAGCGCCGCCGAAAACAATGGAGATCGCCAAGGCGGACAAGACCACGGCCATCGAGCCGAATCCATTATATGGTCCATGGATTGCCAAAGATCAGCAGGTCCTAAGTTACCTGCTGAATTCGCTCACACCAGAAATCCTCGCGCAAGTTATTGGTAAGGAAAGTACCCTTGATCTATGGACTGCTCTTAACACGATCTTTGCTGCTCAGTCGCAATCGCGAATAACAAACTTGAGGATCGCCATCTCCAACACCAAGAAGGGCAACATGTCCAGCAATGCCTTCATCGCCAAGATGAAGAGCCTCGGAGACGAGCTTGCGGCAGCAGGACGTCCGGTGACAGATGGAGAGATGGTGGATTACATCCTCGCCGGACTCGATAGGGACTATGATCCCATCGTCGCAATAGTTGGCGCCATCAAAAACTCCATCACGGTTGATGACCTTTTCTCGCAGATCTCCGCCTTCGATCAGAGGATGGAGATGCTAGGCGACGGACCAAGCTTCCGTCCGTCAACTAATGCCGTGTACAGGGGGCGCGGCCAGTATCGGGGCAGAGGAGGTCGCGGACGAAGAGGGCGTGGTCGTTCTGACCGTGCTCGTTCTCCTCCTACTCGCAATGGTGGAAACAACGGCTACCAGCAGCGTCAGCGCCAGCCGCCACCGCAGCAGCATCAGCAGCAACATGAGGATGATTACCCCAAGTGCCAGATATGTTACAAATACCATGCTGGCGGCGCCAGGGACTGCTGGGATCGGTACAAGGAAGATCGTCAGGAAAAGAAGAAGGTTAACCTCGTCACCAACTCATATGGCATCGACACCAATTGGTATGCAGATTCAGGAGCTACCGAGCATATCACAGGAGAGCTTGATAAATTGACGATGCGGGAGAAGTATCATGGAGGTGATCAAGTGCACACGGCAAGTGGAGCTGGTATGGATATTACTCACATTGGTAACTCAATTGTTAAAACCCCTCAGAAAGATTTTCGTCTAAACAATGTCTTACATATCCCTCATGCATCAAAAAATCTTGTCTCTGTTCATCGTTTTACTCTTGACAATAATGTTCTCATCATTTTCTATCCTTACTCTTTTGTGATTAAGGATTTGGCAACGAGGAGAGTCATCCTTAGAGGAAGATGCGAGGGAGGTCTTTATCCAATCATATCATCTTCTCCTTCGTCAGAGTCAAATATACAAGCTTGGAGTGTCACCAAACCATCTTCAGAGAAGTGGCATCGACGATTGGGTCATCCACCTTCAGTCATAGTTCAGCATGTCATTAGTAAAAATAAACTTCCTTTTGTGTCTAGTATTGAGTCAGTTTGTGATGCGTGTCAACAAGCAAAAAGTCATCAATTACCATATCCCATCTCTACTAGTGTATCTACTGCTCCATTACAACTTATCTTTTCAGATGTGTGGGGGCCAGCCCCCACCTCAGTTGGTAGATTTTCTTATTATGTAAGCTTTATTGATGACTATAGTAAATTTACTTGGATCTATTTGCTAAAGAAGCGATCCGATGTCTTTCAAGTTTTTAGCAACTTTCAAAGTCTTGTTGAACGTCAACTGAACTCTAAAATTCTTGCCATGCAAACGGACTGGGGAGGTGAGTATGAGAAACTGAATTCTTTTTTTCAAAATATTGGAATTTCTCACCATGTATCTTGTCCCCATGCTCACCAACAGAACGGTTCTGCTGAACGAAAGCATCGACACATTGTTGAAGTAGGACTAGCATTGCTGGCTCATGCATCTATGCCTCTCAAATTTTGGGATGAGGCCTTTCTCGCCGCAACATACCTTATCAATATTAGACCCAGTAAAGTCATCAAATTTGAGAACCCCATCACTCGTCTTTTTGGTATTACTCCTGACTATACATCCCTCCGCATCTTTGGTTGTGCATGTTGGCCGAATCTTCGACCATATAACACACGTAAACTTGCGTTTCGTTCCAAACAATGTGTTTTCCTGGGTTATAGTCCTATACACAAAGGGGTCAAATGTCTTGATGTCTCTACTGGCAGAATCTACATATCTAGGGATGTTGTCTTTGATGAGTCTGTTTTCCCTTCAAGTCACTCCATCCAAATGCCGGTGCCCTTCTTCGAAAAGAAATCCTTCTACTTCCGGAGTTTGATCAAGGGGGTGATAACAATTGTACTAACCAATGTGCTAATATTCCTTCTAGTTCTACTCCGGGTACTATGTCTGTGCAGGTGCATGAAGAAAACGCCGTTCAAAACGGCCAAGATGATCAAAATCCGGTACAAAATGATGCTATATTTGATGTGTTTGAAGAAGAAGCAGCAGTCGCAGAACACGAGGAGGATGCGGCGGCGCCTGCCACGCCTGTGCGCCGATCCGTCTCGGATCACGGGCGGAGATCCGCGCGGGATCACGCGCCTGCCAACCGACAGGAGAGTCAGGCATCTCCGGCCCGCTCCGCATCCGCCACGTCGACAGGAGACAACGCGGGATTCCCCTCGTCCGGTGCACGCATGCAGGGGACAGGAGCAGCAGGCTCGGGATCTTCTGCTCTAGATTACTCCGTGGACCCAGCCATTGCTAGTTCAGGTCAGGCCACACCAGGGTCTACTGGATCCGATACATCAGCACAGTCTGCACACATGGATGGGTCTCCTGGATCTTCTGCAACCAGCCGATCTGTGCAACAGCAAGAACAGCCTGCTACTACCTCAAGGGTCATGACCCGGCTACAAAAAGGTATTAGAAATCCCAAAATAAGAAGAGATGGTACTATACCATATGGCATGTTATGTGTTTCAGGTGAACCAGCAAAGTTGAGAGATGCACTTGGAGATCCTAAATGGAAAAGGGCTATGGATGAAGAGTATGATGCACTCATGAAAAATAAGACATGGCACTTGGTGCCAAATCAGAGAGGTAAAAATATTATTGACTGCAAGTGGGTCTATAGAATCAAAAGAAAAGCAGATGGCTCCATTGATAGGTATAAAGCACGTCTAGTTGGCAAAGGATTCAAGCAACGGTATGGGATTGATTATGAGGATACTTTCAGTCCAGTTGTAAAAGCTGCTACTATAAGACTTGTGCTAGCCATTGCGTTTCTAGGGGATGGAGTCTTCGACAGCTAGATGTTCAGAACACGTTTCTGCATGGTGTTTTGGAAGAGGAGGTCTATATGAGGCAACCACCAGGATATGAAAACAAACAAACACCTCATTATGTTTGCAGGCTTGACAAAGCTCTTTATGGTCTGAAGCAGTCACCTAGAGCATGGTTCTCAAGGTTAAGTTCACAATTAAAGCATCTTGGATTTATTCCATCCAAGGCAGATACATCTCTCTTCATTTATAATAAGGCAAACACAATGATTTTTGTGCTCATATATGTGGATGATATTATAGTTGCAAGCTCTTCTCAAGATGCCACTAATGCTCTCTTGCGCGATTTGAGTTCAGAATTTGCTTTGAAGGATCTTGGTGATTTACATTTCTTCTTGGGCATTGAAGTTAAGAAGACTCAAGATGGCATAGTGTTGAATCAAGAGAAATATGCTACTGAACTTCTAACTCGTATGGGAATGAAGGATTGCAAACCCTCTCCTACACCATTGTCTTCTTCAGAACAACTTTCAGCATATCAAGGAGAACCTCTTAATGAAGAGGAGAGCACAAAATATAGAAGTGTTGTTGGAGCCCTACAATACTTGACTTTGACACGGCCAGATATATCGTTTGCTGTGAACAAGGTTTGTCAATATTTACATGCTCCTACCTCCACACATTGGACGTCTGTCAAACGGATCGTGCGATACATTAAGCACACTATGAGTTTGGGACTTCAGTTCAGACGTTCCAGTTCCACACTTGTCAGTGCATTCTCTGATGCTGATTGGGCAGGATGTGTTGATGACAGAAAGTCAACTGGAGGATTTGCAGTGTTTTTTGGTTCAAACCTTATTTCTTGGAGTGCCAGAAAACAAGCCACTGTGTCAAGGTCAAGTACAGAGGCTGAATACAAATCACTAGCAAATGCAACAGCTGAAATTATTTGGGTGGAATCGTTGCTTCATGAGCTAGGAATCAAGCAACTTCATATATCTTGTCTATGGTGTGACAACTTGAGAGCAACCTATCTTTCTGCTAATCCAGTGTTTCATGGTAGAACCAAACACATTGAAATTGATTTTCACTTTGTACGTGAAAGAGTTGCAGAGAAGAAGTTGGATATACGGTTCATTCCATCCAAAGATCAAGTAGCCGATGGATTCACCAAAGCTTTGCCAACCAAGTCCTTTGAAGAGTTCAAGAGAAATCTTAACATAGGATAGTTTAGATTAAGGGAGGGTGTTAGAGTTTGAACTATTTATCTCATGTAATCTCAACCTATCTCTATCTCTTTCACCTCCCATAGCTATCTCTACTTCCTAAACCGAACCAGATCGGGATTCTCTCTGGACTTGTACCCCACGGCAAGTTATGCCCTCAAATCAATATAAAGACACGCGGCTCCTCTACGGAGGAGTAGGAACGCTTATACCAAATCTAACAGTTTTGATTCATGGCATCGTGCGTTAGATTCTTATCTGCTTGTGCTTGCCCTGGACAATGGACAAGGCAATTGTGCTTGCACGTGCACAGAACTATGTATGAACAAGGCTCAACTTACTATTAGTAGCACTGGTGGGGACGAAAACTACTGCAGACCATGCTTCATTTTGGTCAAATGTAATTGTTGAGGCGCTGCACCAGTCGGTGTGTTGCTGTATCGTAGGGATATCATAGTGTACTTTACCTGCGATCAGGCACATTCACGGGCGGTGATGAACCTGTCTTCATCAGTATGGAAGCACATGCCAACCTTCTCGTTGACAGGGGATCTGTTACAGCCCTTTCCACTGATTGTGTCTCTTGGTCGTGTTGGGCAAGCACCAAGGGACCAGCTCCACTGATTGCCCCATGGATAGCTTCACCTGTACCCAGACCATGAGAATTAGCTAGTATTCCTATATCACATGGTTGCCAACAAGGTGGTAGAGAGCAGTAGAGAATGTGAATGAAATGACAGAATGTTACCTTCTGGTTTGGGAGGTCATGCCAGTCACATCTGATTGGCGTTGATAGCTTGCTTGTGCTGTATCCCTCGTGCGTAGGGGAGGGGGGGTGGTATGGCGTTCCTAATCTGCCTGTGCTTCCTCTGGATGTTGCCGACAAAATGGTAGCCATCAGGGAAGCCCTGAAAGCACACGCGCATTCATGTCATGTCATGTCATGTCATGCCATGGGACTGAATGAGAAATCTTCAGAAATATGGCAATTGTTTCGGTTCATGGCATCCTGCATTAGAATGGAGGTTAAGCCAGACAATAGATGAGCAATTGTGCTTGCACGTGCACAGAACTATCTATGAACAATGCTATCTAATCCCGATAAAATAGCTCAGACTACTGTAGTAGACTGCAAACTATGCTTCATTGCAGTCAAATGTACTCCCTCCGTCCGGAAATACTTGTCATCAAAATAGATAAAAAAAGATGTATCTAGACGTATTTTAGTTTTAGATGCATCCCTTTTTATCCATTTTGATGACAAGTATTTTCGGACGGAGGGAGTAATTGTTAAGGTACCAGTGGGTGGTATTACTGTATATATACTACAGTCTATGCTGTAGCATTTCTAGGCGTATGTTGATAGGGATATCAGCAGGTGTAGTTTAGCTGGGATTGGGCACGTTCACGAATGGTGATGATCCTGTCTTAATCAGGGTGGAAGCACATGCCGACCTTGCCCATTGGCTAGGGATCTGTTAGACTGTTACAGATGTAAGGCCTCCCAGTCCAACCTGCCGTACATGCCTTTCCACTGATTATGTCTCTTGGTCGTGTTGGGCAAGTCCAAGTGTCAACTTCATCGATTGCCATGTGGATAGCTTCACCTGTAGAATCCACATCATTAAAATTAGCTAGTTTCATCACATGGCTACCAACGAGGTAGTAGAAAGCAGCAAAAATTGTGAATAAATGGCAGAAAGCTACCTTCTGGTCTGGGAGCTCATGCCAGTCACAGCCAGGGTGCTTTGGTATGTGCTTGCACATTATGAGATTCAGTTCGTTCATCTCTTTAGATATGTATGTGGTCACCCAGCGAAAGCGCGTCGCCTCGGATCTTCTTCAGGAACCAAGAGACAGGTTCGCCTCCGTATTACAGCACACAAGGGGCAACACTCAGCTTGCACAGATCAAGCAAGAACATTGACATAAGAAAACTGGAGTAGGATATGCACCTGTATTGTTGTTTTGCTGGCACCATTCTCCACCTGTGGTAGATCACCAATTGTATCCCCGACTGTTGTAGAGCAGAAAGGAGCCCCTCAGGCTGTGCTCTTGGCAGCTGCATAGTAGGAGTACATCAGTACTTGCCTTCTGGTAGAGTGATTTTCAGCTCAGGGCTAGCTAAGACGTGCATCGGTTCAAGCCAATCAGGAAGAGTCTCACCAGGTGCAGCAGCCCAGATGAATGCCCTTTTCCTAGACTGTGCGCCATAAGCACCTGCCTAAGATCCCGAATCGAGCCTGTGCAACACCATAAGCATCAGAACATATGAAAGCGAAGGAATGTCATATCACAAGTACAAACAAACAGAAAGCAAAGGAACTTTATTTCATTCAACAAAGGCTTGACCTTCAGACTGACACTAGCATCACCATATCACAAGTATCTAGAAGAAAGAACATAGGGCAGAAACACTCCGCAAAGGACAGGAATGCAAGTTTGCTCCATGGACTTTCACTGAATCTGTTTATCCCAGAAAACCCAAGAAAACATGCACAGCGTGTCAAGCAGCGGCACGGAAGATCAAACAAAGCATCAAGCATTCTCCTGGTATGTATGTGAAACAACTGATCTGGCATGGAGGGCAACCATCGATGAATTCTACTTCACCTGGCAAAGGGAGATTCTTAATCTTCTCGTCTGAAAGCTTAGCTGCTTGCTCAACAGCCTCAGTAGTCGAGATGCAATCACCAACATCATCGCATTATTGCTCTGCCAAAGGCCATTAGTCACAATTGAGTTGGAGACGCAGGACTGCAGGAGTAACTGGTTAACCCAAAGAGGAAAAGGAAATGCATACTTCAGAATAGCAATGCAGTTCTCCACAAATACTGCAGCTTCTGGATGATTGTCACCAAATGCTTGTCCAACAGGTTCTTCATGTTGAATTTGCCCATTTTGTACGTGATGCACCTGTAGAGTTAAATGATCAGAAAGTATGTGGAGGCCAAAGCCTTCCATCTACCGAAATGCACAAGCATGATGTATCTCCAAAAAAACATGCAAATGAAAATACATTACCAGATAGCTGCAGCCCAGCAAACAAACCTCCACGGCCAGCAAAAATATGAAGGGTTGCAAGACAGTTCTCTGGCACTAATGTGTCCTATTTTTCTGAACCAGCTTGATCATCATCACAGATATGTTTGCCTTTTGTTCTTCGAAGCAGGCGCCTTCCTTGTTAGGGTCATGAGCTTAACATTGGTACGTAGCTAGTTCAAAGATAAGACAAGCTCAGTCAACTATCTGAAGAGGTTTCTCAACAAAATAAACACAAAGTAATTTGGCAGATCAAAAACTGAATTTAGCAATATCTAACCTGCTTGAGAGCTCCAGTATCATGGATCATATAAGTGTTCGCAGTCAGTAATGTTCGCAGTAAAAGGCATGCTCAACCACTACTGGAAGATTTGAATTAGGAAGGTCTTTTTTTTTGTAACCTCACATTTTCCTTCTACCGTCACCACAGGCACACTCACGATATCTTCACTGTAGTATACCTGGATCAAACAACAAAAACATAAATATTAAAGACCAAAGGTACAAGAAAAGTTTTTTGTGGAATCATATGCGCACGCCGATACTGATATGGATCAACAATGATGCAGTGAATATTAGACCTTAAACAATAGGGCAAAGTGATAAACCTCTCTAATGACTGAAGAGTAAGCTTTTGCTGATGAAATGTCGTCGGGCCTGGATAGCCTTCTTAGACTGACTTTGGTTGATTCTGGATTAGATTTCTTAGACTCAGGAGCACAGATACTCTGCAACTGGAATATTACATTAGCCCTCAGGCCCACATTTCTTCCAGCCTTGTAAGTCCCATGACCCTCCACTTGAGAGAAAAACTCAGGTTTGATATACAGAAAGTCATGAACGCTGTATGTAAAATTCTTGAAGACAAAGCTGGTCTCTGATAGTATTTTGAATTCATAACCAACCGATTCTCGCGCTTCACAAGAACTACAAGTGCCAGCTCCAGCGCTTGCCTCTCGGCTTCATCTTAGTGTAACATTCTTGAAGACAAATCTGGTCTCTGATAGTATTTTTCTGTTAAATTCCACGCTTGCCTCTAGGTTTCATCATCTTCCACTCTTCCTCTTGCTGCAACAGTCTTGCTAATTTCTCATCTTCACCTCATTCTGCGTCACCTCCTTACACTGCATATCCTTGATCATCAAAGTTCCAATTGTGGTCGTAGCTCGCAACATGCTGAATTCCACCCTGGATTTACACTCATTTCATAGTGCAACAAGAAAGGGCAGCGCGGACAGTCTCTCATCATCAGTGTTTGATGTATGATCTAATGCAGTAAGTTGGGTGTGTATGAACTCACCAATTGAGACCACAAAGTCCTTGCTCAGTGTTCCATTGAAACCTCTGTTAGAACTAATGGAACACACAGCACTAGCAAGCAATTCTTCCAGGCCTAACAAAGGATTTCCGCCAACTGATCTAACTGGGCCAGCGACAAAAACCCTCCCCTCCCTAGGGTTCCCACCCCCGCCGCCGCCGGCGACCCCGCTCCCCCGCTGGCGCCGGCCGCCGGGCGCGCGCCTCCCGGCCCGCCCCGCTCCCCTCCCCCTCTCCCCTTCCCCCTCTCCTCCCCTCTCCTCCAGCGGCGCGCCCGCGCGCGCCCGGGGGGGCCCTGTGGCCGCGGCCCTCGGCCCCGTCTCGCTCCCCTCCCCCCCCGCCGTCGCCGGCGCGCTTCGTCGGGCAAAGCCCGGCGGGCGAGGCGGCGGCGGGGCCCTCCTTCCCCGTCCGCTTGAGGGCGCCGGCGCGGGGCGGCCCCTTTGAGCGACGGTGCTGGTCGCCCGCGGAATCCAGCGGTGCGGCGGCAGTCTCGTGGGGTGGCGGGGTGGCCTGCTGTGGCGGTGCTCCAGCGATCCTCGGGCTGCGCGCTGCGGGGCGGCTGCGGGGCTCCCATCTCGGGAGGTGGCGCGTGACCAGTCTCGGGCCGGATCCGTCCGGATCTGGCTTTGGGGGCCGGCCGGTGGCGCCTGGCTCCGGTGGTGCGTGCCCGGCGGCTCCGGCGCTTGGAGCCCGCCGGGCGACGCGGGTAGGGCAGCGGCCGGGCATGGCTGCTGCTCCGGCCGTGGGCGGCGACATGGGTAGGTCTCGGTGGCCTACCGGTGTCGTGGCGACTTCACGGTGACTCGACGGATCTATCCGCGGCAACGGCCGGCTCCTCCGGCGTCGGTTTGTCTGCGTTCGGGCCGTCTCGTCCTTCACCCCATCTCCTCGTCGCCCGGGCGCTACTCCCATCAAAGGGCTGGTCCTTTCCCAGCTGCGATCCACCGCTCGTCTCGCGCCCGATGCCGCAGGACAGACCTCGTCTCGCGCACGTTGCAGCAGGACTGAGCTCGTCTCGCACACGATGCAGCAGGATCGGGCTCGTCTCGCGCACGATGCAGCAGGACCGACCTCGTCTCGCGCACGATGCAGCAGGACCGAGTTCATCTTGCGCTTGGGGTAGCAGGATGGGTCGGTGGATGCCGGTTCTGGCCGACCTATTGGGTCTCGACGCTGGGGGTTGCCCAGGGGCGCGAAAGGTGGGACCTTTCCGCTCGTCTCTTTCGTTGGGGTGCGCCGGGTCACGGGTGAGGTGGTGTTGAGGTCTTGGATGCTGGGGCGGCGGCCCCGGTGGTGGTGGTGGCGCGGTGCTCTTGGACAAAGCCCGCGCCTTGGTGCTGCCCGCTCATCATGGCCGTGTGGGCGGCGTGGTAGCCAGGGTGTCGCGTTCGGTGGCGGTGAATGTTGGCCGAGGTGAAAACTTGCTCTATCTTCGGACGGACCGGCGGCGGCGAAGATCGCTCCCTTCTTGAAGGCGTCGTCGCGGCTCTCATTGCCCATCATGCGGCTCCGGGGGAAGCTTTGATCCTTGGATCGGGCGGTGGCGGCGCTCCGGCGTCGTTTCCTTCCTAAAGGCGCCGCCTTGGAGCGCATGGGTCGTCATATGTAGCTTCATATCTTCGGAGCGGTAGTGCTAGGAGTAGTGTTGCTGCGCTCAGCGCCTTTGTATCCCGTCCTGGGTGTGTGCGTGTGTTGCGGTGGCGTAGCGTGTGGTTGTACTGGATGCTTGTGGGTTGTTGCTTTATATATAAAGCGGGGCGAAAGCCTTTTTCGGTAAACTGATCTAACTAACTTTCTGTAAACTTCAACACAGACGAGACGAGCCTTCTGACTGAAAAGATCAAAATAAGACCTGTAACTGTTTGCAGGCTTCACAAATTTATGATCAGTTAGTTCTGATGAGAGCCAATTATCAGTGCCTTCTTTACAGCCAGAAATTTCCCAGTACTTGACTACTCAAAATCTCATCATACTCCCTTTTCCTTGTCCTTTGCCATATCATCGTCAAAGATCATGACAAGAGCTGTCATAGAGATACCATCACTTTTGAGTCATTTCAAAAGATTGCAGATTACCATCTCCATCACGCAGGATGAAATCAATGAGTTTTCCGCAAGATCGCTTATCTTCAGGTCCTTTTTTTTGTCAACCTAACAGACTCTATTCCCTCTTCAGTCTGGATTTCCTTGATTGTGACAAACAAATCTTCTTCAGATAAGTCAGATGTCTTCTCTTTGAAATTAGAACAGGCAGCTACTCTCTTTGGTCTCTTTCGGACAGTGGTCACATGACCATTTTCAGTGGTAACATAGCTCTCTTTATTGACATTGTCAAGTTCACCAACTTATCATCCTCAATGTTCTCATCTTCGCCCTTATGAGACTTTGCTCTGCTGCGCCTCTTTGTTCCTGAAAACCCAAAAATGATGGACAAACTGAGAACTGAAGGCAATGCAAGTATGCATGCATCAGATGAAGCACATACATAAAAACATTAAGTGGAGTACAATCAAAAAAGAAGGTCAGATAACAGGTGGTCGAACTGGACCAAAGCATTATCAAGAGTTAATACTTACTATTATCAATATGACCTAGAACTCCGCACTGATCCTAAAACTGGAGGATGCCATGTCAAGTGTTATGTCTAAGTGTAACAAAATCAAGATGTGGCTAATATATGTATCTCGGTAGACATGCAATTACTCCATAATAGATTAAGCTTCCTTTCTACAACACGGACTACGTGTCATTGTATTAGAAAAACTGCAAGATGACACAGAACCTTCAACAAAACCAAAACAAAGCAACGAAACCTGGAAAAAAAAACTGGGCTAGCCAAACGCCCTATAAAAAATAGAAATGGGAAACAAAAAGAAGAGCAAAACCAAAACTATACAGCTAGCTAGCCAAAACTAATAGCTTATGTTTAAAAAAAACTTAAACTTCTGCGCAAGATGATAAATGAATATAGTCTACAAAGGCATGGGACAAGTTGTCTTGTATTAAAACGCTAACATCTACAGGGTGGGTGAGCACACATGACTTGTTTTAGTAAGAAACATCACATGAGGCACCATTGCACCACGCGCAGGCCAATCCTCAAACGCGGGCAGGTTGGGCACACTTGATAACAGAACGACGCTTGGTTCTCAAGTTGTCATATTAAAAAAAAATAGACCCCATGTGGATTTTTGTAGTAAGAAGAAACAACCCTTGATGCACCACGCGGAGGCCAAGCCTTGAACACTGGTGGGCTGGGTATGCACTCATGCAACTAGTCAACAGAGCAGCACTCAGTTCTAAAGTTATCCTACATATCATATACAACTATGGTTACTGATTGGTGAACTACTTAATGATTTGATTTAACAGTTACGTTTATTCATGTTGATATCATGTATACTTTCCTCCAGCTGGAAGCTGATGTTTAACTACTTCTTCTTTGATCATCTACCCATCAAAATTATGCTCTAGCCGAGCTTTACTCATTCATGAGGGCATAAGTAGTTCTAGCCCATGTTTTTAAGGCGTCGCCTTATGGACGTTTAATTAGGGGGCGCTTACGTGTCAAAACGGGGATAGCTCGCCTTATGACGCCTTACCGCCTTACAAACCTTAGTTCTAGCTTACACTCCCAGGACACGGTTGCCTTGTAAAGTATATTTCTGAACAGTCAATAAAATGACTGAGATGGCAAATGTATCAATAAATAACAATGGTGACTCAATTCATAACCTCATATAAAAGCATTTCCATTAACAAGTTGGTACAACAGCATTTCTACACCACATATCAAACTTAAAAGGAGGGATAATATCCGACTGTGTAGTTACAATATGAAGAAGTGTAATACTGCAGAATGCAAAGCACTTCCATTAATAAGTTGGTATCTAAAATATACCAACAAAAATAATAAGGTGAACATACCTGCAGTAGCATCAGAATGCGGAATTTTTTGCATAACTCCCCTGTAAAGTTTAGAATAGAGTAGATATGTCAACTAGAAATTCAGATAAATGTAGCAATCAAACTGCAAAAGCAGGAGTTCAGTGGTTACATCAAAAAGAAAACAATTCGCTAACACATTACCAAACAAGGACCTAGTTCATGGAGACGTGGTATGGAACAATAAACTTGGACAAAATTAATGCAACCATCCAGTTTATATATAGTAACCATCGAAGAGACACATGATGTACAAACCTACGGGGCTGGTTATGAAAGCCCCAGATGAAGTGACAATGAATGCGGTAAAGATTTTTTTAAAAGCAGTAAGGCGGCAACCGAACGATATCAACATATCACATGAAACTATATATGCAGGAGCACATTCTTTGCAGCACACACTATAATGCAAACAGAATCAGCAGCTTTACTTTGCGGATACGACAACAGTGTGACCGACTTGCCCAATAGGCACCTATACATCTAGTCACTGGAGCTACATTGCTCGGTGCAAGAATCGTGATTAACAAGGCTAACAACCCCTAGCCGATTTGATTCCACGCAATAATACATCGACTAGTATTCAACAACAATCCAGCTATCAGATCAATAACGGCAGATGAGCGAGACCATCCATTACCTCGCCGGCCGACGTACGCAATCCACAGGCTCCACCAACACCAATGCAAGATCAGGCTCACAAGTCGATCCACCACCGAAACCTGAGACCCCTGCGCAACGAAATCACCGAATAGACCATCAGAGAAGCATCCTAGCCAGCAGCATCCCAGATGTGAAAACGGGATGGGAGTGTGACCAAGCAAGAGCAAATGGACGGACGGGAGTGGGAAGAGGCGCCCGTGTAAGCCTACGGGCACGGCTACGCGGAAGAAAGCTATATCTCACGGCACGCACATTATTATCCCCGCCCAGCCCAGCCGGCGATCATCCATCGGATCGAAGGCGACGCCCCCGACGAAGATCTCGCGCGGCGTCGCCGGCAGCAAACCCTCACGCACTGGGAACCGCTGTGGAATACGACCACGGCCCTGGTCGAGGCCTGCTCTCCGGGGTCCCGGCACGATCATCGGCGAAGCGTCGACGGCCAGCCCCCGCGAAACCCTCGGCCGAAACCCTCGATTTTTGGGGGGAATCGCACGGGGCCGAAGCAGCGCGCGCCGACGCGGTCATCGGAGCGTCCGGCGACCGGAACCAAGCACAAGGAGTCCCGCGACGTGAACCCTCGCCCAAAACGCCGAAACCCCCCGCTCGAAAAACACGCACGCGTCGAAGCAACCGGGCCGGGCGGGGAGACGGGAATGCGCGCGACGCGGGCGAGTACCGGGGCGCGGGGGCGAGGAGGGGCGGACCACCTCCGGCCTCCGGCGGCGGCGGGAGGGGCGCGGGGAGGGAGGTGGCGTGCGGTGGAAGGAAGCGGAAGGGACGTGGAGAGAGAAGAGTGGGGTGGGGGTGGGGGTGGGGTGTGGCCGTGTGGGGAAGCGAAGCGAAGCGGCCGCGGTCGGTCGGGGAGAGGGGGAGCGGGGAGGAGCTTCTTTTTTTTCCAGCACGGAGAGAAGTGGAGTGCCGCGCGCGGGTTTCGATTTTTCGGGAGGGTCGCTTGGGCGCGAGCGAGGGGGGTTTCGTGGCTCGGCTTGGGCCGCCAGGGTACTGCATCGGGGTGCAAACGAGTGGCTGGGGACCTGAATGGAGGCCCAAATAGCCTACTAGGGGCTGTCCCCATTTTTTCTAACCCAAAAACAAAATGAAAAACGTTTGGGGCCGGGGCACCGGCGGAACATTGGGCCGGTCGCTCCCTCTTCCTCGCGTCTCCTTCATCCCGTCTCCCCGCATCTCCTGCACATCTCACGCAACTCCCCCACATCTTGCGCAGCTCGCCGGGGGCACGCGCTGCCCTCTTCTTCTGCCCCCTCCTCCCCATCCCCTCCCCAGCCCCTCTCCCCCTCCCCCCTCCCCCCCGCCCCCGCCCTCCGGTCGCAGCACCACGCCTCCCCTTCCCGCTCGAAGCTCCCCATGGCTCTGCGCTGTGACCATCCCATCTCGTCGGCGACCGAGGGAGGTGACCACGGGAGATGCTGCAACCGGGGCGGCGGGGTGCTACCACGGCAACGCTGATGCAACCCCGCGGAGGCCGGGGTGTGTGACGGCGATGACCGAGGTGACCGCGGGCTGCAACCACGGCTTTTCCATCGCCGGTAGCCGGTTGAAGCTTTTCCTATATACGATTGAAGCTTTCTCTGTTAATGTTTGCAACTTTTTCTTTGGTCGCAGGTTTGGTTGAAGCTTTTTTTTCTTAATGGATGAAGCTTTTTTTTCTTTACGGATGAAGCTTTTTTATACATGATTGAAGCTTTTCGAAACCACAGTCGAAGCTTTTCTGAAAACGACGGAAACTTTTTTTGTTTTTTTTTTTGTGTTTGCTACAACACGTCATTTTTTTGCTGCAATCGGCAACCACAGAAGCTACATCCGGTTAACATTTTTGCTATAATGATGACGGCGGACTGCAGTGGTAAGCTTTTTTGCTGGAAGCGATAAACTTTTTTGCTACAACTGGTGTCGTTTTTTGTTGGAACCAGCAAGAGCCTCGGGTCGGGTGGGCACACAGCAAGGTACAGCGCGAGCACAACGGCAGGTATTGCGGTCGGCGGTCGGCGCCATTGGAGATGCGGCCATCTTCCCCGGAGCTGCAAGCCTGCAACCACGAGTGCAACCATGGGCGCACGTTGTTGCATCCACGGAGGTGAGAGACACATGAAGGCGGCATAGGTGAGGGCGGCGACCAGCAGTGAGGGCGGCGACCGGCGGTGAGGGCGACCAGCGGTGAGGAGGCGAGGCGGTTGGCGCGTGCAGAGGTGTTGGCGCGTGTGGAGGCGGGCCTCTCCCTTTTCCGTGCGAGAGGTTGAAGATGGGAGAGGTTGGGGGCGAAGGGATCTGACGGCTCGGGGGCCAGATCTGACGGCTGGGGCTTGACCGGCACAACGATTGGGCCGGTGCGCCGACGCAGATCGCTGCCCAAACAAAATGCTGATAGAATATACTTATTTCTTACGTAATACGTTGTGTTTCTATTTTTTTAGTTACATTTTTTATTATGGGTTTCCATCAGTGCATATGTTTACACGTGAGTTGTTCTGAGAATGTTTATGCAGGTACAACTTTAAGTTCCTCACACTCTTCTTGACACCACAAGGAAATTAAAAAAAAATTGACATCTTCGTGGGAGTGAGGTTGTTAAAAAAAATTAAATGATCCAGTGGGACCATTATGTTTTTTTATATTGTACTTTTACACGGCAATACAAATATCCTGGAGAAACGCGGGCGCGCCTGGGCAGCAACCTGACTTGATTCTTCTGTACCGTGCTTAGCCTGGATTATTGACCAGGCACGTTTCTCAGCCTGGACCAGGCGTCCGAATTTTGTAGCCTGGGTAGCTGCCTGGCATTAATGCTCACGCTAACAAGCCGTTCCATCCTGGGCTCGGTGATCTTACAGGCAATTAAATGATTTAATAGGCCAGGCATTCAACCAAACACCCCTACTCCAGGCTTGCCTTGCCAGGCATAAAAACACCAACTTGCCAGGCACAATCCAGGCAGCAACTTTTCTCAGGCACGTAGCCAGGACACTATCCAAACAGGCCCATAGTCACCCGCGCGCTAGCTGGAATGGGCATGCCAGTTGACTCATTTGCTTCCAATCCTTCTGCGTTTCACGGAAAATTGGAGGAAACGGGCATCATACAGTTTCACCTTAACGAGTTAATTGCACGGAAGTATCACAATTGAGGCATTACATGTGAATTGGTACCACTTTTGATAATTTTTACATGTCAGTACCAAGTTTGGGGCTAGCCGTTACAAAAAGGTCTAAACCACGTATAAACACGTATTGACGGGGTATCTGACCAGCAGGGCCCACCTGTCGGGTGTCGACGTGGCATGTTTTTTGCAGAAAGCCCCCTTTTTCACTGGCACTACTATTCATTGTCTCCATGCGCGGCGGCGCCGATCTAAATCGAGGGGAGGAGCCCCTCGAGCCCGAGCTCCTCCGCCTCCTGTAACCGCCGCCCCGCCCCGGCCTCCCGCTCACCTTGCCTGCTTGTAGCCGACGCAGGGGAGGCAGCGGGACTTGGCGCAACTCCGGCGACAGGGAGCGACGAAGGGCGCAGGAACCGACGGATCTGGATGGCGACTCATGCGGCGGAGGGCAGGAGGGGTGGCGCTGGTCCTCTGTTCATACGACAGAGAGGGAGGAAATAGGGAGGCGGCTAGGGGACCTGGTCGCCTGCGATGGCTGCTCCGGCGAGGTGCATGGGGCGGGGTCGACAAGACCCTCGGGCGGAGAAGGCTGGGAGGAGGAGCCCGAGCACGAGGAGACCGCGCCACGCTGGTGAGCGATCTGGGGAGCTCGGGAGGAGGCGCGAGGGATCCTCGTGGCTGCTGCTGCTCGCCGGTGATGGCTAGGGGCGACGTCGACGAGACCCTGGGGCGGAGGCGGCTGGGAGGAGGAGCCCAGGCATGAGGAGGCGGCGGCGCGCTGGTGAGCTCGGGAGGAGGCGCGAGGGGTCCTCGTGGATGCTGCTGCTCGCCGGTGACGGCTGGAGCGACTGGTTTCCTCCCCTGCTTCTGCTGGTTTTCTGCCGAGGGGGGAGGGGGGTTTCTGCAAAAGAAGTGCCACATCGGCACCTGACAACGGGCCCTGCTGGTCAGATACACCGTCAATACGTGTTTATACGCGATTTAGACCTTTTTGTAATGGCTAGCCCCAAACTTGGTACTGACCCGTAAAAATTACCAAACTTGGTATCAATCTGCTTCCAATGCCCCAATTGTGGTACTTCTGTACAATTAACTCCACCTTAACTCGTGGTGCAAACGAGAAGAAGAAAACAATAAATAGGCCGAGCCCCTGGTCAAATGGGGGGGGTGCAGAAACAATAGGAAACGATACAAATGCTATTTTTTGCCCATTGTGAGTTGTAATAAGTGTTGGGGAACGTAGTAATTTCAAAAAAAATCCTACGCACACGCAAGATCATGGTGATGCATAAAAACGAGAGGGGAGAGTAATGTCCACGTACCCTCGTAGACCGTAAGCGGAAGCGTTATGACAACGCGGTTGATGTAGTCGTACGTCTTCACGATCCGACCGATCCAAGTACCGAACGTACGCCACCTCCGAGTTCAGCACACGTTCAGCTCGATGACGATCCCCGGACTCCGATCCAGCAAAGTGTCGGGGATGAGTTCCGTCAGCACGACGGCATGGTGACGATGATGATGTTCTACCGGCGCAGGGCTTCGCCTAAGCTTCGCGACGATATGACCAAGGTGGAATATGGTGGAGGGGGGCACCGCACACGAATGATCACGTAGATCAACTTGTGTGTTCTAGGGTGCCCCCCTGCCCCCGTATATAAAGGAGGGAGGGGGAGGTGCGGCCGGCCCCCAAGGGGTGCGCCTGGAGGAGTCCTACTCCCACCGGGAGTAGGACTCCCCCCTCTTGCCTTGGTGGAGAAGGAAAGGGGGGAGGGGAAAGAGGAAAGGGGGGCGCCGCCCCCCCTCCTTGTCCTATTCGGACTAGGGGGAGAGGGGGCGCGCGGCCTGCCCTGGCCGGCCCTCCTCTTCTCCCTCATGGCCCATCTAGGCCCAATAACCCCCCGGGGGGGTTCCGGTAACCCCCGGTACTCCAGAAAAATCCCGGTTTCTCCTGGAACGTTTCCGATATTCAAATATAGGCTTCCAATATATCAATCTTTATGTCTCGACCATTTCGAGACTCCTCGTCATGTCCTGGATCACATCCGGGACTCCGAACAACCTTCGGTACATCAAAATATATAAACTCATAATGAAACTGTCATCGTAACGTTAAGCGTGCAGACCCTACGGGTTCGAGAACTATGTAGACATGACCTAGAACTATTCTCGGTCAATAACCAATAGCGGAACCTGGATGCTCATATTGGCTCCTACATATTCTACGAAGATCTTTATCGGTCAAACCGCATAACAGCATACGTTGTTCCCTTTGTCATCGGTATGTTACTTGCCTGAGATTCGATCGTCGGTATCTAATACCTAGTTCAATCTCATTATAGGCAAGTCTCTTTACTCGTTACGTAATGCATCATTCCGTAACTAACTCATTAGCTACATTGCTTGCAAGGCTTATAGTGATGTGCATTACCGAGAGGGCCCAGAGATACCTCTCCGACAATCGGAGTGACAAAACCTAATCTCGAAATACGCCAACCCAACATGTACCTTTGGAGACACCTGTAGTACTCCTTTATAATCACCCAGTTACGTTGTGACGTTTGGTAGCACCCAAAGTGTTCCTCCGGTAAATGGGAGTTGCATAATCTCATAGTTACAAGAACATGTATAAGTCATGAAGAAAGCAATAGCAATATACTAAACGATCAAGTGCTAGGCTAACGGAATGGGTCATGTCAATCACATCATTCTCCTAATGATGTGATCCCATTAATCAAATGACAACACATGTCTATGGTTAGGAAACATAACCATCTTCAATTAATGAGCTAGTCAAGTAGAGGCATACTAGTGACTATATGTTTGTCTATGTATTCACACATGTATTATGTTTCCGGTTAATACAATTCTAGCATGAATAATAAACATTTATCATGATATGAGGAAATAAATAATAACTTTATTATTGCCTCTAGGGCATATTTCCTTCAGTCTCCCACTTGCACTAGAGTCAATAATCTAGATTACACAGTAATGATTCTAAAACCCATGGAGTCTTGGTGTTGATCATGTTTTGCTCGTGGAAGAGGCTTAGTTAATGGGTCTACAACATTCAGATCCGTATGTATCTTGCAAATCTCTATGTCTCCCACCTGGACATGATCCCGGATGGAATTGAAGCGTCTCTTGATGTGCTTGGTCCTCTTGTGAAATCTGGATTCCTTTGCCAAGGCAATTGCACCAGTATTATCACAGAAGATCTTCATTGGTCCCGATGCACTAGGTACGACACCTAGATCAGAAATGAACTCTTTCATCCAGACTCCTTCATTTGCTGCTTCTGAAGCAGCTATGTACTCCGCTTCACATGTAGATCCCGCCACGACGCTTTGTTTAGAACTGCACCAACTTACAGCTCCGCCGTTTAATAAAAACACGTATCCGGTTTGCGATTTAGAATCGTCCGGATCAGTGTCAAAGCTTTCATCGACGTAACCATTTACGACTAGCTCTTTGTCACCTCCATATACGAGAAACATATCCTTAGTCCTTTTCAGGTATTTTAGGATGTTATTGACCGCTGTCCAGTGATCCATTCCTGGATTACTTTGGTACCTTCCTGCTAAGCTTATTGCTAAGCACACGTCAGGTCTGGTACACAGCATTGCATACATGATAGAGCCTATGGCTGAAGCATAGGGAACATCTTTCATTTTCTCTCTATCTTCTGCTGTGGTCGGGCATTGAGTTTGACTCAACTTCACACCTTGTAGTACGGGCAAGAACCCTTTCTTTGCCTGATCCATTTTGAACTTTTTCAAAACTTTATCAAGGTATGTGCTTTGTGAAAGTCCAATTAAGCGTCTTGATCTATCTCTATAAATCTTGATGCCCAATATATAAGCAGCTTCACCGAGGTCTTTCATAGAAAAACTTTTATTCAAGTATCCCTTTATGCTATCCAGAAATTCTATATCATTTCCAATTAATAATATGTCATCTACATATAATATCAGAAATGCTACAGAGCTCCCACTCACTTTCTTGTAAATACAGGCTTCTCCAAAAGTCTGTATAAAACCATATGCTTTGATCACACTATCAAAGCGTTTATTCCAACTCCGAGATGCTTGCACCAGTCCATAAATGGATCGCTGGAGCTTGCACACTTTGTTAGCACCTTTTGGATCAACAAAACCTTCTGGCTGCATCATATACAACTCTTCTTCCAGAAATCCATTCAAGAATGCAGTTTTGACATCCATTTGCCAAATTTCATAATCATAAAATGCAGTAATTGCTAACATGATTCGGACAGACTTAAGCATCGCTACGGGTGAGAAAGTCTCATCGTAGTCAACCCCTTGAACTTGTCGAAAACCTTTTGCAACAAGTCGAGCTTTATAGACAGTTACATTACCATCAGCGTCAGTCTTCTTCTTAAAAATCCATTTATTCTCAATGGCTTGCCGATCATCGGGCAAGTCAACCAAAGTCCATACTTTGTTCTCATACATGGATCCCATCTCAGATTTCATGGCCTCTAGCCATTTTGTGGAATCTGGGCTCATCATCGCTTCCTCATAGTTCGTAGGTTCATCATGGTCAAGTAACATGACTTCCAGAATAGGATTACCGTACCACTCTGGTGCGGATCTTACTCTGGTGACCTACGAGGTTCAGTAGAAACTTGATCTGAAGTTTCGTGATCAATATCATTAGCTTCCTCACTGATTGGTGTAGTTGTCACAGAAACCGGTTCCTGTGATGAACTACTTTCCAATAAGGGAGCAGGTACATTTACCTCATCAAGTTCTACTTTCCTCTCACTCACTTCTTTCGAGAGAAACTCCTTCTCCAGAAAGGATCCGAATTTTGCAACGAAAATCTTGCCTTCAGATCTGTGATAGAAGGTGTACCCAACAGTCTCTTTTGGGTATCCTATGAAGACACATTTCTCCGATTTGGGTTCGAGCTTATCTGGTTGAAGTTTCTTCACATAAGCATCGCAGCCCCAAACTTTAAGAAACGACAACTTTGGTTTCTTGCCAAACCACAGTTCATGAGGCGTCGTCTCAACGAATTTTGATGGTGCCCTATTTAACGTGAATGCGGCCGTCTCTAAAGCATAACCCCAAAACGATAGCGGTAAATCAGTAAGAGACATCATAGATCACACCATATCTAGTAAAGTACGATTACGACGTTCGGACACACCATTTCGTTGTGGTGTTCCGGGTGGCGTGAGTTGCAAAACTATTCCGCATTGTTTCAAATGTAAACCAAACTCGTAACTCAAATATTCTCCTCCACGATCAGATCATAGAAATTTTATTTTCTTGTTATGATGATTTTCCACTTCATTCTGAAATTCTTTGAACTTTTCAAATGTTTCAGACTTGTGTTTCATTAAGTAGATATACCCATATCTGCTCAAATCATCTGTGAATGTCAGAAAATAACGATACCCGCCGCGAGCCTCAACATTCATTTGACCACAAACATCAGTATGTATGATTTCCAACAAATCAGTTGCTCGCTCCATAGTTCCGGAGAACGGCGTTTTAGTCATCTTGCCCATGAGGCATGGTTCGCAAGTACCAAGTGATTCATAATCAAGTGATTCCAAAAGCCCATCAGTATGGAGTTTCTTCATGCACTTTACATCGATATGACCTAAACGGCAGTGCCACAAATAAGTTGCACTATCATTATCAATTATGTATCTTTTGGTTTCAACACTATGAATATGTGTATCACTACTATCGAGATTCAATAAAAATAGACCACTCTTCAAGGGTGCATGACCATAAAAGATATTACTCATATAAATAGAACAACCATTATTCTCTGACTTAAATGAATAACCGTCTCGCATCAAACAAGATCCAGATATAATGTTCATGCTCAACGCTGGCACCAAATAACAATTATTTGGTCTAAAACTAATCCCGATGGTAGATGTAGAGGTAGCGTGCCGACCGCGATCACATCGACTTTGGAACCATTTCCCACGCGCATCGTCACCTCGTCCTTAGCCAATCTTCGCTTAATCCGTAGTCTCTGTTTCGAGTTGCAAATATTAGCAACAGAACCAGTATCAAATACCCAGGTACTACTGCGAGCATTAGTAAGGTACACATCAATAACATGTATATCACATATACCTTTGTTCACTTTGCCATCCTTCTTATCCGCCAAATACTTGGGGCAGTTCCGCTTCCAGTGTCTAGTCTACTTGCAGTAGAAGCACTCAGTCTCAGGCTTAGGTCCAGACTTGGGTTTCTTCTCTTGAGCAGCAACTTGTTTGCTGTTCTTCTTGAAGTTCCCCTTCTTCTTCCCTTTGCCCTTTTTCTTTAAACTGGTGGTCTTGTTAACCATCAACACTTGATGCTCCTTCTTGATTTCTACCTCCGCAGCTTTTAGCATTGCGAAGAGCTCGGGAATAGTCTTATCCATCCCTTGCATGTTATAGTTCATCACGAAGCTCTTGTAGCTTGGTGGCAGTGATTGAAGAATTCTGTCAATGACACTATCATCAGGAAGATTAACTCCCAGTTGAATCAAGTGATTATTATACCCAGACATTTTGAGTATGTGTTCACTGACAGAACTATTCTCCTCCATCTTGCAGCTATAGAACTTATTGGAGACTACATATCTCTCAATCCGGGCATTTGCTTGAAATATTAACTTCAACTCCTGGAACATCTCATATGCTCCATGACGTTCAAAACATCGTTGAAGACCCGGTTCTAAGCCGTAAAGCATGGCACACTGAACTATCGAGTAGTCATCAGCTTTGCTCTACCAGACGTTCTTAACGTCGTTAGTTGCATCAGCAGCAGGCCTGGCACCCAGCGGTGCTTCCAGGACGTAATTCTTCTGTGCAGCAATGAGGATAATCCTCAGGTTACGGACCCAGTCCGTGTAATCGCTACCATCATCTTTCAACTTTGCTTTCTCAAGGAACGCATTAAAATTCAACGGAACAACAACACGAGCCATCTATCTACAACAAACATAGACAAGCAAAATACTATCAGGTACTAAGTTCATGATAAATTTAAGTTCAATTAATCATATTACTTAAGAACTCCCACTTAGATAGACATCCCTCTAATCTTCTAAGTGATTACGTGATCCATATCAACTACACCATGTCCGATCGTCACGTGAGATGGAGTAGTTTCAACGGTGAACATCAATATGTTGATCATATCTACTATATGATTCACGCTCGACCTTTCGGTCTCCGTGTTCCGAGGCCATATCTGTTATATGCTAGGCTCGTCAGTTTAACCTGAGTATTCCGCGTGTGCAACTGTTTTGCACCCGTTGTATTTGAACGTAGAGCCTATCACACCCGATCATCACGTGGTGTCTCAGCACGAAGAACTTTCGCAACGGTGCATACTCAGGGAGAACACTTCTTGATAATTTAGTGAGAGATCATCTTAAAATGCTACCGTCAATCAAAGCAAGATAAGATGCATAAAGGATAAACATCACATGCAATCAATATAAGTGATATGATATGGCCATCATCATCTTGTGCTTGTGATCTCCATCTTCGAAGCACCGTCGTGATCACCATCGTCACCGGTGCGACACCTTGATCTCCATCGTAGCATCGTTGTCGTTACGCCATCTATTGCTTCTACGACTATCACTACCGTTTATACAATAAAGCGACAACCATATGGCTCCTGCCAGTTGCCGATAACTTCGGTTACAAAACATGATCATCTCATACAATAAAATATAGCATCACGTCTTGACCATATCACATCACAACATGCCCTGCAAAAACAAGTTAGACGTCCTCTACTTTGTTGTTGTAAATTTTACGTGGCTGCTACGGGCTTTAGCAAGAACCGTTCTTACCTACGCATCAAAACCACAACGATAGTTCGTCAACTTAATGATGTTTTAACCTTCGCAAGGATCGGGCGTAGCCACACTCGATTCAGCTAAAGTGAGAGAGACAGACACCCGTCGGTCACCTTTAAGCACGAGTGCTCGTAACAGTGAAACCAGTCTCGCGTAAGTGTACGCGTAATGTCGGTCCGGGCCGCTTCATCTCACAATCCCGCTGAGCCAAAGTATGACATGCTGGTAAGCAGTATGACTTGTATCGCCCACAACTCACTTGTGTTCTACTCGTGCATATGACATCTACGCATAAAACCAGGCTCTGATACCACTGTGGGGGAACGTAGTAATTTCAAAAAAATTCCTACGCACATGCAAGATCATGATGATGCATAGCAACGAGAGGGGAGAGTAATGTCCACGTACCCTCGTAGACCGTAAGCGGAAGCGTTATGACAACGCGGTTGATGTAGTCGTACGTCTTCACGATCCGACCGATCCAAGTACCGAACGTACGGCACCTCCGAGTTCAGCACACATTCAGCTCGATGACGATCCCCGGACTCTGATCCAGCAAAGTGCCGGGGATGAGTTCCGTCAGCACGACGGCGTGGTGACGATGATGATGTTCTACCGGCGCAGGGTTTCGCCTAAGCTTCGCGACGATATGACCGAGGTGGAATATGGTGGAGGGGGGCACCGCACACGGCTAAGGAACAATCACGTAGATCAACTTGTGTGTTCTAGGGTGCCCCCCTGCCCCCGTATATAAAGGAGGGAGGGGGAGGTGCGGCCGGCCCCCAAGGGGTGCGCCTGGAGGAGTCCTACTCCCACCGGGAGTAGGACTCCCCCCTCTTGCCTTGGTGGAGAAGGAAAGGGGGGAGGGGAAAGAGGAAAGGGGGGCGCCCCCCCTCCTTGTCCTATTCGGACTAGGGGGAGAGGGGGCGCGCGGCCTGCCCTGGCCGGCCCTCCTCTTCTCCCTCATGGCCCATCTAGGCCCAATAACCCCCAGGGGGGTTCCGCTAACCCCCGGTACTCCGGAAAAATCCCGGTTTCTCCCCGAACGTTTCCGATATCCAAATATAGGCTTCCAATATATCAATCTTTATGTCTCGACCATTTCGAGACTCCTCGTCATGTCCTCGATCACATCCAGGACTCCGAACAACCTTCAGTACATCAAAATATATAAACTCATAATGAAACTGTCATCGTAACGTTAAGCGTGCGGACCCTACGGGTTCGAGAACTATGTAGACATGACCTAGAACTATTCTCGGTCAATAACCAATAGCGGAACCTGGATGCTCATATTGGCTCCTACATATTCTACGAAGATCTTTATCGGTCAAACCGCATAACAGCATACGTTGTTCCCTTTGTCATCGGTATGTTACTTGCCTGAGATTCGATCGTCGGTATCTAATACCTAGTTCAATCTCGTTACCGGCAAGTCTCTTTACTCGTTACGTAATGCGTCATTCCGTAACTAACTCATTAGCTACATTGCTTGCAAGGCTTATAGTGATGTGCATTACCGAGAGGGCCCAGAGATACCTCTCCGACAATCGGAGTGACAAAACCTAATCTCAAAATACGCCAACCCAACATGTACCTTTGGAGACACCTGTAGTACTCCTTTATAATCACCCAGTTACGTTGTGACATTTGGTAGCACCCAAAGTGTTCCTCCGGTAAACGGGAGTTGCATAATCTCATAGTTACAGGAACATATATAAGTCATGAAGAAAGCAATAGCAATATACTAAACGATCAAGTGCTAGGCTAACGGAATGGGTCATGTCAATCACATCATTCTCCTAATGATGTGATCCCATTAATCAAATGACAACACACGTCTATGGTTAGGAAACATAACCATCTTCAATTAATGAGCTAGTCAAGTAGAGGCATACTAGTGACTATATGTTTGTCTATGTATTCACACATGTATTATGTTTCCGGTTAATATAATTCTAGCATGAATAATAAACATTTATCATGATATGAGGAAATAAATAATAACTTTATTATTGCCTCTAGGGCATATTTCCTTCAATAAGTCTCCCCTACAGTGCGGCACTGCTTGGTCGAGCCAATATTGTTGATCTGCGCGAGTTTTTCCTGTAGTTTTTAATCTGTTTTTTCACTATATTGCATTTATTTTTCTCTTTTTTCCTTTTCCTCTTTCCTTTTTCTTGGGTTTTCAGTTTTTGTCCTCGGTTTTCACCTATTTATTTGTTTTTCCCCATTTTTATGACTATTTTCGATTTTTTTAGGACTTGGTGTATATTTTTTATACACGAGGAACATTTTTTATACACGTTCATATTTTTCAAATATATGATTAATTTATTTTCTAATGTATGTTTTCTTGGCTACGTTTTTCATACACATTGTACATTTTGTTATACATAGAAACATTTTTCAGATACATTTACCAATTGTTAAATACATGATTAACAAAATTTTCAAATAGATGTCTTGAACATTTTTGGAATACATGTTAAAAAAATCAAATACATGTTAAATATTTTTTGGATGGTATGATATATTTTTTTATAACTATGCAGACATTATTTACATTGTCTAAACATTTTTTTATAAATGTCTCAACATATTTTTTGGAACACATGAATATTCTTTAAATGTAACGTATTTTTAATGAGAATATTAAATTCTTTAGAATTACATAAATATTTCTTTAGATTTTATAATAAATTAAAAAATGTCACGTACAAATTTTCAAACATGTGAACTTTTTCAAAATATACTGATTTAGTATTAAAAAAATAAAATGCAAAAAAGGTACATGACATCTGCGTGACGAAATCTCATGGCTACTGGCCCGGTCCAGTATTGGCTCGGCTTCAGTCTCGCTAGAAGGACGAACAAAGGCGAGTGCGGCCGTCCTACACGCAGCGGCAGATGCACGCAGCGCATCGACGGCCGTGCTGCGCGAGGTGATCTGTGCAAAAAAAACGTCAAATTTAGTAAAGCGGGCATACATAGCTGGATACAAGCAAATACAGCCCCAAGTCGCCCCCGGTGGGCTCGCCATGGTACCTTTGGACGTACGATGGGTCCGGTCCGGTCATAACGTGCAGGGCGCACATTATTACATTTTGGCTCGCGGGCCCTGGCTTCGGCTGGGTGGCGTGTACCCAGGTTGGACGCAGGACGACCGCTCTCATGTCCTACGTCTAGCACGGGATCCCTTTTCGGATTTTGGGGGGAGACAACGGCGAGCCGGAGGCAGTGGTGCGCGCCCGTGGTCGGTCAGGCTCTGCTCATGGCGATTCCAGTTGCGGCGGCGCCGGCACTCGAATTTGGGTGAGTGAAAACTCTGCTCCTTTATTTTTGTTCTTTGTTGGAATCTGTAACTTACGAGCTCGCTTCGCTCGCCGGTACTGCAGATCAACGTCGGCGGCCAACGATTCAGCAGCGCGCTTGGGGGCTTCCGTTTCGGCCGGTGGCGGCGCCGGCGGCGGCCGCGTCAGTAGTAGGCTCGCCGGATTCGGTCGTCCGCCCGTTCTCTCCTGATACGCGCCCGTCGGGTGAGGGTGGGGCACAGCCGGCGGCGAAGAAGGCTTTGTCTGATGTTGAGTTCTCCGGGGGGTCCTGCACCACGTTCAGCTCGGGCGGTGGCGATGTGGCTTTCGGACGCGCACATGGCGCGGCGCCGCCCGTCGTCTCGCGAGGCTCGATTCAGTCCTTACCCCACAGTGCCCAAGCATCCGCCAAACACCACCATCCGAGTTGGCTGGAAGCGCAGGTATCTCGTTGATTTCTTTCGCTGGTGCCTAAGAGGCGTTCTTGTTGATTCCCAGTCATATGTACAGCTAGGCATTATGACTGGGAATCCATCCGTGTTCTTGTCGATATCTACGCCAGTCAGGTTCTTGCCACGATTTATTTTTTGCAACATCTGAAAACCTGACTAGGACGATTAAGTAGAGTCTGAATCTACGTTGGTGGATTTTTCTACAGCTTCGATCCGGTCATAGTATAAGGATTTTTTGAAAAGCGTCATCAGCCAAGTGAACTTAGGGCGATTCTTTTAACGCCTTTGCCTAAACATAGACAGGGGTAAAAATCTATTGCCCCAAAAAGCTCCGAATTTGCGAGATACCAATCGCTAGTGGTCTTGCAGGAGTGAAGGGCCTTGGCAATCCTAGCCTGTACCATTTTACTTTGTGGTCCAAACTACAATGCAAAGAGGAAAAATAGAGATTTTCCCAGGCGTGCCTTTGCTTTCCCTTTAGCTTCTTCTGATTTTTGGTGGTACTTCCTCCGTTTCGGAATTACTTGTCTCGGAGATGGACGTATCTAGACATATTTTAGTTCTAAATACATCCATTTTCAAGACAAGTAATTCCGAACGGAGGGAGTAGTTAATTAGTTACAGGGCCACGGTCGCTAGATGATCGGCGCTGCGGTAGCAGTGATCGCATGCCGTTGTGTTGAAGCTTCTTTATGAGGATTCGCTGGCTTGCGATTTTTTCTAGCAATCTGAATCTTGTCTAGTAGGACTGAGTTGCCGAATTGGCGCATTATGCTTGGTTGGTTTTGTTTTTTCCCAGCTTGAACCCGTAAAAATGGCCAAGCATACTCTAGCTGATTTTAAAAAAAGCGTGAACCCAGGTCAGCTAACATCCCTAGTCAAAATTACAGAGTTTAATTCTATTAGAGCAACTCTAGACCCCGCATCCACCCCCGACCCGCAAAACAATCGCCAAAATGCGGGCACGGGCCGAAAAATCTGCCCGACCAGACCCCGCATCCCGCCCGGCCCGCAAAAAATTTTAGGGGGCGCGGCAAATTTCCGGACCCAACCCGAGAAAACGCGGGTTTCCCCCTCGCGGCTGCGGTGCCCTGCATCACAGTGAAGCAGTTGGCGGGAGGGACATTTCAGCCCGCGCTCTTTTCCCCCTTCCTTCCGCCGCCGCCCGCCCTTGCTTCCGCCCTGCCCACCGCCGGCGATTCTAGCCATATCTGCGGGCGGAATCGCTCCGCGGGGCCGCCCCACACCCTCCCGCGCCAAGCCGCTGCACCGCCCCTCCGGATCCGGCGAGAAGAGCCGCCCCCCTGTCGCCGCTGCCGCTGGGATCGACCACCGCCGAGCGCACCACCCTCGTCGCCGCCCCCCGGATCACTCGCCACCGGTTAGTCCCTTTTTTTATTTTCGCGATCTGTGTAGTAGATTGACGCGCCGGCGTGCGTGCGTGTAGATGGAGTTTACCCCGTGCGAGAAGTTCTTGCTATCTGATTCGGACGACTCGGATGTGGAGACCATGCTTGCGACCTTTCGGCAGCAAACATTGGTCATGGCGCTTGCCGTGAAGGAGCATGAAGACGAGTACCGAAAGAGGAGGCGAGGTTCTACTGTCGGGCGTCTGTGCATTCCGCGGAATCTCCATATTGGAAACGAGATGTTGATGCAAGATTATTTTTCGGAGAATCCTACGTATCCTGCACACCTCTTCCGCAGAAGGTACCGAATGCGCCGATCCCTTTTTGTGAAAATTGTTGAAGCTTGCGAGGCAAATTGCCGGTATTTCACTCAGAGAAGGAATGTCGCGGGCTTAAAGGGATTTAGTGCACATCAAAAAATCTGCGCAGTTATGCGGGTGATTGCATATGGCGTTCCGGCTAACTATGCCGATGAGTATCTTCGCATTGGTGAAGATAGTGATGGGGTTATGTACCTAGGGTAGGGTCATGGACCTATCTAGGATACCATACCCAAGGACATCATCAGACGAAGCTACCTTCCAGTCGACCAAGAGGAAGCTCCACTCGACCAAGGGAGACTCCACTCGACCGGCTAGAAGACACTCGACCATGAAGACGCACTCGACCATCAGAAGTTCAGGATCTATGCTGTATCCAAACGGTCTGTAATTAAGTAGTCTTAATGGTCATGATGACACTTTATGTAGGGCATTACCAGTAACGCCCGGCCTTAATGTACTTTAACCCTCCTCTACGTGGGCTGGCTGGGGTCCTGGCGTCCTCTATATAAGCCACCCCCCTCCACTGGTAGAAGGGTTCGCACCCCTGTAACTCATATACACAGAGATCAGTCGACCGCCTCCGGGCTCCGAGATGTAGGGCTGTTACTTCCTCCGAGAAGGGCCTGAACTCGCTAAACACCCGTGTGTACAACTACTCCATAGCTAGGACCTTGCCTTTCCATACTTACCCCCCATTCTACTGTCAGACTTAGAACCACGACAGTTGGTGCCCACCGTGGGGCAGGTGTCTTAGCGACTTTTTTGGAGAAGTTGCAATTTGTCCGATCGCCTTCATCATGGTTTCCGGCGGAGCACTAGTCGAGGGCCACGAGATCCGTCTCGGTGCGCTCACTTTCATCGCCGACGACTCCGCTTGGCTCCAGGAGGCACCACTCGACATCGACGCGCTCCCCGTCCGCGGGACGACACACTTTCGGGCGTGTGTCCGCGGCGTCTTGCTGCGGCAGCCGTCGACTCCATACCGATCGACTCCTGCGCCGTCCTCCCTCCCTGTCTCCCACCAGCGCAAGCGCTCTGGTCGGTCGAGGCTCCAGCGATGGGTGAGGCACGCAGTGGCTCGCCAATTGGCCACCACCCAAGTCGCGGCGATTGAGCCCGACGAATCTGTCTACGGCCTGTTCGACCTGTCGACTGGCTCCGTAGGGACTGCATCCGAGTGCGGTAGCAGTGACCCAGCGGCAGAGGTCCTGATGGTCAACGGGCCCCGTAGTCCTCTCGGTTTCCCCCGCGGCGATAGGATGGACGACGAGGACGACCCCGCTCAAGCCCATGAAGAGTACCAACCCGAGCCGCTCACTTCCCAGCAGAGAGAAGAACTTCGCCGCCGGAACATGGATGCCCTGCATACTCCCATAGCAGGAGAAACACCTGAGGCTCGCGCCCTAGAAGAGGCGCGTTTAGCCAACCTGGCTGAACGCACTCGACTAGAGAACCTTCAGCGAGCACTCGACGAGCGTGCGCGTCAACGGGCGACTAACTCCAATCGACGTCAGCTCTTTCCGCAACCAACTCAGGTATATCGAACCCCAATTCAGAATTTGGCAGCTGCAGCCCGCATAGCGGAGTCAATTCAGCCCTCTCAGTCAGAGGCTGGAAGAGGCTTGATGCAGATCAGAGATTTGCTCCGGGTAGCAGGAGATCAGAATTCAGCTGTGTCACAGTCACGTAACAGGATTCACAGTCGATCTGTCGCTGCGAATACTGTTCAATCGACTCATAGTCCAAGGTCGCCTCCGAGGCGCATGGGACGTGAAGGCCGGGGGGACCACTATGATGACCGATTTGATCGTGATGACAGGCGTCGAGGGCCCACTCCTCCTCCGAGAAGTGGGTCTAACGCCCATCGGCAGCAAGATGATAGACGCCAGCTCAGTATTGGGCGGAGAGCTCCAGTCGACCCCAGAGAGCCAGGCTTTGACACGAGATCCATCATCGTGCAAGGTTTGGTTGACCGAAATAGAGCTCATAGAGGAGGTCATGACAGAGATGTGCCCACAAGCAGCCGAGTCCACGTTTCAGGTCCAGAATGTTTTAGCAGAGCGATCAGAGCCGCAGTGATACCCCCCAACTTCAGGTTGGCGACTGGGGTGAGTAAGTTCACCGGAGAGTCTAAGCCTGAAACTTGGCTCGAAGACTACCGAGTGGCTGTTCAGATTGGTGGCGGTAATGATGAGGTGGCCATGAAACATTTGCCACTTATGCTAGAGGGTTCAGCCAGGGCATGGTTGAATCAGTTAGCTCCCAGCAGCATTTACACCTGGGAAGATCTTTCTCGAGTGTTCGTCAGGACGTTTGAGGGAACTTGCAAGCGACCTGCTGGATTGACTGAGCTACAAGTTTGTGTACAAAAGTCGAGTGAAACACTGAGGGATTACATCCAGAGGTGGATCACTTTGCATCACACTGTAGAGAATGTGTCGGACCATCAAGCGGTTTGCGCCTTCAAAGATGGCGTCAAGAACAGAGAGTTGAGCCTGAAGTTTGGTCGAACTGGAGACATGACCCTGAGTCGGATGATGGAAATAGCCACCAAGTACGCCAACGGCGAAGAAGAGGACCGACTCCGGAGCGGCAAGTACAAGCCGAGTCAGTCGGATAAAGGAAACTCCAGTCGGAAGCAAAAGCGGAAGGCCGAGCCAGCAGCTCCTGGAGAGGCTCTAGCCGTGACACAGGGCAAATTTAAAGGGAAGCCCAAAGGATCTTGGAACCCCAAGAAGGTAAAGATAAGGAAGGGTAATGATGTGATGGACCTGCCGTGTCATATCCACACGAAGAAAGACGAAGAGGGTAACTTCATCTACCCAAAGCATACCACTCGCCAGTGCCGGCTCTTAATCCAGCAGTTCCAAGGGAAACAGCCGAAGGACAAAGAGAAGGAGTCGGACAAGGCTGAGGACAAGCAGGACAGTGATGGAGAGTACCCTCATGTCAACTCCACTTTGATGATTTTTGCTGATGTAGAGAGCAAAAGTCGACTGAAAGTGATCAACCGAGAAGTCAATATGGTCGCACCGGCGACACCAAACTATCTGAGATGGTCGCAAACTCCCATTACTTTCGACCAGTCGGACCATCCTACTCATATTGCCACCCCTGGGAGGCAAGCACTGGTGGTCGACCCGGTCGTCGAAGGCACTCGACTGACGAAGGTATTGATGGATGGCGGCAGCGGGTTGAACATACTGTATGCAGAGACGCTCAAGGGAATGGGCATTCCGATGTCCAGGCTCAGTTCCAGCAACATGAGTTTTCACGGAGTCATCCCAGGAAAGAAGGCTGAGTCACTCGGCCAAATAGCTCTGGATGTGGTGTTCGGCGACTCGAAGCATTTCCGCAAAGAGAAGCTGACATTTGAAATCGTGGATTTCCAGAGCGCCTACCACGCTATCTTGGGAAGACCAGCCTACGCCCGCTTCATGGCTCGACCATGTTACGTGTACCTCAAGTTAAAGATGCCTGGCCCCAAAGGCGTGATCACCGTCACTGGTAACCAGAAGAAAGCAGAAGAGTGTTTCCAGAAAGGCTCAAAGATTGCGGATGACTAGATAACAGTGATAGAGCTAGAGGGATACAAGAAGAACGCAGATCCGAGTGATTTACTGCGGGCCAAGAAGCCCGCCATAGAGTCAGCATTTCAGTCGTCCGGGGAGACGAAGCCAGTTCACATCCACCCGACTGACCCCAATGCAGCTCCGACCCATATTTCCACTACACTCGACTCTAAATAGGAAGAAGCGCTCATCCAGTTCCTCCGTGAGAACTGGGACATCTTCGCATGGAAGCCAGCTGACATGCCAGGTGTTCCCAGGGGACTGGCTGAGCATCGCCTTAGAGTCGATTCAAAGGCAAAACCTGTTAAAGAACATCTTCGACGGTCCGCCGTTCAGAAGAAAAAAGCCATTGGCGAAGAGGTGGCTCGACTCCTTGCAGCAGAGTTCATCTGAGAGATATACCACTCCGAGTGGCTCGCCAATGTCGTTATGGTTCCCAAAAAGGACAATTCCCTTCGTATGTGCATTGATTTCAAACATATCAATCGGGCCTGCCCGAAAGATCATTTTCCTCTCCCTCGCATCGACCAAATTGTCGACTCGACCGCAGGGTGCGAGAGATTGTCTTTTCTAGACGCTTTTTCCGGTTATCATCAGATCCGTCTGTATGGGCCCGACGAAATCAAAACAGCTTTCATCACCCCATTCGGGTGCTTCTGCTATATCACCATGCCATTCGGCCTCAAGAATGCCGGAGCCACGTTCATGAGAATGATTCAAAAGTGTTTACTCACTCAAATCAGTCGGAATGTGGAAGCGTACATGGATGATATCGTGGTCAAGTCGCCAAAGGGTTCCGACCTGTTGACTGACTTAGCTGAAACATTTGCTAATCTCAGGAGGTATGATATCAAGCTCAATCCTTCAAAGTGCACATTCGGAGTACCTGGCGGGAAGTTACTCGGTTTTCTCGTTTCCGAACGAGGAATCGATGCTAACCTAGAAAAAGTTGGCACCATACTCCGAATGAAACGCCCTGTGCGTGTGCACGATGTCCAGAAGCTTTCTGGATGCTTGGCCGCGTTAAGTCGATTCATCTCTCGCCTCGGTGAAAAGGCGTTGCCCCTTTACCGACTGATGAAGAAGGCAGACAAATTCGAGTGGACTCCAGAAGCTGATGCAGCGTTTGCCGAGTTAAAAACTCTGCTCTCCACCCAGCCGGTGCTTGCTGCTCCAATCAGCAAAGAGCCTCTGTTGCTTTACATTGCAGCCACAGGACAAGTCGTCAGTACAGTACTTACGGTCGAGCGGGAAGAAGAAGGTAAAACCTTCAAAGTTCAGCGCCCAGTGTATTATCTCTCTGAAGTTTTGACCCCATCGAAGCAAAGATATCCTCATTATCAGAAGCTCGTATATGGGATCTACATGACCATGAAGAAGGTTGCCCATTATTTCTCTGATCATAACATTACAGTCGTCAGCGACGCACCATTGTCAGAGATTCTGCACAACAGAGATGCAACTGGTTGAGTGGCTAAATGGGCGATTGAACTCCTTCCCCTTGATATCAATTTTGAGTCAAAGAAAGCCATTAAGTCCCAGGCTATAGCAGATTTCCTTGCCGAGTGGATTGAACAGCAGCAGTCGACTCAAGTTCACTCGGAGCATTGGACCATGTTCTTTGATGGCTCTAAGATGTTAAATGGTTCTGGTGCTGGGGTAGTTTTGGTTTCTCCCCGAGGAGATAAGCTCAGATATGTGCTCTAGATCCACTTTGATTCCTCCAACAATGAAGCAGAATATGAAGCACTGTTGTATGGATTGCGCATGGCCATTTCACTCGGCGTCCGTCGCCTTATGGTTTACGACGACTCAGATTTGGTGGTCAATCAGGTGATGAAGGAGTGGGACGTTAGAAGCCCAGCCATGACTGGATACTGCAATGCAGTGAGGAAGCTTGAAAAGAAATTCAAAGGGTTAGAACTCCATCACGTTCCCCGACTGAAAAATCAAGCAGCCGATGACTTGGCGAAGATAGGTTCCAAGAGGGAAGCCATTTCGAGTGGCGTGTTTTTGGAGCATGTCTACACACCATCGGTTCAAGAGGATCCTTTCACTGAAGAAGCCCCGCAGCCTAAAATCGCCACAGATCCGACTGAAGTCGAGGTCCCAGCGGTGGTCGACTTGATCATGGAAGTTTTCGTCATCACTCCCGATTGGACAGTGCCCTATATCGCCTATATTTTGAGAAAGGAACTCCCCGAGAATGAAGACGAAGCTCGAGAGATCGTCCGCCGGTCCAAAGCCTTCACCGTCATGAGGGGTCAGTTATACAGAGAAAGTGCGACTGGAGTCAGCCAGAAATGCATAACACCGGAGGAAGGTCGAATGATTCTCAACGACATCCACTCGGGGACCTGTGGCCATCATGCGTCTTCTCGGACCATCGTGGCCAAAGCATACCGAGCTGGTTTTTATTGGCCCAGAGCGAATGAAATGGCGAAGGAGATAGTCGACAAGTGTGAGGGATGTCAATTTTACTCCAATATGTCACACAAGCCCGCCTCAGCCTTAAAGACCATACCACTTGTCTGGCCCTTTGCTGTATGGGGTTTGGATATGGTTGGCCCGTTGAGAACAGGAAGAAGCAGTTTCACACATGTGCTGGTAGCAGTCGACAAGTTTACCAAGTGGATTGAGGCCAAACCCATCAAGAACCTCGATGCTAGCACCGCTGTCAGCTTCATCAGAGAATTGATATTCAGATATGGGGTCCCGCACAGCATCATCACTGACAACGGGTCAAACTTCGACTCCGAAGAGTTCAGAGCCTTCTGCACATCCCAGGGCACACGAGTCGACTACGCTTCAGTCGCTCACCCACAGTCGAATGGACAAGCTGAACGAGCCAACGGTTTGATCCTCAAAGGGTTGAAACCCCGTTTAATGCGTGATCTTAAGCATGCGGCTGGTGCATGGGTCGACGAACTTCCCTCAGTGCTTTGGGGCTTAAGGACCACGCCCAACAGGTCGACTGGGAGAACTCCATTCTTCTTGGTCTACGGAGCTGAAGCAGTCTTACTGAGTGACCTTCTCCATAACGCTCCTCGAGTCGAGCTCTACACTGAAGCAGAAGCAGAACAAGCGCGGCAGGATGCAGTCGACCTGTTAGAGGAAGAGAGGGAGATGGCTCTGATCAGATCGACAATTTACCAACAGGACTTGCGTCGCTTCCACGCCAAAAACGTGAAGAGTCGAGCCTTCTAGGAAGGAGATTTAGTTCTCCAAGTGGATCAGCAGAAACCACACAAGCTTGCTCCTTCTTGGGAAGGTCCCTTCATTGTCACCAAAGTTCTCCACAATGGAGCATACCGTCTTTACAATGTCGAGCATCAGATCGACGAGCCCCAAGCTTGGAACGCGGAACTTCTCCGTCCCTTTTACACCTTAGTATTCACTCAGACGAGTTGTAATAAAAGTACTTCTGTAGTTTGTCAATCAAAGGCAAGAGATTTATAATCTTCCCTGTAATCGTTATTTCTTTTGTCTACTCAAAAACAATCCCCCAGTGGGTGGCTTGACTGTGAATCCGATTTGCCCAAGTCTGTAAAAAAAATCCTAACCGAGTGGCGAGCCAGTCTCCCACACGAAGGCTTAGCTGCGAAATCCGTTTCGCCTAAGATAAATAAAATCCTACCGAGTGGTAAGCCAGCCTTCCACTCGGAGGCTTAGCTGCAGTCCAAGTACTCGCCTAAGATAAATAAAATCCTACCGAGTGGTAAGCCAGCCTCCCACTCGGAGGCTTAGTTGCAGTCCAAGTACTCGCCTAAGATAAATAAAATCCTACCGAGTGGTAAGCCAGCATTCCACTCGGAGGCTTAGTTGTAGTCCAAGAACTCGCCTAAGTACAAGTACAACATGCGTTCCGCAAGGAGGACGAGGTGCAGGTCGACTGCTACCCTCTCCTTCCGAGCTGCGCCACCAATTCAAAAATCCTACCGAGTGGAGAGCAGACCTCCCACTCAGGGGCTTAGCTGCAGCCTAGTGCTCGCCTAAGTTTCTGAAATCCTACCGAGTGGAGAGCAGACCTCCCACTCCGGGGCTTAGCTGCAGCCCAGTGCTCGCCTAAGTGTCTGAAATCCTACCGAGTGGAGAGTAGACCTCCCACTCGGGGGCTTAGCTGCAGCCCAGCGCCCACCTAAGTGTCTGAAATCCTACCGAGTGGAGAGCAGACCTCCCACTCGGGGGCTTAGCTGCAGCCCAGTGCTCGCCTAAGTATCTGAAATCCTATCGAGTGGAGAGCAGACCTCCCACTCGGGGGGCTTAGCTGCAACCCAGTGCTCGCCTAAGTATCTAAAAATCCTACCGAGTGGAGGGCAAACCTCTCGCTCGGGGACTTAGCTGCAGCCTAGTGCTCGCCTAAGTGAATTGGGGGACAAGTCGATGGCAATAAGCGCTTCGCTTTAACCTGCAAAAGACGCCTCAAACCAAATGCAAACATATTCAGCGACGAACCCAAGTTCGGATAACACCTAACGGAACCGAAAGTGCTCAGGCGCTAGGCCTGTTAAGGTTTGTCGGTTACAAAACTCACTCGGCATACCGAGGCAAATTTAAAGTATCAAGCTCAGAAGTTTTTTACCCCTCCTGTGGAGGGCTGGAAGGTGCCACAAACTCGTCCAAATCAATTCCATCAGCAATCCGAGTGGCAGCGGCAATGAAGGTCTCCATGAAAGATCTGAAATCATGCTTCTTGGTGTTGGCCACCCTGAGAGCCACTAGCTTGTCTTTTCGTGCATCCTTGCAGTGAACGCGGACCAGAGACAGAGAAACATCCGCGCCGCACCTGGCCGAAGACTTCTTCCACTCCTACACTCGACTTGGGACCTCGTTCAGTCGAGTCATCAGAGACTCGAGGTCGTTCTGGAGTGTCTCTCTTGGCCAGAGTGTTGTGTCGATGCGGGAAGTTGCGACCTTCAGCCTTGCGAGATAATCGATGACGGCAGCAACACGAGATTCAAGTCGGAGCATGTTCATGGCGACTTCATCTTTCACAGGAGAGTTGATGGGGTCCAGGTTTACTTCCAGTCGACCAGTCTCTTCTTCAAAGTTCTGACAAAATTCTGCAAGCACAACCACCGAGTCAAGACAAACAGTCAGAGGTTACAATTAAAATATTTGTTTGATACAAAGGATTACCTTCAAGCATGAGGAACAACTTCTTGGCGAGTCCACCCAGATAAGCTTCTAGATCATTCTTCTTTCTCTTCAACTCACTGGCCTTATCATTCAGGGTGGTCATGTCTCTTTTCAGTCGACTGACCTCCTGGTTGGCAGCATCAAGAGCAGCTTTCAGATTGGTGTTTTCTTCTTCAAGCTTAGTCACTGAAGCCAGCTTCTCATCCGCAAGCCTGGTCTTCTCTAAAGCAGTTTTTTGCATCTCAGCCAAGTCAAGCTCTTGTTTCTTCAGGGCATCCCTCACTTTGCCTGCAAAGTTACAGTGAGATTAGATTCGGAAACAAGTGAGAGGCAAAGGCAGTCGTCAAAGGCCTCACCAAGCATACCTTTAGCTTCCTCCTTCGCCTTCGTCAAGTTCTCTTGGGCCAGTTTCAGATCGAGCTCGAGCTGAATGTGTTTGTTCTCCAACTCGGTATAACGAGCCGCAAGGTCACAAGATTTCTACGAAGAACCAATCGACAGATGTCAAAAACAATTCACTTCCGAGTGAGTAAGGAAAAATCATAGCGTTTCTAAGACTACGGCCGAATGCAAACATTCGACCATAGTCTCGGGGACTACACCCAGTGGGTGCACTCAGCGTGCCCCCACTAGTTTCATCAGTTAGAGTCGACCAATCGACCAACAAAAAAAACAAACCCGGAGGTGTTCTTCAGACTATAATCGACCGCAAGCAGTTGACCACAGTCTCGGGGACTACACCCAGTGGGTGCACTCAGCGTGCCCCCACCGGTCTATGAATCTATTCGACCTAGTCGAGTAAGGAAAAAACTTAAGACATGAAGACTATAGTCGACTGCCAGCAGTCGACCATAGCCTTGGGGACTACACCCAGTGGATGCACTCAGCGTGCCCCCACTAGTCCGGAATTTCAATCGACACACCCAGTGGGTGCAGGATAAACTCTAAGAATTGCAGAAAGAAGAGTTTACAGATATCATATTCTAACAGAACAGGCAGTGACCGACTGACCAGAACATTACTCTGAAGAGCTGAACTGGCGTCATAGGCTGCCTGGCTAGCTTCTCGTATCGCCTTCACTTGCTCCATCATGACGCCCGCTTGGCGTATCGCTTCTCTAGCAGCACTGGCTTGGTCTTCTGGAACGGGGTAGGTGGAGAAAAGCGAGGGTTGAGCAACACTCGACGACGAAGGGCGAGCACTCGTCAACGGCACCGCGAAGGTTACGGTGGGTCGAGTGGAGTCTCCCTCCACGACCAACGTCTTGGGTGCTGGCACATCTCGAGTCGCCTTGCCAACAGGCGTTTTCTTGCTCCTCCTTTGCCTCGGTGGTTCTTCGTCGTCGTTGTCAGGAAGGTCAATAACAATGTTAGATGAAGCTGCAGAAAGAATCAAAATTAGAGACAATAAGTCAGTCGACTGAAAATGGCATCACAAGAATCATACCAGGTTGTGAGATAGCAGCATCCTCCATCTCGTGGTCTTCAGCCTTGGTCGAAGTATCAGAAGTAGCAGCGCTGCAGTTCCGGAAATCAGTCGATTGACCCATGAGTCGACCAAGAGCAAGTTTACGAAACGGGGAAAACTCAAGACTACCCTTACCCTGAGATAGTGGGGATCACCATCTTCATCTTCGGCAAGACCTTCGCAGGTTTCGACGGTGCCACTCGAGACTGCTTCCGAGCTTTCTCAGTCGGCGCCGGAGAAGTAGTCCGAGGGCGCTTGGTCGACTGGGTAGCGGTCGCGACCCCTTTACCACGTTCAGTCGCGGGATCATGAACAAGCTTCGAGCGTCTTTCCGAGCGGGGAGGTGCAACTTCCTCCTCCTCCTCCTCCTCTTCCTCCTCATTAGAGTCGTCAGCCTCATCATCGTCGTCAGCATCCGAATCCCACTCCTCCGGGCTCTCGCCCCCACTTCCTTCCTCCTCCTCAGTCGGCGTCTGTTTTGGATAAATGTTGAATTGAAGCTATTGAACTGCTATCTTTTACCATTAAGTGAGCAAAAATTGTTCCAACCCAGACATGATGCTTGTTTCTTTGTTACAACAAAACTCTGCATCACCCCCCTTTATAAGTAGATGGAAGCACATGCTGTTGTTGCGCCCACACTCCCCTGGAACTATTTATGCTTTTTGTTAATCTAATGCTGCTGGTAAAATTAAGCAATGCCACTCTCAGAATTAATTAACTATTGAATCTTAGTTCAAAACTGCAACACTTGTTAGGGATTGGCGGGATTATCATTTTTGTGGCCGCATGTTTCATCCTCCTTTATTGGCCAGTAATTGATTCCTTTTTTGCCTCTGTTAAAACGAATTAGTCGCATCGTTTTAGGAATGGTACTATCCTGCTTTGTAGTTCTTTCTACATGTTTAACCAACATATTGTTAAGATAATGTCTCTGTTAAAATGAATCAGTCGCATTGTTTTAGGAATGGTACTTTTCTGCTTTGTCGTTCTTTATACATGTTGAAACAAGGCATTGTTAAGATGATGTCTCAGTTAATATGAATGAATCACACTGATGGAGAAGTGCTACTCTCCTGCTTTGTTTCCCATTAATATAAGGTAGATCACTAGATGTTTTTCTTCTGGGAGTACAAGTCATCAACTGTTATTTCTCAGTAATTGTTTCCCTTATACCTATTTTTGCTTACAGGGATATCAAAATTAAAGCTCGGTTTTATTCCGACTTTGATTTTAGTTGAACTGCACAAAAGGAGCCAATGTGTCTAAGGCAAACTGTTGCATTAGTGGGTCTAGTTGGTCTTACCACTTTGCAGAAAGAAGCAGTCACTATTTGTGCTACATTACAGAAGGAATGATCGAGAAGCTTTACAGAGTATTAGTAGACACTGGTGACATGACTAGTCTGCAGAGAGCATAGGCAACTCTACAACACGTGGAGTGCACTGGGCAAAAAGTGCCCAAACAAGTACAAGAAGCCATGACAGGACTCCAACTCTGTCAATGTCATTCTAAGCAACAATGATGGGGCATCTGGGTATGGTAAACTGTTTACCGTACTTTCAGTTTGTTAGTCCACCGATTGGTGGGTTGACACTGGGCCAATATTCATGTGTGTGCTGATTGTATTTGTTTTCTTGTAGCATATAAATACGAAATCCATAGGGATGCTCAGCTTGATTTTAGTGGAGCTGCACAAAATATTCAGATGGTTTGTGTCCTCCATAATACTTCATCATGCACAATACAACGAATGGTTCTCTAATCATTCGTTGTCACCTTGAGCCACCGGACTATTAGTTGACAAACTGATGACAAACCTTACCTGTTCCACAAGTATAGGCATTACATATTTTGAATGGGAGTAGCTTGTCAAAGTTTAATCATTGATGTTAGCAAGAATACATTAGTTTAATATACTGGAATTGGAAAACCTTGTCAAATTTTGCTCATTTATGTTAGCCAGAAGACATGCATTTGATATTTTTGAGTGGGACGCCCTTTGCTGTGAGAAACGTCGATTGTTTTTTCCTATTCATGTCTTCAGTTCAGAAATATTTACTCTGCTATGATGCATAGTCACATGAATGTTGACTTATGTAAGGTATTTTAAGAGTTTGTTCTGAATGTTGTCTATGTAATGCTAGGCCTTGTGAGTTTGATTGCAAAGTTGAGCTTGGAATGTTGTGGCATGCGGCATCATGAGCTGTTTACCAAGCCTCCTGAGAATAATGCTTCATATTATTTTGCATGTTGAGCTAATGCCTCTGATTTGCATGTTATGAAGATCATCCTCTTCTGTTGTTTCTGTGCTTAAGAAGTTCATTGTCTTATGTTTCATTCATAGCTTATACGACAACTCGGGTAGGTCAGAGGTGAAACCATATGATCTTCCGACCAACTCATCATCTTAGGCCATGATTGGATCATCGTCTTCCAACCAAAACCTCTTGTAAAACTGACGCTTGTAAATTAAAGCAGATGGTCTCGGGCGAAGCGCTTGGTTGGTCGATTTCGACTAGTAAAATATACACTGGTCTCTCAAATTACACGTGTAACCCGCCGGTTTTACTTACAGACCTCGGGCCCTCGGTTTCATTACGCCTATATTTTACGCATTGTTTCGGATGACAAGTAAATTACACTTGTATCTTAATACAGGTGTGAAATAAACTAGAGCTCCCAAGTGCGGCCTTACCGTTTCATGCTGTCTCAGTCTCTCGAAGGTGCTCATAGGTGTCCGATGATCCTAGCTTCCTGAATGAGCAGCAGGCGCTGTATCAGACCATCCGTAGGGCCCGCGAGGCCCTCTCCGTCGTCCTTCGAGTTGTTGCGCTCGCCGTGGCGCTGAGCATTGTAAACATGGTCAACAAACATGAGAATTCAGGAGATGACATTATTTTGACTGGAAGACAGTAGGGACCCACTAGGGCCATAGCCGTATGTACGCAAGTGCCTCCTTATTATGTACAACTATTTTTTTTGCTTCCTCCTGGTTTCCTGACATCATGGTCCCACACCATTGTCAATCTATATAGTCAATAAACAAGAGAATTGCACAAGGAGTGGCCGACAACTGGGACCAAGTAGGTCGAGCAGTATTTGTGTTTTTGAGGTGTGAGCACTTCAGAGTTTTTCTTGAGCGACGTTTTCGTTGTTGTTCAGAGGAGAGCAGGGTATTAACTGGGTGGGCTGTGGCCCGTCTAGCCCAGGCCAGATATCCAGCCCAGATATTAATTGTTTTCAAGCTGAAAATGGCTAGCCCAGCTATACTTTTTTTTGAGGAATACCCATGCAAGCTCAACTTGTTATTCTCCGCCCCGCTGGGGTGCAAATCTTTCCTAGGAGGGATGCATTAGGCTTAACAGGAAAATGAGCTTTAAGAAATAATAAATTGGATGTAATTATAAAGACAGGGCAGTAACTATAAAAAATGCACCAAACACGTAATTACTTTATAGAATATTATTTTTGGATTTTGAAAATTTTAATTTCATTAATTGTTGCGCGCGCAATGTTTCGTTGGATTTTTACATAATACAAATTTATATTGAAATTGTATTTAATCTGACTAGAACTTTCGGGATAAAAATATTTCAGATCCCATCAAAATGTGGGAAATTGTATTGAATTCTGCTTTAAACGGTTGGTTGAAATTATTAATCGTTGTCCTAGCTAGAAAATGGGTTGTACTTTTAACACGCTGTAAATGGGTTGTAGTAAATTCCATTAGAATTCAAAAATGGGCTGTGCATTCTTACAAATTGCAAATGGGCTATAAGTTCTCTGCCACATACTTGTGGGCCTACTAAGTTGACGCATTCCGTAGAAAAAAGGTAAGTTGATGCGTATGCAAGACTTTGTCAACTTATAGTCAACACACGGTTCTAGCAGCAGTGGCCGTTGGATGTCCATCCAACGGATATCGTGCTTCTTCTTCAATCTTGGATATTCTAGCTTTAGCCGCATAAAAATTGATTCCTCCCCCTGACATCTGGGATGCACCATTTCGAAGGCTGACCTATGGGCCTACTAAGTTGACGCGTACAAAAGGCTTTGTCAACCTAGTCAATATAAACGATTCTAGCTGCAGTGACCGTGCAATGTCCATCCAACTGCCGTCATGCTTCTTCAACATTTGGTCTTCTTGCACCAGCCGCCCAAAGTAGCGCTGGTCGTGCCGCCTGCTCCTACCTCTCATGGCCGGTTGTGCTGCCGTGGAGGCCTCACGGCCCCCTACTTCTCCCACCGCTGGCTAGGCCATCCCTCCACTCACCCATACCCTCTATTATTCTGCGGCGACGGCAACCTCACACCAAAGCTGAACCAGTGAACCCTCGTACTCCTCTCCGCGTGGGCATCCACTGTCACGTATTCCCTGGCTCCGCGTCGTCCCTTCCTAGGCCTCGCCGTCGTCCACCGCCCTGGTGCTCTCGGCGCGGCATGGTCAAGGTGGTCAAGGAAAGACTTCCATCGGACGTGGACTGTACGTGGAGAGGCTGACAGCTGGGTCCATGGCCGCCCACTAGGAAATGCCTCCTTATTATGCGCAAAATAATGATTCCTCCACCTGACATCTGGGACCCACCGGAAGGGCCTCTGTATTTTGTGGAAAAATGTACCCCCCGCTGACAGGTCGGACCCACTAGCTATATCTTCGCACGCAAGGAAGTGCCTCCTTGTTACGCACAAAAAAAGGAATACTCCCCCTGCTAGCTGGGACCCAGCATAGTGGGAGGCTGACTTGTGGGCCTACTAAATTGACAAGGACGGAGGAATTTGTCAACTTAGTCAATATGAACGATTCTAGCAGACGTAACCATTGGATGTCAATCCAACGACCGTCGTGTTTCTTCAATCTCTGATCTTCTTGCTCCAGCCGCCAAATCCAGCGTCGGCGGGACCGCTTGCTCCCGCCTCCCATGGCCGAACGTGCTGCCGCGGAGGCCTCACCGCCCCTACCACTCTCACCGCTGGCCAGGGCATCCCTCTACTCACCCACACCCCCTGTTATTCTACGGCGATGGCAGCCTCACACCGGAGCTGAACCAGTGAACCCTCATACTCCTCTCCGCACGGGCTTCCACTGCCGCGTCTTCCTCGGCTCCGCGTCGTCCCCTTCCTAGGCCTCATCGTCGACCACCGCCCTGGTGCTCTCGGTGCGGTGTGGTTAACGTGGTTAAGGAACGACTTTCATCGGAAGAGTACTGTATGTGGAGAGGCTGGCAGCTGGGTCCACGGCCGCAGCAAGGAAGTGCCTCCTTATTACGCGCAGAATAATTATTCCTCCACCTGACGGTAGGGCCCCACCGGACGGGCCATCGTATTTCGTGAAAATAATATTTTCTTCCCCTGACTACTGGGACCCACCAGCTACATCTTCGCACGCAAGGAAGTGTGTCCATATTACGGGCCAAAAAAATGATTCGCCCCCTGACTGCTGGGACCCAACAGCTACACCTTCGCACGCAAGGAAGTGCCTGACAGTCGGGACCCACCTGGTCGAAGCGTACGTAGCCTTGTCATTCTGGTCGCGAACGTGTACGTATATACTGGTCGATGTAGAGGCGTGCACGTGTCGTAATAGAGGCACGCATGTGTCGTAGTAGAGGCGCGCACGTAGCATGTACACGTACGTACAGCGACCAGGGTGCAAGAAAGTAAATATGGCCACACACGTACATATGGGCGTGGTCTTGAACGCCTACTCGCGCATACGTACGGCCAGGGCTCGTGTACATGACTGGGTCGGAACGAAGAAACTGCGTCGTCCTCGTGTTCATGGGGAGACAACAGAATGCGTCGTGTTTATTGGGAGGCAACGGAACACATGCTATTCATCGGGAGCCAACTGGTTTGGATGGAACAACCGATGGAAACGAGACCTGGCATTTTTGTAGTGAAGGTTATTCCCCCGGTGTGAATTCGTTTGAAGCTGCTTGTGGATGGAAACAAGCTAATCACCCGCAAGTGTGTGTGTGCGCGCGTGTGGACCGAAAACTCTCTCCCACGGGTGTTGCGGTGCAGACCAATGCATGGGCGCCATGATGAGGCAAAATTTCGTGTTTTGACCCTTTTCACGTCTAAAATCGGGATCTGACCCCGGTTTGAAATTATTTCGACATTTGACCCTTTTTGCTACCGCCGGGCCCCGTGGCGGTAGATGTGTGCAGGCCACCGCCATGTTAGCTGGTGGTAGGGTACTTTGACGGCCGTCTGGCCGTTAACGGGGGCTGACGTGGCAAAGGGACATACCGCCGCAGGGCTCGGCGGTAGGCTCCAATACCCTACCGCCGAGGACCCTGGCGGTAGGGTCCTGGAGATAATGTTTGGTGGGGTCCACTCACCACCCACCCACTCCACTCATCTTCTTCCTTCCTCCCGAGCTCACACTCTCTCCCCCTCTTCTCCCCCACCAAAGCACCCACTAGATCCCCCTCCATTGCTTGAGATTTGGCCAGTGGATCGAGCTCATTTGCATCACCCAAGGTACCTTCCCCATCCCCCCTTCATTTGGTTGGTTCAAATCATCTACTTTTGTTAGAATGAACTAGTTTTGCAACCCCCTAGTTCTTCCTCTAGTTTAGCATTTATTGTGCATTTATGGCACATTTATGGGGCATTTATGGTGTATTCATGGTTGATCTAAGTAATATGTGTCACTCTTTGTTGTGGCAAGCTAGCTTAAGAGTTAGGGTTAGGGGTATATTTAGGTTAGGGTTAGGGTTAGTGCTATGATTAAGGTGAACTAGTTGTTAGAGTCAAAACCTTATATTTTAGATAGTTCATCCATATGAAATGACCGGTCCATGGATGACTCAATTTTGTTCCATTGTTTTTAGATGGATAAACTAGTGAATGTGCATTATTTGGACAAGGCGGCTTTCATGCATGGAAATGCCGACGAAGGGGAGGAGGCCATGGTTTTTGAGACAAGCCCGAGCTATGATGATATTGTCGTGAAAGTGAGAAACGTCCTCAATTGGATTAATGCAAGTGATGGTGTGAAGCTTATTGGACGTTATGATGTGGGAGTGGGAGTAAGATCCCGATTAAAGAGTATGCCCATCACCTCTCAATTGCATTGGGATGTGTATAATGAGAAAGTTGAGGGATCACAAGACAAGTCACTTGAGTTATTTGCCACAAGACAATTCAAGGTTGAAGTTCCTCGGCCACTACTTGACTTGAACCGGAATGTGTCCTCCCCAATACATGATGCTGTCGTGGTGTTTGACCACAATGCGGCTAGCCAACCACCAAGTAGCCAACCAAATGAAGAGGACATCATCAATGCTAGAGCAATAGTTCTTGTAGGTGATGATCATGTTGAAGATGAGGCCGTTGCTCATGTTGATGAACATGTAAATGTTCATGTTGATGGAGATGCCATTGCTCATGTTGATGGAGATGCTATTGCTCAAGATGATGTGTATGCGGAAGAAGAAGAGATTCATTACAATCCCATTGGTGACTTGGATGTCATTGTGCATCAACAAGACATGGACCGGAACCTACCTTATAGCCGTATGTGTAGGTATGAGTCAGATGATGAGGGTCCACCGGAAGAATTGGATGAGGATGGATTCACGCCGCAAGAAAATCAAATTTACAAGAAGGTCAATGGCAAGGAAAGAGGACCCTCTTTGTTCCGTGATCTAAGCCTTGCCGACAAGGCCGTTGTTGATGGTGGCATGAGGTTGGGCTTGATCGAACCATCGCCTTGCCCGAGGATGGGTGATCCAAGGCCACCGGGTGAGGACGAGAATGCTCATTTGAAGAAAGGGATCAAGTTTGGTTGTTTGCAGGAGTTCAAGATATGGTTGAGTGACTATGCCATTCGGAATCATAGGCCGTTCGTTGTTGGTCATTCCAACAAAAAATTGCGCTACACAATCAAATGTGACAAAGAAGGTTGCCCATGGAAGGTCCGTGGAAGAAAGATCAAGGAAACCGGGCAATGGGAGTTGAAGAGTTGTGTGGCCACCCACAAGTGCATACCGCCGGAGAAAGCAGAACGAAGCAAGGGACACCACCAACTCACGTCCGAGTTTCTAGGCTATAAATTGTTGAATGAGATATCCCATGATCCAACCGTGAAGGTGAAGTTCCTAATGAGTTCGGTCTTCGAAAGATTCGGGTACCCGATCAAGTATGGAAAGGCATGGATGGCGAAGGAAAACGCTATAAGGATGTTGCATGGTGATTATGAGGCCGCATATAACATTCTTCCCAAGATGTTGGCAGCCATTGCTCATCGGAACCCGGGAATGCGCCATTGGGTGGAGTCAATTGAGGGAGTGTTTCATCAAGCTTTTTGGAGCTTTGGTCAATGCATCGATGCATTTAGGCATTGCCGCCCCGTGTTGTCAATTGATGGCACATTCTTGACCGGAAAGTACAAGGGCACGTTGATGGTAGCAATGGCCCACTCGTCCAATGACAATGTGTTGCCGGTGGCATTTGCGTTGGTGCCTTCCGAGCATGATGATAATTGACAGTGGTTTATGGATCATGTGAGGACGAAGGTGATTGGCCCCAAAAGAGAGGCGTGCATCATATCGGATCGCCATCATGGGATTCTCAAAGCAATAGAAGTTGATATTCCAGGCTATCCAAAGCTCCAACACCGTTGGTGCATGAGGAATTTCGTGGCAAACTTTTACCGTGCATGCAAGAGTAAGGAGTTTTGCAAAGATCTTACCCATGTTTGTGTGGCATTCAACACCGCCACATTCCAAAGCCGCTATGATAAGCTATTCGAGGCTTTGAAAAAGAGCAAAGGAGGGATAGAATTCTTGACAAGGAATTTTCCGGAGAAGCATAAGTGGTCACGTGCTTACGACGAAGGAGGTTTCCGATACGGAGACATGACAAGTAACATGGTGGAATGCTTCAACAATGTGCTCAAGGGTGTCCGTTCTTTGCCGGTCACTGCAATAGTGAAATATACCTTCTTCAAGCTCAACGAGTATTTTCTGAGGCATTCCGAAGAGACGGCCAAATGGATATGTGACAAAATGGAATTTCCCTTCAAAGTTGAGGATTGGTTGAAGCATCAAGCACGCAAGTCTTGGCGTCAACAAATCATTAGTTTCAATGAAAAAGAACAAATCTACCAAGTCGATGAGCCGGGTGGCACAACAAGGGACGACATGACATATGGTGGAGTAGCATATGAGGTGCGCCTCAAGACCCAGTGGTGTCAGTGCGAGAGACCTCACAAGTATCATTGGCCTTGCTCGCATGTGATGACCGCCGCAAGGTTCAGAAACTTGAAAGTATCCGACGGTACCACCTTGCGGTTGCATAAGTTCACATTGGAACGAACGAGGTTGACATGGGCTCCTAGGTTTCATCCCTTCCTAGATCAGTCACAGTGGCCTGAGTATCATGGGCCACACATCGTCCCCGACCCCGAACTCATGGTGCCTACAAAGGGAAGAAGAAGAAAGAAGAGGTTTAGGGGTGACATGGATGACCTAGCTGGATACACCGGAATGAAACAATTTGGTAGTGGCCATTTCATGGAGGCACCGGACATCAACAGTTGTGGTAAATGTGACGAGCCGGGACACAATGTTAGAAAATGCACCAAAAAGCCACGGACCGATGCCAACACTCCGGATCCTAGTCAAAGTGGTGTCCGAAGAGGAGGTACCGGTGGCACACGAGGCGGTAGGGGTGGTAGTGGACGAGGAGACAGTATGAGAGAGCGTAGGGGACGGACGAATCTTGGCGGTAGTGGACGAGGAGACAGTATGAGAGGGCGTGGGGGACGGTCGGGTACCGGTGGTCGTGCTCCTAGGATGAGAAGGGTTGATAGAGGAAGGCCTATTGACATCTTGCTTAACCCAGATGGTTGAAATAAGGTGAATGGTATTTGTTATTTGAACTTGTTTATTTGTTTTTTGCATACATACATGTTATTTTGCTTTACTAACTACCAAATTTGTCTTTATAGGCATGGCTTCTTCCGGTTCTGTGACGAGGCCACCGTGTGCTAACCGCGAGGATATGCCGGACAAGTGGACAGACGCCGAGTTGGATAAGGTGAAGGACAAAGATATGAGAACTCCATCATGTTGGTGTGGAGATGTTTGCAAAGTTAAGGTATCCACCGACCGCAAGAAATCATGGACGGAAGGAAGAAGATATTTCCAACTATGCCTACGATCGTCCTTGTCCAGCTCATGCCTATGATGTACCGCTGGTAAGTTGTTCAAGTTCAAAAATGTCGCCAACCTTTGAATCTATCTTACTAATGACACCACATTTCTTCTTTATTCGTACCTAGTCGCCGCCTCCACTTTGTAAGTACTTCACATGGATAGATCAAGATGTGCCAGAAGATGTTAAGAAAGATCAACATCAAGATTGTCTAAGGAGGCAGCGGTCGTTTGAAGAAGCATTTCAGAGAGGCTTGCATGAAGAGCGTCGTGAAAAGGAGAGGATGGAGCGCAAGAAGCGTGAAGAGGAGAGGGTGTGACGCCCGGATATTTAAGCTACAGTGAACCTCCGCTAATGATGCCACGTCACCTCGGTTACTGTTGTTAGTCTCGCGTTAGTTCGAAACCGATTCAAATTCAAATTAGAATTAAAGTCAAACGATAAAAGTTTTCGAACATAAAAACAAAAATGTGCTAAATGTGACCAATAAATCCTTAGTAATAATGGTGGAGAACCCTCATTTTTATAAAATAATTAAAGATACTAAAATAATAAAAACAGTGGCTAAATAACATTTTAATTGCTCTTTAAATTATAAAAATATTAAGTTAACTTATTTTGAGTCAAAACCAGGTTGGGTAGTGGCCTATATTTGTTAATACTAATTTAGGTACAACTAAGGTATTTTATAAAACTAAGGTATTTAAAACATAAAGTTAAAACAGAAAAGAAAAGAAATAAAAGAAAAGACAAAATAAAATAAAAAGGAGACAAGGACTCCCCTGGACCCCCTTGGCCCAACTCGGCCATGGCCCAGCCAGGCCGGCCCACGCCTCTGGCCTACATAGGCCTCCCCCACTCCCCCGAAACCCTAATCCCCTCCCCACTCGCTCCCGCTACCCCCGTTTCCCTCGATCCAGTTCTAGATCGGGATCGATCCCCATCGGTCCTCGCCCGAGGCAACCGCACCCCCGACCCCGCCGACGCCCATGCCGGGCGCCGCCCCGCCGCACCTCGCCGGCGCCCCGGTGCCCGCTGTCGTCGTCGGAGCCTCGCCGGCCTGCTTCCTCGTTCCCGACCTGGACGCGTCGCCCCCGACACCGTCGTCATCGCCGGCGCTAGGCGCCGCCTCGGTGGCGCTGCCCCACCACCGCCGCCCTGCGCCGGATCGACCTCGCCGTGGCCTCCTCATCTCCTCCCCACGGGTCGCCCCCGAGCCTCGCCGCCCCCTGGTCTCTACATCGCCGGTGAGGGCCTCGCCCTCCCCCGTCTCTCCCTCTGTCCCGTATTTTGCCGCAGTCCCCTCAACTACTGCTCGCCCCCACGCGCGCCTCCTCAGGCGCCTGTCACCGGAGGCCCTGGATCACTCGTCGTGCCCCGCTGCATCTGCTCGCCGCGGCCCCCTCTACTCCGCCCGGACTCAGCCGCCGGAGCTCCACGTCGGCGTGCTGCCCTGCCCCTGCTCCCCGTGATCGTGCCCGGCGCCCCTTGGCCGCACCAGTCGGCGACCGGGGCCAACCGGGTTACGCCCGTATCCCCAGCGCCCGCGTGCCCGCACCCGCGCCCAAAACCGCTATGGCCCCCTAGGGCCTATGACATATGGGCCCCGCCCATAGAACGTGTTTAAAAAAACTAGAATTAAAAGAATTAAAAATAATAATAATAAAAAATAAATTTAATTAATTAATTAATTAACTAAGTCACTAGGTTAATTAGTCCTAATTAATTAATCTAATTAACATGTTAGTCTAAATAAACAGTAATTAGTTTAACTTAAAACTTAATTAACCTAATCACTTTAATTAAGTTAACTAATCATGTTTAGTTAACTAAGTCAATGACCAGTGGGACCCACATGTCAGTTTGACCCAGTCAACCCCTGTTGACTGCTGACATCAGCATGACATCATGCTGATGTCATAAATTGAGTTTCGAATTAATTTAAATAATTAATTAAATTTCAGAAATTAATAAATTCTTTTGAAAAACATATCTTTTAAATCGTAACTCGGATGAAAATACTTTCTACATGAAAGTTGCTCAGAACGACGAGACGAATCCGGATACGTAGCTTGTTTGACCGCCACACATCCCTAGCATAGCAAACCTGCAACATTTCACCTCCGGTTCATTTGTCCGAAAACGCGAAACACCGGGGGTACTTTCCCGGTTGTTTCCCCCCTTCGTCGGTATCACCTACTACCGCGTCAGGGCACACCTAGCACCGCACATTGCCGCGTCTTGCTTTGTGTTACATTTGATTGCTCTGTTATTTATTGTGTTCCCCCTTCGTTACTTCTTTCTGGTAGACTCTGAGACCGGTGCCGATGTCCGTGTGTTTGACTACACCGAAGATGACCCCTCCTTGCTAGAGCAACCAGGCAAGCCCCCCCCTTGATCACCAGATATCGCCTATTCTTCTCTATACTGCTTGCATTAGAGTAGTATAGCATGTTACTGTTCGGTTACTCCTATTCTGTTGCATAGCCTGTCATTGTTGCTACAGTCTTTGATACCTTACCCGCAATCCTAATTGTTTAGTATAGGATGCTAGTTTATCATCATTGGCCCTACATTCTTGTCAGTCTGCCTTGCTATACTATCGGTCCGTGATCACTTGGGAGGTGATCACGGGTATATATTATACATACATACATGCTATACAGATGGTGACTAAAGTCAGGTCAGCTCGTTGAGTACCCGCAGGTGATTCCGATGTGGGGGCTGGAAGGATAGGTGGCTCCATCCCGGTAGAGGTGGGCCTGGGTTCCCGACGGCCCCCGACTGTTCCTTTGAGGTGGAGCGACAGGACATGTTGAGACCGCCTAGGAGAGAGGTGGGCCTGGCCCTGTTCGGCGTTTGCGGATACTTAACACGCTTAACGAGATCTATGTATTTGATCTGAGTCTGGCTACTGGCCTATACGCACTAACCAACTACGCGGGAACAGTTATGGGCACTCGGCGTCGTGGTATCAGCCGAAGCCTTCGTGACGTCAGCAACTGAGCCGCGCGCGCCGGATTGGAACGTAAGCCCGCTCTTGTATTAAGGGGGCTAGTTCTGCTTCCGGCCGCGTACGCAACGTGCAGGTGTGCTAAGGGCGATGGGCCCAGACCCCTGTGTGCTTAGGTTTAGACCGGCGTGCTGACCTCTCTGTTGTGCCTAGGTGGGGCTGCGACGTGTTGATCTTCCGAGGACGGGCATGACCCAGGAAAGTGTGTCCGGCCAAATGGGATCGAGCGTGTTGGGTTATGTGGTGCACCCCTGCAGGGAAGTTAATCTATTCGAATAGCCGTGATCTTCAGTAACAGGACGACTTGGAGTTGTACCTTGACCTTATGACAACTAGAACCGAATACTTAATAAAACACACCCTTCCAAGTGCCAGATACAACCGGTGATCGCTCTCTAACAGGGCGACGAGGGGAGGATCGCCGGGTAGGATTATGCTATGCGATGCTACTTGGAGGACTTCAGTCTACTCTCTTCTACATGCTTCAACACGGAGGCTGCCAGAAGTGTAGTCTTTGATAGGACTAGCTATCCCCCTCTTATTCTGGCATTCTGCAGTTCAGTCCACCGATATTGCCTCTTTACACATATACCCATGCATATGTAGTGTAGATCCTTGCTTGCGAGTACTTTGGATGATTACTCATGGTTGCTTTTCTCCCCCTTTTCCCCCCTTTCCTTTCTTCCTGGTTGACGCAACCAGATGCTGGAGCCCAGGAGCCAGACGTCACTGTCGATGACGACTCCTACTACACTGGAGGTGCCTACTACTACGTGCAGGCCGTTGACGACGACCAGGAGTAGTTTAGGAGGATCCCAGGAAGGAGGCCTGCGCCTCTTTCGATCTGTATCCCAGTTTGTGCTAGCCTTCTTAAGACAAACTTGTTTAACTTATGTCTGTACTCAGATATTGTTGCTTCCGCTGACTCGTCTATGATTGAGCACTTGTATTCGAGCCCTCGAGGCCCCTGGCTTGTATTATGATGCTTGTATGACTTATTTTATTTGTAGAGTTGTGTTGTGATATCTTCCCGTGAGTCCCTGATCTTGATCGTACACGTTTGCGTGTATGATTGAATCGGGGGCGTCACAAGTTGGTATCAGAGCCGACTGCCTGTAGGAATCCCCCTTCCACACTCCTTGGCCGAAGTCGAGTCTAGACATTACAAAACTTTTACTAACATGGATGTGTGTCTTACAGGCACACGTCGCCATTGGGTGGTAGTAGGATCTTTTATTCCTCGACCTATACTCTGGGACTCTGACATCTCTTCTATTCGGGTTAAATGATTTTACTAACTCGGACTCTAGGTTCTCGATAGTACTTTCTCCCGGAGAGCCCCTTCAGTCCGGATGATCGCCGGCTGCACCAGAAGATTTCAAAGATACTCTCCGATTTTCTCTCCAGACCTTGTGCCCGTTGCTTTTGCAATTCCCTACCACCGAAATATCCCTATGAATAAATTCATACACCGTTCTTACTTAGTTCCCAGTTACTCTTTTTATTACAAGATGCCCTGAGATACTCGTTGTTGTTCTTAGAATACTTATGCCTACTGCCTTGCAGTTCCTTACCACTTGAATACCCCTACGGATAATTCCTCACAATTACCGAGTATTCATCCATCCCCAGTTGTTCATATGTTTCATATGATACTTTGAAATTCTATCCGATCATGTGAGAATCCTCTTTAAAACTATTGCTCTACATATACTTGGCTGCTTGCATTATGGTTGCTTCCCATAGGTCTAGCAACATTCATTAGTCTCCTTTGACACCGTCATTTTGATCCTATTGATTCAACATGAGTGTGAATGCACGCAATCATCGGTTGATTCTTTTAAAATTATCTTTCCGGCTGAGATGTCGTTTTGAGCATGATCTGTTTATCGACCAATCAAATTGTTGTCGATTGTACCCTTAAGTCTATTCAGCTTACCCATCCTTAATCAGAGCATTTGCTTCTGATCCCCTGAATCAGAAATCATGATTCTTTACATTGAGCTTTGAATTAGTCAGTTGCTTCTATAATCCAATGCCTTCGCATTGTTTCTTCCTCTGCTTGTGTACCGATACTCACATCAGCTCCGCTATGGACCATCGGATCCTTTATTGTAATATCATCCGACAGTGTCCTTCATATACAAAAACCTCGAGAAGATCTTCCCCTGATACATAATGCATTCGGTAAATTGTATCCTCTCCTTTTGTCACCCATGCTCTACTATCGAGCTTGTGTTAATTACTATTGAAGTTTGTGGTATATGTTCCTAAGATGCCCTGATGGGTTGAACCTGCGCGTTCCCTAATCCGTGTGAACCCTAAAGATTTCACGGGTCATACTTATCTGGTATTGCACCATGTAAAAATTTCAAGAACTAATGTCATTTTTGAAATACGAGAGGTGAATGGATGGTTATGCATTGAGGAAGTGGGAGTCGGCCTTGAACCTTTGTGTTCATGCCCATGGACACGATGTAGATCCTATCATGGAAGCTTCTTGTAATAATAACTATTTCCTTGATATAATATCCTTTGGTATCGGTGAATTGATCCTTTGCAATCGTGGGTCTGACCATATGTTCTTCTTTGATCCCATTTCTCGGGCAAGTTTAAGCACTTGTTTAACTTATGTCTGTACTCAGATATTGTTGCTTCCGCTGACTCATCTATGATCGAGTACTTGTATTCGAGCCCTCGAGGCCCCTGGCTTGTATTATGATGCTTGTATGACTTATTTTATTTGTAGAGTTGTGTTGTGATATCTTTCCGTGAGTCCCTGATCTTGATCGTACACGTTTGCGTGTATGATTAGTGTACGATTGAATCGGGGGCGTCACAGAGGGTATGCAAGGAGAAGATTGCTCGTCAAGAGGAGAGAGCAAGAAAGCTTGCAAGGGCTCGTGAAGCCCAAGAGGAGGATGAGGCACACGACAAAAAAGGAAAATGGCCTCGTGTGACCCAATAAGGCCTTCGTTTCGAAAAACTAGTCATGAACTATGCCTTCGATTCGAGAAACATGTGATGAACTATGTCTTTGATTTGTGATACCTATCATGAACTATGTACTTTATTTGTGAAACCTGTCATTAACTACGTCTTTGATTTGATGAAACTATGTCATGAACTATGTTTGTTTTGTTGTTGCTGTGACTTGATTTGTGTTGAAGTGATGAAGAAGAAAAACAGAGCAAACTCTGCTCTGCTTTGCACCCTACCGCCAGACCACATGGCGGTAGGAAATGAAACCTTACCGCCGGAGGATATGGCGGTAGGCTGGCGAAATGTTCTGTGACCGAAACGGTCCCCTGTTCCTCGGTAGGGTTGGCCACCCTACCGCCGGAGCCGATGGCGGTAGGGGTGGCAACCCAAACACCTGCTGTGTTGCCTCTTCTGTGGCCAAATCAGGCATTTTGGGGGCGGTAGGGTTGGCCACCCTACCGCCGGAGCCGATGGCGGTAGGGGTGGCCACCCAAACGCTGCTGTGTTGCCTCTTCTGTGGCCAAATCGGGCATTTTGGGGGCGGTAGGGTTGGGCACCCTACCGCCGGGGCCCATGGCGGTAGGGTTGGCCACCCGAACGCCTGCTGTGCTGCCTCTTCTGTAGCCAAATCGGGCATTTTGGGGGCGGTAGGGTTGGGCACCCTACCGCTGGGCCCCATGGCGGTAGGGTTGGCCACCCGAACGCCTGCTGTGCTGCCTCTTCTGTAGCCAAATCGGGCATTTTGGGGGCGGTAGGGTTGGTCACCCTACCGCCGGGGACCATGGCGGTAGGGGTTCTGTTCCTTTTCCCTCTTCCTATCTTTTTTAGCCCTTTGCCTTTGCATTTCTTACAAATTTCTGTGAACTAAGCATACAAAATGACATGCAAAAATGATGGAGTAGCGAAGACAAACATAACAGAGCATAGTTCATTACATCCACAAATGACACTAGTTCAACTGACTTAAAACATCTACCGATTCGAATGACATAAGTTCAAACTACAAAGCTCAAACGCGAGTATACATTTTCTACTTCGGAAAGAAAGATCTAAAACGCATAAGACGTTTAATTTGTGCGTCACGATCAGGATTAGGCTTCAGTTGATAATCCGACGATCCCGCCCAATTCTCCAACACACCTTTCGTTTCGCCGAACCATGCCCATCGAGCACGGCATTCCGGAATCTCTGACTTGCCTTGTCTGATTGCCCATCCAATGACCTGTCCGGGTTTTCTCAAGTCCAGCTCGCGGAATTCTTCTATGTTCACAGAGAAAAAGATCTCCGTTGCAACAGAATGTCTGCAAGCATATTCCTTCTCATGCAGCTCATCAAGTATCTTCTGTTTTTCTTTCACAAGCCTACGGAAAACTTTTCTCTCCTTAAGATCAGAAGGTTCCTCCATGAATGGATACTTGTTGAAATCCATCATGGCAGCAATCTCCTCATCATTGCTCTTGAACCATGCTTCAAGCTCCCTTTTGATAGCAAGTTGTCGCTCCGGTACAATCTTCTCAGACGCTGCCGCCAAACTCTTAGATGCAATGCCACAACACTTCTCATATACTTTCTTCAACTGCTCCGGGGTCATGTTTTCCATGCTACATGAAATGGAACAAACCATAACTCAAATCAAATGATACAATACAAACAAAAAGCATAACTTATTTATAATGACCTAGGTTACATAATGTTCTCACTGGTTCAAATGACATAGGTTGCATAAATGATAAGGGTACATGCCATTACAATCCAAATGACACTACAACATCATTTGTTTCAACCCCCTCTACTACTCCCTCAACAAGACATCTTTGTCATACGGCCCGGGGTTGCAACAAATGACATCATTTCTTTCACGGACCCAAGCCCAACGAGCTGCCCGACTAAGTATCGCCGACGATGGTTGCCTAACTATCCAATCAATGATCTGGCCAGGGTTGTTAAAGTCCATCTCATTCACTTCATCCCTTGTTCCACACAATGCAATTTGCCTTGCAAGAGTGCGTCTATGATTTTTCTCGTCATTCTTGAGGTTGCTTATGTTTTTCTCTTTAGCTTCGTATAACTTAACTCTGGCATCGTCGCACTTCGACACATAACACTTTGAAAAATCTCTACAAGCCGCATTCAATGCATCAACGGCTTTGACCCACAAGTCCATCTTTTCCTCAATGACTGCACGTTCACGCTTCGCCGCCGCCTCCACGGAAGTCTCAACAAAAATGATCGATCCCATCCTACAAGTCGAGGTATTACTATAACGGTCATCCAAGGTAAAAATCCTAACCGTGTCTCGACAAAAACTTGAACCCTAGGAGTAGATCGAGCTATAATTCAAACTACTCTAACAAAACCCTAATTAAACTATAACCATAACGTTCGTCATATAGGCATTTACTTAAGCATAACCATAAACCCAACCTTAACCCTAACCATGTCATTAACCCTAACAAAACCCTAAATGATATTTCTTACTACCCAAACAATGCTACTGACACAATACATTGTCAAAGCACAAATATTACCCTAAATGCATCATATACAATGATTTCACCACAACAAAACCATGAACTAGTGATTCCAACAAATGAGCAAAATGCATGATTTGAACCAACCAAATGAAGGGGGGATGGGGGAGGTACCTCGGGTGATGCAAATGAGCTCGATCCATCGGCCAAATCTCAAGCAATGGAGGGGGATCTAGTGGGTGATTTGGTGTGGGGGAGAGGGGGAGAAAGCTTTAGCTCGAAAGAAGAGTGGGGTGAATGAGTGGGTGGGGGAGCAGCACAGCCCCCTCCTTCACAACCTCATCCAGGAACCTACCGCCAGCCATCTCGGCAGTAGGTTGAAACAGCCTACCGCCGTAGGGTGTGGCGGTAGGTCCCTTTGCCACGTGTACACGGCCATTAACGGCCAGACGGCGTCAGGAAACCTACCGCCACGAGGAGCGGCGGTAGCATGCACACATCTATCGCCACGGGTCCCGGCGGTAGCAAAAGGGTCAAATGTCGAAATAATTTCAAACCGGGGTTAGATCCCGATTTTAGACGTGAAAAGGGTCAAAACACGAAATTTTACCCCATGATGACAATTTTTCAGCATCTATTCTGCTCCCTGCAACAGCTACAAGCTGCTACGCCGCATGCTAGGCGAGCCCTATGGATGATTGGACGTAACCGGACCCCTGTACGTCCTTGGGTGCAGATGCGCCTCCACAAGTGTAGTGATGTGGGACCAGTTGCTGCGTCTGCTCCCGTCTGGACGTCCCGCTTCATAGCGATTGTTTGCGCCTGGTCAAACTAGCGGTAGCTTACCACTGGTGTGTGTGGCTATGAGCATTTGGAGTGCTAACACTCCTGCCCTCGTGTATTTTTTTGGAAATGAAAATTAACCTTTTAAAGAGACGCAGGGGAGAAATATCATTAATGATGCCTTGGTGTGGTTTGGCAGAGGTAGTAATGCGCGGTTGCTTGCATGCATGTCGAAGCATGGTCGGAGACAATCCTCTTCTCTGTCATCTTCCAACGCCACCTTGCTAGCGCGTCAGATCTCCTAGCGTGTCTCCTGCAAAAGCAGAGGAGCGATTAAAACGCTGTCCCTCTGCGCTGCAACCCCGTCCCCAGGAGCTTTCCTTCGCGTCCGCAACGCTCGCCTCCCCCCTCGCCTAGCTTGCTCCAAGTTCTTGGTTCATCCCACTACCGAGCAGTAATCCGTCAATATCCAAGTACCTGACCAACAACGCAAGGTATCATCTTCATCTCACCGTCCTCTCTGTTGGCACTGGCTTGCTAGCTTCCCCCTCCATTTTGACCGCTTGGTGCCCGCTTGTTTGAACTTGCAGTTCTTCCTTGCTGGCATGTCGCGCCTTGGGACGCGCTCGAACCGTGCGGCGACCGGCAGCAGCTCCATGACTGTGCCAAGCGCGAACACTACATCGCTCGTGCCGCCGGCGGCCGCGGATGACGATGCAAGCAAAGACTCTGACGCAAACTGTGGCAAGATCCGGGTTAGGAGCTACTTATCACCTAGGATAGTCAATGAAGTAGTTGCTGGCTTCACGGGAGTGCAAAAAAAGTTGTTTGTTGAGAGGGACTTTGGTGCCATGCTGTCACTCCCTGAACTATTGAACATAGACCGTCAGTACAGTTTCTGGAACGCGGCTAGGATAGATCCGGTCAGGAAAACAGTCCGAATGGGCGATGGCAGTTCTCGACCGGTGACGATTAGTGCTGTTAGGGATGTAGTCGGACTGGGTATGGGTGACAGGGAGATCCTCTTCCCGCATGAGCCGAGCTGCGTCGATCGGGATATCTTCAGAGACATGTGTGTCGTTTTGGGACTTGATGAAACGGTGGATAGGATTAGCTTGCAAATGCTACTGTCCGTGCTTGCTTCCCCAGGTGATCTGAGTGTCGATTTGGAGTCAAACCAACAGTGTGTTGCATTTGCTCTACTTTGTACTGCTTGCTTGTTCAACCCTAGAGTGAATCAGAAGGACGATCCGATCATCCCGGAAGTGTTCGTTGCTGTGTGTGATCCATTGAAGATGTCTGAGTTTGATTGGTGTGGATACATTAAATCTGTTATCATAGCTGGTGTGAGTAAAATGCACGAAGATCTGAATGCCGGTGCAATGACAGTTCAGTTGCAAGGGTTCCTGATGGTTACTCAGGTACACGCATCTCACATAGTGTGTGCGTTATTCATTTTGCATGTTTTTGTTTTGCCAAATGCTGTCAGGGTCATTTGTTGTTTTCTCTCTTCAACTCTCCTGGGTAATCACATTTGACGCAATGGTGGCTGGGCGTGGGTTGCAACCAGGGTATCCCCGCATAACATTGTACAACGCCGAAGACTTCCAACTGCTCGCTGGTGTGGATGCTTATCGTCGAATTATATGGGGACACGGGTTATACGGCAAGGCGAAGGTAAGTAGAAAATAATGAAAACCGTAGATATGCTTGCCACTGTTATACAGTCCTTGGTCTGATGTTTCATTCTACCCATGTGATCTGTGTTCCCTTGCCAGTTGAGGCATGTCGGTCAGGGTGTCGTCGCTGAGGACTCGGCGTACCAGGGTTTGGCTCCTACTCTGAACACTGGCGCTGCTACCATTGCTGCCCCAACTAAAACTGTCATTCCGCTATCTGACATGGCCGGGTGGTAGATTGAGGTATAGATCTATGGCACAACCGTATATATTTTGCTGATGGCATTCTTGCCACTCCGTACTGTGTATAGACACTAAGGGGGCTGAGCTTCTTTGGCAGGTGGTTGAGTATTTGAGTGCAGTGACGAATACACACATCTCCTCTGTTAGTGAGGAGAACATGAATTTGAGGAACCATGTTGAGTCTTGGATGACCAGTTTGCTTGCGATGATTGACAGTTGTAACACCAACAATGTCAGTTCATGTAATGAGATGGTGGGGGGTGCGATTTCAAAAGTAGGCGATTTGAAGCTGCGGGTGGTTGGTGGTGAGATTTGCTTCGTTGATAGTCATGGTGAGATTTGCTCCATTGATGGTCATGTTGATATCTTCCATTTGAAAAAATCTTGCCTAACGGTTTCTTTTCAGATTCTAACCCAGGTGGTGTGCATGATGTCAAAGGGAAGGCAATATAACAGAGGCAACAGGTATGTGTGTGGTGTCTTGTGCTTCCGGTTGTTTAGTGGGGGCTTATTGTGATGGCTTAGGGCAAACCGACCTAAAATGTTCCTTATGACAGGTCTGTTAAACGTAACGCATGGGATATGTAGGTTCGGCAGGACTCCTAGCTATTCACGTTGTATTCTTATCTCCTGTAACCGAACTCTCGATCTCTTTCTTATCCCTTCCTCTCCAAGATTGTAATCCCAACGATGTATGCGCTATCACCAGGGAGGTGCGCCCCTGCCTATAAACACGAAGGGCGTCCCCTCATACGAGGTAAGACGCTTTCCGCCTATCGCACATGGTAATCAGAGCATCCCTCTTCCAATACATCTCAGCTTCCCAATCTCCATTAGTGCCTAGCATGTCTTCCTCCGGCTCCTCCCAGATCGGCCTCAACAACCAGGTCACGGAGAAGCTCACCCGTACGAACTACGTACTGTGGCGAGTCCAGATCACGTTGCAGCTAAGGGGAGCTGGCGTCTTCGGCTATGCCGACGGCAGCACGCCGGAGCCGGCTCGTTTCCTTCCTGGCAAGGACAAGGACGGCAAGGACTCCACCGAGCCCAACCCTCTCCACCCAATATGGGTCCGGGAGGATCAACAAGTTCTCGGTTATCTGCTCAACAATCTCTCCAAAGAGGTGTTGGTGCAGGTGACCGCGATCACCACACGCACGCGCTCTGGACAACGCTGGCGGCCATGTTCTCCTCGCAGTCGCTTAGCCGCATCAACAACATCCGCACGGCTCTGCTTCATGCGCAGAAGGGAACCCAGCCGGTCGCCACTTTCTTCGCTCACATGCGCGGCCTCGCCGATGAACTCCCGCGGCCGGCAAGCCGCTGCAAGACGACGAGATCGTCTCCTACATCCTTCACGCGCTGGACATGGAGTACCAGCCTTTGGTGTCGGCCCTCGATGCTCGCACCTCTCCCGTCACCCTGGATGAGTTGTTCACCATGCTCAGCAATTTTGACCAGCGCATGGCGCTCTACCAGGTGGCGGGTGGCTTCAAGTCATCCGCTAATGCTGCCTCTCGTGGCTGCGGTGGCCGCCGCGGCGGAGCTTCACGCGGCAACTCCCGATCTGGTGGCGGCGGCAACTCCTCCAACAACACCCGCGCTGGACATTCCCCCTCCACCAACCCAAAGGGACGCGGCGGCGGTGGCGGCCGTGGCTCCAACAGAGCGTGCCCGGATGCGCCGCGATGCCAGATCTGCGGCAAGCTCGGGCACAACGCTCGGGACTGCTGGTACCATTACAATGACGATGATGACTCCTCCCAGGACGAGGACAAGGTGGCTGCTGCTACGGACGGCTCCTACGGCATCGACACTAACTGGTATGTCGATAGTGGGGCCACCGAACACATCACCAGCGAGCTCGAGAAGGTGACCACGCGGGAGAAATACCACGACAAGGACCAAATCCACACTGCTGGTGGTGCAGGTATGAGGATTCGTCATGTTGGTCATACAGTTATTAAAACTCCCCATCGTAAACTTCATCTTAGAAAAAATTTGCATGTACCTACTGCTAGTATGAATCTTCTCTCCGTTCATAGAATTGCCATTGACAATCATGTCTTCCTCGAGTTTCATCCCTTTTTCTTTTTGATCAAGGATCAGGCAACGAAGAAAGTACTGTATCGAGGTAGATGCGTTCGAGGGCTCTACCCGTTGATTCCGGAGCGTCGAAGATTCAATAAACAAGCCTACGGTGTTGTCAAGCTTTCGTCAACACAATGGCATGATCGATTAGGCCATGCATCATTTTCTTTAGTTGAAAGATTACTTAGGAAAAATAAGCTCCCGTTGGTTGGTGAGCACAACATTGAAACAGTTTGTGATTCATGTCAACGTGCAAAGAGTCATCAATTACCCTATCCTATATCAACTAGTGTGTCTACAAAACCATTGCAATTAATCTTTTCCAATGTTTGGGGTCCTGTCCCTAGCTCCGTTGGTAGACACACTTATTACGTAAGTTTCATCGATGACTATAGCAAATACTCTTGGATCTATCTTCTTAAGAAAAGATCCGACGTCTTTCAAGTTTTTCAAAACTTTCAGGCTCTTGTTGAGCGCAAGTTTGACAGCAAGATCATTGTTGTTCAATCAGACTGGGGGGAGAGTACGAAAAATTGAACTCTTTCTTCCAAAACCTTGGTATTTCTCACCATGTGTCATGTCCTCACGCTCATCAACAAAATGGCTCCACAGAACGAAAACACCGACACATAGTTGAGGTAGGACTAGCCCTTTTAGCTGGCGCCTCCATGCCCCTCAAGTTTTGGGACGAGGCTTTTCTCATGGCTGTACACATCATCAACATGCTTCCTAGTCGTGTTATCAATAATGAAACTCCAGTAGAAAGGCTACTTCACGTTAAACCTGACTACAAGTCGCTTCGTGTGTTCGGATGCGCATGTTGGCCTAATCTTCGCCCTTACAATAATCGCAAACTCATGTTCCGCTCAAAGCAATGTGCTTTTCTTGGCTATAGTCCTCTTCATAAAGGAGTAAAGTGCGTTGACATCTCCACTGGCCGTGTATATATCTCTCGTGACGTGATTTTTGATGAAACCAAATTTCCGTTTGCTGATCTTCATCCTAATGTCGGTGCTAGACTTCGTCAAGAAATACTCCTTTTGCCATCTCATCTGTCCAGCCTTGATCATGGGGGAGCAAATAACTGTGCTGATCAAATGATGACTAACCCTCTTAACCATGCGCATGAGCTTTGTGATGTTGCAGGAGAAAACAGAATTGAAAACAGAGAAGAAAATGATGCACAAATTACTCCCCAAGTGCCATATTTCATGTGTCACAGTCAGGGGAGCAAATCCACCTCGGAGTGCGCTGGATCCGCCTCGGGATCGCGGCAGGAGCAGCAGCGCAGGCAATCTGCTCCGAGATCCGCACGGGCTGACGCGGCAGATCCAGCAGCGGGCCGGCCCGCTCGTGCGCCCGGTGACGACTCCGCGCGCGACATACGCTCGTTCCCAGCTGGAGGCGACCCAGCGTCCGTTCCACGCCAATCAGCGCCCGACAACTGGCAGCCCCCGAATGGCCGAAGCGCTGCGCGCTTTCCCGACGAATCGCGCTGCTACAAGCGGCGCGTGGAGACGCGGTCGACAGGCGCTGAATCCGGTGCTGATCTGCGTGGGCCCGCGCAATCAAGCGCCCGTGATGAGCTGGTCGGGCGCCTGGGATCTTCTGCGGCGACGACAGAACCTGGACCGCGGGCTGAAGCCACAGAGGATCCGGGGCAAACACGAGGCGAATCTGCCTCGGGAGCTGCAGCGCTGGAACTCCTGTTCCCGGCCCAGGATCTTCTGTGGCCACCGATCATGCTGCACCTTCACAACAAAAAACACGGCTACAACAAGGTGTGATAAAACATGTTGATTATAAACATATAACAAAATATGGTCTAGTCTGTTCTATAGGTGAACCAGGTGAGCCAAGCACGCTTGAGGAAGCACTTGGTGATGACAAGTGGAAAAAGGCAATGAAGGAAGAATATTTGGCACTTGAGAAAAACAACACATGGCATCTAGTTCCTCCACAGCAAGGTAAAAACCTCATTGATTGCAAATGGGTTTTCAGGATAAAGAGGAAATCTGTTGGAACCATTGACCGGTACAAAGCAAGACTTGTTGCCAAGGGTTTCAAGAAACGGTATGGGATAGACTATGAAGATACTTTTAGTCCTGTTGTTAAAGCTGCAACCATACGTCTTGTTTTGTCCATTGCTGTTTCTAGAGGTTGGAGTCTCAGGCAACTTGATGTACATAATGCATTTCTGCATGGCGTTCTGGAAGAGGAGGTATACATGAAGCAACCTCCTGGGTTTGAAAATGAAAACGCACCCTCATTTGTATGCAAACTTGACAAAGCACTCTATGGGTTAAAGCAAGCACCAAGAGCATGGTATTCACGTCTCTGTCACAAAATGCAAACACTTGGTTTTGTCCCTTCAAAATCTGACACTTCATTGTTCATTTACAATAAATTGAACACATCCATATTTGTCCTCATTTATGTTGATGATATTATTGTTACAAGTTCATCTGATGAGGCAATAGCCGGATTGTTGAAGGATTTGAGTTCAGATTTTGCTCTTAAGCATCTAGGAAGCCTTCACTATTTCCTAGGGATTGAAGTAAGGAAACATGATGATGGACTTCATCTTTCCTAGGAAAAGTATGCTACTGATCTGGTAAAAAAGGCTGGCTTGCAAGGTTGTAAACCCTCACCCACTCCTTTGTCAAGTTCTGAAAAATTGTCTCTTACAGAAGGTACACCTCTCAGCAAAGAGGACAGCACTAAATACAGGAGCTTGGTAGGTGCATTACAGTACTTAACTTTGACAAGACCTGATATCTCTTTTGCTGTCAACAAAGTCTGCCAGTTTCTTCATGCACCCACTACTGTTCATTGGACTGCTGCAAAATGTATAGTTAGATATGTCAAAAATACTTTGAGCATTGGTCTTAATTTTAGCAAGTCACCATCTACTTTGGTCAGTGCCTTCTCTGACTCTGATTGGGCAGGCAGTCTGGATGACAGGCGCTCTACTGGTGGTTTTGCAGTATTTTTTGGTCCTAACCTGATATCATGGAGTGCAAGGAAACAGGCAACTGTGTCCAGATCCAGTACAGAGGCAGAATACAAAGCATTGGCAAATGCAACAGCAGAAATCATATGGGTGCAATCCATCCTTAAAGAACTTGGTGTGAAAAATATTCAGGCTCCATGTCTGTGGTGTGATAATCTTGGTGCTACTTATCTATCTGCTAATCCTGTGTTTCATGCCAGAACCAAGCACATAGAGATTGACTTTTACTTTGTCAGAGAGAGAGTTGCAAACAAACAGCTTGACATTCATTTTGTGCATTCCAGAGATCAAGTTGCAAATGGCTGCACCAAAACTTTACCCACAAGGAGTTGTGAAGACTTTAAGCATAATCTCAACTTGATGAAGTTGTGATTAAGGGAGGGTGTTAAACGTAATGCATGGGATATGTAGGTTCGGTAGGACTCCTAGCTATTCAGTTGTATTCTTATCTCCTGTAACCGAACTCTCGGTCTCTTTCTTATCCCTTCCTCTCCAAGATTGTAATCCCAACGATGTATGCGCTATCACCAGGGAGGTGCGCCCCTGCCTATAAACACGAAGGGCGTCCCCTCATACGAGGTAAGACGCTTTCCGCCTATCGCACAAGGTCCTTACACTTCTAGGCTTGTGAACCCAACTATATATTAGGAAGCGGCTTGGCACAGATCTACTGACAAACTTGGGTGCTGCCCCCGATTAGTCTCTTGGTTCTCTGATATGTACTCGGTAGATCATGATATAATAGAATGTTTGCCACTGGAGTGATCAAAGCGTGCATTTCTAATGTGTGTGTAGGTGTTGTGCACATTGGTGGTAGCACACTTGGCAATACTGGGGGGAGCGATGTGATCCCTGATGCACGGATGCTCTTTGGACCGCTCCCAAGTCCAGATAGTCTTGACTTGAACCGGAGGACATCATTGAGGGAAGTTGATTCAACCAGCTTTGAAATTGGTAAGCTTCCAACTGGACAAACCTTTCCGAGTTTGTGTGCACGAAATGTATACAATGCCGGGTCATTACTCATAGTTTTGTGGGCGGGGGTCGCTGTTTCTTGTGTAGGTGTGGCCAGGCGCCTTGATTTGAATTTGACAAATGATGTTCATGAATTCTTGAATGGGATGCCGTTTGTTGGTCCGATGAACCCTGTGCCTGTCGACACGAATGTAACCATGGGTCCTTCCCCTATCAGATACCCTGTTGCAGATTTGCACCCCCGTGGTATGTGCCCTCCCTCACCCACTATGTCTCTATTTCTCTAGTTTGTATAATTGGCTTTTTTGTTTTTCCACCATATGATTGTTATGCTGGCTTATAATCCGTTGTTCTTAATCTGCTTCTATGTGTGTCCAGCACTGGCGCAGAGCAGTTTGCTTGGGTGGTTTCCTTTAGCTCCGCCAAGTAAACGCCCAAGGATGACTATTCACTACTCGATTGCAAACCCGATAGGAGTAGCTGTTTCTGAGATGGAGGGGAAAATAAGAGATGATCATTTCTATGTGAGGGCCATGGATTCATCGGTTAATGATTTGTCCAGGTATGTGAAAAAATGTTGGCCACTTTTTCGGCACATTTGTTGATCAGTTAGCAAAAAGCGTGTGTGTGCTCACCACAAAAATCTGCATAGGATGAACAATGATACTAAGGTCCCGTGTGCAGAGTGTGGTTCAAGCATGAGCGCGCATATCTCATGGAGATGACTGGCGAGGAGGTGGTGGAAGAGTTCCGCATCAAAAACCATCTTGCAAATAAAGGCCTTGACTCAATTCTGCGTTTGGGGATTTGCCCACCTGCATCAGGGAGGATGATCATTGGTCCTGATTGGGCGGTGAGTGTGTGTCTACTTGGATTAACATGTTTTCTTTGCTTCGTCTAGTAGCGGTGGTCTTGATTGAGTGTAAATGAATTGTGTTTGTAGTTCAAAGTTGCATACACTAGAGGGTACTGGAGGAGAGCAGATGTCTGTGATATGTTTAATCAACTACCACTGGGGCTTGCGTGTGAACTGGTTAGTGCTCCATTCTTCATCTACCACTAAAATGGGGGTGCTCAATCAAAAAACTACCATTCGTAGCTATGTTGTTGTCTCTGTTAGACTAACAGAATCACATTATAGGGCCTAGTTGTGGTGTACCTTGGTCAAGGGTGGAGTCTGTATGCCTTTGACATCCTCTGCATGGTTCTTCATGTAATTGATCCGAACATTTGCAAGCCTGGTGAGAGCCAGATTAAAGCAAAACATTTGCGGAATGCAGAGGAGCTACTGGATGCATTCATCAAGTATGGTGACATGTTCTGGGGCGAGGGGAAGGTGCCTCACAATGGATGGACTTATTGTTTCCATGCTACGTGTACCTATGAGACATCAGTTTTGCTTGCCCCGAATCTTTTTGCTCCTTTCTGCCTTCAAATATGCTAATCATGTACTTTTTTCTTGGGGGGCAGCACGGACACGGCGATGCAGGTGGTGCACCACATCATCAACTTTGTCCATGGGCAACATCCGACGAACTTGACTGCGGTGCGTGCGTGCAGTTTATCTTATGCTGGGGCATGATTGTTGGGGGATGAAGTTCCATTGACTTGTTTGTTGTGTCGCAGGGTTCATCAGTTGCTTTGAAGAAGAAGCTCCTTCAGGTTGTCCTCACGATGGTGGGTAACAATGGTAGCCTGCCCCGTCGTGTCGAAGCATGTTTGCCGTCCAGAAGGGCTGGTTAACCACACAGATTAAAACTATGTGCCCTGCATATATTGCAATAGTAGGGGCTTTATCATAAGTGGATCATTGTATGTTTCCGTGTATGCGACATTCCAGCTTCTATGTGGTTGTAGTCTGGAAGACATAAGTTATTGTAATACTATCAGTATTCCCAAGTACCTACGCAGCTGGGCTGCCATTTTAAGTATTTGCGAACCTATAATATTGTGTTGTTTTCAGCTCGGGACTAATAAAATCCTACGCCTATTAACTTGTGTGCTGCTTCTTTGCTATTTTGTAGTGTTTTTGTTTTGTCTTTTCCATGTGTGATGGGTAGTTTGTTTAAACAAGTTGGTGGATTTGATACATTGCCAAACTGCAACCGGTGGGCAATATTGTTGAAAAGGTACATAAGGTGATGTGCTTGCATCTAAGTGTAAAATAGGGTCTAGCATATTGTACATGTACATGTATTTGTATACGTATGTAATTGTATTCTTATCATCTATATATTGAGACGTGAGGCTGGATGTTAGCCAGCCACGTGTTTCAACTTGGTATCAGAGCATCTATATATTCCATCAAATCCCTCTCTCCCTTCTAACTTGGTATCAGCTAGGTCAGGCCGCCACCGTAGGTCCCTCGCGCCGCCGCCCGATCCTCTCTCCGCGTAGCCGCCGCTTCCGATTGATGCTTCACGTACGAGATTAATCCAGCCAGAGGAATCCATCCAGCTGCTTGCTAGCTAGCTAGCTAGCTTTGCCTATACGCTGCTCCGCTTTCGATCGCTGCATCCGCGTGTGTCATCTTCCGTGCCGCCGCCGCATCTTGCCTCAGCCGCCGCCGCGTGACGTTCTTCTCCACGCCGCCGCAGCGATGTCGTCTTCCGCCCTCTCCACCGGCCAAACTACCGGCGCCCTCGTCTCGTCCCCCGTCGCCACGATCCCCGCCGCGCTCATCGTCCCGACGATCTCCGTCCGCCTTGGTCGCCACAACTTCATGCTTTGGAGAGGCATCACCAGCACTGTCCTCTCCGGTGCCAACCTCCACGGACACCTCGATGGCACCAAGGCGGCACCGGCCAAAACACTCGTTGTCGTCACCAGCGACGCTTACCGCGGTCGCCAACCCGGAGTACCACCAATGATGGGTTCAAGAGCAGCGTGTCAAGGGGATCCTTCTCACCTCCATGGACGAGGATATTGCATGCCAACTCATTGGCTGCGAGTCGGCGCATACGGTGTGGACAGTCATCGCCGCCATGTTCGGCGCCCAGAGCCGCGCCAATGTCCGTCACATCCGGCGGCAACTTCAGTCGCTGAGGAAGGACGATCTCTCTGCCGCGGAATACATGCACAAAATGAAGGCGCTTGCCGACACTATGGCCGTCGCCGGCTCCCCGATCCGCGATGATGAGCTTATCGATCACATCTCACCGGCCTCGGCTCCGCCTACAACTCCATCACCGCCTCCTTGGGTGTGAGTAACGCACCCATGCCCTACTCCAGCTTTTACTCATTGGTTCTATCCTTCGAGCCGCTGCAGGCACAGCAGAGTGCAGTGGAGGGGTGGACTCCCTCGGCTAACGCCGTGACTCGCTCTGGCCCCTCCGGACATGGTGAACTTGCTTTCTACTCGGAGCCCTACCCCTCCCAGGGTGGGGGTCGCCCGGCCGATGGCAACGGCCAGCCCGGGCAAGGCCGTCAAGGCGGCAACGGCGGCTCCAACGATGGCCGCGACCGCAACTCCTCCTACGCTGGCAATGGTCGGCAAGGTGGCGGGGGTAACGGCGGCAACAACGGTGGTGGTGGCCATCGCAACAACCGTTGGCGCCCCCGGTGTCAAATTTGCAAAAACTGGGGGCATGAGGTCGATGATTGCCGCAAGCGTTATGACCAGGACCACAACTCTCGCTCCGCCAACTCGGCCTCCACCAACACCATCGACTATCCTTGGGTGCTGGACACCGGGGCTACGGATCACCTGACGAGTGATCTTGAACGCCTCCAGGTTCATGAGCACTATGATGGCAAGGACCAGGTTCAGGTGGCCAATGGTGCAGGTTTGTCTATTTCACACATTGGTCATTCCCGTTTACTCGGTTCATCTCTCAAACTGCTAACATTCTCCATGTTCCACACATCAGAGAGCATCTCCTTTCTGTCTATCGCCTTGTTTATGATAATGACGTGTTTGTTGAATTTCACCGTCGTTTTTTCTTTGTTAAGGACAAAGCAACCAGGCGTGTCATTCTTCAAGGTAGCAGTCGAGGGGGGTCTATCTGATTCCCTTTACTCGTGCTTCGTCATCTCGTCATGCTTCATCCAGTGTCGGTGTTTCGTCGTCGCAATGGCATCAACGTCTAGGTCACCCTACCAATAATGTGGTCACATCCATTGTTCGGAGTCATGATCTTCCCTGCTCTAGTTCAAATACTTCACCATTAGTGTGTGATGCATGTCAGCGTGCTAAGAGTCATCAGCTACCGTATTCCACGTCTTATCATGTCACTACTGTACCTCTTGAATTAATACATTCAGATGTTTGGGGTCCCTCTATTGTGTCTTGGGGGGGGGGGGGGGTACAAGTATTATGTCAGTTTTGTTGATGATTACACGCGCTTCACTTGGATTTATTTGCTTAAACATAAGTCTGATGTTGAGCAAGTCTTCTATAACTTTTAGACTCATGTCGAACGCCTCTTGGATTGCAAAATCAAGGCTGTTCAGTCCGACTGGGGTGGTGAATACCACAAGCTCCATCGCTATTTTCAACACACGGGCATCTCTCACCATGTGTCGTGTCCACATACATCTCAGCAGAACGGTATTGCCGAGCGCAAACACCGTCATTTGGTCGAGACCGGCCTTGCCTTACTGGCACACTCGTCTCACCCACTCCGGTTTTGGGATGAGTCCTTTCTTACGGCGTGTTATCTCATCAACCGTATGCCCACTCCGGTTCTCAAAAAAGACATGCCTCTGTGCCGCCTGTTTCATGTTCAACCCAATTATTCCTCTCTCAGGATTTTTGGGTGTGCTTGCTGGCCAAGTCTCCGCAAGTATAATGCTCACAAGCTGGAGTTCCGTTCGAAGATGTGTGTCTTCCTTGGCTATAGCCCTCTGCATAAGGGCTATAAGTGTCTTGATTGCACCTCGGGTAGGATCTACATCTCTCGTGATGTTGTTTTTGACGAGTCAGTTTTCCCTTACTCCAGCCCAGGTGTCTCGGTTGACATTTCCTCCATTGAGCATGCTCTCACTTTTCCATCTAATGAACCGGTTTCGAATGTCCATGTGTGGAAATACGACCTGTCCTATTTGTCACCTGACTTGTTTTCTGCAGATGCTGCTCTAATTTCTTCCCAGGAACCCGTCGCCACACCTGTATCCACCGGCGCGATCGACGTGCATGGCCCTGACATGCATGCCACACCTCATGAGGCAGCCTCGTCGGCCTCGCCCGCTGGGGCGACCGCGGGCACGACTGGGTTGCTCGTTGTGTCCCCCGCCTCGCCTGGGTCGGCCCAGCCCGCCTCGCCTACTTCGATTGTCATCAAGTCGCCAGCCGTGTCCTTTGGGCTGCCGTCTCCGCCTGGATCTCCTTCGTCGCCTGTTTCGGCCCAGTCCGACGCGTCACCCCGGCCCGTGACGCCTGTTGCTGACGATCGTTTAGCCGCGACACCACCGGCCGGGTCTCCTTCGTCGCCGCCACCTTCTACCGGCGATGCAGCTACCGGGCACACTATGGTCACCCGTCACCGCGATCATACGCGTAAGGCCAAGACATACACGGATGGTACGGTGCGGTACGACCCTCGTCGGCGTGCATTCTTCGCCGCACCCACTTCTCATCGTGATGCTCTTGGTGAACCGGCTTGGCGTGCCGCCATGTCTGAGGAATTTGATGCCCTTCGTCACACAAACACATGGGTGTTGGTGCCTCGGCCTCCTGGTGTTAATATTGTGGGTTGCAAGTGGATCTTTAAGACCAAACATCGTCCGGATGGTTCTGTTGACAAGCACAAAGCTCGCCTCGTTGCTCGCGGTTTTACTCAACAGCAAGGGAAAGACTATGGAGATACTTTCAGCCCCGTGGTGAAGCCTACCACGGTTCGTCTGGTCCTCTCTCTCGCCGTCTCCCGCAGGTGGTGTCTTCGACAGATTGATGTAAGTAATGCTTTTCTTCACGGATTTTTGGCCAAAGATGTCTACATGCAGCAGCCCCCTGGCTTTGAGGATGCTCATCATCCCTCTCATGTCTGCAAACTCCAGAGGTCCATTTACGGTCTCAAACAGTCGTCGCGTGCCTGGTATGCTCGGTTGAGTCAGCGTCTCTCACAGCTTGGCTTTGTTCCTTCCAAGGCGGATGCGTCCTTGTTCATATTTTCACATGGTGCTATTCAGATCTACATGCTAGTGTATGTTGATGATATTGTGATTTCCGGTTCTACACCTTATATGGTGGATCGCCTTGTGCAGTCCTTGTCTGCGAGTTTTCCCATCAAAGACTTAGGCAGGCTGGAGTACTTTCTTGGATTGGAAGCGTCCTTTCATTCAGGGGGCATGACATTGACACAGAAGAAGTATGCACTTGACCTTCTTCATCGCGTCAACATGGAGAACTGCAAGTCCACTTCCACTCCACTTGCTACATCTGAGGGCCTCTCGCGTCACAGTGGAGCATTGTTGAGTATCGATGACTCTTTCAGGTACCGCAGTGTAGTTGGAGCACTGCAGTATCTGACACTCACCCGTCCAGATATCTCCTTTGCCGTGAACAAAGTGTGCCAGTTCCTGTCTCAGCCTACCGAGATTCATTGGGAAGCAGCTAAGCGTATTCTTAGGTATATCAAAGGTACGCTAGACACGGGACTACGGATTCGTAAGTCCAGATTTACTGGAGTCAGTATATTCACCGATGCAGACTGGGCAGGTTGTGTTGATGACCGGCGTTGTACTAGTGGCTTTGATGTATTTGTTGGACCCAATCTTATATCTTGGAGTTCCAAGAAGCAACCTACGGTATCGAGGTCTAGCACCGAGGCAGAGTATAAGGCATTGGCAAATGGCGCGGCTGAAGCCATTTGGATAGACACAGTTCTCACAGAAATTGGAGTCACACGGCAGCGCAGACCCATATTGTGGTGTGATAACTTAGGGGCAACTTACCTGACGGCGAATCCAGTGTTTCATGCTCGTACCAAACACAATGAGATTGATTTCCATTTTGTGAGGGAATGAGTAGCTGTTGGTAAACTGGAAGTCAGGTTTATATCAACTGATGATCAGTTAGCGGATGTATTTACTAAACCCGCTACTCGACAGATGCTAGACCGTTTTAGATCCAATCTGAATCTTGTATGTAGTTCAGATTGAGGGGGCGTGTAAAATAGGGTCTAGCATATTGTACATGTACACGTATTTGTATACGTATGTAATTGTATTCTGATCATCTATATATTGAGACGTGAGGCTGGATGTTAGCCACCCACGCAAAATCCTAAACCCTGTGCTTCAACTCTAAGTCTGGATGTGTTTCATGTCTTCACTGTCAGCAAAAGGGATTAGAAACAAAATTCAGATTGCTGGGGGGGGGGGCATGCTATGGGTGTGTGTTAATACCTACTGATTTTGTTTATTTGGCCCTTCTGATAGGTAAAATTGGGCCACGTGGGTTTAATCTTTCCTGGGTGGTGGCAGGGCCATATTTGCCGGATGAGGAACAGTAACTGCTTCCACCCAGGCGGCTGTGCTTGTGGGTGATTGTGGGGCTACAAGAACTGCATGCCTATTGGGTTTCAAAAAAAAGGAAATTTTGTGCGGACGACCATACTGACTGATTCAGCAACAGATTATAAGATAAAGCTGATTCATTGTTAATTCAACAATTTCAGTAGCTACTCTGGGGCCATCTCCTGGGCGGTGGTTCAGTTGTGTAAGATGACTGATTGCATTGTAGTCGATGAAAGCTCAGCACGTACCAAATTGTTATTGTTTTGACACTGCGGGTTCAGCAAAAAAAAGTCGTTGTTCATTACACATTGTAGTTAAAGTAGATAAACAATTCGCGACAACGACACTGCTTTGTTTTCCAGAACCCTCCTAGATACATAGGAACTAACACTCTTCTCTGACACTAAACCCCTACTCTTTCATAGTCTCGTTCAGAGCGTTGGTGACGGTGTCTAATCCTTCCAGCTACAGGGGGCGGTGTTGCCTTCCATGTGGATCATCTCGATGAGGAGTGAGTACCTTTCGTTGGCAATAGCTGCCTGTGTATATGGCCAGTCATAAAATTAGATTTGTCTTGCTTGATAAAGGTGTCTATTTAGTATGTTTTCTGCTGACGTACTAACCCTGGTAAGTGGTTTTGCCAGTGAATTCCCTTTGAAGTGTCTTAGTAGGTGGATGACACAAACGGCACTCTCGGGCCTGCGAATAAAATCGCATTGTCGAAAATACAAATGTGGCTAGCGGGCAGAAATACCGGAACACAAGATTGACAAAAAAACTGATGAACAAAGTGTGTGGAGTATTTTGGGTTCGGTATGTGTACCTTGTGAATGTTGTGGTAGACAATAGAGGTGTCCTCTTCATCCATGACAGTCGGCTACAGTGCCACTCGGTGAAGAATTCTTCGATGCAATCGAAGAGAGCATCATGTATCTTGTCGGCGGCGTACATAAGGAAAGTTTTGCATGATGTGTCCCCCGTCTGATATGCCATTGGGTCCATTATGGTTATCACGCGGGCCATCATATCCCAGTTGAAGCAGCACCACCCATGTTGCATGGCGGCGGGGATTGTAACCTGTTACAGTTGGTGAGAATGGAAGAGTAGCTTATGTCAAGCAACAACTTTACTTGGGGTACTGATGTATTTTTGAACAAATGTAAGAACCGAACTATTGAAATGAAAAGCAAGTCCTGGGACATTACCATCCCACAGTTTGCGATGTTGCACTTCACTTCAGCTCCAATGAATTGTCTTTGTATTGACATTATTCTTGTGATGTTTTCCCCTGCAATGGCATGACACTAGTACGCCGCCCCATAAAAAGAACGAGGTTAGTATATGTGTATGATCATGGCAAAATGTTGCACATATGTTGTACTTGACCTTTCGTACCGCAAAATCGGGCTCGAGAAGCAACCGGTATAGTTCGTCGGGGCTGGCACGGTGCGCATGCAACTCCATCTTCCCAATTTGACGGACAATCAGGGACCCAAGCTCGTGGTCAAGTTCAGAACCATCACATAATTGAGACTTGATGGCATTGCCGCTGATTGCAATGATCTGTGGGTCAGGTTGTGAGACCCAATCCCTAAGAAAAAAGTAGCCGAGGAAGGGGATTAGCTTTAGCGACTGGAGGTGTCAGGCTCATCGCGCGTGCCACCCTTGCTTATATTGGGAAAGTACCTACTGGTGCTTGTGGATTACCGTACAAGATCATAGGGTGTTCTTGATCGCATCCATTCTCTGATGGCTTTCAGGACCCCTGCCCCGTGTGTGCGCACCATCCGATTACTAGACCATGGGTCTTTTGTGAACCCGGTGTGAGAAGCTTTGATCTTTTTTATAGCCGTGCCGTTCACTTGACCAAAGACAATGTGTCCCTCAGTGTCTCCGATCTCATCGTTGAGCATCATTAGCTGCCCTACTAGGTGGTCGAAATGTGTCTTTGTCGCCAAAGTAGGTGAAACCGGGGTGGCCTTTCCATCCTTCTTGATAGGCGTACCGGCTTCGTTGTGGCCGTCTATGTCCAGTTCGAATGATGGTGCGTCTGTGAGCATTGGTGATTTAATTGCAGTAATGTACTTGCATTGGGTTAACCTATGAGTACTGCATAACAGAAATTTGACAAAAAAATTGGCGACCTATTACCTGGCGCGTCGTCTGTCCTTGGTCTTTTTTGACCCCTGGTGAGTGTTGTGGACAATTGGTCAGAGGTGGGCAAGACCACTGGTTTGGCGTGTTTAACGGGGGTTGGGGATGGAGATGACAACTCCAGCCTTCTCCCAACTATGTGCTGGGCAAGTCTGCTCGGTGCTTCTACATTGTGGTGGCCTGCGTAAAGAAACTTGTAACTTCAGACATGTATGCAAAAAATGGACAGGTATTTTTATTTTATAGTGATCCCAGTCGGGGGTGGGGTGTGTGTAGAGTACCTGAGCCGCCGACACCTTTCGTTGTTACAACAGCGCGATAAGACGCACTAGGTGCGGGGGTTCCCAAATTTGGTCTGACAGAATAAACTTGGAGCCATTTTTTCGTGAATCGAATGTTCTCACTTGCAATGTTCCTTTTCATTTCATTTGCGATATGCACACACTTGGCGTTGTTCTCTTTTAGTGCCCATCCCAATGGAGAAGCGGCATGCAATGTAGATAGACTCTAGGTTATTATGCAACCCCATAGCAGACTCCACAAGACCAAAAATTCCTTTGATGTGTGGTTTGTGTGGATTTGTGTCTCACCAGCTCTGGGTTTTGCATCTGGATCCAACGAGCATAGTCACCGGGGCTGAATTCGGTGTTGCTTATTTGTGTGTGTGCAAGGTTGCTTACGGCTGTATCTGTGTTGATGTAGTCCGCCCGCCGAGTGCTGTCTGGGTTGTGTCTGACAATTGCATACTGATTTGCTGAACCTTCAGCCTTGTACTCCATTGATTTCTTCTTGACATGCTTCTCGTTTATGTAGTTGTGCCATGTGTAACACATGGCATTCCAGTGTCTTGCCTGCATTAGCCATCTGAAACTTTAGTATGTGCCGTGATCTTATCGTTCTAGTTAGACATGCAGCACGGTTACCTCGGAGACTATGAAGATGGTTTTCCCTAGCTTCCTTGCTGAGCACACGAGGATCATCCATTTTAGGGTCTCCCCGTTGAATAATTGTATCCGTGGCATTGTGGTTTGCTTTAAGTTCATCATGCCCAGCTCAACATTGCCTAGTACGAACACCTGTCGACAGAGAAAATCCATATGAAAATGTTAGTGCAGATCTTCAAACAAGACAAAAAAACACATGTTTTCCAACTGTTTCCAACATTGTTTAGTTCAACATTTTATTTGCCATATCCAAGTGTGATTTTGAGGGATTTACCTGCAGGAAAAGGTGAAAAGGTGACACCCGGAGAGGTGGTTGGGTGTTATGTTTGCATCTGTTTCCAACTTCAGTTTGCAGACTGCTTCCAGTAAAAAAATTATTGAATATTTGCACAATTGAAGAGGGGGATGTTTTCTGCATCCTTGATGGCGCCCCAGTAGTCGATGGTCGAGTGATCATGTTTGGTGCACGGCGTGAACAGATTTCCCATCACAAAGACAACAAACGCCATTTTGAAGGAATCCTTCTCTAATCGGCTGGATAGTTCGTTAATTTCCTTGCCGATGAACACTTCAAGCGAGCTTAAGCTGCGGTCAGATTTCTCAGTCCACCCTATAGAGTTCCTAATGAACTCAATTGCTTCGGATGTGATGTCTGCATCTTTTCCGTCGATGTCTCGCTGCCCGCATGCGATGCTAAACACTTTGTGGAAATCCTCCGGATAGAATGTAATTGGCGTTCCCCCGTCTCTCAGGATGATGCAGTGCTCTTTCACATCCACCTTGGTCATGAGGAACTTGCTAAACTTCAGATTGATTTTATGGATCATGGGGATACGCAGTACACCCTCAAATCCAGTATCCTCAACTAGGAATCTTTTGTAATCTGACAATGCAGCTACCACCCCTATTACTTTCTGAATAGCTATCCTAGATGTGTGTTTAGTTGACCTGCTGGTTGATCCCGACGGAGCTGCTGCTTCTCCTTCTTCTACCGGCTGCTCTCCCTCTCTTTCCATGGCGTGCGGGGTCTGGATCTCCTGTCTGAGTTGTTGTTCTTTTTCTTCCATCACATGGCTCGCCGGTCCTGCAGGGGGCGGGAAGGGGGGTGTTTCAACACGATTTTGATTGATGTGCCGGTGAGCTGAGATATGTGGTAAAGATCTCACCTCGCTACGTGGCGAACCCCGGCCTGCTCCGTCGCATGAAGGCACCACGATATCCTCGTTTGCTCTTTTTTGGTGATGGAGACTGCTATCGATCTGCAGTGTCTGTGCGCGTGGGAGAGGTGGCCCAACGAGTGGGTACAGAGTTTTAATTACTTAAGTCCGGACATGGTGGGCAGAAATCACATATTTGACCTGAGGCCGAAATCAAATCACAAACTGACCTACTTTCAAAAAAAATCGCTCTGCTGACCCTTTCGTGTGGCGCCCGACAGCTGGGCGCCGCACACTACTATGCAGCGCCTCTGCCCTAGGCGTCGCACCTCCTGCCCTCGTGGCAGCCCTGGTCCAGTTGCGGCCCCACAGACAACACTGCAGCGTCTAAGGCTTAGGCGCCGCACGTTGTATAGTGCAGCGCCCGTGCTTTAGGCGCTGCACGTTGACTTAGGCCGCATCGGGCCAGCCCCTCCCAGGCAGTTCTTCCACCTCAGAGAAGTTGCTCTCTGTACAGAGAGCGGCGGCGGCGCCCCCTTCGGATCCCCCCCACACCCCCTCTCAGATCTGATGTTTTGAGGCCTAGATTCGATCTCCAATCCCTCCTAGTATGTAAACTCCTCCGTTCCCTTTCTTTTCCTCCGTAAAATCGTTGCAATTTTAGGGATTTGTCCAAGATTAGGTGGAACCTTAGATTTGCTTGGTTTGGATCTTTGTTTGTCCAAGATTGTGTGTTGTGATGGAGGATGTGTAGTCATATCCGGTAGTATATGATTCTTGTTAGTGAAACCTAGATTGTTTATTTTTTTAGATATATATGAGATGCCTAGTTTTGTAGATAATTATGAGATGTTGAGTTTTGTAGCTATATGTGAGATGTTGAGTTTATTTGAAATATGAGATGTCGAGTTTATTTGAACACATATGTCATACGAGATATATATGAGAATTTACAATCATTTATTCATTGTGTGAGAAGGAGATGTTGAGATTCTTGTAGATGAATACATATGAGATGTTTAGATGAACACATATGAAATGTTGAGTGTTTACCGATATTTAAGATGAACTCATATATGTTTATTGTTTGAAATTTGTAAGGATGGTTTGGCTTCTGGACGATGTCTACGACGTGCAACACCGGGCCTACATGATGCGCGAGAAGGACAAGGTAATAACTAGTAATCTAAATATTTTGCAAATTTGCCTTTAGTTGAAATTTACATGCCCTAAGATTTGTCATTACTTGTTTTTTGCAGAAGCTTGAACCTCTGAAGATTCGGTATCATGGGGTCTCTGGTCCTGCCATGCCTTACGATGAGCGGTACACACCGTACATCAAGCAGGCAGGACTACTCCCGTGTATTCTGTTGGTCAGTCGGTCCATGCCGAATCTGAACGCTCCACTGGTGTCCGCTCTTGTTAATCGGTGGAGGCCGGAGATGCACAGTTTCCATCTTCGGACTGGGGAAATGACCCTGACGCTCTAGGATGTCTCGTTGATCACCGATCTTGCTATCGACGGGAGGCCTCTCTGTATGAGCACCGATTCTGATGGGTGGCGTGAGCAGATGATTGCTCTTATTGGTATGGCTCCTACCGAGGCTGAGGCTGATGTAGACGAGGGAGAAGAGAAGAAGAAGAGGGAAAGGAAAGTAGTCGGAGCTGTTTTCACGTGGATTCAAAATAACTTTGCGACATGCCCTCCGGATGCCACTGATGATGTGATCCAGACACATGCTCGTGTGTATATGTGGTACGTTGTGTCGAGGACTTTGTTTCCTGACTCCACTGGCAAGAACGCTCCATGGATGTGGCTGAAGGCGTTGACCGTCTTCGATAGCAAATGGAGCTGGGGTTCAACAACTCTTGCCTACTTGTACCGACAGGTAGTTGGTCTGTTTTGTGATCAACTCATTTCTTCATTAGCAATGCAAGCCTGTTGTCAAGTTAACATTATTTTTCTTTCATATGCAGCTGGACGATGCGTGTTGCAGGATCACAGATAGTGCAGGCATTGGTGGTAATCTTCTTCTACTTTCTGTATGGAGCTGGGAGCGTCTGCCTGTTGGACGCCCAAAGAGCGTCAGGTTTGATCCTTGGTATGCAGATGAACATGACGAATTACGGCGCCCCACGTGGGCTTACAAGTGGGAGATCGTTTCCGAGATGACGAACGATGTCAATTTCATGTACCAAAAGTACATTGCCGAGTTGGACACGATTACGCCTGAGCAGGTAAGGAGGTCATTACTTCAGTCCTTTCTCATGCTTGCTTGAAAAATAGTCATCAAATTTGCATTCTTGCCCTGTTTCATAGGTGGTATGGCAGCCATATGGCGCGGGTGAGAGCTTGGGGTACACCGCGGAGTTCCTCCTCAACCCGATGTGCTTGCGGGATAAGGATCTCTGGCTTATGCGGTGCCCACTGATATGCAACTGGGCGGTTGAGTTTCATTTGCCGCATCGCGTGTTACGTCAGTTTGGTCTTTTCCAGCCTCACCCGCCGGATTGGGTCGACACGGACAAAGCACTTCATAGGTAAGAGAGCATGTTTGCGTATTGTCTAAGCATCGGGACTCCTTTTGATTGTGCTAATGTTTGGTTTTATACCACGCAGGTTGGACAGGAGAAGGCAGCGGAAGATAAAGGACTGGGACAAGCATCATGCTCCGTATGTTACCCGCTTCCAGCTTTCTGTGGAGCAAGCTCGTAGCACTGCACGTGCCCAGCTTCGTGAGCATAACCCAATTGCTTTTAATAACTACATACGATGGCTTCTTGAAAATACTCGAGTTGAGATATGCCCGCCGGCATATAATGAGGATATTCTTGAAGAACCCGTAAACTTTGAGGATCTATCAAAGGGGAAGTACAACAGAGATGTCAGGTTAGGGCAAGGAGTCCCTGCTGTTCCGGTGATTAACTATGTGGTAAAGTGTTCCTTCTTTACTTTCCCGTTGGCCGTATTACACATGTTTGAATGGCTAACGTGTTCATTCTTTCTCATCCGCAGCGCACCGAGATCAAGAAAGCAGCTGATGAGAGCCAGTCTATTCTCGAGAACACACCGGTTGGAAAAGGCAATGATGATGGTTCACTACGAGCATTCCTCAAGGTACATATCAAATTCACTATGAGAGTCAGTCTATGTTGCGGAGTTTGATATCTTCCACACTTGTTCATGTTACAGCGTCAGGCCAAGAAGTTAAGGCGGTTATCGAATCTTCTTGGTTGCCGTGATCCCGAATTTGATGAACCATCTGCCTCTAGGTCTGGTACACCATCAGACCCCTCATCTCACCATCAGGGGGACGATGTGAGTTCCTCGTATGCTTATCGGGATGATGAGGGTGCGGTCACCCAAGAGGTATGACTAATACTTTAGATGTGATTCTCACTTGATTACGATGTCGGTCTTCACATATTGTTTGATTGTGTGATAGGCCGATGAGATTGATGATGACATGTATTTGGGGGACGCTCAACTTCGGTCCCCATATGTGTTCAAGCCTAGGCAGCCCAGACGCCGGTACACGCCCAACGACTTTGACAACAGAGGCAACCCAAAGGTGGTCGTAGGGACCTCGCGGATGGCTAGCTTGGATCATGAGGCGAAGGCGGAGGCGGAGGAGGAAGTGCAGGAAGAGGAGGCTCGTCCACCCAGAAAGAAGAAGATTAGCTGCAGGCGTGGCACCAGAAACACGCGCGAAAGGCATTAGTGCTTGTGTTTGTTAGTGCTCTTGTAGTCGTTTCATTAGGTTGATGAACTTGTGAGGTTATGTTATCTGTTGATGAACTCTTACTAGTGTGGTATTTGTGTTTGCGAACTAGTAGTAATGTTGAATTGTCCTAAATGATGTGATGTTCAAGTTATTAGTTGTCTTTGTTCAGTATTTGTGTTCACAGTAATTTTAGTTATGTTGAAGCAAGTTATATCAGTGTTGTATGAGGCCAAAATGGAATATGTTTCTGCAGTTTGGCAGTTAACAGCACTGCAACGTCCAACAGTCAGGCGCTGCACTGTACTATGTAGCACCCAACGCCTAGGCGCTGCACAGTGCAGCGCCCGTCCCCCCCCCCCCCCCCCCCCCCCCGAAAGCTTGCAGCACTGACCACACACGAAAATTACCACAGTCGTCATATAGTACAGCTTCTTCGGAGTCTGCCTTTCGTGATTGAAATTCCAACCATTCTTCAATCTTTGGTGGGAAATTGTACTTATGCTTATCCATGTTCTCACCAGCAATCTTCTTATCAGTCTCCATTGAGTACTTTAAAAAGTATCCATTCATCTTGTCAAATGTGTATTGAACTATTGCCGTCACGGGTAATGCACGTACACCCTTGAGCATCTTATTGAAGCATTCTGCCATATTGCTTATCATTTGACCGTACCTCCGTCCATCTTCATCGAAAGCACGAGGGCAGGAGGTGCGACGCCTAAGGCAGAGGCGCTGCATAGTAGTGTGCGGCGCCCAGCTGTCGGGCGCCACACGAAAGGGTCAGCAAAGCGATTTTTTTTTGAAAGTAGGTCAATTTGTGATTTGATTTCGGCCTCAGGTCAAATATGTGATTTCTGCCACGTGGGTGGGGGTTGGATTGGGTTCGACCGCAGTCGCAGCTGACCCACGTACGACCTGTTGCATGGGGTGCGTGCGGTACACGTTGCCCAGGTTTTTCATTAACTAATTGAAAACGTTATTTAACGACACTATTAAAAATGGTGGGTCTACATGGCACTCTGGATACATGCGTACTACAAATCATAAACCATACTGTCAGGACTGGGAATTTTTATTCCTTCATCAGGCTGTCTCGGCTTCGTTGGTGGTGGTACGCCACCCTGGTCTTTACTGCCCGTCGGCTGCCTTGGCAAGCAGCACGAAAAGCATTACCAAACAGATCATCATGGTGTTCCTAGCTGCGATGCGTATGTCGTCCATGGCGCGGCCCATCCTGAACATGACGTTGCTCCCACCTCCAACAGCCTCGATGAGGAGGTTGATGCCAACCCCGGTGATGTGGAACGCGTACTGGTCGTCCCACAACCAAAAATTGCAAGGGCCTCCGTCCTGCCATGATTCAAAACTGAAGGATGAACAAAACCAGGAAAAGAAATCTTCTGGTGGATGTGATACTTACTGTCTAGTTCAGACACTTGTAGAACCGGATGCCCGGGTTACGTTCCGTCCCGGACACAAACCACCCGGTCCTCGTCCCGGTGCACCTTGGGCACATGATCAATGGAGCGGGGGAGGAGGTGCCCGGATGCGTCGCGCCGACGATGAACTCTGTGACATCTTGGCACAGCGGCGAGTGGTGGAGGGCAGAGAGAGCTGTTTGTGCGTGTTTGATGAGGTCGCTGCATGTGATGGGTGATGTCCAACGCTTCATGGTATTTAAGGGTGTGTTTGGTACATGGCATCAAGTGGAATGGGACGGGTCCGACCCGTGCTTGGGCCTCATTCTTGTGTTTGGTACACTACTAGAACCGGAACCCACTGGTTCCCACAAAGGGAATACCGGCCTAGATCCGGAACGTAGTCATTCCTCCAAACCTGGGAACGGTAGTTTACGTTATATAGTGTCAAGGCAATGGTAGTATTCCGTCCTTCGCCTGCGAGATACAGTGATATGCACAGCGGCGTGTCAGGCTCATCTGATAGCTCGGTACACCCGAATACATCAATACGCTGCAGAACACTCTACAACTTTTCTATATACTCGAAGTAGCGCGCTAGTCTGCCCCGCATCGCGACGCGATCCGCACCGTCGATGGGCTGCGTGCATCTGCCGTTGCGTGCAGCGATGCATTTCTCAAAATACTGCATCCTTCAAGATTCCAAACAGTTTTTGAAAACCATGTAGAAATTCATGAAAATATGAACATTTTGTGAAATTCTATAACATTTCTTTTTAAAATGTTAATACTTTTAAAAATCTGAACAATTGTTCAAATCATGAACATTTTTAGCATTTGTGAACATTTTCCAAAACACGGACATTTTTCAGAAATTCGAACTTATTTGAAAACACAATCATTTTTCAATTTTTAAAAAAATCATAAACAATTTTTGAAATGCAATAATTTCTTAAAAATGGTAACATTTTTTGAAATGCTAAGAATTTTTGAAAAAGTACGATTGTTTTATGAAATTTATGATTTTTCGAAAGAAAGAAAAACAGAAAAATGGGAAATGAATAGAAAATAAAACTGAAAAAAAAACCAGAGAAACCATGAAGGAAAAAAAGGAAGCCGGTTATGAATCTTCTAAAAGGTTCCCAAAATTGGTCAGGAACTATATGGATGGTTCTCAAAACCAGTACTATAGTCACATGTGCGCTAGCTAGAATGGGCCGGCCAGTTTACTGATTCGCTTCCAATCCTTGTGTGTTTCACGTACAATTTCATGTAACGAGCGTCATATAAATTCACCTTAAGTCACAGTGAAAACGAGAAGAAGAAAAGAATAAATAGGCCAAGCCCCTTCTCAAATGTTTGCGGGAAGGGAGGAGGGGGGGGGGGGGGGGGGGGTTCAAAAGACAATAGGACACAAAGCAAATGCTATTTCTTGCCCACAGCAAGGCATGTTAGGTCTCGCATATGGGCGGACGCTACATGGCAGATCCAACATTGTTAATGCGCGCGAGTTTTTTCCTGTAATTTTTTATCTGTTGTTTTTCATTATTTTGCATTGGTTTTCTTTGTTTTTTTTTCTCCGTGTTTTCCCTTTCCTCTCTCTTTTTCTTGTTTATTCAGTTTCTTTTTACCTCACTTTTCACCAATTTTCTTTGAATTTTATTTTCCTCATTTTTTCCAGCAATTTCTGATTTTGCTTAAATACCGTATATTTTTTATGCACCAGAAACAATTTTATAAACTTTCATATTTTTCAAATACATGATTAATATTTTTTATAATATATGAGTTCTTGTCTACTTTTTTCATAGACACTGTACGTTTTTTCTGTACATAGAAAAAAAATTCATATCCTTTACCAATTTCCTAATAAATGATTTACAACTTTTTATAAAATACACGTTTTGAACTATATTTAGGATAACGTGTTAAACAATTTTCATATACATGTTAAAACATTGTTTTGAATAATATGGACCATGTTTTGAAACTATGTGAATATCTTTTACATTGAATATTTTTTTATAAATGTCACAAACATATTTTTGGAACACTTGAATATAATTTGAAATGTAAATTATTATTTTAATGGTATATAACATTTTCTAGAATTACATAGACATTTGTTAAGATTGTAAAACAAATTTAAAAGATGTCACATACAACTATTTGAAACACGTGAACATTTTTGAAATTACACATACATTTTGTAATGGTACAAACATTTTCTACTATTTAAACAAACATTGTTTTACACCGTGCACAATTTTTATATATGCGATGAATGCTATAAAATTAACTAAATTATGTTTTCATCATATATATATTTCATATTTTTTAAATATATAGAAAACTGATTTATTTTTTCAAAGTTTCATGATAGACATGACAAAACAATATTGCTACCGGGCCGGCCCATACGGACTCCCTGTAGGCTAGCTCGGCTTCGGTCTTGCTATAGGCGAGATATATAGACTTGCCCAGGAAACGACGCTGTAAGGGCTTATTAGGATTTTTGGTTGTAATCTGTGAGTTTTTGAAAGAAAAAAAAAGAAAAAATGGAAAAGAATAGAAAAAGAAAACTGAAGTAACCCGGAGGAACCATGAAGAAAAAAAGGAAGCCGGACATGAACCTTCTAAAAGGTTCCCAGAACCAGTAATATAGTCACCTGTGCGCTAGCTGGAATGGGCATGCCAGTTTACTCAGTTGCTTCCAATCCTTGTATGTTTCACCGAAAATTGGAGGAAACAAGCATCATATAGTTTAACTCGCGGCGCAAACGAGAAGAAGAAAACAATAAATAGGCTGAGCCCCTGGTCAAATGGGGGAGGGCACCGGGGGGGGGGGGGGGGGGGGGGTTGCAAAAATAATAGGAAACGACACAAATGCTATTTTTTGCCCATTGCGAGTTGTAATAGGTCTCCCCTACAGTGCGGCACTGCTTGGTCGAGCCAATATTGTTGATCTGCGCGAGTTTTTCCTGTAGTTTTTAATCTGTTTTTTTCACTATATTGCATTTGTTTTTCTCTTTTTTTTCCTTTTCCTCTTTCCTTTTTCTTGGGTTTTCAGTTTTTCCTCGGTTTTCACCTATTTATTTGTTTTCCCCATTTTTATGACTACTATTTTTTAGGACTTGGTGTATATTTTTTATACACGAGCTACATTTTTTATACACATTAATATTTTTCAAATATATGATTATTTTTTATTTTTTTGCATGAGATTAATTTATTTTCTAATGTAAGCTTTCTTGGCTACGTTTTTCATACACATTGTACATTTTGTTATACATAGAAACATTTTTCAGATACATTTACCAATTTTGAAATACATGATTAACAATTTTTTTCAAATAGATGTCTTGAACATTTTTGGAATACATGTTAAAAAAATCAAATACATGTTAAACATTTTTTGAATGGTATGATATATTTTTCATAACTATGCAGACATTTTTTACATTGTATAAATATTTTTTTATAAATGTCTCAACATATTTTTGGAACACGTGAATATTATTTAAATGTAACGTATTTTTAATGGGAATATTAAATTCTTTAGAATTACATAAATATTTCTTTATATTTTATAATAAATTAAAAAATATCACGTACAATTTTTCAAACATGTAAACTTTTTCAAAATATATTGATTTAGTATTAAAAAATAAAATGCAAAAAAAGGTACATGACATCTGTGTGACGAAATCTCATGCCTACTGGCCCGGTCCACTATTGGCTCGGCTTCATTCTCGCTAGAAGGAGGAACAAAGGCTCACTTGATAAATTTATTTGTGTATGTGTAGGAATCAATATGGGTGCTCAAGTCTATTGGTTATTGAACGGAAGTTGATCTGGGCCATGGCTGCACATTGTCGAACTGCAGGTTCATAGCTCAAGGATCATCGCTTTGTTGAGTACTAGGAGGTGTTAGGATCTCAAGAGAAATGCACTGGAAAAGTTTTGGAAGTATCAAAAGTGGTTTACATAGGAATAAAGTGTTTCAAAGAAAGCTAGAAAAGTTTTATAAAGCTGAGAATGTCCCGGAGGACTCTAAAAGGCATCGGAATGTTCATCTTCTCCAAAGCGAATATGTTTGGGAAAAATGATTATAGTTTTTGAAAAAAGAGAACATTTTGAAAATGCTACATCTTTCAAGATTCGAAACAGTTTTTGAAAACCATGTACGAATTTATGAAAACATGAACATTATCTGAAATTCTTTAACATTTATTTAAAATATGAGAATAGTTTTTGAAATTACAAACAATTGTTCAAATTGTGAACATTTTTAGCAGATGTTAACATTTTTTAGAAATTCGAACATTTTTAAAAACACATTTATTTTTAATTTTTTAATTTTTTTTGAAATGGTAAACAATTTTTATAATGCAAGCATTTCTTGAAAACTGGAACATTTTTGTAATACTAGAATTTTTCAAAAATAACAATTTTTTTTTGAAATTTGTGAATTTTTGAAGGGAAAAAGAGAAACAGAAAAATGGAAAAGAATAGAAAAATAGACCAAGAAAAACCCCAAGAAATCTTGAAGGAAAAAAATGAAGCCGAGCATGAACCTTCTAAAAGGTTCGCAGAACTTGCCAGGAACTATCTGGATGATTCTCAGAATCAGTACTATAGTCACTTCCGGTACTTGTGTGTTTCACGTACATTTTGATGCAACAAGCATCATATAAACTAGGTGATTTCCCCGCGCGTTGCGGTGGATTTTAAAGATTAATTTTTGTTAAATTATGTACGAATGAAATGCTCTCAACCAAAAGTAATAATTTTTGAATATAATTGTGCGTGAACAATGTGTATGCACTTATGCTGGATCATTGGAGAATTAAATTGGGGTATGCATGTGCCGTGGTGGGTTGTATGTTTTGATAATTGGAGTTAGTGGAGATCGACTATTTAGGTATTATAGATTCACCTTAAATGAGAAGGAGCAAATAATAAATACCAAGTTGCAAAAACAGTAGGAAACAGTGCAAATGCTATTTCGTGCCAATTGCAAGGCATAATAGGGCTCGCCTACAGGGCGACGCTACTAGGCCGACCCAATATTATTGATGCGTGTGAGTTTTTTCCTGTAGTTTTTTATCTGTATTTTCACTATTTTGCATTGGTCTTCTTCTGTTTTTTACTGTTTTTCTTGTCCTCTTTCCCTTTTCTTGTATTTTAAGATTTACTTTTTTCTTTCCTCGATTTTCACCTATTTTTCTTTATGTTCCCCATTTTTTCCAACAATTTTCTAATTTTCCTTACATAGTGTATATTTTTTATGCACCAGAAACAATTTTTATACATGTTCATATTTTTCAGGTACATGTTTAATATTTTCTCTAATATATGTTTTGAAGTCTAATTTTTCATAGACATTTTACATTTTTTCTTTATATAGAAAACATTTTTATATACATTTACAAAAAAATTAATATGATATTAATTTTTTTAAATATATGTTTTGAACAATATTTTGGAATACGTGTTAAAAATTTCAAGTTCATGTTAAAATATTATTTGAGTGATATGACACATTTTCTCAAAACTATGCGAACATTTTGACATCGTACAACTTTTTTTATAAATATCGTAAACATATTTTTGGAACACTTGAATATTTTCTAAAAGTAACCTTTCTTAATAGTATATAACATTGTTTAGAATGACACAATGTTTTTTTAAGATTGTACAACAATTTTAAAAGATGCCAGGTACAAGTTTCTGAAACACGTGAACATTTTTTGAAATTTCACATACTCGTTGTAATGGTACAAATATTTTCTACTATTTGAACGAACAATGTTTTACACCATGCACAGTTTTGAAATATGCGATGCACACTATAAAAATAACTAAAATATGTTTTCATAATATAAGTATTTAGTCTTTTTCAAATATATTACAAAGGTAAAAAAAGTATATAGTAACGAAACCACATGGCTACTGGGCCGGCCCACTAATGGCTCCCTGTAAGCTGGCTCGGCTTTGGTCTCGCTACAGGCAAGACGTAGACTTGCCCAGGGACGCAGTAAGCGGGGTTCCTATATGGTGTGTAGATCACGGCGTAAGAGCATCTCCAACAGCCGCACTATATAAGCGCCGCGCTGAAAATTGTGGGTTCTTAGCGCGCGCAACCGCTCCGGGAGCTTCAGCAGAGGCGTAATAACCGCGCGCGCAACATAAAGAGTTTAGCGCGCGGTCGGAAACGCCACCGCACGCCGTTTATTTGCGGCGCCTGTTTTCGCGCACCGCACACTCGAGCGGCCGCCCGCGACTTCCACATACTCCGATCCAAGTGCTGGCGCCGCCGCCCACGCCATCCCGTTTGCCACAACCATTCCGGCGCTTCCTCGGCCTATTCCCGCGCCATCGCTGCTTCCTCCGTCTCCCTCCAGTCGCCGCCGCCCCTCGTGCGCGCCATTCCTTCGATGAATAATGCCCGGCTGCCAATTGCCGGTTGGCGCCCACAAGGTGTTCGACAAAACGCTTGCAAGGTGACGGCTAGAAAAGATGTGGAGAAAGCTTTTGGGATTTTGCAAGTCCAATTTGCCATTATGAGAGGACCGGCTAGATTTTGAGATCAAAAGATGCTTTGGTACATCATGCATGCTTGTGTGATGATGCACAACATGATCATCGAGAATCAGCGTGACCAAGATTTAGACTACTCTCAGTATAAGCTCTTGAGACATCCCGTGCGAGTGCGGTGGCATGTTTTGTGGCCTCCTATCATATCATACGACGTTCTGAAACGCATGATGATCTTCAGAAGGATCTCATCGAGGAGCGGTGGGCATGGAATGGCCGACAAAGAGCATCATGAGTTGTATGTTTGATGTTGTATTGTTGAACTATTTGTTCCATTGCAAGATAAACTATTTGTTTGAGTTGTAATAATAAAATTAAACTATATATTGTTGATTTATTTTGTTTGTATTTGATTTTCTTGATTGTGTTTGAAGTGCATACGTTGTGAAAGATCGAGGATGTCGCCTAGAGGGTGAATAGGCGCTTTAAAATAATTACGGTTAAGGTTTGAACAAATGCGGAATAAACCTACCGGTTAATTTGTCAAGCACAAAACCTAAAACAACTAGGCTCACCTATGTGCACCAACAACTTATGCTAAGCAAGAAAAACTACTTAGGTGATAGCAAGATATATGACAAAAAACAATATGGCTATCACAAAGTAAAGTGCATAAGTAAAGGGCTCGGGAAAGAGATAACCGAGGCACGCGGAGATGATGATGTATCCTAAAGTTCACACCCTTGCGGATGCTAATCTCCGTTTGGAGAGGTGTGGAGGCACAATGCTCCCCAAGAAGCCACTAGGGCCACCGTAATCTCCTCACGCCCTCGCACAATGCAAGATGTCGTGATTCCACTAAGGGACCCTTGAGGGCGGTCACCGAGCCCGTACAAATGGCGACCCTTGGGGGCGGTCACCGAACCCGTACACTTTGGCAACCCTTGGGGGCGGTCACCAGTACCCGTCAAATTGCTCGGGGCGATCTCCACAACCTAATTGGAGACCCCGACGCTTGTCCGGAGCTTTACACCATAATGATTAAGCTCCGAACAATACCAACCGTCTAGGGCGCCAAGGCACCCAAGAGGAACAAGCTCTAGGGTGTCCAAACACCCAAGAGTAACAAGCTCAAGGGTACCAAGCACCCAAGAGTAATAAGCTTCTCAACTTGTAACTTCCACGTATCACGTGAAGAACTCAAACCGATGCACCAAATGCAATGGCAAGGGCACACAGAGTGTCCAAGTCCTTCTCTCTCAAATCTCACCGAAGCAACTAATGCTAGGGAGGAAGATGAGAGGAAGAACAAGAAGGAGAACACCAAGAACTCCAAGATCTAGATCCAAGGGGTTCCCCTCACATAGAGGAGAAAGTGATTGGTGGAAATGTGGATCTAGATCTCCTCTCTCTTTTCCCTCAAAAACTAGCAAGAATCCATGGAGGGATTGAGAGTTAGCAACCTCGAAGAATGTCAACAATGGGGGAAGAACACGAGCTCAAGGGATAAGGTTCAATGGGGAAGAAGACCCCCTTTTATAGGTGGGGAAAAATCCAACCGTTATGCTCACAGCCCGCACAGAGCGGTACTACCGCTCCAAGGAGCGGTACTACCGCTCCAAGGAGCAGTACTACCGCTAGGGTGGTAGTACCCCTTCGAAACACAACAGCGAGGAGGAAAAAGGCCAGAAGAACCGTCGGAGCGGTAGTACCGCTTGACCTCACGGTACTACCGTTAGGGGTAGCGGTACTACTGCTAAGGGTAGCGGTACTACTGCTTGCGAGCGGTACTAAAAAATTACATCCGGGCCTACCACCGCAGGACTTGGGACGAGTTTTTGGTCCGGAGCGGTACTATCGCTGTAGGATCCGCGGTAGTACCGCTCTGGAGTGGTAGTAAAAAATTACATCCGCTCCAATTCGCGGTAGTACCGCTTCAGCCTTTTCAGAACACCAAAACTGCCACAACTTTTGCAAACGGACTCCGAATTCGATGAAACCAAGTTTGTTGGAAAGCTAGCAACAAGGGCTAACACAATTTTGAAAGAAATATCAATAATAAGAAAAATAGAAAAGGCCCATAAGAAAATGGTGAGAACCCTTCCTCGGATAAGACCAGTAAAACCTTCAACACCGAAAACATCATAGAAGACGCATGCGAACTCCGCTTTTGATGAACTCAAGCTTGTCATAAAGATGACCATAAGATCTAAGACTCACAAAGAGAACCAAACAAGAAGCAAGAAACAAGATGCAAGGATGCAATGGTTTGAGCTCTCTACTAACGATACAATCAAGCTACCAACTTGAGAGCCCCCCTTGATAGTACGACAAACGATCCTATAACCCGGTCTCCCAACTACCACCATGAGACCGGTAAAATAGAAAACCTATCAAGGGAAAACCTTTGCCTTGAACATGGTCCACTTGAGCTAGATGACGAAGATCTTGACTCCCTCAAGTTGGACCACCTTTCTTGATTGCGTTGGCTCGATGAAGACTAGATGATTGCTCCCCCATAGTCCACTATGGGTGAGCCACTCTTCAGCTCATCTTCACAAGTCCATTGTCACCACAATGGGCGGCAAGCTTCAAGCACTTTATCTCTTCATGATGCATCACTTGAACTTGCACACCGTATCCTAACCCCACAAAGAACTCTCTCGAAGACCATGGGTTAGTACACAGAGCGTAATTGGCAATGCTTACCATACCATGGGATTACTTGATCCCTCTCGGTACATCTTATACGCTTTGTGAGTTGATCAACTTGATTCACTCTTGACTTAGTCTTGATCAACCTTGAATCTTTCCAACTCTCTTCATTTGGGTGATGTCTTGAAGGTAAACATGAATGATCACACAATCTTCTTCTTCAAAACATGTTTGCAATAAGCTCAACACTCACTTGACCAATATTTGGATAATTCCTCAATAGCACCTTGGTCAACTCATAAACTCCTTGAAACCAACACATGGACTTCAAGAAAAGCCTATGGACAAAACCTTCAAATATAACTCAAGGCAACCATTAGTCCATAGAGATTGTCATCAATTACCAAAACCAAACATGGGGGCACCGCATGTTCTCTCACTCTCCCCCATTTTGGTAACTGATGACAATCACTTTCAAGAGAGTTTATACAAGGAGTTATGCATCACCATGAAATGCAACAACCAATGATGCATGAGAATGAGATGCAAATGCTTAGGAACCAAAACCAAAGCAAGGAGAAAACTGTGAAGACTTCTCCACAAAACTCTCTGAAACTCCTCCCCCATTGGCATCGATTGCCAAAATGGGTGAAAAGCTTAGAAGGCCAATATAAAGAGTGTTCCTCCATAAATTGTGTATCTCTGAAAAAGAGAGTGAAATGCAATACACATATCCAATGGTAAATACTTGGAGGAAGACAAACTATGTTGAGGCCCAAAGATTGCAAAAGAATGATACGCCACAAAGACATAACAAAGAGAGAAACAATAAATCGAGCAATCAAAAGATACCAATTGAAGCAACACTAGTGCAGAACCGGCCTTTAGTGCTGGTTCATAACGGCCTTTAGTGCCGGTTCTCCAACCGGCACTAAAAAGTGGGGACTAAAGGCCCCCCCTTTAGTACCGGTTCGTCACGAACCGGCGCTAAATGCGAACACGTGGCACGAGCCAGGCTTGGGTGCGCGTAGGACATTAGTACCGGTTGGTAACACCAACCGGTACTAAATGTTTGGGGTTTTTTTTGCTTTATTTTCCATTCCATTTTTTTGTTTGCTGGTATTTCACGATACTACAAATTGTACACGTTATGCATATATATAAATAGATTTTCTCATACGTATAGAACCGCATATATATATATCATCGAATATCTCACAACCAACACCATTATTCACACATACACATGTATATACATATACAATTTCTCCTACATATGTTGCCTTGGTGCCTCCGGAGCACGATGACAAGTGGTTCATGGGGGCGGTAGCGGGTAATAGTATTCTCCTTTGGGATTTATGACCTAGTCGAGCAAAAATCCGGCAATTTCCTCTTGAAGTGCTAGTATGCGGTCCGATGGTAGGAGCTTATCCCGCACCTCTCTGAACTGTTAAGAAGGAGATCAATATGCATGTGTGTTAGTTGTGTGACTAGATATCGATACTGGTGTGAATAGTGTTCTAACAAATGTACCCAGTCCTGTCTATCAGATCTGCTCCTTTCGGACGTCATCATGCGAATGTTCTCGCAAACGTAGAATGCACACAGATTATTCCCGGCGCCTGCTTCAGGGCCTTTACGAGAATGGAATTGAATCAGATAATGATTAATCAAGCATGATAATTAATTAATGATATTGAAACAAGAATTAAAGAGATGGTAGCTAGCTAGTACTACTTAATTACTTACCTTTGGTCGATGCCAAAACAACTTTTGTTTCCATTCGCCTGGAGTCACCTTGATGAACTTTGCCCATGCCCTGCTCGCCGGCAAAGAAAATTAATAAATGGGTTATTAAATAGTTCATATCAGGAAATGACGAACTAATAATAGGCCGAGATATATATAGTTAATAATGATTGAAATTACCTGTTGACTATCCCCTTCACGATGGTGAAGTCACTTTCTTCTTTTGTTAGTGAGTCCAGTAATTCAACTTTTCCTTCCTCAACTTTGTATGTCTTAAATAAGCGGGCATGTGCATAAAATTAATCAACTACCGTAAACCGTATACACTTAATTATTAACATCTAGCTAGCTAGTAAGCAAAAACAGAATTTGTAGTACAAGACCGTGTGACTCACAGGAAGTTGTAAGGAAGTAGTATATCTTCATTGCTATTGAGGCGCTTCAAGAACTCTACCATGCTTTCCTCTACACCTGCTTGATAAAATGGAAACTTCCATATGTCCTCATTAATGGTATTTGGGTCAATGAACCCAATGCCATAGCGTCCAGATTTTTTCATTTCATACATCTTCATCCTGCATATAATACCACAGAAAAGAATATAGTGAGGGTAATTACATGTAATGATTGATCAAAATTATCACTACATAATTAGCTTGAGACTTAAATTACAGAAAGAAATCACTTACAGACAATAGCAACTGACGATAGACTTGTTGAGTGCGTCTTGATTGTATAACTGAAAAAGTTCTGTATACTCAATGGACAGAGCTTTCTCATGGTAATAATGCTCCTTCTTGACATTCACCATGAGGGACACTCGATTGGAAATCTTGGTAATGTTCATGTACCATTAATGCAATTCATACATTCTCGTTGGGAGGTCCTTGATCTTGTCTGGATGGACCAAAGGTTGGCCCCAGGCATATTTCCATTTTATTTCCGATTCTTTAAGCGGAGACATGGGCTCGATTTCGAGGAGTTGTCCAACAGAGATCTTGAGTATTTCAGCCTGCATTATATGCTCCTCCGTTATTACCACATCGCCCTGCTGGGGAAAGCTAACGGTTTGCCCACAATAATATTTGGCGTGCGTACTCCTCTCATGTGTTGTTGGCACAACAAGCGGTGGGATCGCTTGCGCCGCCTGTTCTCCCAGCTGGGGAACGGTTTTCCCGCATTTTTTGCCAGCTGCTTGTTGCCTCGAGCTCGAGCTCGCTTCCTTCTTTAGCCGTTCTCGATGTAGTTTCCTGATTTTGCGCTCATAGTCCGAGTCAACAGGCTTGGGAGCTGTTTCTCTAGCCATACGAATGAAGTGGTCAATTACTTTCTCAGGCACTTTCTCCTTTGGCGACGGTGCCGGTTTTGGTCCAAAATGGGCGTCCACTTGGGCTTGCACTATGGTTGCGTTTTGCTCCTCGGTCATGTCATAAGGCATCTGAGGAAGAGGAGCGAGACTTGGACCATATTTATATCTCTTGTCTCCGCCTGTACTTCCTGAACTACCTTGGCTCGTACCGCTACGCACCAAAGCTGCGGCATGTCTCTTCTGCGATTGCTGAGACGACGGAGACGGCTGATGTGGAGTTGGACCAGGAGAAGTGGCCTGACGATGTGCCGGACTTGAAGCAGGAGGTGTGGCCTGACACGGTGCCGGACTTGAAACCGGAGAAGTGGCATGACGCTGTGCCGGACTTGAAACCAGAGGAGTCAGCTCACGCGTTCGGGGACTTGGAGGAGGTGGCGGACTTCGAGGAGGAGTCGTCTCATGCGTTCGTGGACTTTGAGGAGTGGGAGTCTGCTGACTCGGTGGCGGACTTCGAGGAGTCGGCAGACGACGCGGTGTTGGTGGACTTCGAAAGATGATGCAATCCTTTCTCCATAGGATGATACGATGTATGGCCTCTCCCAGTGTGCACTCATCTTCACCTCCAGGAATGTCAAGCGTTAGCCCCAAATATGGGTCCACCACTTCATCAACCATGGCACGAGCATAGCCCTCTGTAATCGGGATGCAATGGTAGGTTGTTTCGGGGGTCACTGGAAAAGCAACACCGTCCGCCACCTTCATGGATATGTTCTTCATTTTGGAGTGTAGCTCACAGTTAGTGTTCTCTATGATGTCATCCACAGGGTATGTATCCAGCAGTGTGTCTCCTGGGATAGAACCAACGCTGCTTCTCGACATGGATGGGATGGTGCTATCCAATGCTGGACGATCATCCGCTTGCTGCTGCCGCTGCTGAGACCCCCTTTCCTGGCTAAGTGAGTCGATCTGCTGCTGCTGCTGCTGGAATTTGAGTGCCAGGTCCGTGTGCCTTGCTTCTAGGCCTTGAAGGCGTTCTGCGTCCTGCTTCCTCTGCTCCTCCTCCAGCTTCCTCTTCTTCTCCTCCTCCATCTTCTTTGTTGCATGGGACCTGTAGTCGTCATTCAAGTCCGAAAAGCCCTCATACCAGGGAATAACGCCCATGCCTCGTGTTCTTCCTGGGTGTTTAGGATTTCCCAAGGCGTGAGTAAGCTCGTCGTTCTCTCTGTTGGGCGTGAACACCCCCGCTCGAGCTTATTCTATTGCGTCAAGTATCTTTTGTTTGGCTCCTTTTAGACTTGCCTTCTTCGAAACCAGACATGTCTTCTCGGGTCCAACGCCCCCCATGCGCATAGAACCAAGTTCTGCACCTGGGGGGCCAGCTCCTAGTAATCGGAGTGACCCCTGCACCCTCCATCTCTTGCTCAGACTTATCCCACTTAGGCAATCCCACCGCGTAGCCACCTGGACCCAGCCTATGGAACTGTGTCTTTCTTGCGACATTTGCCTTGTTTTTCATCGACCGTTCCTTAGGTAATTCTGAATCCTTGAAGGTCACGAAATCGTCCCAGTGTTCTCTTTGCTTCTCCAGTGTTCCCTTGAAATCTGGAGTCTTCCTTTCATTAGTGAGGTAGTTAGCCCATACAATTTTCTTATGGGTGTTGAATGCAATTGCCATCTTCTTAAGAGCAGCGGCCTTGACTTTCTCCACATCTGCTTTAGTGAAATGATCTAGTAGGGTGAAATGTTCCATCAGAGATTTCACCAAGTCTTTTTTGGCTCTGTCGTCGACCCAAGTAACACCTGGATGTTTAGTCTTTGGCTCTTTCCATTCTTGAATGGAGATTTGGAGTTTGTCCTTCACAAGAACTCCGCACTGACGAGTCCACTTGTCCGCAACATTCTTAGGCGTGAGGGGTTCGCCACTAAGTTTGGTGGATTCGATGTGGTACTTTACACCATCCTTCAACAATCTGCCCGGGCCTCGCTTTGTCTTGCTGTCTGTAGAAGTAGATTTGCTCGATCCGGAGGGCTAAAAGAAGAAAGATCGATTCGTTAATATATCTTCAATAAAAAAACATGTGATGATCACCAGGATGCATGCTTATATAAATGTACCTCGCCAGAAGTCTTTGTTATTTGAAGATCAGCATTGTCTGTGTCATCACAAACATTGTCTGTGTCATCATAATCATAGTTCATGACTTCATCAGCTCGGTCGTCGAGATCGAATATCTTTTCATCACCCCCTCCGGTATTGTTCAGATATTGGGAGCTGTCATCTTCATTCAGATCATCTAGCCTATGAGGGCTGCGTATGATGTCGAACAATTCCTCTTCTCTCTCTCTGCCGGTATTGTCCGCCATAGCTTTTACTTTACTAATTAATACAGAAGAAATACAAAACAATTTAGTATTCAAATTACAATGCATGGATGCAATTAATCAATAAGGAAAAACTGAATCTCGAATACATCGTCTCGAATATATAATCTCGAATACATCATCGTCTTAATATATATAATCTCAAATACATCGTCTCGAATATTATATATCGAATATACCACTGGCTAGGTACCTAATAAAGATCGAGTACTATAGAAGAATCTAGGGCGCCACTCGCGGTTCCTGGGGCGCGGGCGGTGCACACCCAAAGAGAAGGAACAATCACAAGATCATATCTCCGGTCATCTGCCCAAAGAACCGCCAAGTAGTGGAGAACCTGATGTCGTCCATAGCAGCCATGTAGCGATGGACGTGCTCATCTTCCTCCCTGATACAGCGACGCACCACCTCCGGCGGGGCCGGCTGCCTCTACATTGAATGTGGCCCACACGAACGCCACCAAAGAAGATCAGGGTCGACAACGGGACCCGAGGTCAGGTTCCTCACCAAGCGGCGCCCCCCTCCAGGTAGCACCTCCCAGTGCCAGCCCGGTGGAGCCCAGTCTCGGACATGTGTCCTCTGAAGCAGGACGTCGTCGCGAACGGGTCTACGGCGAGGATGCGGGTCGGGCATATCATCGAGAACAAATATTATATACCCGCAAAAAGTAACATTTTTTAAATGATTGGATTGTGATAACTAAAATTCTATATATATGCAAATTCTAACAATTTGACATTAATCTAATTCATCTAACTAAAACTAATTCTAAAATTTCCTGATTATATAACTAACATTTCTATAACAATTCTAATATTTATATAACTAAAAAACAGAAAAATTGCTAACATTTCTATAAATATTTCTATAACTAAAAAACAGAAAACATTTATAACATTTCTATATAACTAACATTTCTAATATTATATAACTAAAAAATAGAATAATTTCTAACATTTCTATAACTAAAAAACAGAAAAATTTATAACAAACAAACTAATAATGTGTGTGTGTGGTGTGTGTGTGTGTGTGTGTGTGTGTGTGTGTGTGTGTGTGTGTGTGTGTAGTGTGTGTGTGTGTGGACATGGCGGCCGGGGCGAGCTCACCGGCGAGGCGACGTCGGGGCGGCGGGACGGGGCGGCGACGGGACGGGGCGGCGACAACGACGACGGGGCGGGGCGGCCGGGGCGACGGGACGGGGCTGCGACGACGGGGCGGGGCGGGGCGCGACGACGGGGACGACGGGGATGGAGACGGCCGGGGCGGCGACGTCGACGGGGGCGGCGACGAGGGGCAGGGACGGCCGGGGTCGGCGACGAGGGGCGGGGGCGGCGACGTCGACGGGGACAACGTTGATCGGGGCAGGGCGGCGCGACGGAGGGAGGAAACAGAGGGAAGAAACAGAGGGAAACTGATTTTTTTCAAATGTTGTATATATAGGATGGACCTTTAGTACCGGTTGGAGCCACCAACCGGTACTAAAGGTCTGTTTTGGCCAGGCCAAGTGGCGGGAAGCGCCCCCCTTTAGTACCGGGTGGTGGCTCCAACCGGTACTAAAGGGGGGGTCTTTAGTACCGGTTGGAGCCACGATCCGGTACTAAAGGGGGTGCAGTGGCTCCAGGCGGTGCGCAAGTTTAGTCCCACCTCACTACCCGAGGGGCTACCGCACTGGTTTATAAGCCCCAGTGCAGGAGCTCTCTTGAGCTCCTCTCCTAAGCAAGCCTATTGGGCCTACCTGTCCTCTTCTGCCATGTGGGCCTACTGGGCCTTTGCGGGCCTGCATCCTGGCCCAACTAAAGGTTGTGTTCCTAGTCGTATGCAGGCCGCTTTGGCCCAGTAGGCGGGCTTTTTTATTTTCTTAATTTTTATCGCTTTATTTATTTTTGTTTTATTTATTTTTGAGTTGTTTTTATGCTGTATTTAGAGTTTCTTTGTGAATATTTTTGCTTTAGGTACAAAAAATTACAAACTTTCTGTTAGTGCCGGTAATTTTCAAATTTGAATAGTTTAAATTTTGAATTATTTGAAATTTGTGTGAATCACTAGTTTGTGAATAACTTAACTTTGAAAAAAGTTTTTTCAGTGATTCTTTTTTCTTATGTTTAATATTAGTGTGTTTTATCATTATACTCAATTTGGTAATGCTTAGGTTATTTAAAAAACGAAATGTCTTTGTAACAGTTCAGTTTTCGTCGGAAACCCTGATACTTCGAAAGAGATTGTCTATTTTGTACACAAAGTGTATCCAGTTTTTGCCGTAACCCTCTCTACTTTTTTGCACATGCTATTTGTATGAAATTATGATACCATGCCAACTTTCAACCTTTTCTGAGTTCATTTGAAATGCTTTTCAATTTCACGGTCATTTAGCTGGAAAAAAATCAGTAAATGCATGAAAAGAATTTGTTTGCACAGAAAATTTCTTCGCATTTCAAATACCAAAACGCATAATTAACTACCCTAACTATTACAGACATTCCCTCCTGGGTGTGAAACACAGAAGAAAATGATGATAGTGAAGCCGATCACATCCTAGATCTTTGGGTGTGAAACTTTTTCTTAGCGTGTGTCCCTTTGCGCCGTAGCCATGGAAAATCTTCATCATTTAATTTGATGCTCGAGTCAATATTCACTGTGAATGGAGCAATTTCATCAAACTTTTCATAATCTTCTGACAAGTCTGTCTTGTCATCCACTCCCACGATGTTTCTTTTTCCTGAAAGAACTATGTGGCGCTTTGGCTCGTCGTATGATCCATTCGCTTCCTTATCTTTTCTTTTTCTCGGGCTGGTAGACATGTCTTCCACATAAAAAACCTGCGCCACATCATTGGCTAGGACGAATGGTTTGTCTTCATACGCAAGATTGTTGAGATCCACTGTTGTCATTCCGTGCTGCGGGTCTTCCGTTACCCCACCTCGTGTCATATTGACCCATTTGCACCGAAACAAAGGGACCTTCAAATCACCTTATCCATAGTTAAGTTCCCATATGTCCTCTATGTAATCGTAATATGTTTCCTTTCCCGTGTTGGTTGTTGCATCAAAGCGGACACCACTGTTTTGGTTGGTGCTCTTCTTATCTTGGGCGATCATGTAAAATGTATTCCCATTTATCTGGTACCCTTTGAAAGTCATTATATACGAAGATGGTAATTGGGACAGCGAGTACATGTCATTTTGAATATCACCATCATTCAGGGCACGTTTCTGCAACCAACCGGCAAAAGTCCTCATTTGTTCGCGTGTAATCCAGTCGTCAGACTTCTCCGGGTGTTTGGACTGTAGAAAATTCTTGTGTTCCTCCATATACGGAGCCACCAAGGTGGAATTCTGTAGAACTGTGTAGTGTGCTTCAGTGAGAGAATGTCCGTCCATACATATTATTTGATGCCCTCCTTGCGTGCCTTTTCCTTCCAATCTGCCCTTATGCCGCAATTCAGGAACACCAATCGGCTTAAGGTCAGGATAAAGTCAATACAAAACTCAATGACCTCCTCATTTTCATGGCCCTTCGAGATGCTTCCTTCTGACCTAGCACGGTTATGAACATATTTCTTCAAGACTCCCATGAACCTTTCAAAGGGGAACATATTGTGTAGAAATACAGGACCCAAAATGTTAATCTCTTCGCAAAGGTGAACTAGGACGTGCGTCATGATGTTGAAGAAGGATGGTGGGAACACCAACTTGAAACTGACAAGACATTGCACCAAATCATTCTGTAACCTTGGTATGATTTCTGGATCGATTACCTTCTGTGAGATTGCATTGAGGAATGCACATAGCTTCACAATGGATAATCGAACATTTTCCGGTAGAACCCCCTCAATGCAACCAGAAGGAGTTGCGTCATAATCACGTGGCAGTCATGAGACTTTAGGTTCTGGAACTTTTTCTCTGCCATATTTATTATTCCCTTTATATTCGACGAGAAGCCAGACGGTACCTTCATGCTGAGCAGGCATTCAAAGAAGATTTCCTTCTCTTCTTTGGTAAGAGCGTAGCTGGCCTGACCCTGATGTATGCCGTCTTTTCCGTGCATACGTTGCTGGTCCTCCCGTGCCTCTGGTGTATCTTTTGTCTTCCCATACACGCCCAAAAAGCCAAGCAGGGTCACACAAAGATTCTTCGTCACGTGCATCACGTCGATTGCGGAGCGGACCTCTAGGTCTTTCCAATATGGCAGGTCCCAAAATATAGATCTCTTCTTCCACATGGGTGCGCGTCCGTCAGCGTCCTTCGGAACAGGTTGTCTGCCAGGACCCTTTCCAAAGATTACCTTCAAATCCTTGACCATATCATGTACATCAGCACCAGTACGGTGGCGAGGCTTCGTCCGGTGATACGCCTCACCTTTGAAATGCTTGCCTTTCTTTCTTACGGGATGCCTTGTCGGAAGAAATCGACGATGTCCCAGGTACACATTCTTCCTACAACTATCCAAATACATACTGTCGGTATCATCCAAACAGTGCGTGCATCCGCGGTATCCCTTGTTTGTCTGTCCTGAAAGGTTACTGAGAGCAGGCCAATCATTGATGGTCACGAACAGCAACGCCTTTAGGTCAAATTCTTCCTGTCCGTGCTCATTCCACACACGTACACCTGTTCCATTCCACAGCTGTAATAGTTCTTCAACTAATGGCCTTAGGTACACATCAATGTCGTTGCCGGGTTGCTTAGGGCCTTGGATGAGCACTGGCATCATAATGAACTTCCGCTTCATGCACAACCAAGGAGGAAGGTTATAGAAACATAGAGTCACAGGCCACGTGCTATGGTTGCTGCTCTGCTCCCCAAAAGGATTAATGCCATCTGCGCTTAGACCAAACCATACGTTCCTTGGGTCACCTGCAAACTCCTCCCAGTACTTTCTCTCGATTTTTCTCCACTGCGAACCGTCAGCGGGTACTCTCAACTTTCCGTTTTTCTTACGGTCTTCTGCGTGCCACCGCATCGCCTTCGCATGCTCTTTGTTTTGGAACAAACGTTTCAACCGTGGTATTATAGGAGCATACCACATCACCTTGGCAGGAATCTTCTTCCTGGGGCGCTCACCCTCGACATCACTAGGGTCATCGCGATTGATCTTATAACACAATGCACCGCATACCGGGCAAGCGTTAAAATCCTTGTACTCACCACGGTAGAGGATGCAGTCATTAGGGCATGCATGTATCTTTTGCACCTCTAACCCTAGAGGGCAGACAACCTTCTTTGCTTCATACGTACTCTCGGGCAATTCATTGTCCTTTGGAAGCATATTCTTTATCATTACCAGCAACTTTCCAAATCCCTTGTCAGATACACCATTCTCTGCCTTCCATTGCAGCAATTCAAGTGTGGTGCCCAACTTTTTTTGTCAGCTTCGCAATTCGGGTACAACAATTTCTTGTGATCCTCTAACATGCGTTGCAACTTCGTCCTCTCGAGATCAATTGCGCATTTTCTCTTTGCATCGGCAATGGCCCGACCTAGATCATCAGCGGGCTCATCTAATGCCTCTTCTTCAGCTTCTTCCTGCATTGCTGGCTCAGCTTCTTCCCCCATTGTTGTATCATCGTATTCAGGGAACCCATGGCCAGGATAGCCGTCGTCGTCCTCTTCTTCTTCATTGTCTTCCATCATAACCCCTATTTCTCCGTGCTTGGTCCAAACATTATAGTGGGGCATGAAACCAGACTCAAATAGGTGGATGTGAATGGTTCATGACGTAGAGTAACAGTGACCATTCTTACAGCCAGCACATGGACAAGGCATAAAACCATCCGCCCGCTTGTTTGCCTCAGCGGCAAGCAGAAAAGTATGCACGCCATTAATGAACTCGGAAGAGCATCGGTCATCATACATCCATTGTCGGCTCATCTTCATTACACAACACCAAATAGACCAAATTAATACAAGTTCATACATAAAGTTCATACATAAAGTTCATACATAAGTTCATATACAACACCTTAATTAAATGCAACATCAAATAACTCCTAGCTAAAGAATTTAAATGCAACAACAAATGCGATGAAGATCGCAACTAAGGTAACAATTGATCCAACAACATAATGATACCAAGCCACACCATCAATGGCATATTTTCTAATCTTTCTAATCTTCAACCTCATTTTCTCCATCTTGATCTTGTGATCACATCGACGACATCGGCAACATGCAACTCCAATTCCATCTTCTCCCCCTCAATTCTTTTCAATTTTTCTTTCAAATACTCATTTTCTCTTTCAACTAAATTTAACCTCTCGACAATAGGGTCGGTTGGAATTTCCGGTTCACATACCTCCTAGATAAACATATCTATGTCAACTTGATGGGCATAATTTGTCATAAACACGAAATGCAACAACTAGTTTTAAAATAGAATATACCACATCTGAATCATAACAAGGACGAGGGCCGACGGGGACGGATATCAAAACCATGGCACTATGTATAACAAACAACATACGGGTAAGATAATTATACGAGTAACTATATATCCAAATCACACAAACATCAATTTGGTAATGTAAAACATTCATGAACAAGAGCCTCACCACAAGGTGGTGCCAGCGATGGGACGGTGCGGGCGATCGACGGTGGTTATGAAGGAGATTTAGAAGGCACTAAGTAAACCACACCTACATATGCAAACTAAGTGTTATTTTTGACCTCAAATTGCATATAAATCAAATACTAGCAAATATAATTCCTCCCAAATTAATCACTATACAAAGCATTGCAAGAGCTAATCTAGCAATGAGAGTTGAAAGGACAAAGTTGCTAACCTTTGTGATCATTTGAATGGATGGGGGCCTTCAAATCTTGACAAACTTTGGGCAAAATTTGTGTGGAGCTCGAGGAAGAGAGGGGAAGAACAGAGGAAGTGAGGGGAAAGGGGAAGAACAGAGTGGCTCGGGTGGACGAAGGGTTTATGTAGGTCGACCTTTAGTACCGGTTCGTGCCACGAACCGGTACTAAAGGTGCTGGAGGGGCCCCAGACTGACAACACCATGTCACCACTCTCTTTAGTACCGGTTCGTGGCACGAACCGGTGCTAAAGGTTCGCCACGAACCGGTACTAATGAGAACGGCCGGCTAGCCGTTGGAACCGGCACTAATGGACACATTAGTACCGGCTCAAAATCAAACCGGCACTAATGTGTCTCATATTAGGTCCTTTTTCTACTAGTGCAAGCAATCAAAGGATATCAATTTAACCAACTAGACCAAAGATCCTATGAGCCACATGAATGAAGGATATTATGATATGAGCAAAGGAGTATTCTAAATAAGCTAGAGAAGCTCCCCATGATTTGTGCACACATAATAATTTTTGTATTTGGATACAAAGTGCACAAAATAGGATCATTGCTCCCCCAAAATCAATAGAAACAAACAGCAAGTGCAAGTGAGCATAAAGGAAACTAAGCCTAGCACTTGCAACAAACACATGGTTGAGCAACATGTAAAAGAGGCAACTTAAGAATAGGCTCAACCAAAATGATGTGTGTGAGTCATGGCAAAGCACATGAGAAGACTAATATACGAATGAGCATAAGCATCAACATAGTCTCGAATGAATGAGATACATGGTGCAAAGCCTTTCATTCTCACACACAACTAAGCAAATGGGTTCACAAGAACACTAAATATGCAAAATGAAGAACCAACACTTGTGACAACCCAAGGTGAAGATAGAAAGCATAAGCATCTTCAAGACAGGGGATACCAATTAAGATGGCAAAAGCCTCGTCAAGACAAGCATGAGGAAAATAATTTTCAGCACACAAGAGTGTATCAAGATGCAACGAGATAAGACACGCACTCAAGGCAAAAGCTTTCACAGAGCCATCAAAGAAATAACATAAGAAATACAAGGTGGACATGAAAGAAAGGATATCATCTAGAGATGTAATTTCTCTCAAGTGTATAAGGGTCTAGGTAGACGAAATCATGATGATATATATCTACAAAGAAGGATGTACACCCGAAATAGTTACAACACGAAGGAACAAGATATCCAAAAGGAAGTCATACATATACCTATAAGATATGTGCTTGGAAACATTGCCCAAGGCTAGATATGGTCTTATTGTATATAAATGAATTCCTACCACACAACCATCAAAGACATCACAACTAGCAACAAGAGATCATTGTTGGGATGCTTTGAGAAAGGAAACAAGTATCACAAGAAAGAAAGAATAACATGCCATGATACAATCTACACACGATTGATGCAATAATGTGTGCATGTAGTAGATTATGATACTTGTTATCGAGATAGCATTGGAAGGATATAGTAGATACCGATTGAAGGTAGAAAGTAGTTCATTGATCATCCTGGCTTGACTCCAATAAGCACATGGTGGAAACACCTTCCCTGTGAGTGAGCCGAGCATCCAATGCATCTCCAATTGTTCCTAGAACAACAACACAAACAAAATGGTACCCAAACTCATTGGGACCAAAGAGTTAGAAACACCAACAATACATAGGACAAACTCCACATAAATATGTGCATTATAGAGAATTTGCATTATAGAAAATAGGATAGCTCCCCCAAGACTAGTGCATTATAGAGAATTTGCATTTGAATACAAAATGCACAAGGTGGGATCACCACTTTCACTATATCTAGAAAACACTAAACAAGATCAAGAAAATAACAAGATCCACAAGTGGTATGGAAAACAATGGGAGTTGACACAATCCTAGGCACGAGATAAGGCAAATAAAAGCAAAGGCCAATGTAAAGATGATCAATAATTTCTACCACACATAAGTGAGTACCAATTGTCATAAGACAAGAAGTATTTGGAAATAATTCCCGTTAGTAGATAGCAAGGATATCCAACATCATCTTCACACCAAACATAGGCAAATTGCAACTTGTAGAGCTAACATGCCACCTAGGAACAAGATAATCTACAATATCACTAGGTGACAAAAATCTCAAATGTACACATTTTCTAGGCTAGTAATATACATAGCATATTACTCCCCCATAATGTGATACCAATGAAGAAAACTTAACAAGAGGCAATAAGAGGATCCAACAAGAGATAATTAATGGACACTTTAGAATTTGAATTTCTCATGAGAAGACATACCACAAAGCAACTAGATAATCTTGAAATATCAATACTAGATTGTATTACTCATGTACACACATTTATAGGATTGTGAGGTGCACAAAGCACATCACTCCCCCATAATGGGATACTCCATTAATCTCTCACAAGAGCCAACTAAGAAATAAACAAGATGCAAAAGGCTCAATGCATGACACACATATACATGGTGTGCAAACCAACACACACATACTTGATTGCTCAAGATAATCAAGTTGGAAGCACAACATATACAAACACATGCAAGGAACAAAACCAAAACATGCAAGTGGGAAAGTAACTTTCAATGTAAAAAATTTAAGTACAAGTTACCGCAAGGAGGCGCATTGGATATAAGATATAAACTTGATGATTCAATTGACTTGGCTTGAGGCAATACGAGTGATGAAGTCCCCTTAATTCTTCATAATGTAGCCAAGTGTCCAATGCCCTCCAACAACACCTATTGATCAAGTTTGAGCTAGTTGGTCCCCAACCAAGTTGGGTCCTAAGAGGTTAGTCACAATAGGCTTGGCTACCCAAATGGTTCTTTTCTTCAAACCACTTTGAGTACCAACAAACTTGGCAAACACATTGCCAACCTTATCCTTCCCAAGATAATAGACATCATCAATGATAATTGGGTTGGATGAGGTACCATTTGTGCATGAAGAAGTGACGTGACCTTTTTTACGACATAGGTAGCAACGTCTACTCTTTACTTTCTTATCCCTTGATTTCTCAACTTTAGATTGAGAATGAGAGTGAACTTGTGGCCGCTTCCCTTGTTGCTTGTCACTAATGGCCTTCTTCTTCAAAGGGCAATATCTAACATGATGCCCTTCAATTTTGCACTTGAAGCAAATGATCTTGGCCGAATTCTTGACTTGTTTTTGGCCCTTCTTCTTGTTGAACTTGGACTTCTTCTTCTTATTGGAGTTAAATCCAAGTCCACCTTTGTCATTGGGGGATTTTTGCACACTCAAGATATTGTTGAGTGTGGCCTTCCCTTCATGACACTTTTCCAAGTCTTTCTTCAAAGAAGTGACTTGGGCCTTGAGCTCTTTGATTTCCTCTACATGGTTAGTCTCAACACAAGTACTAGAGAAAGTATAAGCTTCATCATTTGAGCAACAAGGCAGGGAAAGCAATTCATCACAAGATGTACCAACATTGTGAGTAGATGAATTACAAGGACCACCACATGGCAATATAGCACTTTGACTAGATGTAGTGTTAGTATCCACATGAGTCTCACTAGATGTTACCTTAGCAAGCATGGACTCATGAGCTATCTTTAGCACATTATGGGATACTAGAAGATCATCATGAGAGTTTGAGAGCTTTTCATGACTTTCTTCCAATTTCCCATATTTGCTAGATAGCAACTCAAGTTGAGCCCGTTGCTCAACATTCTCCTTCGATATGGATGCTTAACAAGAGATAGAGTTAGCAGCACAAGCATCATCATTAGCAACAAGAGGAGAAGACAACTTGGCAAGATCTTTTGAATATGAAGCTTTAAGTTGAGCATGAGACTCGGTGAGTTTGATGAGCTCACTCTTAATGACCCTTGAGCCATTTTCGAGGTGCTCAAAGTCCTCAAGGAGTTTAGCATGCGCAACTTCAAGCTCCTCATTTTTAGTTTCAAAATCATTGGCCACCTCAAGAGCTCTATCACGAGATTCCCTTACTCTAGATAATTCTAGAGCAAAAGTCTCCTCAAGAGATTCCTTGGTGGTTTGTTCAAGTTCAAGAGCTTGAGCGAGGTCCGCAATCTCATTAGCGTAATCACGCTCATGACCTTCCATTTTCTCAATGGTGACCTCATGCTCCTAGAGATGAGATTCCAACTCCTCAATATATTTCTTGCCCTCAATGGCAATGGACATAATTTCCATGAAGTTGGAACGAGCAATTTTATTTCTATGAAGAGCTTTAAAAACCATTTCCCCCTTAATTTTTAAGGAGGCAACATTATCATTCTCTTCATCATAATCAACATCATCATCATTATTGCCATCATCAATATCATCACAAGATATATTGGGATTCAAAGTGGGAGATACCTTTGAGGCCTTGGCCATAAGGAAAAATGCAATAGATGATGATGTAGGATCCCTTGAAGCACCATTCAATACCACATCTTGTTCCATGGAGTGTTGAGTTTCCCCTACATTGTTAGCACAACAATTCAAGGAAATAGATACATTTTTATCATGGCAACAAGACATAGCAAGTATATCATCATGAGATTTGAGCAAGCAATTTCTACATGATATGCAAGGACTATCAACACGAGCATATGAAACATGTAAGGTGCTCGAAGTGTTAAAGTCCAAAGAAGGACCATTGCAATAAGATAGTGATGAAGAATCACCAAGAACAAGCACACTATCATCACTGCAATGACCACCACTACTCACCCTAGCATTACCTTGTGGCAATCCACATGTAGGTGAAGTAGAATAGGTTGAGAAGGCAACACGGCCGGAGGAGGAGGGAGAACAATCATCCCCACAAATATTGGACACACCATATTTATCTTGAAGCTTTGTCCATAACTCATGAGCATCCCGGAACGGCATGACTTGAAATATAACTACATTGCTCAAAGCATCGAAAAGCACATTAAAAGCTTGAGCATTGAGATAAGAAGTTTTCTCATCCTCTAAAGATAATCTTTGGGGATCCTGAGGAGGAGAAAAACCCATATCTACAATTTGCTCTAAATTTGGGTCCATGACCCTAAAGAGGTTAAGCATGCGAATTACCCAAACATCAAAATTTGTGCCATCGAAACTAAGAGTGTCATAGAATCCTAATCCCCTAGTCGACATCTTTACTCTCTAGGCGGTTAAGTCTAACAAAGAGAGAAGAGGCTCTGATACTAATTGAAAGATCAAGGATGTCACCTAGAGGGGGGGGGGGTGAATAGGCGCTTTAAAATAATTACGGTTAAGGCTTGAACAAATGCGGAATAAACCTAGCGGTTAATTTATCAAGCACAAAATCTAAAACAACTAGGCTCACCTATGTGCACCAACAACTTATGCTAAGCAAGAAAAACTACTTAGGTGATAGCAAGATATATGACAAAGAACAATATGGCTATCACAAAGTAAAGTGCATAAGTAAAGGGCTCGGGAAAGAGATAACCGAGGCACGCGGAGACGATGATGTATCCCGAAGTTCACACCCTTGCGGATGCTAATCTCTGTTTGGAGCGGTGTGGAGGCACAATGCTCCCCAAGAAGCCACTAGGGCCACCGTAATCTCCCCACGCCCTTGCACAATGCAAGATGCTGTGATTCCACTAAGGGACCCTTGAGGGCGGTCACCAAACCCTTACAAATGGCGACCCTTGGGGGCGGTCACTGAATCCGTACACTTTGGCAACCCTTGGGGGCAGTCACCGGTACCCGTCAAATTGCTCGGGGCGATCTCCACAACCTAATTGGAGACCCCGACGCTTTCCCGGAGCTTTACACCACAATGATTGAGCTCCGAACAATACCAACCGTCTAGGGCGCAGGCACCCAAGAGGAACAAGCTCTAGGGTGTCCAAACACCCAAGAGTAACAAGCTCAAGGGTACCAAGCACCCAAGAGTAATAAGCTTCTCAACTTGTAACTTCCACATATCACGTGGAGAACTCAAACCGATGCACCAAATGCAATGGCAAGGGCACACGGAGTGCCCAAGTCCTTCTCTCTCAAATCCCACCGAAGCAACTAATGCTAGGGAAGAAGATGAGAGGAAGAACAAGAAGGAGAACACCAAGAATTCCAAGATCTAGATCCAAGGGGTTCCCCTCACATAGAGGAGAAAGTGATTGGTGGAAATGTGGATCTAGATCTCCTCTCTCTTTTCCCTCAAAAACTAGCAAGAATCCATGGAGGGATTGAGAGTTAGCAAGCTCGAAGAAGGTCAACAATGGGGGGAGAACACGAGCTCAAGGGATAAGGTTCAATGGGGAAGAAGACCCCCTTTTATAGGTGGGGAAAAATCCAACTATTATGCTCACAGCCCGCACAGAGCGGTACTACCGCTCTAAGGAGCGGTACTACCGCTAGGGCGGTAGTACCCCTTCGAAACACAACAGCGAGGAGGAAAAAGGCCAGAAGAATTGTCGGAGCGGTAGTACCGCTTGACCTCACGGTACTACCGCTAGGGGTAGCGGTACTACTGCTAAGGGTAGCGGTACTACTGCTTGCGAGTGGTACTAAAAAATTACATTCGGGCCTACCACCGTAGGACTTGGGACGAGTTTTTGGTTCGGAGCGGTACTACCGCTGTAGGATCCGCGGTAGTACCGCTCTGGAGCGGTAGTAAAAAAATACATCTGCTCCAATTCGCGGTAGTACCGCTGCAACCTTTTCAGAACACCAAAACTGCCACAACTTTTACAAACGGACTCCGAATTCAATGAAACCAAGTTTGTTGGAAAGCTAGCAACAGGGGGTAACACAATCTTGAAAGAAATATCAATAAGAGGCCAAATAGAAAAGGCCCATAAGAAAATGGTGAGAACCCTTCCTCGGATAAGACCGGTAAAACCTCCAACACCGAAAACATCATAGAAGACGCATGCGAACTCCGTTTTCGATGAACTCAAGCTTGTCATCAAGATGACCATAAGCTCTAAGACTCACAAAGAGAACCAAACAAGAAGCAAGAAACAAGATGAAAGTATGCAATGGTTTGAGCTCTCTAGTAACGATACGATCAAGCTACCAACTTGAGAGCCCCCCTTGATAGTACGACAAACGATCCTATAACCCGGTCTCCCAACTACCACCATGAGACCGGTAAAATAGAAAACCTATCAAGGGAAAACCTTTGACTTGAACATGGTCCAGTTGAGCTAGATGATGAAGATCTTGACTCCCTCAAGTTGGACCACCTTTCTTGATTGCGTTGGCTCTATGAAGACTAGATGATTGCTCCCCCATAGTCCACTATGGGTGAGCCACTCTTCAGCTCATCTTCACAAGTCCATTGTCACCACAATGGGCGGCAAGCTTCAAGCACTTGATCTCTTCATGATGCATCACTTGAACTTGTACACCACATCCTAACCCCATAAAGAACTCTCAGGAAGACCATGGGTTAGTACACATAGCGTAATTGACAATGCTTACCATACCATGGGATTACTTGATCCCTCTCGGTACATCTTATACGCTTTGTGAGTTGATCAACTTGATTCACTCTTGAATTAGTCTTGATCAACCTTTAATCTTTCCAACTCTCTTCATTTGGGTGATGTCTTGAAGGTAAACATGAATGATCACACAATCTTCTTCTTCAAAACATGTTTGCAATAAGCTCAACACTCACATGACCAATATTTGGATACTTCCTTAATAGCACCTTGGTCAACTCATAAACTCCTTGAAACAAACACATGGACTTCAAGAAAAGCCTATGGACAAAACCTTCAAATATAACTCAAGGCAACCATTAGTCCATAGAGATTGTCATCAATTACCAAAACCAAACATGGGGGCACCGCATGTTCTTTCAATCTCCCCCATTTTGGTAATTGATGACAATCACTTTCTAGAGAGTTTATACAAGGAGTTATGCATCACCATGCAATACATCAACCAACGATGCATGAGAATGGGATGCAAATGCTTAGGAACCAAAACCAAAGCAAGGAGAAAATTCTGAAGACTTCTCCACAAAACTCTCTGAAACTCCTCCCCCATTGGCATCGATTGCCAAAATGGGTGAAAAGCTTAGAAGGCCAATATAAAGAGTGTTCCTCCATAAGTTGTGTATCTCTCAAAAAGAGAGTGGAATTCAATACACATATCCAATGATAAATACTTGGAGGAAGACAAACTATATTGAGGCCCAAAGATTGCAAAAGAATGATATGCCACAAATACATAACAAAGAGAGAAACAAGAAATTGAGCAATCAAAAGATACCAATTGAAGCAAGCAATCAAAGGATATCAATTGAACCAACTAGACCAAAGATCCTATGAGCCACATGAATGAATGATATTATGATATGAGCAAAGGAGTATTCTAAATAACCTAGAGAAGCTCCCCATGATTTGTGTACACATAATAATTTTTGTATTTGGATACAAAGTGCACAAAATAGGATCATAGCTCCCCCAAAATCAATAGAAACAAACAACAAGTGCAAGTGAGCATAAAGGAAACTAAGCCTAGCACTTGCAACAAACACATGGTTGAGCAACATGTAAAAGAGGCAACTTAAGAATAGGCTCAACCAAAATGATGTGTGTGAGTCATGGCAAAGCACATGAGAAGACTAATATACGGATGAGCATAAGCATCAACATAGTCTCGAATGAATGAGATACACGGTGCAAAGCCTTTCATTCTCACACACAACTAAGCAAATGGGTTCACAAGAACACTAAATATGCAAAATGAATAACCAACACTTGTGACAACCCAAGGTGAAGATAGAAAGCATAAGCATCATCAAGACAGGGGATACCAATTAAGATGGCAAAAGCCTCGTCAAGACAAGCATGAGGGAAATAATCTTCAGCACACAAGAGTGCATCAAGATGCAACAAGATAAGACACGCACTCAAGGCAAAAGCTTTCACAGAGCCACCAAAGAAATAACATAAGAAAGACAAGGTGGACGTGAAAGAAAGGATATCATCTAGAGATGTAATTTCTCTCAAGTGTATAAGGGTCTAGGTAGACGAAATCATGACGATATATATCTACAAAGAAGGATGTACACCCGAAATAGTTACAACACGAAGGAACAAGATATCCAAAAGGAAGTCATACATATACCAATAAGATATGTTCTTGGAAGCATAGGCCAAGGCTAGATATGGTCTTATTGTATATAAATGAATTCCTACCACACAACCATCAAAGACATCACAACTAGCAACAAGAGATCATTGTTGGGATGCTTTGAGAAAGGAAACAAGTATCACAAGAAAGAAAGAATAACATGCCATGATACAATCTACACACGATTGATGCAATAATGTGTGCATGTAGTAGATGATGATACTTGTTACCGAGATAGCATTGGAAGGATATAGTATATACCGATTGAAGGTAGAAAGTAGTTCATTGATCATCCTAGCTTGACTCCAATAAGCACATGGTGGAAACACCTTCCTTGTGAGTGTCCCGAGCATCCAATGCATCTCCAATTGTTCCTAGAACAACAACACAAACAAAATGGTACCCAAACTCATTGGGACCAAAGAGTTAGAAACACCAACAATACATACGACAAACTCCACATAAATATGTGCATATAGATATGGAAATGAAATTCATGCACATCTCATCCAATTTGAGACTTGATGGAGTTTCCCTTATATATTTGGTCAACGAGAGAAAGCATGCCAAGGAAACTACATGAAGTTAATATGCATGCTCAAGACTTACAAGAACCGATACCAAAATATAAGGAAAAAAACCAAGTGAAAAGGATACCAAATGGACAAATCATCACTTGGAAGATATCATTAAAAGATACATCAATGAATGAGATATCCATTGGAACACACAAAAAAAGATGTCAAACTCCCAAAGGAGAGGATGGTTCCAAACAAACCAAGCTCTCTACAAAGTTTCATGTTGGCACAAAGTACCAAAAGAAACGACTTGCCATCCACCAACACACACTTAATATGGATCACAAGATGAGTGTTTTATAGAAAATAGGATAGCTCCCCCAAGACTAGTGCATTATAGAGAATTTGCATTTGAATACAAAATGCACAAGGTGGGATCACCACTTTCACTATATCTAGAAAACACTAAACAAGATCAAGAAAATGACAAGATCCACAAGTGGTATGGAAAATAATGGGAGTTGACACAATCCTAGGCACGAGATAAGGCAAATAAAAGCAAAGGCCAATATAAAGATGATCAATAATTTCTACCACACATAAGTGAGTACCAATTGTCATAAGACAAGAAGTATTTGGAAATAATTCCCGTTGGTAGATAGCAAGGATATCCAACATCATATTCACACCAAACACAAGCAAATTGCAACTTGTAGAGCTAACATGCCACCTAGGAACAAGATAATCTACATTATCAACACTAGGTGACAAAAACTTAAATGTACACATTTTCTCGGCTAGTAATATACATAGCATATTACTCCCACATAATGTAATAATGTCATATACATAGCATTTAGAAATAATATACAAGAGGCAATAAGAGGATCCAACAAGAGATAATTAATGGACAATTTAGAATTTGAATTTCTCATGAGAAGACATACCACAAAGCAACTAGATAATCTTGAAATATCAATACTAGATTGTATTACTCATGTACACACATTTATAGGATTGTGAGGTGCACAAAGCACATCACTCCCCCATAATGGGATATTCCATTAATCTCTCACAAGAGCCAACTAAGAAATAAACAAGATGCAAAAGGCTCAATGCATGACACACATATACATGGTGTGCAAACCAACACACACATACTTGATTGCTCAAGATAATCAAGTTGGAAGCACAACATATACAAACACATGCAAGGAACAAAACCAAAACATGCAAGTGGGAAAGTAACTTTCAATGTAAAAAATTTAAGTACAAGTTACCGCAAGGAGGCACATTGGATATAAGATATAAAATTGATGATTCAATTGACTTGGCTTGAGGCAATACGAGTGATGAAGTCCCCTTAATTCTTCATAATGTAGCCAAGTGTCCAATGCCCTCCAACAACACCTATTGATCAGGTCTGAGCTAGTTGGTCCCCAACCAAGTTGGGTCCTAAGAGGTTAGTCACAATAGGCTTGGCTACCCAAATGGTTCTTTGCTTCAAACCACTTTGAGTACCAATAAACTTGGCAAACACATTGCCAACCTTATCCTTCCCAAGATAATAGACATCATCAATGATAATTGGGTTGGATGAGGTACCATTTGTGCATGAAGAAGCGACGTGGCCTTTTTTACGACATAGGTAGCAACGTCTACTCTTTACTTTCTTATCACTTGATTTCTCAACTTGAGATTGAGAATGAGAGTGAACTTGTGGCCGCTTCCCTTGTTGCTTGTCACTAATGTCCTTCTTCTTCAAAGGGAAAGATCTAACATGATGCCCTTCAATTTTTCACTTGAAGCAAATGATCTTGGATGAATTCTTGACTTGTTTTTGGCCCTTCTTCTTGTTGCTCTTGGACTTCTTCTTCTTATTGGAGTTGAATCCAAGTCCACCTTTGTCATTGGGGGATTTTTGCACACTCAAGATATTGTTGAGTGTGGCCTTCCCTTCATGAAACTTTTCCAAGTCTTTCTTCAAAGAAGTGACTTGGGCCTTGAGCTCTTTGATTTCCTCTACATGGTTAGTCTCAACATAAGTACTAGATAAAGTATAAGCTTCATCGTTTGAGCAACAAGGAAAGGAAAGCAATTCATCACAAGATGTACCAACATTGTGAGTAGATGAATTACAAGGACTAGCACATGGCAATATAACACTTTGACTGGATGTAGTGCTAGTATCCACATGAGGCTCACTAGATGTTACCTTAGCAAGCATGGCCTCATGAGCTATCTTTAGCACATTATGGGATACTAGAAGATCATCATGAGAGTTTGAGAGCTTTTCATGACTTTCTTCCAATTTCCCATATTTGCTAGATAACAACTCAAGTTGAGCCCGTAGCTCAACATTCTCCTTCAATATGGATGCTTCACAAGAGATAGAGTTAGTAGCACAAGCATCATCATTAGCAACAAGAGGAGAAGACAACTTGGCAAGCTCTTTTGAATATGAAGCTTTAAGTTGAGCATGAGACTCGGTGAGTTTGATGAGCTCACTCTTAATGACCCTTGAGCCATTTTCAAGGTGCTCAAAGTCCTCAAGGAGTTTAGCATGCACAACTTCAAGCTCCTCATTTTTAGTTTCAAAATCATTGGCCACCTCAAGAGATCTATCACGAGATTACCTTACTCTAGATAATTCTAGAGCAAAAGTCTCCTCAAGAGATTCCTTGGTAGTTTGTTCAAGTTCAAGAGCTTTTGAGAGGTCCGCAATCTCATTAGTGTAATCACGCTCATGATCTTCCATTTTCTCAATGGTGACCTCATGCTCCTCGAGATGAGATTCCAACTCCTCAATATATTTCATGCCCTCAATGGCAATGGACATAATTTCCATGAAGTTGGAACGAGCAATTTTATTTTTATGAAGAGCTTTAAAAACCAGTTCCCCCTTAATTCTTAAGGAGGCAACATTATCATTCTCTTGATCATAATCAACATCATCATCATTCTTGCCATCATCAATATCATCACAAGATATATTGGGATTCAAAGTGGGAGATACCTTTGAGGCCTTGGCCATAAGGCAAAATGCAATAGATGATGATGTAGGATCCCTTGAAGCACCATTCAAGACCACAGCTTGTTCCATGGAGTGTTGAGTTTCCTCTACATTGTTAGCACAACAATTCTAGGAAATAGATACATTTTTATCATGGCAACAAGACATAGCAAGCATATTGATGTCTACTACACAACCTTCTTCTTGTAGACGTTGTTGGGCCTGCAAGTGCACAGGTTTGTAGGACAGTAGCAAATTTCCCTCAAGTGGATGACCTAAGGTTTATCAATCCGTAGGAGGCGTAGGATGAAGATGGTCTCTCTCAAACAACCCTGCAACCAAATAACAAAGAGTCTCTTGTGTCCCCAACACACCCAATACAATGGTAAATTGTATAGGTGCACTAGTTCGGCGAAGAGATGGTGATACAGGTGCAATATGGATAGTAGATAAAGGTTTTTGTAATCTGAAATTATAAAAACAGCAAGGTAACAAGTGGTAAACTTGAGCATAAACGGTATTGCAATGATAGGAAACAAGGCCTAGGGTTCATACTTTCACTAGTGCAAGTTCTCTCAACAATAATAACATAGATAGATCATATAACAAGCCCTCAACATGCAACAAAGAGTCACTCCAAAGCCAATAATAGCGGAGAACAAACATAGAGATTATGGTAGGGTACGAAACCACCTCAAAGTTATTCTTTCGGATCGATCTATAAAAGAGTTCGTACTAGAATAACACCTTAAGATACAAATCAACCAAAACCCTAATGTCACCTAGATACTCCATTGTCACCTCAAGTATCTGTGGGCATGATTATACGATATGCATCACACAATCTCAGATTCATCCAACCAACATAAAAGTACTTCAAAGAGTGCCCCAAAGTTTCTACCGGAGAGTCAAGAACGTGTGCCAACCCCTATGCATAGGTTCATGGGAGGAACCCGCAAGTTGGTCACCAAAACATACATCAAGTGGCACATGATATCCCATTGTCACCACAGATAATCACGGCAAGACATACATCAAGTGTTCATAAAAGACTCAATCCGATAAGATAACTTCAAAGGGGAAACTCAATTCATCACAAGAGAGTAGAGGGGGAGAAACATCATAAGATCCAACTACAATAGCAAAGATCGGGATACATCAAGATCATGCCATAGAGGAACACGAGAGAGAACACGAGAAAGAGAGAGAGAGATCAAACACATAGCTACTGGTACATACCCTCAGCCCCGAGGGTGAACTACTCCCTCCTTGTCATTGATAGCGCCGGGATGATGAAGATGGCCACCGGTGATGGGATCCCACTCCGGAAGGGTGCTGAAATAGGGTCCCGATTGGTTTTTGCTGGCTATAGAGGCTTGCGGCGGCGGAACTCCCGATCTATCTTCTGTTCTGGAAGTTTTAGGGTACGTAGGTATATATGGGTCCAAGGGGTACGTCGGTGGACCTTCGGGGTGCTCACGAGGTAGGGGGGCGCGCCCAGGAGGGGGCGGCCCCACCCTCGTGGGCAGCCCGGGACTCCCCTGACGTGCACTCCAAGTCCATCAGGTTGCTTTCCTTCCAAAAATAACTTCTCCAGTTGATTTCGTTCCGTTTTGACTCCGCTGATATTCCTTTTCCTCGAAACACTGAAATAGGCATAAAACAGCAAATCTGGGTTGGGCCTCCGGTTAATAGGTTAGTCCCAAAAATAATATAAAAGTGGATAATAAAGCCCAATATTGCCTAAAACAGTAGATAAAGTAGCATGGAGCAATCAAAAACTATAGATACGTTGGAGACGTATCAAGCATCCCCAAGCTTAATTCCTGCTCATCCTCGAGTAGGTAAATGATAAAAAAGAATTTTTGATGCGAAGTGATACTTTGGCATAATTTCAATGTAAATCTTCTTAATTGTGACATGAATATTCAGATCCGAAAGATTCAAGACAAAAGTTCATATTGACATAAAGAATAATAATACTTCAAGCATACTAATCAAAGCAATCATATATTCTCAAAATAGCATGGCAAAAGAAAGTTCATCCCTACAAAATCATATAGTTAGGCTATGCTTCATTTTCGTCACACAAATATGTTCCCAACTTCTATACCCCCGATGACAAGCAAAGCAATTGTTTCATACTCAAATAATCTCAAACTTTTTCAACCTTCACGCAATACATGAGCGCGAGCCATGGATATAGCACTATGAGTGGAATAGAATATGATGATGGGGATTGTGTGGAGAAGACAAAAAAGGAGAAAGTCTCACATTGACGAGGATAATCAATGGGCTATGGAGATGCCCATCAATTGATGTCAACATGAGGAGTAGGGATTGCCATGCAATAGATGCACTAGAGCTATGAATGCTCAACAAAAGAAAACTAGTGGGTGTGCATCCAACTCGCTTGCTCATGACGACCTAGGGCATTTGAGGAAGCCTATCGTAGGAATATACAAGCCAAGTTCTACAAGGAAAAATTCCCACTAGTATATGAAAGTGATAACACATGATACTCTCCACATGAAAAGCAAGGTGCTACTTTGAAGCACAATATATGAGACTCACTACATGAGGAACAAGGTGCTACTTTGAAGCACAAGTGTGGAAAAAGAGACAGTAGCATTGCCCCTTTTCTTTTTTTTTTCTTTTCCTTTTTTTTGGGCCTTTCCTTTTTTTCTTTTGGCCTTTCTCCTTTTTTTTATTTTTGGGCAATGCTCTAACAATGAAAATCATCACACTTCTATTGATTACAACATAAGGATTACAACTCGAAACTTAGAACAAGATATGGCTCTATATGAATGCCTCCGGCGGTGTACCGGGATGATGCAATGAATGAAGAGTGACATGTATGAAAAATAATGCATGGTGGCTTTGCCACAAATACGATGTCAACTACATGATCATGCAATGGCAATAAGACAAAAGTAAAGTATGTCATGATGATGATGGAAGTTGCATGGCAATATATCTCGGAATGGTTATGGAAATGCCATAATAGGTAGGTATGGTGGCTGTTTTGAGGAAGATATAAGGAGGTTTATGTGTGATAGAGCATATCGTATCACGGGGTTTGGATGCACCGGCGAAGTTTGCACCAACTCTCAAGGTGAGAAAGGGCAATGCACGGTACCGAAGAGGCTAGCAAAGGCGGAAAGGTGAGAGTGCGTATAATCCATGGACTCAACATTAGTCAAAAGAACTCATATACTTATTGCAAAAATTTAGAAGACATCAAAAATCAAGTACTACGCGCATGCTCCTAGGGGGATAGATTGGTAGGAAAAGACCATCACTCATCCCCGACAGCCACTCATAAGGATGCACAAGCCAGGTACACTTCATGTTTCAAATTTGTTACACAACTTTAACCATACGTGCATGCTACGGGACTTGCTAACTTCCACACAAGCATTCTTTAAATTCACAATCACCCAACTAGCACGACTTTGATATTATCACCTCCATATCTCAAAACAATTATCAAGCATCAAACTTATCTTGGTATTCAATCCACTCAAAAGAAAGTTTCACATATCCTGAACACTAAGTATACTAACATTAAGCAAACTACCATGCTAATAACGACTCTCAAAATAATCTAAGTGAAGCATGAGAGATCAATAGTTTCTTTAAAACAAATCTACCACCGTGCGCTAAAAGATCTAAGTGAAGCACTAGAGCAAAAATTATCACGCTCAAAAGATATAAGTGAAGCATTATGAGCAAACAACAAACTACTCCAAAAGATATAAGTGAAGATCAATGAGTAGCTAAATAATTATGCAACTATGCAAAGACTCTCTCTCATTTAAGAATTTCAGATCTTGATACTTTATTCAAATAGCAAGCAAAGCTAAATAAAACTACAATGCAAGGATAGCACAACTCATGTGAAGAAGCAAAAACTTAGGCTCAACCGATACTAACCGATAGTTGTTGAAGAAAAAAGGTGGGATGCCTACCGGGGGCATCCCCAAGCTTAGATGCTTGAGACTTATTGAAATGTTATCTTGGGGTGCCTTGGGCATACCCAAGCTTAAACTTTTGTGTCTCCTTAATTCCTCTCATATCATGGTTTCTCTTTTTATCAAAAGCTTCATTCACAACAAACTCAACAAGAACTTGTGAGATAGGTTAGTATAAACCAATGCAAAACCTTATCATATTCTACTGTAATAAATCACTAACATTATTATTCAATATTGCACACTAAATGCCTCTGTATATTTAATACTCCTATCCTCAAATAGAATCATTAAACAAGCAAACATATGCAGACAATGCAACCATAACAGCAATCTGCCAAAACAGTACAGTCTGTAAAGAATGTAAGAGTATCAATACTTCCTTGACTCCAAAAATTATGAACTAAAATTCCCACTGTAATAAATTTATCAGAGCTCAATATGCAAAAAGATTCAACGTTAGACCATTCTCTGACTTTTCTAGGGAAATTTTGCAACAGAGGTGAACTTTCTGTTTTCAAACAGCAACATGTATACTTACAAAACAAGCATGGCAAAGGCTATCCTTGAAACTTTTATTGAAACTAAAGAGGCAAAACATTATTATAACTAACAGCAAGAAAAAACTAACAAAATAAAATGATGCTCCAAGCAAAACACATATCATGTGGCGAATAAAAATATAGCTCCAAGTAAAGTTACCGATGAACGAAGACGAAAGAGGGGATGCCTTCCGGGGCATCCCCAAGCTTAGGCTCTTGGTTGTCCTTGAATATTACCTTGGGGTTCCTTGGGCATCCCCAAGATTAGGCTCTTTCCACTCCTTATTCCATAGTCCATCGAATCTTTACCCAAAACTTGAAAACTTCAACCACACAAAACTCAACACAAAACTCGTAAGCTCCGTTAGTATAAGAGAATAAAACCACCACTTAGGTACTGTAATGAACTCATTCTAAATTCATATTGGTGTAACATATACTGTATTCTAACTTCTCTATGGTTCATACCACTTAATACTAGCCATAGATGCATCAAAATAAGCAAACAACACATAGAAAACAGAATCTGTCAAAAACAGAACAGTCTGTAGTAGTCTGTATCAAACGTATACTTCTGGAACCCCACAAATTATGAAATAAATTTCTGGACCTGAGCAATTTGTCTATTAATCATCTGAAAAAATAATCAACCTAAAATCACTCTCCAGTAAAAAATGGCAGCTAATCTCGTGAGCGTTAAAGTTTCTGTTTTTCACAGCAAGATCACATAAACTTCACCCAAGTCTTCCCAAAGGTTCTACTTGGCACTTTATTGAAACAAAAGCTATAAAACATGATTACTACAGTAGCATAATCATGTGGACACACAAAAACAGTAAGGATAAATATTGGGTTGTCTCCCAACAAGCGCTTTTCTTTAATGCCTTTTTAGCTAGGCATGATGATGACAATGATGCTCACATAAAAGATAAGAATTGAAACATAATGGGAGCATCATGAAGCATATGACTAGCACATTTAAGTCTAACCCACTTCCTATGCATAGGGATTTTGTGAGAAAACAACTTATGGGAACAATAATCAACTAGCACAGGAAAGTAAAACAAGCATAACTTCAAAACTTTAAGCACATAGAGAGGAAACTTGATATTATTGCAATTCCTACAAGCATATGTTCCTCTCTCATAATAATTTTCAGTAGCATCATGAATGAATTCAACAATATAACCAGCACCTAAATCATTCTTTTCATGATCTACAAGCATAGAAAATTTACTACTCTCCACATAAGCAAAAACTTTCTCATGAATAATAGTGGGAGCAAACTCAACAAAATAACTATCATGTGATTGAAAATTAAGATCAAGATGACATGTTTCATGGTTATCATTATTCTTTAAAGCATACGTGTCATCACAATAATCATCATAGATAGGAGGCATGCTTTCATCATAGTAAATTTGCTCATCAAAGCTTGGGGGATAAAAAATATCATCTCCATCAAACATAGCTTCCCCAAGCTTGTGGCTTTACATATCATTAGCATCATGGATATTCAAGGAATTCATACTAACAACATTGCAATCATGCTCATCAAATAAAAACATTCTATAGATTTCTTCTTCTAGCACTTGAGCACAATTTTCCTTTCCATCATACTCACGAAAGATATTAAAAAGATGAAGCATGTGAGACAAACTCAATTCCATTTTTTTGTAGTTTTCTTTTATAAACTAGACTAGTGCTAAAACAAGAAACAAAAAGATTCGATTGCAAGATCTAAAGATATACCTTCAAGCACTCACCTCCCCGGCAACGGGGCCAGAAAAGAGCTTGATGTCTACTACACAACCTTCTTCTTGTAGACGTTGTTGGGCCTGCAAGTGCACAGGTTTGTAGGACAGTAGCAAATTTCCCTCAAGTGGATGACCTAAGGTTTATCAATCCGTAGGATGAAGATGGTCTCTCTCAAACAACCCTGCAACCAAATAACAAAGAGTCTCTTGTGTCCCCAACACACCCAATATAATGGTAAATTGTATAGGTGCACTAGTTCGGCAAAGAGATGGTGATACAGGTGCAATATGGATAGTAGATAAAGGTTTTTGTAATCTGAAATTAAAAAAACAGCAAGGTAACAAGTGGTAAACGTGAGCATAAACGGTATTGCAATGATAGGAAACAAGGCCTAGGGTTCATACTTTCACTAGTGCAAGTTCTCTCAACAATAATAACATAGATAGATCGTATAACAAGCCCTCAACATGCAACAAAGAGTCACTCCAAAGCCATAGAGAAGAACAAACGTAGAGATTATGGTAGGGTACGAAACCACCTCAAAGTTGTTCTTTCAGATCGATCTATAAAAGAGTTCGTACTAGAATAACACCTTAAGATACAAATCAACCAAAACCCTAATGTCACCTAGATACTCATTGTCACCTCAAGTATCCATGGGCATGATTATACGATATGCATCACACAATCTCAAATTCATCAAACCAACATAAAAGTACTTCAAAGAGTTCCCCAAAGTTTCTACCGGAGAGTCAAGAACGTGTGCCAACCCCTATGCATAGGTTCATGGGCGGAACCCGCAAGTTGGTCACCAAAACATACATCAAGTGGCACATGATATCATATTGTCACCACCGATAATCACGGCAAGACATACATCAAGTGTTCTCATAAAAGACTCAATCCGATAAGATAACTTCAAAGGGGAAACTCAATTTATCACAAGAGAGTAGAGGGGGAGAAACATCATAAGATCCAACTACAATAGCAAAGCTCGGGATACATCAAGATCGTGCCATAGAGGAACACGATAGAGAACACGAGAGAGAGAGAGAGAGATCAAACACATAGCTACTGGTACATACCCTCAGCCCCGAGGGTGAACTACTCCCTCCTCATCATGGATAGCGCCGGGATGATGAAGATGGCCACCAGTGATGGGATCCCTGAGGGAGTCCTCGATTAAGGGGTGTCTGGATGGCCGGACTATGACCTTCGGCCGGACTCCCGGACTATGAAGATACAAGATTGAAGACTCCGTCCCGTGTCCGGATGGGACTTTCCTTGGCGTGGAAGGCAAGCTTGGCGATACGATACGAAGATATCCTCCCATTGTAACCAACTCTTTGTAACCCTAGCCCTCTCCAGTGTCTATATAAACCGGAGAGTTTGTGTCCGTAGAAGGAAAAACAATCATACCATAGGCTAGCTTCTAGGGTTTAGCCTCTCTGATCTCGTGGTAGATCCACTCTTGTACTACCCATATCATCAATATTAATCAAGCAGGAGTAGGGTTTTACCTCCATCGAGAGGGCCCGAACCTGGGTAAAAACATCGTGTCCCTTGTCTCCTGTTACCATCCGCCTAGACGCACAGTTTGGGACCCCCTACCCGAGATCCGCCGGTTTTGACACCGACATTGGTGCTTTATTGAGAGTTCCTCTGTGTCGTCACCGTCAGGAAGGATGCCGCACCCCATCTTTAAAGACGGCGCTATTGCTAAAGGAGCTTTGGCTGTCGGCCAAACTCTCCGGCTAGGCGGTTTTTTGATGACCGCCTGTTCGGCCGCCGCGCCGACGATGAACTCTCGGGCCATTGAAAGCAATCTCCACGTCAGCTCGGAGCTCGCCGAACAGTTAGATCTGATGGAGCTCTCTTCCCTGAATGAGCTCTTGGATCGCATTGCTGCCCTAGGAGTCGCTACAGATTATGGCCAGAATTGGCTTAAACCCGATTAGAGAGAGATCGACTCTCCCCAGGTCACCCACCACGTTGAAGTGGTGGAAGAACAATGCGGCGAATCTTCACCCTCCCTAAGGACCAGATGTGTCCGGATTCCCGACCCCTCCAAGCCGGACACCCGCGGAGGGGAGGATGTCGCCCAAGCCCTGAACCTAAAGTCAGGCAGCAAGCCTGATTCATTGAATAATGTACAAGAAAGCAAGCTTCCGAATTCGGAAACTTCTTGGCCCCTGAATCTTATATCGAGCAAGGTTCCGGATTTAAATCCACCCGCCCACCCAACTCTTAGGGATTTATCCCAAATACGGCAAGAGCCCGGGGAAACAGTACACCACTATTAGGCCAGATTCCTCCTGGTTATGAACAGGATAAAGGACTACCGTGAGAAAGAAGCAATTTCATTCTTCTGTAATAACTGCACGGACATCGGAATCCTCAACGCCATAAGTCGCCGCGAAATTACACGCTTCGCCGACTTGACATCCATAGTACGAAAGTACTGTGCGACAGAAAGCGTTCGGAAAACTGAAGATAAATTCTGGGACAATCCGGCCCTGAATACAACACGAGTCCGAAACAAAAGGGCGCATTATCGCCAGGCATCTGAGCCAAACATCAAAAAACAAAAACCCTCTATAGGGTATGGGACCGTACTAGAGGGATGGCTCAATGGACCCTGTAAAATTCATAGTTCAGGGGAAGTCACACCAACTCACAGCCTTAGAGCATGTTGGATACTCCGGCAGGTGGCCAGAAGTGGCGAGGAGCTTCTAACTCCAGAACCCGAAGAACACCTCCCCAGAAACGCCAGTACGGTGTCGACAGTCTTCGAGACCTTCGCATCAAACAATGCGAGGAAACGAACGCTCCGCAACCTTACCGAAGTCTACCAAGTAGCAACAATAAACCCATGGAGTGACACGGCTATTACCTTTAATGCCAGTGACGAACCTAAATTCCGGACAGCCCGAGCACCAGCCGCATTGGTCCTCAGTCCGATAGTGGACGGCTTCCGACTTACAAAGGTACTCATGGACGGCGGCAGCGGACTTAACCTCATCTACGAGGAAACCCTGCGAAAAATGGAAATAGACTGGAGCCGCATTGAGCGAAGCAACACAACCTTTAGAGGAATAATACCAAGCCGGGAAGCGTGCTGTTCAGGAAAAATCACACTGGATGTGGTGTTCGGCACGCCGGATAATTACAGATCCGAGGAGGTCACGTTCCAAGTGGCCCCGTTCAGCAGCGGATACCACGCTCTGCTAGGGCGAGAAGCATTTACAATTTTTCAAGCCATACCCCATTATGGGTACATGAAGCTCAAAATGCCTGGACCCAACGGAATCATCACTCTTGCAAGTGATCCGGACACAGCGCTCCGCGCCGAAAACAAGACAACCGCACTGGCCCTGGAGGCATTATCCGAAGCCCTAGCGGCCGAGGAACTAACTGCGTTGCGCTCCACGGTGGACAGGGACGATGTGATACTAGATAAGAGATCCAAGTCCACCTCTTTCAAACCAGCGGACGAAATAGTCAAATTCCAAGTCCATCCAACGGACCCCACAAAAACGGCCTCCATCGGGGCACAACTAAAACCCGATGTAGACGCCGCACTCAGAGAATTCCTGCGAGAAAATTGGGACATTTTCGCCTGGCACCCTTCAGACATGCCAGGAATCCCACGCAGGCTGGCTGAGCACAGCCTGAACATCCTAAAAGGGTTTAAGCCCGTTAAGCAGACTCTACGGCGTTTCTCCGAACCCAAGAGACAAGCCATGGGAGAGGAGCTAGCAAAACTGCTGGAAGCCGGATTCATCAGAGATATAAAACATCCGGACTGGCTAGCAAACCTGGTGATGGTACCAAAGAAGGACAAATCTTGGCGCCTATGTGTCGATTTCAAAGACCTAAATAAGGCCTGCCCAAAGGATCCTTTCCCACTCCCCCGAATTGATCAAATCATCGACGCCACCGCAGGACACGACTCATTGTGTTTCCTCGATGCATACTCTGGCTACCACCAAATCAAGATGGCAGAGTCAGACCAAGCCGCAACGGCATTCATCACCCCATACGGCCCATTCTGCTTCAACACGATGCCCTTCGGGCTCAAAAACGCCGGCGCAACATATCAGCGCATGATTCAGACATGTCTGGCCAACCAGATCGGCAAAACAGTTGAAGCGTACGTAGATGACGTGGTCGTCAAAACCAAACACGTCGATACTCTAGTAGACGACTTGAGGCTCACGTTCGACAATCTCCGAACATATGACATTAAGCTCAACCCGGAAAAATGCGTTTTCGGCGTACCAGCCGGAAAGCTCTTGGGCTTCATCGTATCCGGTAGAGGAATTGAAGCAAACCCAGCCAAGATCCGAGCTCTGTCACAATTGGATACCCCAAAAGACCTCAAACAAATACAAAAATTGACAGGATGCGTGGCGGCTCTAAGCCGCTTTATCTCCCGCTTAGGAGAAAAGGCATTACCCCTCTATCGCCTCCTGCGGCGCACCGAACACTTCGAGTGGACGGATGCCGCCACGGCCGGACTCGAAGAAATAAAAGCCATACTGGCAACAAATCCGGTCCTGGCCGCGCCCAACACGGGCGAACCAATGCTGTTATACATCGCGGCAACCCATCAAGTTGTAAGCGCGGTGCTCGTCGTCGAACGAGAAACGGACGGACATAAGTTCCCTCTCCAAAAACCAGTTTACTACGTGTCCACTATCCTAACTCCATGCAAGTCACGGTACCCACATTATCAAAAGATAGCATACGCGGTGTTCATGGCATCCCGGAAGCTGCGACACTATTTTCAAGAGTGTTCAATAACAGTGGCATCCGAAGTACCTCTTAATGATATTATAAACAACCGCGATGCAACGGGCCGGATTGCCAAATGGGCCATCGAGCTCCTCCCGTTCGACATAACTTACAAGCCAAGACGAGCTATTAAGTCGCAGGTTTTGGCCGACTTCATCACCGAATGGACTGAAGCCGAGCTCCCTAAAGAGTACGGCGCATACTCCAACTGGATCATGCACTTCGACGGGTCCAAAATGTTGGCTGTCCTGGCGCTGGCGTCGTTCTAACGTCCCCAACCGGAGATACCGTTCAATACGTACTTCAGATAATGTACATGGATTCCAACAACGCAGCCGAATACGAGGACCTTTTACATGGTCTCCGGATGGCAGTCTCCATGGCATTCAACGCCTGGAGGTCCGCGGGGATTCAAACCTCGCAATATCCCAAATAAATGGAGACTTTGACGCCAAGTATCCGAAAATGGCAGCTTACCGCAACGCCATCTTAAAGATGTCAGCTCGGTTTGAGGGGCTCGAATTTCATCACATAGCCCGGGAGAATAAGCAGGCAGCAGACGTGTTGGCACGCATTGGCGCCAAGCGCGATGCCGTCCCTCCCAACATTTTCCTAGAGAGGCTGTTCAAGCCATCTGTATCATGGGAGGGAGAGTCCGGAAATAATAGCCCGGACACAACCACACTGCCCCTCACCGAACACTCTGACACAGTTGGTGGCTCCGCCAATGAAACAACACCGTCAGCCCACACAATAATGGCAGTCATTGCCCCATGGACAGAACCATTCCTAGCGTACCTAACTAGGCAGGAACTTCCCGAGGACCAAAACGAGGCCCGCTGCATAGTGCGGCGATCTAAAGCCTACAAAGTCCACGAGAGAGGGCTTTATAAGAAAAGCACAACCGGAGTCCTTCAAAGGTGTATCTCCGAAGAGGAAGGGTGAGACCTTCTGGCTGAAATTCATGCCGGACTCGGCGGGCACCACGCCGCAGCTCGGGCCCTTGTAAGCAAGGCCTTCCGTACCGGATTTTATTGGCCAACGGCCCGGGCAGACGCTCAGGACTTAGTGCAGCGATGCGTTGGTTGCCAGTTATTCGCCAACCAAAGCCACATGCCTCCTACCGCCCTACAAATTATACCCATTACCTGGCCTTTTGCGGTCTGGGGGCTTGACATGGTTGGACCCCTTAAAGGAGGAACCCACAGGCAAAAATATCTACTGGTCATGGTGGACAAATTCACCAAATGGATAGAGGCCAAGCCTGTAAAGACGGCCGAATCCGGACCGGTGATAGACTTCATATCCGGGGTCGTACACCATTACGGCGTCCCCCACAGCATCATAACTGACAACGGCACAAACTTCATGGCCGATGAAGTTAAACTCTGGTGCAAAAACATGGGCATTAAGCTCGACTACGCTTCAGTCTATCACCCTCAAACCAATGGTCAAGTCAAGCGAGCCAACGGTCTCATTATGAGCGGCATCAAACCCAGACTAGTGCGATCCCTCAAGGAATCTAACACGCACTGGGTAGAGGAGCTTGACTCCGTACTCTGGGGGCTGCGGACCACGCTGAATCGCACTACCGTATTCACACCATTTTTTATGGTATACGACGCAGAGGCAGTACTACCATCCGCCATAATTCATGACTCACCTCGAGTGCGCATGTACAAAGAAAGATAAGCCGAGCTCGATCGACAGGATAGCTTGGGCGCATTGGAGGAGGAGCGCGAAGTGGCTAAAGCTCGTTCCGCATTCTATCAACAGCAGGCTCGAAGATATCAAAGCAGAGAAGTACGGGCCAAAACTTATAACGTTGGCAAACTAGTTCTACGCCTGCTAGACAAGAAAAAGGACAAACTAAAGCCCAAATGGGAGGGTCCCTTCATAATCGACCAAGTACTGACTGGTGGAGCGTACCGTCTGCGAAACGCATCGGACAACTGACTTTAGCCGAACCCATGGAACGCAGCACGCCTACGATTCTACGCCTAGCGCCGGACTCCGTGTTCGTCTCCTTCCTCTGTCCCCTTTTTTTTATTTTTTTTCACATTAGCTGTCCGGGATTTTGCTCCTTCTCCCTACCTTTTTTCTCCCAAGCCCTTAGGGGCTTGCATGTGCATTGTTCGCACATACCTGACGCGCCACCCGCACTCATCATACCTGGGGGCTTCTTTATCAAAAGTTTATATAAAACGGGCCTCATGCCCAAAACATGTGTGACACTTCCGCATGAACCTTTTATACACCATTATATGCATCGATATGACTTAAGTTTTGGCCAAGCTGGGTTGCCTGGCTCCTGTGCTTACCCCTACGTTCCCGTTCGTTTGGCTAGGTGGTAAAGGGATCACCTCTGCGATTGTTACTGCCGGGTCAGCCGGATGTGTACCTCAGACTGGGTGAAGCCGAAGGCTAGCGTTCTTAAGGGAATATTCGGTCGGTGAACTAGAAGATGATCTTTCGTGTTTATTCATCTGCCCCCAGATGCTTTTCTGCTCTTTTTTAGTACTTCGGACATGCACTTTAGGGCATGCCTCCCAGGGAAAGGAACCCCTAACGGAACTATTCTCCCTGGAAGATGTTTCTTACTAACCATGTAATATAACATAACTCGTTGGGCACTTGTCTGCTAAAGCAATTATGACCCCTACGCCTTGTCTCCATGCATGCCCCGGTTCTTACATAATCGAGAGGGTATTCGGACACACTCCGGACTATAGGGTCCAGAGGTCGAAGCGAAAAGGTCCGCAATGACAAACGATCTACAATCCGGCTAGAAGGCATTTTTCATGTCATTTTAAATTACAGAGTCAATCCGACTCGGTATATTCTTCTTCAATACCATCCAACAGGCGGTCTAATTTACAGTCCTGTTGGGAATACTTTGCAGCCAGCTCTACCTGGCCATATACTAAGCTGACAGGGATCTCCTTTCCGTCAGGACCCATAGGGCCGACCTCGGCCATGTGGTTTGGGTCAGCCTTCGTGTACCGAGTCTTCACCATGGCCCAGGCCTCCCTGGCACCTTGACGGCAGGCCGATATCTTCCACAACCGGAAGCACTGCCGCACTCCCTCCAGCTTCTTTGTAAGCTCCCCAAGGCCTTCGGGCATGGAGAGGGATGGCCACATAGCCTGAATGACGCTCTGCATTGCCTGCCGAACTCGTTCGTGCAGTTGCAATAGCTCAGGAAGAAGGTCTCCCGTTGAACCGGGCATTTCCTCCACAGGACGACCTGTCAGCAGACCTACAGACATAGCTTTGTCAATCGACTTCCTCGCCGAATTCTTTTTTCAAAGATTCGTTCAAGCACTTACTAAAAATGCCGCGTCTAAGTCGCCGATTCTCCTTTACGGAAGCAGACAGCTAAATACGAACATCCTTTAGTTCCTCGCCCAGCTGGGTATTGGTGTCTTGAATTTTGTTCTTCTCTTGCCTCACCCTCGTTAGCACGCTCTCGCCAGCCTTTAGTTGGCGTAGGAGTTGTTGCTTGTCCGGATTTACTCCGGCCCCATCTGCACTATTATCGTCAGGGTTGCACACCTGCCGCACTTCATAATGGAATTATCTTTCGAAGCATATATTACCTGAGGGAGTCCCCTTGGCATTTTGTGAAGTGGCCAGTGCGGCCTCGAGTTGGGCCTTGCACTCTTCAAGCTCCTGGGACAGTTGCGTATTCTTCTTTGTAATACACTTCATAGCACATGATCCTTAAAACATATATCTTCACTGTTTCAAGTCTCGAGGGCTACTGACATATATAACCTTCAATTTTACTCACCTGTATGTCTTTTACGTACTGCTCTGTGGCTCTGGCTAGACCATTTTGAGCAGCACGGAGATACGCATCTCCTGTATTAAAGGCGTCCAACGCCTCTGGGGAAAAACATGCGTCACAAAGAATAGTCCGGTGACGCCTGTGGTTCAGGGCACTCTCCACCTCTGAATTGGTGGCAGATAGCCCGTCGGCGTCCTCTGTTGGAGGAACGCCCAAGGCGCGCCCCGTGTCCGTCTCCGCTTCCGGACCCGGCCTTGAACCTTGGCCGGCGGATATAGTCCGGCGGGCTCTCTTCTTTCTAACAAAATCATGAGCGTTAGTAAGACTCAAGGGCATAAATCCTAGGCGTTAAATTTGCACGCCGTACCATTGCGTCGGAATCTCGATCTGGTCTGCACTTCTTTTTGGCCCGCCTGACTTCAGCGGCCCTTGTTGGCTACCCACCGCGGGCTCGGCCTTCCGCCTCAAGGATTTACCCTGCGAAACAAAACACTATTAGTTCATGGCATGCAAGATAAAGCATGGATAGATCTCCTTGAGAATACTGGGACTTCGGTCTTGGTTACCTTTGAGGCTGGAAGTAGTCCGGGATAGTCGGCCGTAATGGCCACTAAGGCTTTGTCCTTGCTCAATTGATGAAACACCCCATCGATTAACTCCACACATAAGTCTGGGTCCTCTTGGGAGTCCGGATCGAGGGACCGTTCCGGGTCCTCGGGTTGTGGAGGAGGGCTGTTTATCTCCTTCACAGTCTGGCGCAGCTCCAGCGTTTAACATTGCTAGACTAAGTACTCAACTACGGGAATTTCGAAAGCGGGTAGGCAAGTGAAAGTGTTCGCTCACCCAACTTGGTGGATTGTACATGGAGAATCCTCCCTCCAGGTTGGCACGGAGGAATTCTTCTTCTTCTCCCTTGTACAAAGCGGATAAGATTCTCGTTAAAGTGGCGGCCGAATCTGGCCCCTTACGACCGCACCGGGTGGCGTCGTCCTCCCCGTTGAAATCCCACATGGGGTGGCCTCTATATTGAAGCGGCTGCACCCCTCGCGTAATGCATATGGCCATGACCTTGATCATGGTCAGTCCGGAATGAGCCAACAACCTTATCTGGCTCATCAGGTAAAGGACGTCCCTGTAAGTTTCCCTCTGAGGGTTCCGCGGGCGCCAACTCAGGCCCTTCTTCAACGGAGCATTATTGAACTCAGGGAGGCCGATCCGTACAGGGTCCGGCAGGGGGACGTCATCTATATAGAACCACTCCAAGGACCAGTCCTTGGACGTCCTCTTTGGGGTACCGGATAGATATCCGGTCCCGGCGATGCGCCATAGTTCGGCTCCGCCCACTTGATAAATAGACCCCTCCTAAGAACGAGGCACGAGGCAAAACAACCTCTTCCACAACGCGAAATGGGCATCAACGCCCAAGAACAGCTTGCAGAGGGCCACGAAGCCTGCAATGTGCAGAATGGAGGCGGGCGTGAGGTTGTGTAGCTGGAGGCCGTAGAACTCCAGCAACCCTCGGAGAAACGGATGAATTGGAAATCCGAGTCCTCTCATCAAATAAGGGACTAGGCAAACCCGCTCTCCTTGAGAAGGATTGGGGATGCTCTCCGCCTACTCTCCGCCGCTATAAGTAGCAATCCCGGCTCGAACTGGGACCATATATGCTGGGGGGAGAAGCCCCTTGGACTGAAGCACTACTAACTCGCTATGCGGGACGGAACACCGCCCCCAATCTTCGGGCCGAGGGCTGGAGAGGCGAGAGGAGGAGCTGCACCGACCGGCCATGGTGGAATGGATCCCTGTCGGAGGCACTCTGATGAAGGCTCGCGGAGGGAAGATGGTGTGAATTGGATCTAAATCCCCGTATCTTTTATGGGCGGTTCATTAACGCAACCGGGGGGGGGGGGGTAAATGAAAAAATCCCCTGGCTTTTCGCATTCGTTTGACACGTGGAAGATGGTCATTATGGGGCATAGAAGCTGAGGAGGGCAGCACGCACTAGAAGCAGGACACTATTCGATGGGTACAAATTTGAAGAAGAACCTGCCTTGCAATGCCGAAGACAACTTGCGCGCCAGACTTGTCATCATTGAAGCTTGGTTCGGGGGCTACTGAGGGAGTCCTGGATTAGGGGGTGTCCGGATGGCCGGACTATGACCTTCGGCCGGACTCCCGGACTATGAAGATATAAGATTGAAGACTCCGTCCCGTGTCCGGATGGGACTTTCCTTGGCGTGGAAGGCAAGCTTGGCGATACAATATGAAGATCTCCTCCCATTGTAACTGACTCTGTGTAACCCTAGCCCTCTCCGGTGTCTATATAAACTGGAGAGTTTTAGTCCGTAGAAGGAACAACAATCATACCATAGGCTAGCTTCTAGGGTTTAGCCTCTCTGATCTCGTGGTAGATCCACTCTTGTACTACCCATATCATCAATATTAATCAAGCAGCAGTAGGGTTTTACCTCCATCGAGAGGGCCCGAACCTGGGTAAAAACACCGTGTCCCTTGTCTCCTGTTACCATCCGCCTAGACGCACAGTTTGGGACCCCCTACCCGAGATCCGCCGGTTTTGACACCGACAATCCCCCTCCGGCAGGGTGCCGGAACAGGGTCCCGATTGGTTTTTGGTGGCTACAGAGGCTTGCGGCGGCGGAACTCCCGATCCATCTTCTGTTCTGGAAGTTTTAGGGTACGTAGGTATATATGGATGCAAGGGGTACGTCGGTGGATCTCCGGTGTGCTCACGAGGTAGGGGGGCACGCCCAGGGGGGCGCCCCCACCCTTTTGGGCAGCCCGGGACTCCCCTGACGTGCACTCCAAGTCCATAAGGTTGCTTTCCTTCCAAAAATAACTTCTCTAGTTGATTTCGTTCCGTTTTGACTCCGTCTGATATTCCTTTTCCTCGAAACACTGAAATAGGCATAAAACAACAAATCTGGGCTAGACCTCCGATTAATAGGTTAGTCCCACAAATAATATAAAAGTGGATAATAAAGCCCAATATTGCCTAAAATAGTAGATAAAGTAGCATGGAGCAATCAAAAATTATTGATACGTTGGAGACGTATCACATATCATCATGAGATTTGAGCAAGCAATTTCTACATGATATGCAAGGACTACCAACACGAGCATGTGAAACATGTAAGGTGCTCGAAGTGTTAAAGTCCAAAGAAGGACCATTGCAATAAGATAGTGATGAAGAATCACCAAGAATAAGCACACTATCATCATTGCAATGACCACCACTACTCACCCTAGCATTACCTTGTGGCAATCCACATGTAGATGAAGTAGAAGAAGTTGAGAAGGCAACACGGCCGGAGGAGGAGGGAGAACAATCATCCCCACAAATCTTGGACACACCATATTTATCTTGAAGCTTTGTCCATAACTCATGAGCATCCCGGAATGACATGAGTTGAAATATAACTACATTGCTCAAAGCATCGAAAAACACATTAAAAGCTTGAGCATTGAGATAAGAGTTTTTCTCATCCTCTAAAGATAATCTTTGGGGATCCTTTGGAGGAGAAAAACCCATATCTACAATTCGCTCTAAATTTGGGTCCATGACCCTAAAGAGGTTAAGCATGCGAATTACACAAACATCAAAATTTGTGCTATCGAAACTAAGAGTGTCATAGAATCCTAATCCCCTATTCGACATATTTACTCTCTAGGCGGTTAAGCCTAACAAAGAGAGAAGAGTCTCTGATACCAATTGAAAGATCGAGGATGTCGCCTGGAGGGGGGGGGGTGAATAGGCACTTTAAAATAATTACGGTTAAGGCTTGAACAAATGCGGAATAAACCTAGCGGTTAATTTGTCAAGCACAAAACGTAAAACAACTAGGCTCACCTATGTGCACCAACAACTTATGCTAAGCAAGAAAAACTACTTAGGTGATAGCAAGATATATGACAAAGAACAATAAGGCTATCACAAAGTAAAGTGCATAAGTAAAGGGCTCGGGAAAGAGATAACCGAGGCACGCGGAGACGATGATGTATCCCGAAGTTCACATCCTTGCGGATGCTAATCTCCGTTTGGAGTAGTGTGGAGGCACAATGCTCCCCAAGAAGCCACTAGGGCCACCGTAATCTCCTCACGCCCTCGCACAATGCAAGATGTCATGATTCCACTAAGGGACCCTTGAGGGCGGTCATCGAACCCGTACAAATGGCAACCCTTGGGGGCGGTCATCGAACCCGTACACTTTGGCAACCCTTGGGGCGGTCACCGGTACCCATCAAATTGCTCAGGGCGATCTCCACAACCTAATTGGAGACCCCGACGCTTTCCCGGAGCTTCACACCACAATGATTGAGCTCTGAACAACACCAACTGTCGGTGTCAAAACCGGCGGATCTCGGGTAGGGGGTCCCGAACTGTGCGTCTAGGCGGATGGTAACAGGAGACAAGGGACACGATGTTTTTACCCAGGTTCGGGCCCTCTCGATGGAGGTAAAACCCTACTCCTGCTTGATTAATATTGAAGATATGGGTAGTACAAGAGTGGATCTACCACGAGATCAGAGAGGCTAAACCCTAGAAGCTAGCCTATGGTATGATTGTTGTTCGTCCTACGGACTAAAACTCTCCGGTTTATATAGACACCGAAGAGGGCTAGGGTTACACAGAGTCGGTTACAATGGGAGGAGATCTTCATATCGTATCGCTAAGCTTGCCTTCCACGCCAAGGGAAGTCCCATCCGGACACGGGATGGAGTCTTCAATCTTGTTTCTTCATAGTCCGGGAGTTCGGCCAAAGGTCATAGTCCGGCCATCCGGATACCCCCTAATCCAGGACTCCCTCAGTAGCCCCTGAACTAGGTTTCAATGACGACGAGTCCGGTGCGCAAGTTGTCTTCGGCATTGCAAGGCGGGTTCCTCCTCCGAATACTTCATAGAAGATGTTGAACACCAGGATAGTGTCCGGCTCTGCAAAATAAGTTCCACATTCCACCGTAGAGAGAATAATATTTGCACCAATCAGATCTGCTGATGTATTATGCAACATGACAGCACGCCACAGCCAGGCTTTTATTCATTATACCGCTCCACCTCAGCGCGTTTAGCGAGGCGGTTTCCTTGGCACGTCTTGTTAAAGCGGAGATTGTGTCCCCTTATTCCGGGATTCTCATCAATACGGGCGTGGGTAACCCAACCGCGCCATTAACCGCGGCGCTTGGGAGATAAGCGAGTTTTATCAGGCTGGTGGGGGCTCGTAGTTTCGGCCGCCCATATAAGGGGATAAGAATCCGCCCTTTCCATTCATGCCTTCTTCCTCCTTTGCTTATTCATCCCTGCGCGCTCGAGCTCCAACGCCCAAGCCCGCACTTCCCACCTCAACCTTCTCCAATCATGTCCGGAGCGGGAGGTAGATGGATGGCTTCCTCCGTCACGGAGGGGCAAATCAAAAAGCTGAGGAAGGCCGGATACTTGTCTGACGACATCACGCACCGGCTTCCAGATGAGGGGCAACTCATCCCCACCCCTAGGCCCCATGAGAGGGTTGTATTTCTCCCCCATTTCCTCCGTGGACTGGGTTTTCCTCTTCACCCGTTCGTCCGGGGGCTCATGTTCTACTACGGCCTAGACTTCCATGATCTGGCCCCAAACTTCATCCTCAACATCTTGGCGTTTATCGTCGTGTGTGAGGCCTTCCTCCGCATCCAGCCTCACTTTGGCCTATGGCTGAAGATCTTCAACGTCAAGCCGAAGGTCGTGGGCGGCCGCCAAGCGGAGTGCGAAGGTGCCATGGTGGGCAAGATAGTCAACGTTACATGGCTCGAGGGCGCCTTCGTGGAGACCATCAAAGGGCGGCAATCGGGGTGGTTCTATATCACCGAGCCGCGTGACCTTGAATGGGCAGCAGCCCCCGAATTTCGATCTGGTATCCCCACACGGCTCACATCTTGGAAAGAGACAGGCCTGTCATGGGGTAGTTCGGCGGAAGTGACCGGACTTCAAACTTGCATCAAAGACCTGATCGGCAGGAAGGTTAAACTCGTCAACATAGTCCAGGTCATGCTCTTCCGCCGGATTCTCCCGTGTCAACGACGGGCTTTCAGCTTGTGGGAGTTCGACCGAGCCCAGCATCAAACTCTGTCCCAGCTCTTCGACACAAAGCATGGGGACGCCAGGAAGGTGCTATTCAAGAGCTCCGAGGTCTCTCCTCCCTTCACCGAGGATCGCGGTTTCTACACCGAGCGCCAAACCAGCGTGGTGAGCTTAATTTTCCCTTTACGGGATATTTGTTTTTCATAGGTTTGATTCTATGCGGGACCTAAACCCCCATCTCTTTAACAGGACTGGCAGAAAAAGGCCGGACAAATCAACTGTCCGGCTCCCTTGCGCGAAGACCCAGTAGACGCTCGTTTGACGAAGCTGCTGGTTCCGGCAACTCATGTGGTGCCGGAGAAGAAGGCCAAGAAGAAGGCCACGCGGACTCGAAAGAGTTCCCGGCGCCTGGTGGTGTCGGATTCATCGCCCGACAACCCCGAAGCACCCTCCGCCTCTGAGGACGAGGAGGAAGAAGAAGAAGCCTCTCCCCCTCCAACGGGGGAAGGGAAGAAAAGGAAAGCCGTCCCAACTGGGGAGGCCGGAGGGTCCAAGAAGGGGAGAACCCTCCTTCTGGACTACACCTCCGACGTCGAAGACGTCGGGGAGGAATGGCCATCCAGGGTCAAGCCCCTGGCAAAATCGTAAGCATCCGGTCATCCGAATAACTTATGATGCCCCTCCGTTATTTGGCATTTTCTGACGCCGTATTTGATCATGCAGTCCGCGCAAGGCTCAGCTCGACGATTCGACGAGCTACTCCTTGGATTCGTCGGATGTGAATAGCGCTTCACTTCCGACGGCCTCCTCCCCTCTCCCTATGAACGACGCCGAGGTGGAGTCCCGAAAGGGACTAAACCAGGAGGAGGTGGTCCTAGAGGCGCCGCAAGGTGACCTCCCGGACTCCAGGCCCAAAGGGGGTAAAGCCCCGGAGGGATCCAAGTCCGGCCCCGGGCCGGACACTGCTCCGGAACCATCAATGGTTCTAGAGTCCGACAGGCGGCGCCTTCATAAGAAGGGCAAGCCTACGACGCCGGCGACCTCCGTCCATCCGGAGGCGCCGGACAATTTGCTGGAGGTGCTTAACAGCGCCTCCATCGATGAGGAACACTGTGCTGTTATGAGTGCAGTGATTCAGAAGGTTCAGTCTGCCAGGAGCGGGCTGACAGAAGCCTGTACAAACAGGCTTTGAGGTATGTGTTCAGAAACATATAAAAATGTTACCGCATAGACAGTAGCCCCTGATGCTCAGTTCGGCGTTCGAAAAGAAAAGCCGAGCTGAGGATCTAAAAAGATATACGCAGGAGTCTAATAAAAATATGTCAATATGGGAATGCAGGCTGCGCTACTAACCTCTGCCGCACTAACTGCGGAGGTTAATGCATTGAAGGAAAGCCTCGAGCGGTCCGAGAGCGAGCTCGGCCGTGCCAAGAAGCAGCTCGAGGATAAAGAGGGTACGTAGTACCGCATGTAAATGTATATAGAAATACTTGGTTGCAAATAATGACAGGACCAACGTAAATGTTGCAGGGGCCACGACCGAGGTGGCAACCCTGAAGGAGGCGGTGTCCAAGGCCGAGAACAGTGCGGCCTTGGAGCGCACCGAGCGAGAGAAGCAGGAGGCATGGGTGGCGGAGGTGCGGCAAGAGCTCCAGGCTCTCGTGGAAAAACACGATAGTTTGGAGCGTGACTCGAAGACTCGAGAGTCCGAGCTCGCCTTGGCTCTTGAGAGTGCCAAAAACGCTAAGGCCGAAGCCCAGAAGGCCCTCCAGGAGATCGAGGCGATAAATAAAATAGCGGTGGGTAAGACATTCTTTATGCAAAGCAAGCATGTAAAAGTAAATTATCTATTACTTACCCGAATCCGGAGCTCTCCAGGAGCGTTCGCCGATCTGCCCCGTAGTGTGTCTGATGCTGCCGTGTTCTACCGAGCGAGGAGGGGAGCTCGACGGAAAAGGTGTTCTGGTCTCAGTATGCTGAGGCCGAGCATCCGGTGCCCCTGAGCGACTAGCTTAAGTAGCTGGTCGAGCTCCACAAGGTGGCCGAACAGGCCATGAAGGGCCTCATAGTTCGACTATGGCCTAGGGAAGCCATGACTGGGAGCTACTTCGGTCAGGTGCGGCGGCTGGTGGATGCTTGTCCGTGGATTGAGGTCATCAAGCGCTCCTTCTGCATTGAAGGTGCCCGTCGGGCCCTTGCCCGTGCTAAAGTGCACTGGGGCAAGCTGGACGCGGAGAAGCTTTTGACGGACGCACCACCACCGGGCAAGGAGTATCGCACGCCCGAGATGTATTATAAGGGCGTCCTGAAGGGTGCCCGCCGTATAGCAGATGAGTGCTCCAAAGATGTAATTTTTGAGTAGACTCGCATTTTTATCCTGTACGCTGAAAACTTTGTTCATGTGCGTTAAGCAACGCTTGTTAATTTAAAATATTACCTTCTGTGCGGCCGTTTATCAAATCTGAGAGATGCAAGTCGTCGGCTTCGACTCCCATGCCACGAGTGCTGGGGTGTTCGGGATAAACCTGAGCGCTCTTGTTCCCATTATTGGGTCCATCTAGGGAGGCGCTCAGCACAACGAACCAGGCCGTCGGACTTATAATGCTTTATCACTCTCACTTAGCCATAGAATTCTATAATTTTAAATTTCAGCGAAGCCCCTAGTATTCGGAAGACCGAGTTCGGGGCACTATCCACGCCTAGACCGAATAAGTCCGGTTCCTCGCTCTAAGTGGCATAAGTCTTTAAGGACTCAAAAAACCTCGCGAACAACGACCGGTCTCTCGCACTATCATGACGGTCAGTTTTAGCTTTCTCTACCGAGGTGTTAACCCAACTCAACTGGGGCACAATCGCAGTAGTTCTCCCAGCGCTACCTTAGCCAACATTGCGGAACGTAAGGTACCAAAACATGGGAGCCGGGCAAACCCAACTATTGACCAAAGACATGATTCGGAGCCGATGCATATAGTGCTATAAGTTCGGGGTGCCGCACTCATGAGAGTGTTCGGTCTTCTCACACCATGTTATGGGGTGTTTAAGCCCCTGGTGTATTGGCCGTACCAAAGTGTACGGTTGCAGAATGTCATGACTGAACATATTTGTGTATATAGAAAATAGATGAGTATAATAATAGATAAGAGCTATGTATTGTTTATTAAAAAAGGGCTGCTGCGAAAGCAGAACGATACAAGTAGTGCGAGAAGCAAGAGATGTGATTATTTGACATGTTCCCCTCCAGGGGCAAGCTGCGGGATTTTAAGTAAAACATGTATTAAGCTCGTTAGAGAGACCACCTGGACATTTGACGCGGCTTGTTCTCTCCCTGGCTGTTGCATCGTGTGTTCGGCGAGTGTATTGCCGGACAGGCCTTCCGAATAGTTGGGTCATGAAAGTGTGTAAAAAGGAAACGGCGGAATAGGGAGCCCCTTAGTGCGGTTGAGCCGCATTCTGGGCGTGCCGTAGTTGTGCCCCTCCCCTTATGCCCGTGGTATCTCTAAGGCGTAATTATGTACGCGTGGTACCGATATCACCATTTGGCGAGGGCTGGGGTTGGGGCCGCACTGCTATGCTTGCTCGGAATGTGCCAGCCGGATTTGTTGTAGGTTACTTCGGGCTCGCTTGACGTTGTCCGGACGTTTGACACCTGGATTGGAGAATTGCCTTGAGAGGCTACTCTGTACTTCCGCCGCCAGGGCCGCCGTGTGTTCCTCCGTTCGGAGAGAGCGTTCGGTGTTTCCATTTACCGTGATGACTCCGCGAGGTCCTTGCATCTTGGGCTTGAGATATGCATAGTGCGGCACCGCGTTGAATTTTGCAAATGCGGTTCATCCGAGCAGGGTGTGATAGCCACTGCGGAATGGGAGTATGTCAAAGATTAACTCTTTGCTTCGAAAATTATCCGGGGATCCGAAGACCACTTTGTGTGTAACCGAGCCTGTACAGCTAGCTTCTACACCTGGTATGACGCCTTTGAAGGTTGTCTTTGTGGGTTTAATCCTTGAGGGATCGATGCCCATTTTTCGCATTGTATCCTGATAAAGGAGGTTCAGGCTGCTGTCGTCATCCATTAGGACTCTGGTGAGGTGAAATCCGTCGATAATTGGGTCTAGGACCAATGCGGCGAATCCGCCGTGACGGATGCTAGTGGGGTGGTCCCTTCAATCAAAAGTGACCGGGTAGGAGGACCACGGGTTGAACTTTGGGGCGACTGGCTCCAACGCATAGACGTCCTTGAGAGCACGCTTCCGCTCCCTTTTGGGGATGTGGGTTGCGTATATCATGTTCACCATCCGAACTTGCGGGGGGAATCCCTTCTGTCCTCTGTTGTTCGGCGGCCGGGGCTCCTCCTCGTCATCGCTATGCAGCCCCTTGTCTCTGGTTTCGGCACTTAACTTGCCTGCCTGCTTGAACACCCAACAATCCCTGTTGGTGTGGTTGGCTGGCTGTTCGGGGGTGCCGTGTATCTGGCTCGAGCGATCGAGTATCCGGTCTAAGCTGGATGGGCCTGGAGGGTTTCTTTTGAATGGCTTCTTCCGCTGACCGGGTTTAGAGCCTATGAATCCGTCATTGACTACCGTATCTTCAGTATTGTCGCCGTTAATGCGGCGCTTATGCTTGTTGTGACGTGACCTGCCATTGTTGTCCTTGGTATCCGAATTGCCAGGGCTCTTGGTTATGTTATTGCTACGAGCAAGCCAGCTGTCTTCTCCCGCACAAAAGTGGGTCATGAGTGTCATGAGGGCTGCCATAGATTTCGGCTTTTCCTGCCCTAGGTGCCGGGCAAGCCATTCGTCTCGGATGTTGTGCCTGAAGGCTGCAAGGGCCTCGGCGTCCGGACAGTCGACTATTTGATTTTTCTTGGTTAGGAGCCGTGTCCAGAATTGTCTGGCCGATTCCTCTGGCTGCTGGATTATGTGGCTTACGTCATCGGCGTCTGGTGGTCGCACATAAGTGCCCTGGAAGTTGTCAAGGAATGTGGATTCCAGGTCCTCCCAACAACTAATTGACTCTGCTGGCAGGCTGTTAAGCCAATGTCGAGCTGGTCCTTTAAGCTTGAGCAAGAGGTATTTGATGGCGTGTAGATCATCACCGCGGGCCATGTGGATATGAAGGAGATAATCCTCGATCCATACCGCAGGATTTGTTGTGCCATTGTATGATTCGATGTTTACGGGTTTAAAGCCCTTGGGGATTTGATGATCCATTACTTCGTCTGTGAAGCATAGTGGGTGTGCGGCGCCCCTGTACTGGGCTATATCACGACGCAGCTCAGATGAGCTTGGTCTGTTGTATTCGGCCTAGTCGTACCTATCATGTCCGGCGTGATGGCTAGCGCCACGTGAAGCGGGGCGCCCATATGATCCGTAGATCGATCTTGTTTGCCTTGCCTTATTCTCCAATATGTCTCGCAGGTCTGTTGCGTCTCCCCGTACTCTGGTATGTTTTGAGCGGTGCCGGGGTGCGGCTTGGGTCGAGGGCCTGAAGGCCTCTCTATAACGGCCACGGGGTGGCCGATCGGGCGCATCGTACGCTGGTGATGTAGGTTTAGTTGCTTCCTCCTCAAGTTGGGGTAGCAGCCTGCGCTTTGGGTAGCTCTTGGAGGGGCGTTCGAGTTTATACTCTTCGGCCGCCAGGACTTTGGTCCATCTGTCGGCTAGCAAGTCTTGATCAGCTCTAAGCTACTGCTGTTTTTTCTTGAGGCTGCTTGCCGTGGCCATAAGCCTGCGTTTGAAACGCTCTTGTTCGACGGGATCCTCTGGCACGACGAATTCGTCGTCGTCGAGGCTTGCCTCGTCTTCGGAGGGAGGCATATAGTTGTCGTCCTCAACCTCTCTGCCGGTCGCTCTCTCATGAGGGCTGGCTCCTTCATCCTCCTGCATCGAATCCTGCTGGAGGGGGTTGTCTTCGGCACTGTCCGGCGTGTTGTTATATCCGGTGCTGGAATCGCCGTTTTTGCTTTGACGAGGTGGCTTTCTAGTTCCCTATAGGTGCTAGTTCTTGGTCATCTCCTTCATCGGCGTCCATACCGTCGATGTCTTCGGAGTCAAAGTCGAGCATGTCGGTTAAATCGTCGACAGTGGCTACGAAGTGGGTGGTGGGTGGGCCTCGAATTTCTTCGTCGTCCGTATCCCAACCCTGCTGACCGTAGTTCGGCCAGGGCTCTCCTGACAAGGAGAGCGACTTTAGTGAATTCAGGATATCGCCAAAGGGCGAGTGCTGAAAGATGTCCGTGGCGGTAAACTCCATGATCGGAGCCCAATAGGGTTCGATCGGAAGAGGCGCGGGATATATGGAGTCCGGCACCTTAGAGTCACGGGCCCTGCAAAGGACTAGGCTGGTATTCGGCTCTATCGCCGTAACGATTGCGGCTCCCGGGGTGGCGTCCAACCGTCGATCAAACTAGCGCAGTAGGCTCCGAGCTAATGGTCGGAGCGGACACCTGAGCGACGCTCTGGGCGTTGTCCGGCGGCAGAGCTAAATCATGCCCATCGTGACAGTGCGGCGTGCTCGGCCATGGCTCGAATCCGTCGAAGATCAAGTCCCCGCGGATGTCGGCCATGTAATTTAAGCTTCCAAACCTGACCTGATGGCCAGGGGCGTAGCTTTCGATCTGCTCCAGATGGCCAAACGAGTTGGCCCACAGTGCGAAGCCGCTGAATACGAAGATCTATCCGGGGAGAAAGGTCTCACCCTGGACCGCGTCGTGATTGACGATCAAAGAAGCCATCGGGCCTAAAGGCGACAACACAGAGGAACTCTCAATGAAAGCACCAATGTCGGTGTCAAAACCGGCGGATCTCGGGTAGGGGGTCCGGAACTGTGCGTCTAGGCGGATGGTAACAGGAGACAAGGGACACGATGTTTTTACCCAGGTTCGGGCCCTCTCGATGGAGGTAAAACCCTACTCCTGCTTGATTAACATTGATGATATGGGTAGTACAAGAGTGGATCTACCACAAGATCAGAGAGGCTAAACCCTAGAAGCTAGCCTATGGTATGATTGTTGTTCGTCCTACGGACTAAAACTCTCCGGTTTATATAGACACCGGAGAGGGCTAGGGTTACGCAGAGTCGGTTACAATGGGAGGAGATCTTCATATTGTATCGCCAAGCTTGCCTTCCACGCCAAGGAAAGTTCCATCCGGACATGGGACGGAGTCTTCAGTCTTGTATCTTCATAGTCCGGGAGTCCGGCCAAAGGTCATAGTCCGGCCATCCGGACACCCCCTAATCCAGGACTCCCTCACCAACCGTCTAGGGCGCCAAGGCACCCAAGAGGAACAAGCTCTAGGGTGTCCAAACACCCAAGAGTAACAAGCTCAAGGGTACCAAGCACCCAAGAGTAATAAGCTTCTCAACTTGTAACTTCCACGTATCACGTGAAGAACTCAAACCGATGCACCAAATGCAATGGCAAGGGCACATGGAGTGCCCAAGTACTCCTCTCTCAAATACCACTGAAGCAACTAATGCTAGGGAGGAAGATGAGAGGAAGAACAAGAAGGAGAACACCAAGAACTCCAAGATCTAGATCCAAGGGGTTCCCCTCACATAGAGGAGAAAGTGATTGGTGGAAATGTGGATCTAGATCTCCTCTCTCTTTTCCCTCAAAAACTAGCAAGAATCCATGGAGGGATTGAGAGTTAGCAAGCTCAAAGAAGGTCAACAATGGGGGAAGAACACGAGCTCAAGGGATAAGGTTCAACGGGGAAGAAGACCCCCTTTTATAGGTGGGGAAAAATCCAACCGTTATGCTCACAGCCCACACAGAGCGGTACTACCACTCCAAGGAGCGGTACTACCGCTAGGGCGGTAGTACCCCTTCGAAACACAACAGCGAGGAGGAAAAAGGCCAGAAGAACCGTCGGAGCGGTAGTACCGCTTGACCTCACGGTACTACCGCTAGGGGTAGCGGTACTACTGCTAAGGGTAGCGGTACTACTGCTTGCGAGCGGTACTAAAAAATTACATCCGGGCCTACCACCGCAGGACTTGGGACGAGTTTTTGGTCCGGAGCGGTACTACCACTGTAGGATCCGCTGTAGTACCGCTCTGGAGCGGTAGTAAAAAATTACATTCGCTCCAATTCGCGGTAGTACCGCTGCAGCCTTTTCAGAACACCAAAACTGCCACAACTTTTGCAAACGGACTCCGAATTCGATGAAACCAAGTTTGTTGGAAAGCTAGCAACAAGGGATAACACAATCTTGAAAGAAATATCAATAAGAAGCAAAATATAAAAGGCCCATAAGAAAATGGTGAGAACCCTTCCTCGGATAAGACCGGTAAAACCTCCAACACCGAAAACATCATAGAAGATGCATGCGAACTCCGTTTTCGATGAACTCAAGCTTGCCAACGAGATGACCATAAGCTCTAAGACTCACAAAGAGAACCAAACAAGAACCAAGAAACAAGATGCAAGGATGCAATGGTTTGAGCTCTCTACTAACGATACGATCAAGCTACCAACTTGAGAGCCCCCTTGATAGTACGGCAAACGATCCTATAACCCGGTCTCTCAACTACCACCATGAGACCGGTAAAATAGAAAACCTATCAAGGGAAAACCTTTTCCTTGAACATGGTCCACTTGAGCTAGATGATAAAGATCTTGACTCCCTCAAGTTGGACCACCTTTCTTGATTGCGTTGGCTCGATGAAGACTAGATGATTGCTCCCCCGTAGTCCATTATGGGTGAGCACTCTTCGGCTCATCTTCACAAGTCCATTGTCACCACAATGGGCGGCAAGCTTTAAGCACTTGATCTCTTCATGATGCATCACTTGAACTTGCACACCTCATCCTAACCCCACAAAGAACTCTCACGAAGACCATGGGTTAGTACACAGAGCGTAATTGACAATGCTTACCATACCATGGGATCACTTGATCCCTCTCGGTACATCTTATACGTTTTGTGAGTTGATCAACTTGATTCACTCTTGACTTAGTCTTGATCAACCTTGAATCTTTCCAACTCTCTTCATTTGGGTGATGTCTTGAAGGTAAACATGAATGATCACACAATCTTCTTCTTCAAAACATGTTTGCAATAAGCTCAACACTCACATGACCAATATTTGGATAATTTCTTAATAGCACCTTGGTCAACTCATAAACTCTTTGAAACCAACACATGAACTTCAAGAAAAGCCTATGGACAAAACCTTCAAATATAACTCAAGGCAACCATTAGTCCATAGAGATTGTCATCAATTACCAAAACCAAACATGGGGGCACCGCATGTTCTTTCACGTTGTTTGTGCGAGAGCGCATGCGCAGTTTTTTTGCAGCGCTGCTGGAGCGGCTCGCGCGCGCACAATTATTTTTGCAGCGGCTGATGGAGTGGCTCACGCGCGCTAGACTTTTCAGCAGCCGCCGGAGCAAGCGCTCCTCGCCGCGCAAAACTGGCGATTAGCGCGCTGCAAACGCTTTTTTAGCACGCAGCATGTTGCGCGGCTGTTGGAGATGCTCTAACACCGTAGCGCGTACCCCACTGTGTCTTTCCTTCCGTTATCGGGCCAGCCTTGTTCACTTCCCTTGTTTTTTATGTTTTATATACTGGTTTTTTCCGTTTTTCTGTTCTTTCCATTTTTTTCCTTTCGTTTTTCTTTTTCTTTCCCTTTTTTCTATTAACTTCTTCTTCACTTTTTGAATATTTTTTGACATTTTTTTATTTCAAATTCGTTAATAACTTTTTTTGTTAATCGAATTCAAAAAATGTTCAACCATGCAAAAATGTTAAAGAATCCAAAAAATGTTCATCCAATTCAATTTTTTGTTCATCAGATTTAGAAAATGTTCACAAGAATTCGAGACTTGTTCATCAAACTAAAAAATGTTCATCGTTTTCTTTTCATTGAATTTTTTGTTCATCAGATTCAAAAAATGTTCATCACATTCATAATTTGTTCACTGAATTAAAAATGTGTTCATCATTTTTTCAAAATAATGTTCATCAAATGCAAATTTTGTTCATAATTTGCTCTAACACAAATTTTGTTCTTCAAATTAAAAAAATGATCATCAAATGCGAAATTTGTTCATCGAGGTTCAAAATATGTTCATCAAATTCAAAAGAAAGTTCATTCCTTTGGAATCATGAACATTTTTTCCAAATACGTGAACAGTTTTTCAAATTCATGAACATTTTTTGAGCCATGAAAATTATATTAAATTCAAGACAATTTTTGGTAATCACAAATATTTTTGGCAAATTCATGAACATTTTACGAATGACGAATTTTTTTTGTAATCATGAACATTTTTTAAAATTCTTGAACATTTTTGTAATCATGAACATTTTTTGCAAATTCGTGAACATTTTCGTGAATGCATGAACTTTTTTGAAATCATAAACATTTTTTTAAATACTTGCACATTTTTTAAATTTGTGAACATTTTTTGTAATCATGGACATTGTTTGCAAATTAGTGAACATTTTCGCGAATGCATGAACTTTTTTTGAAATCATAAACATTTTTTAAATTTGTGAACATTTTTTACAAATTCATGAATATTTTTAGAATTCCTGAGCATATTTTTGAAGTAATGATTTTTTTCGAAATGATCATAGTTTTTTTTTCAAAATTAGCAACTTTACTGAAATGTAGAAGCTGTTTGATATCCTGAATTATTGAAAAAAAGAAAAAAAACGCAAAGGAAAACACAAAAAAAAGGCGGCGTGCCGGCTGCACATGGGCCGGCCCAGAAGGGCGCCCGGTGCGTTCTCAGTGCGTGGCGCGCCATAGAGGAGCTCTCCGCTGTAAGTGACAAATAGGATTTTTACGTCCAATGCACCCACATGACTCAGAAGGGAAAATGGAGGTGTAGACACGGGCTGGCACACACACGGTAAACTAGTCACCGGCTCCATCGGCGACCGGTAACGAATATGCAGGGGCAATGGGCATCCGTGCAAATGCAAAGGTGTCTCGACGATCATGCATGACGACGATGGGAATGTGTGGTCCGGCCGCGCCGGCCGGAGCGGCAACTATTTTTCTGCGGCAAAGTCCACACGTTGGTTTGGCTCGGAAGCAGCGCCACCGCACCGGCGACGACTCCGCCCGAGGCGCGCACGCGGCTCAACCGGCCGGTTAGCCAATGGATCCCGTCCACGAGAGCTTACTTAAACCTCACCTTGATCATCAACTAGGCGTGCAGCTGCATCGATGATCGATCTATCCTGCCTCCGTGCATACGCGGATCCAACAGCCTGAAGCAGACAGAGCCCATCTCCGGCTGTCGCCACGCCGCTGTCGACTTGTCGCGCTGTCCCGTTGTTTGTACTCCCTCCGTTTTTATTTACTTGGCGTATTAGTTTTGGTCAAAGTCAAGTTTTGTAAACTTTGATCAAATTTATAGACAAAAATATTGACATATACAATAACTAATCAATACCATTAGATTCATTGTTGAATGTATTTTCACATCATATATATTTTTTACGAGAAATATTTATATTATTCTCTATAAACTTGGTCAAACTTTAAAAAATTTAATTTTAGTCAACTCTAATATGCGGAGTAAATAAAAACGGAGGGAGTAATTTCCGCGATTACTCATCCAAGTAACCAGAAAACAACAACTGGCAGCGCTGCTAGTCTACTCACATCGGTAGCATCATATCAGGTTGTGACTTCAGTTGCAGTGCTCATCCGGCTCTCTGAAGAAGCAAGTTTCTCAGGCCATCTGTCTGATCGCTCCATTCTTTTATTGTTCCGTTTCGTGCACCGCGGACTAGCGTGTATCGTAAATTCAACCGCGTGCAATGTATGCGTGCAGCGCTGCGCTGATGTGGTGATGTGTAGGCACGCAGCTGTAACGTTTGCTTGCAGATGATTGCGCTAGCTAGCTGAATTGTTTAAGACTAAGCCAGGTTGTTACGATAAGCTAGACTAATCCATGCATTATTTCCCCCGGCTCTTTGGGCGTCACGTAGTACAAAGCTATAGCTTCTTTCGGCCAGGTATATACATTACTTTTGTTATAAATTATATACATCTTTCGGAAAGCTGGAAATGTACTATGACCCCCTACAAAATTTGGACCACACTATAAATCTGATGTTGAATTTTTAAACATGGAAAATTACGTGTCGCGAGCCTGACAATTCCCTTCTGCAAGCATGGCAAATCCTGACAAATCCTAACATTTTCAGTTTTTTGGCAGGATTTGCCATGTTTATGCTCGGGAGTTGGGACACACGTAATTTGCCATAAAAGACGATTTGTCATGCTTAAATAAAAAAATCTGACGTCAGATATTTAGCATTTCTGTAAAATTTTAGTTTATTGTTAAAATCATTTTTCTTTGTGAAAAGGCCAAAGGCCATAACCTTTACATCCTTATACTAGTATTTAAAAAGTGCGTACATGTCCTTGGAGAATCAGTGTCATCTTCCTTTTGCACCTGCTAATAACGTTCTGTGAGCGAAGCTCGATACTGCCTCTCGACCTCAGAAACATCGTGAGAGTCAGTGAAGCAGTGTTAATGCAGTGGCCCAGAAGCACCAGTTTGAACTAGAAGATGTCGGCGACAGTGGACTGAGATCGCCGCCCTAGAGAAGCCGACAAAGAGGTTTGGATGACCACCAAAGATCTGACTAGATAGAACCGGAGAGACCTAATCTCCCAAGCTCCCCAAGGATGCCTAAGTTGGCCGAACGTCTTCGGTTGGAGAAGGGGGGTCAAAGGACCAAGACATGAAACACTGCCAATCGTGCCGGAAGACACCTTTGAAGACCACCTTCGTAACACAAAGACACAACCAGATCCACCACTTCAGAAAAAACAACGACTAGATGATCCCTTGTCCTTCTCTATGCCGGCGCTGACAAGGTAGATCAGGGCTCGAGGAAACCCTATTCTTGATCTGTGCGGCGTCTCCATCGCCACCATAACACTATCATCGGAGATCGAAACTCTAACACTACGAGACCTAACTACAACTTTGCAACACAGATCTGGTGGTCCCAAAACCGCCTCTCATCATCGGAGCGGCTAGTGAAGGAGGAGGGAACACCTGACCTCGCCAGTGGGAAGCTGGTGGAGCAAGGCCAGTTGTCTAGGCTTTATGGAGAGGTGGCGGTTGGACTAAGTGCATCCAATTCAAATCATTTAGTGTTACATAAAAAAGATGGAGTTTAAAACACACAAGTGCGTGCGCGCAGGCACACACACACACACACACACACACACACACACACACACACACACACACACACACACACACACACACACACACACACACACACACACACTCACACACACACACACACACACACACACACAGAGAGAGAGAGAGAGAGAGAGAGAGACTAACAATATCATGCCTGCAACAGAGTGTTCAACTTGCCCAGCCATGCCTCCAAGTTCCAACTTTCCTTGACCAAATTGGCTGAGTTTTAAATGTATATTAAAAATAGTAATTCCCCATAACTATAACTTATATATGGGAAAGGGAAAGTCCTAGTTAATTAATTCTTTGCTAGCTAAGCTACGTCAAATAATGATGCCCATGTTCTGCCTTGCACGACATCAATTTGATAGAAACATGATGAACCAATTTTTAGAGGATTAAATTATCTTCATTGCATTCTCTACATCTTCAATGAATCCAAAATATTACTTAACGATGAACATCCACTAATTAGAAACCTGAAAATTTTGAAATTTGGAATGAAACAAGACATAATAATTACACGAATATCAAATTCAAATCATGATTTTGACAGGCTCATTGTGATGGCTGTTTACACGAATATCGCAATTTTCGCATAAAATGATTAAGAAAGCTTGATGATGAATCAGTTGATGTTCATTATTGCTATTGCATTTGTATTTAGTCAGTTGTTGTACGCACATGCTCCATAAAACAAGTCTCCAATTGCACCACTAGCAAATAAATAAATCTCCAATTGCACGGGAGCTGGAGGAAATACTATTATTCCCCCCTCTGCCTGATCCACTTGGCTAGCTAGCTCAAGACCCGCGCATGGAGAAGCCAAGCATGGGCAACCACCTAGCACGTTCTAAGATGCCAAGCTTTAGTTACCGCGTCTATTAAGTGCCCACGATAGCTTAATTAACAGCACAATTAAGTACTAGCTAACCTGTATTATATATTTAGCTGCACATGTCAGCCTCAGTGTTGCTTGTTTTTTTGTTGAAACAATTAATAACAAGTACTGTTAGCTAGTGGCTGTTTAGATTTAAGTAATGATGTCCTTAGCCAGTTCTTTATTTTTTCTTAGACTTCATATAATTTACTATGTTGTCTTTGGTAGGGGATACGTGGCCTCATGTGATCCATATGGTTGCCCCCATTTTTCTCTTGGGGAGTTGACTTTGTTTAAAGAGCAAGGGTGTTTCCTTGAAGTGAACAGATATCGAGTTGCTCACACGATCTATACGTGTCCCATTGGTAGTTCAACTGTTAATGACACCGCCGATAGGTCAAGGTTGGCATCAGTTGTCCGATATTCTTGGGAAAATTGAAGTATGGTGCACATTCAAGTATTTCATACACACTCGAAGCAATTTGTTTTCATAGACAAATTACTTGTTGATTTTAATTTGCATCGTTTATCTTCACAAAAATACTATGAAGTGAATCCTTGCATTAAAATTTTAAATACTAGGATCAACGACACTTTTATACCAACACCCGATAAAAGTAATCGGAGATAGGGCTTGAGGTCACACTTTAAAAACATTATTTGTATACCCCCAAAATTGTGATTTTTTGTACATACACATATAGATGTGTAGTGTGTGTGTAAGAATTTCCATCAATATTTTTTTCGCAAATATGCAAATCTTGTGTATCAATATATTTACTATATGTGGACAAATACATAACCAACATGGGCTTCCTTTTACTGTTTCGGGGACATATGTTGCCTATAAACTATCTTACTATTTGTTGAAATTTACATATACATGAGAAAATCTATTATTCTTTGTAGATTTTTAATGGATTTTTGGAAATTGTAAATGGCATTGCCGATCTTTAAAATTCCAAGAACGACGTACCTCAACATCAAGTGTCTGCAAACCCATTTCCTGGAAAGAGTTGAATTGATAGTAGAATTAAAATCCAACTAACTATTCTGACTGGAGCAAAACCTAATTCCCCCCAGCATACTATTAAGTTCAGTATATGCCCAAAACTCTCCTAGTAGTTGCTCTAAATATTCCCAAACATGGCCTAATTGGAGGTATATTAAGGACTATTTGCCAGTAGGAAGATAGTTATTTGTGTGCAAATTGTCTAATGTACACGCAATTAGAAATTAAATTATACATGTATCCAGTTAGAGTGCAATTCTCACATGGTGAGCTTTGTTTTGTTTGACAATTTATTTCTTTTCCACGAAAGCAACTACGTATATCTCCCCACAACAGTTAGTGGTCCAAAGCAAAGTAGTGTGGAGAACTAAAATAAAACCATATTCGTTGGGCTCCCTCATAGGGCTCAGTCTACTTGTCCTACTTATTTTGTGGCAATTCAAATCTAGCTGTTGGATGCACTAGATTACAGCTCCTCTGGCCGTTGATTACAAATGTAAAACTATATACAAATCCCAAAATGCAACCTAACCCAGCTGTAGCGCACTTTTGCAGAAGAACTGTCAACCAATTAGAGATGATACATTTATGTTTAATACATGTCTAACCATAAAGCTAGCTAAATTGAATAATCTTTTTCAAGGGCAATGCAACGCTAGACCCAGCATGTTGGTGTAAGTTGCCGCATGTCCTAATTTAATATGATCAACGGCTGTGGTGGTGCTGCAGGGATCAAGCTGGCAGCACGTTAGATTGTGGTTGCTTTGCCTCCTCTTGTATGAAACTATTATTGCGCAGGCTCCCTAAATTATTTATATGCGTAAGAGGTAGAGTAGGCCACTATGAGAACAGCTGCTGCTTATATGGTGCGCTTCTACTTTGCAAGTGGAACAACTGCTTAATTTAGACATTATACACCTCACAACTTGCTGGGACATGGGCAGCTTGGTGTCTGGTGAGTGCTGGCGGATAATGTAAGCCTCGGGCTCACGCATGTGCCCTTCTTAAAATATGCATTTATCATGATTAGAGAAAAATTCATACCATTTATCATGATTAGCGAAAAATCATACATTCAGAACATCATGTATTATCCAATCCAAAAAAAGTACTATTGCACATAGCTGTCGAGTTTCGTGAAAAAATGTGCATTTTTGTGATTTAACAGCAGAAGGGAAACTTAAGATCACATAAAAATTGCCACTCGCAAAAAAAGGAAAATAATACAGACATTTGCAATATTTCCATGTGATGTTTTTCCTTGACCTACCTAGTTCAGTTGGATGAGCTCACATCTGATCTAGCCACTAGGTTGGTGCTATTTGCATCTCCCAAACTGAAACTATCCAGGTTCTGATGTACCATGCACAGTAGTACGTAGTGCCTCAGAAGATGTCTAAAAAAACCCTCTGAAGATGCTGCTGCATTTAATTCTCCCCAACCAACCCCAAAGTCAATGATGGTACTGTAATTAGTTAGTTAGGATCTAATCAGAGGTTCGCACAAATGGTGACATGATTGCACAAAACCACTTCCCCCAGGATGAAAAGTAGACAGTCTCCATGATTCCCTGCGGAGAACACACTGCAACTACTAGATCCTCTACGCCATCTATCTACCTGTCACTTACAAGATAAATTCGCTTTTGCGATAGATTAATTTGGCCAGACCATCAGGAAGGTTTGCAGGGCTTATCTTGCTGGTGTTCATGCTTTCTTAGCCAAGATTCCTGGTCAGAAGTGCAGCAACAGCACTACTAGAGCTAATCTCAATCTCCGGCCCTAACACGCGGAATGGGCCATCATAATCCACGGGCAGTTTACCCATAGATTGCCCGAAAAGTTACATACATAAAACACATCCGCCAGTGGGTGGCAGTGCTGGCACGACGCCAGCACCAGTTATGATGGCCGCATTAGCATCTCCACTCAGCATGTGATCATGCCCTTAATTAATCCCGTCTCCACGTGCTAATCAAGAGGAGGGCGTGAGATCCAACCGGTGCAGTGAACCTGCTCCTACGTGCGTTGAGTTGGGAACGCAACCGTCGCTTGATTAATTGGGCGTCGACGCAGCCTGCAAAGACAATCCAACAGATTAATTAAGCTCATCGTTTCAATAGTACTCCTTGTCAGCAGCGATCGACTTCTTTTTAGTTTCTCTGCATCCACTGGTGGAAAAAGGGCCTTTGGTCGCGGTTTGCAACTGCCATTAGTCGCGGTTGCGCAACCGCGACCGAACGGGCGCGACTAAAGGCCCCCCCCTTTAGTCGCGGTTGCTTAAGAACCGCGACTAAAGGCCCGTCCACGTGGGCGCCAGGTGGCCGTCGGGGCGGAGGACCTTTAGTCGCGGTTCTTGTGGCTAACCGCGACTAAAGGCCGCCACAGGTTTTTGAAAAAAAAAATTGAATTTTTTTTTCAAATTTCTGAATTATTTTAAACTCTAGTCTCTAATCACCACCCCTCATCACTTCTCAATTTATTCTTTTATCACCCCTCATCATTCCAAATCATCTAACTTCCCAACCGGTCACCCATCCCTCTCACTACTCCAGCCCAAGCACGCTTAACTTCCGGGTTCTATTCTCCCACGTTCCAAGTCTGCACTTGTTGTTTTCCTGACAATAATAAGATGTCAATCCTATTAACCTTCAGGAATTTTGCTTGAGCATGAAGTGACACATTTCACTGTTTGAGTTTGAAACTATTGTTTTAAAAAATAATAATTATTTAGTAACACTAATATTTCTTGAATAATTAGTTTGACCATTGTTTGACCACAGTTTGACCACAGTTGACCACAGTTTGACCAGATTTGACCAAAATTGAAATAATTAAAATAATTATTTAGTAACACTAATATTCTAGAATAATTAGTTTGACCATTGTTTGACCATAGTTTGCCCACTGTTTGAATATTTTTCAATTTTTTCCACTCTAGATCTTACAAGCCCCGTAACTTTTTTTCTATTAGGTTTTTGAGGATTTTGAAAATGTTTAACGGGGTTCCCCCGGTTAAATTTGGATGTAACTTTTCGAGTAGATGATTTTTCATATAAAAAACTTTTTCATCCGAGTTAGTATGCAAAAGTTATGCCCATTTTTACAAATTTCAGAGAGGTTTTGCAAATAAAGTCAAAATTCACATTTGCAAATTTTCCCAACAACTAGACCACATATCACATGAGAAACTTATTTTCTTTTATTTTTTTGACATTTCCATTATTTTCTTTTATTTTTTTTAAAACTGAAAAGGCGATCCCGGGGGGGGGGGGATTAGAGTTTGAAAATGGGACCTTTAGTACCGGTTCGTGGCACGAACCGGGACTAAAGGTCTCAACCCCATTAGTTCCGGTTCGTGCCACAAACCGGGACTAAAAGGGAGGAGCTTTAGTCGCGGTTGGCCAGGCCAACCGCGACTAAAGGCCTTTGGGCACCTTTAGTCGCGGTTGGCCTGGCCAACCGCGACTAAAGCCCGCGAGCGCCCTGGGCCCAGGCATTTGGTCGCGGTTCATCTGCCGAACCGCGACTAAAGACTTCATTAGTCGCGGTTCCTACAGTTTCGCGACTAATGGGGCTGGACGGAAGCCTCTTTTTCTATCAGTGATCGCTTCCGTTGTACAACCGGTTTTCAGCCCAGCCGTTGATTCTCACCCTCAATCACACTTTTACTCTAGCATCGTTCCACTTCCATGACAATGAAAAGGTTTCCTTTTGCATAAGGCCGGTCACAGTGATCGTATCATATGTACTATCATGCATGCCAACTAGACATCCTCAAAATATGTTTATATACATCCGTATGTATTCCATATTGAAATCTCTAAAAAGACTTATATTTAGGAAAGGAGGGAGTAGTATGCATTCACTAGTAGAAAAACTACTTTACGTGAGACACATTAGTCCCGGTTTGTAAATGAACCGGCACTAATGGTACCATTAGTCCTGGTTCGAACGGCTATGCATTAGTCCTGGTTCATTTGTGACCTATAGTACCGGTTGGTGGCTCCAACCGGTACTAAAAGGGTCATGGCCTTTAGTACGGGTTGGTGGCTCCAACCGGTACTAAAGACCCTCCTTTTAGTACCGGTTGGAGCCACCAATCGGTATTAAAGGTGGTGCGCTGCCACCCGCAGTGCACAAATGTTTAGTCCCACCTCGCTAGTTGAGAGGAGCTCGCACCGGTTTATAAGCCCCGCCGCGGCTACCGTGTCGAGCTCCTCTCTAAGCAGACCTTTGTGGGCCTATTGCAAGTCTTCTGCCCTGTGGGGCCTACTGGGCCGCACGGGCCTGCATCCTGGCCCAACTAGAGGTTGGGTTTCTAGTTGTATGCAGGCCGTGTCGGCCCAGTAGGCGGGCTGTTTTTGCTTTATTCCAAAAAAATTCAAAAAACAAATCAACGCCCCTCGTGCCATGTGGTGGGCCTTTGGTCCCGGTTCGTGTTGAACTAGGACTAAAGGGGGGGACCTTTAGTCCCCACCCTTTAGTGCTGGTTTCCAGAACCGGTACTAAAGGTCCTTATGAACCGGTACTAAAAGTCGTTTTTCTACTAGTGATTGCGGAAGTAGTATCATACACTAGTATCGTATGCATGATACTAGTATATGATACTTCCTTTGTTCCTAAATATAAGTCTTTTTAAATATTCTAATAAGAGACTACATACGGAGCAAAATGACTCTTTTTTTTGAACATCAGTACAGACACAAGCGCTCATATACACGTGCACACACTCACCACTATGAAGGCACACACGTACACCCTATCCCTATGAGCAAAATGACTCTAAAGTACGTCTATATGCATTTGTATGTAGTCTATAGTGAAATATCTACAAAGACTTATATTTAGGAACGGAGAAAGTACTTCCCATTGCGACCAGCCAGCGACATGTGGTCCAAAGTAGGATATACGCTAGAGCCCCACCCCCTCCCACGTCGCCCCTACGAGGCGATGGGACGGTTCCTCGGATTCATAATACAAATCATCATCGAACGTTAAGCGTGCGGACCCTACGGGTTCGAGAACTATGTAGACATGATCGAGACACATCTCCGATCAATAATCAATAGCGGAACCTGGATGCTCATATTGGCTCCTACATATTCTATGAAGATCTTTATCGGTCAAACTACACAGCAACATACGTTGTTCCCTTTGTCATCGGTATGTTATTTGCCCGAAATTCGATCGTTGATACCATCATACCTAGTTCAATCTCGTTACCAGCAAGTCTCTTTACTCGTTTCATAATGTTTCATTGTGCAGCTAACTCATTAGTCACATTGCTTGCAAGGCTTATAGTGATGAGCATTACCTAGAGGGCCCAGAGATACCTCTCCGATACACGGAGTGACAAATCCTAATCTTGATCTATGCCAACCCAACAAACACCTTCGGAGACACCTATAGAGCATCTTTATAATCACCCAGTTACGTTGTGATGTTTGATAGCACACAAGGTGTTCCTCCAGTATTCGGGAGTTGGATAATCTCATAGTCAGAGGAATATGTATTAGTCATGAAGAAAGCAGTAGCAATAAAACTGTAACGATCATAATGCTAAGCTAATGGATGGGTCTTGTACATCACATCATTCTCTAATGATGTGATCCCGTTCATCAAATGACAACACATGTCTATGGTTAGGAAACATAAACATCTTTGATTAGCAAGCTAGTCAAGTAGAGGCATACTAGGGACACTATGTTTTGTCTATGCATTCACACATGTACTAAGTTTCCGGTTAATACAGTTCTAGCATGAATAATAAACATTTATCATGATATAAGGAAATATATAAATAACAACTTTATTATTGTCTCTAGGGCATATTTCCATCAGTCTCCCACTTGCACTAGAGTCAATAATCTAGATTACATAGCAATGATTCTAACACCCATGGAATCTTGGTGCTGATCATGTTTTGCTTGTGGAATAGGCTTAGTCAACGGGTCTGCAACATTTAGATCCATATGTATCTTGCAAATATCTATGTCTCCCTCCTTGACTTGATCGTGGATGGAATTGAAGCGTCCCTTGATGTGTTTGGTTCTCTTGTGAAATCTGGATTCCTTTGCCAAGGCAATTGCACCAGTATTGTCACAAAAGATTTTCATTGGACCCGATGCATTAGGTATTACACCTAGATCGGATATGAACTCCTTCATCCAGACTCCTTCATTTGCTGCTTCCTAAGCAGCTATGTACTCCGCTTCACACGTAGATCCCGCCATGACGCTCTTCTTGGAACTGCACCAACTGACAGCTCCACCATTCAATATAAATATGTATCCGGTTTGTGACTTAGAGTCATCCGGATCAGTGCCAAAGCTTGCATCGACGTAACCATTTACGACAAGTTCTTTGTCACCTCCATAAACGAGAAACATATCCTTAGTCCTTTTCAGGTATTTCAGGATGTTCTTGACCACCGTCCAGTGATCCACTCCTGGATTACTTTGGTACCTCCTTGCTAAACTTATAGCAAGGTACACATCAGGTCTGCTACACAGCATTGCATACATGATAGAACCTATGGTTGAGGCATAGGGAATGACTTTCATTTTCTCTCTTTGTTTTGCAGTGGTCGGGCATTGAGTCTGACTCAACTTCACACCTTGTAACACATGCAAGAACCCTTTTTTTTGAGTGATCCATTTTGAACTTCTTCAAAACTTTATCAAGGTATGTGCTTTCTAAAAGTCCAATTAAGCATCTTGATCTATCTCTATAGATCTTGATGCCTAATATATAAGAAGCTTCATCGAGGTCTTTCATTAAAAAATTCTTATTCAAGTATCTTTTTATGCTATTCAGAAATTCTGTATTATTTCCAATCACCAATATGCCATCCACATATAATATTAGAAATGCTACAGAGCTTCCACTCACTTTCTTATAAATACAGGCTTCTCCAAAAGTCTATATAAAACCATATGCTTTGATCACATTATCAAAGCGTATATTCCAACTCTGAGAGGCTTGCACCAGTCCATAAATGGATCGCTGGAGCTTGCACACTTTGTTAGCACCTTTTGGATCGACAAAACCTTCTGATTGCATCATATACAACTCTTTTTAAGAAATCCATTAAGGAATGCAGTTTTGACATGCATTTGCCAAATTTCATAATCATGAAACGCGGCAATTGCTAACATGATTCGGACAGACTTAAGCATCGCTACGGGTGAGAAGGTCTCATCGTAGTCAACTGCTGGAACTTGTCGAAAACCTTCCGCAACAAGTCAAGCTTTGTAGACAGTAACGTCATCGTTAGCGTCAGTCTTCTTCTTGAAGATCCATTTATTTTCTATGGCTTGCCGATCATCGGGCAAGTCCACCAAAGTCCACACTTTGTTCTCATACATGGATCCCATCTCAGATTTCATGACCTCAAGCCATTTCGTGGAATCTGGGCTCATCATCACTTCCTCATAGTTTGCAGGTTCATCATGGTCTAGTAACATGACTTGCAGAATAGGATTACCATACCACTTTGGTGCGGATCGTACTTTGGTTGACCTACGAGGTTCGGCAGTAACTTGATCTGAAGTTTCATGATCATCATCATTAACTTCCTCACTAATTGGTGTAGGAACCACTGGAACTGATTTTTGTGATAAACTACTTTCCAATTCGGGAGAAGGTACAATTACCTCATCAAGCTCTACTTTCCTCCCACTCACTTCTTTCGAGAGAAACTCCTTCTCTAGAAAGAATCCATTCTTAACAACGAATATCTTGCCTTCGGATCTGTGATAGAAGGTGTACCCAACGGTTTCCTTTGGGTATCCTATGAAGACGCATTTCTTCGATTTGGGTTCCAGCTTATCAGGTTGAAGCTTTTTCACATAAGCATCGCAGCCCCAAACTTTAAGAAACGAGAACTTGGGTTTCTTGCCAAACCACAGTTCATATGGTGTCGTCTCAACGGATTTTGATGGTGCCCTATTTAATGTGAATGCAGCCGTCTCTAAAGAATAACCCCAAAACAAGAGCGGTAAATTAGTAAGAGACATCATAGATCACACCATATCCAACAAAGTATGGTTACGACGTTCGGACACACCATTACGCTGTGGTGTTCCAGGTGGCGTGAGTTGCAAAACTATTCCACATTATTTCAAATGAAGACCAAACTCGTAGCTCAAATATTCGCCTCCACGATCAGATTGTAGAAACTTTATTTTCTTGTTACGATGATTTTCCACTTCACTCTGAAATTCTTTGAACTTTTCAAATGTTTCAGACTTATGTTTCATTAAGTAGATATACCCATATCTGCTCAAATCATCTGTGAAGGTCAGAAAATAACGATACCCGCGACGAGCCACAACACTCATTGGACCACATACATTGGTATGTATTATTTCCAATAAGTCAGTAGCTCGTTCCATTGTTCCGGAGAACAGAGTTTTAGTCATCTTGCCCATGAGGCATGGTTCGCAAGCACCAAGTGATTCCAAAAGCCCATCAGCATGGAGTTTCTTCATGCGCTTTACACCAATATGACCTAAACGGCAGCGTCCCAAATAAGTTGCACTATCATTATCAACTTTGCATCTTTTGGCTTCAATATTGTGAACATGTATATCACTACGACCGAGATTCAACAAAAATAGACCACTCATCAAGGGTGCATGACCATAAAAGATATTACTTATATAAATAGAACAACCATTATTGTCTGATTTAAATGAATAAATGTCTTGCATCAAACAAGATCCAGATATAATGTTCATGCTCAAGGTTGGCACCAAATAACAATTTTTCAGGTCTAAAACTAATCCCGAAGGTAGATGTAGAGGTAGCGTGCCGGAGGCGATCACATCGACCTTGGAACCATTTCCGACGCGCATAATCACCTCATCCTTAGCCAATCTTTGTTTAATCCGTAGCCCCTGTTTCGAGTTGCAAATATGATCAACAGAACTAGTATCAAATACCCAAGCGCTACTACGAGCATTAGTAAGGTACACATCAATAACATGTATATCAAATATACCTTTCACTTTGCCATCCTTCTTATACGCCAAATACTTGGGCAGTTCTGCTTCCAGTGACCAGTCCCTTTGCAGTAGAGGCACTCAGTTTCAGGCTTAGGTCCAGACTTGGGTTTCTTACCGAGAGTAGCAACTTGCTTGCTATTCTTCTTGAAGTTACCCTTCTTCCCTTTGCCCTTTTTCATGAAACTAGTGGTCTTGTTAACCATCAACACTTGATGCTCCTTCTTGATTCGTACCTCCGCAGCCTTTAGCATTGCGAAGAGCTCGGGAATAGTATTTTCCATCCCCTGCATACTATAGTTCAGCATGAAGCCTTTATAGCTTGGTGGCGGTGATTGAAGAACTCTGTCAATGACACTATCATCAGGAAGATTAACTCCCGGCTGAGTCAAGTGGTTATGGTACCCAGACATTCTGAGTATGTGTTCACTGACATAACTATTCTCCTCCATTTTGCAGCTATAGAACTTGTTGGAGACTTCATATCTCTTAACTCGGGCATTTGCTTGAAATATTAACTTCAACTCTTGGAACATCTCATATGCTCCATGATGTTCAAAACGTCTTTGAAGTCCCGATTCTAAGCCGTAAAGCATGGCACACTGAACTATTGAGTAGTCATCAGATCGAGTCTGCCATACGTTCATAACATCAGCATCTGCTCCGGTAGCAGGCCTTGCACCTAGCGGTGCTTCCAGGACGTAATTCTTTTGTGCAACAATGAGGATAATCTTTAAGGTACGGACCCAATCCGTGTAATTGCTACCATCATCTTTCAAATTAGCTTTCTCTAGGAACACATTAAAATTCAAGGGAACGGTAGCACGGGCCATTGATCTACAACGACATAGATATGCAAAAAGACTATCAGGACTAAGTTCATGATAAATTAAAGTTCAATTAATCATATTACTAAAGAACTCCCACTTAGATAGACACCCCTCTAGTCATCTAAATGATCACGTGATCCAAATCAACTAAACCATGTCCGATCATCACGTGAGATGGAGTAGTTTTCAATGGTGAACATCTCTATGTTGACCATATCTACTATATGATTCATGTTCAACCTTTTGGTCTCAGTGTTCCGAGGCCATATCTGCATATGCTAGGCTCGTCAAGTTTAACCCGAGTATTCTGCATGTGCAAAACTGGCTTGCACCCGTTGTATGTGAACGTAGATCTTATCACACCCGATCATCACGTGGTGTCTCGGCACGATGAACTGTAGCAACGGTGCATACTCAGGGAGAACACTTATACCTTGAAGTTTAGTGAGGGATCATCTTATAATGCTACCGCCGTACTAAGCAAAATAATATGCATAAAATATAAACATCACATGCAATCAAAATATGTGTCATGATATGGCCATCATCATCTTGTGCCTTTGATCTCCATCTCCAAAGCACCGTCATGATCTCCATCATCACCGGCTTGACACCTTGATCTCCATCATAGCATCGTTGTCGTCTCACCAGCTATTGCTACAACGACTATCGCTACCACTTAGTAATAAAGTAAAGCAATTACATGGCGATTGCATTTCATACAATAAAGCGACAACCATATGGCTCGTGCCAGTTGCCGATAACTTTGTTACAATACATGATCATCTCATACAACAATTTATATCACATCATGTCTTGACCATATCACATCACAACAAGCCCTGCAAAAACAATTTAGATGTCCTCTACTTTGTTGTTGCAATTTTACGTGGCTGCTATGGGCTTCTAGCAAGAACCGTTCTTACATACGCATCAAAACCACAAAGATTTTTTGTCAAGTGTGTTGTTTTAACCTTCAATAAGGACCGGCCGTAGTCAAACTCGATTCAACTAAAGTTGGAGAAACGGAAACCCGCCAGCCACCTGTGTGCAAAGCACGTCGGTAGAACCAGTCTCATGAACACGGTCATGTAATGTCGGTTTGGGCCGATTCATCCAACAATACCGCTGAGTCAAAGTAAGATGTTGGTGGTAAGCAGTATGACTATTATTGCCCATAACTCTTTGTGTTCTACTTGTGCATATCATCTACGCATAGACCTGGCTCTAATACCACTGTTGGGGAACGTAGCATGCAATTTCAAAAAAATTCCTACGATCACACAAGATCTATCTAGGAGATGCATATCAACGAGAGGGGCAGAGTGTGTCCACGTATCCTCGTAGACCGAAAGCGGAAGCATTTGTTAACGCGGTTGATGTAGTCGAACGTCCTCAGGATCCAACCGATCCAAGTACCAAACATACGACACCTCCGTGTTCAGCACACGTTCAGCTCGATGACGTCCCTCAAACTCTTGATCCAGTAGAGGGTCAAGGGAGAGTTCCGTCAGCACGACAGTGTGGTAACGGTGTTGATGATGTGATTCGCTTAGGGCTTCGCCTAAGCACTACGATGCTATGACCGGAGGAGTAAACTATGGAGGGGGGCACCACACACGGAAAAGAGAACAATTGATGTGCTTTGGGGTGCCCCCCACCCTTGTATATAAAGGAGGAGAGGGAGGAGGCCGGCGGCCTAGAGGGGGCGTGCCAAGGGAGAGTCCAACTAGGCTTCCTAGGGAATCCTACTTGGTCTCCCTTTCCTATTCCAAGAAGGGGAAAGAGGGAAGGAGAGGGAGAGGAATAGGGAAAAGAGGGTCGCGCCCCTCCCCCTTGTCCAATCCAGACTCCCTTGGGGGCGCACCACCCTGCGGGTTGTCCTCTCCTACTCCCTCATGGCCCATTAAGGCCCATAACTTCCCTGGGGGGTTCCCGTAACCCCTTAGTTCCCCGGTAAATATCCAAAACGTCCTGAAACCATTTCGGTGTCCGAATACCTTTGTCCAATATATCATTCTTTATGTCTTGACCATTTCGAGACTCCTCGTCATGTCCGTGATCTCATCTGGGACTCCAAACAAAGTTCGGTCATCAAAAACACATAACTCATAATACAAATCATCATCGAACATTAAGCGTGCGGACCCTACGGGTTCGAGAACTATGTAGACATGATCGAGACACATCTCCAATCAATAACAAATAGCGGAACCTGGATGCTCATATTGGCTCCTACATATTCTATGAAGATCTTTATGGTCAAACTGCACAACAACATACGTTGTTCCCTTTGTTATCGGTATGTTACTTGCCTGAGATTCGATCATCGGTATCATCATACCTTGTTCAATCTCGTTACCGGCAAGTTTCTTTACTCGTTATGTAATGCTTCATCCCGCAACTAACTCATTAATCACTTTGCTTGCAAAGCTTATACTGATGAGCATTACCGAGAGGGCCCAGAGATACTTCCACTAGTAGAAAAGGGGGAATTTGTCCCGGTTCGTAAGGGCCTTTAGTCCCGGTTCATGAACCGGGACTAATGGGTCGTTACTAATACCTCCCCCCTTTAGTCCCGGTTCAAACACGAACCGGGACAGATGTGCCTCCACGTGGACGGTGCGCCGAGCCCAGGCAGGGGGGGCCTTTGGTCCCGGTTGGAGGCACCAACCGGGACCAAAAGGCCTCCACGCATCAGCATTCCAGTGGCTGGGGTTTTTGTTTTTTTGAAAGGGGGGGGGGTTGGGGGTTTTGGGGGGTTAATTTAGGTGTTTCATATATTGTGTTAGCTAGCTAATTATTTAATAGAGAGAAGTGTCCTCTCTTATGTCCGTGCTTGGTCGACGCTACGTACTATACATAGAGAGGCCCTCGACACGCTAGCTAGTAAGAAAATGAAGGGAACCATTAAGTACAGAAGTTCGTCATGCATACCGAGAGAAGTGATCGATCGACCTCTCCTTCTCCGAGAGATTGGTCGAACAACAAGTTTTCGTATTATCTATCCGACGCTACTGGCTACATACATATACAATATGTAAGATCTCTTAATCACAATCCCCTAGCAATTGAAATCAACTTGCACGTGGTATTCTCCGGCTTTATTGATGACGTGGTCAAGAAAGAATCCAGCCAATTCCTCTTGAATTGCTTTCATGCGATCTGGTTCTAGGAGTTCATTCCACATCTGCCACGTCTAATTTGAAGAAGGGGGTTAATTAATACATATATATGAATGAAACTCAGCAGAAATGATGGTGTAATAAAATGAAATTGTGAATATTATTGCTTACGCACTTCATATTGTCTTTTAGAGTAGCCCCGCTTACTTTTCAAAGTCGCGTTGTGGATGAACTTGCACACGTAGTATCCACAGAAATCATTCCCTTGTTCCTGCCACAAGCTCTTTACGAGAAATAGAGGTCAATCAAACTGATAATGAAGCATTATAATTAAATGGCATTGATGAAAGTATAGCTATAGAATCAACGGGAGATGCGCGCAACTAGCTAGCCAGTAGTACTTACTTTCGGGTATGTATATCGCAGCTCCTTCGGCAGTCCCGGAGCTTCTGCGGTGAACTGTTTCCAAACCCTGCAAGACAAAGAAAATAATAATTATTACTTGAGATATCAGGAAATGAACAAAAAGTTGTCGATATGGTGTGATAATGATCGATTGAACTTACTTGTTGAGCAATTCAGTCATTTCCGCATAGGTTTCGGGATCTTTTCGTCTCGAGTCTAAGACGGTTACTAGTCCCCGCTCAAGCTTAATCTCCAGAAGAACATAGTGGTACCTGCGCACGCATGCATAACTCATCAATTACATTACTATAACCTCGCTCGAGTAATAAGGGAAACCGAATATGCACACGACAGTAACACTCACTCGCCGTTGTAAGGAAAGAGTATGGTATCTTTATTTTGATTTTTGATCAACGATTGTAGCAAGTTGTCCTTGGCCTCTTTGACGTGCTTTTTAACCAGAAATTCATCTATGATATTTGTGTTAATGAACCCAATATCATAAATTTCTTGTTTTTTGCACTCGACGATCTTCAATCTGCATAATATATTGAGGATAATTAATTATAAATACATGAAATGAAAGAGCCGAGCTATATATAGAGACTTAATGACAAAAATAGTACTTACAGGCAGTAGAAAAAGACCGTTAATTTATCGAGGGCCTTTTGATTGAAGAACGCGAAGAACTCCTCAAATGGAACACACAACAGATCACTTGCAACTAGGTCATGCTCCTCTTTAATGTTCAGATACAAACTGTTGGTGCCACTAGACTCTCTGCAGGTTTTCATGTACCAATTGTGGAATCTTCGCATCATCGTTGTTATAGATTTTTCATCTTTGACGAGAGGCTTCCCGTACTCGTATCTGTGTTCGTCCACCTCCATGAAATCAGGAAGTTGATCGCCAGGCAGGTAATGTTGTAGATTGCCATAACCGGCCACCATCCCCGGAGCATTAGCGACAATGTTGCCGCTAGACACATTGAGCGGGGGGCACGATTGGTTTGCTTATTCGCCCAGCTGGTCAATTTTTTTTGTAGCTGCTCGTTCTCTTGACCTTTGATGTCTGACAGTACTTCTCGACTGCTCCGCTTGGAGATATGTCTGTTCAGTAATGCGCTCATAGTTGGTTCTCAGCGGAGACTTTGCCGGTTTCCTCAGGGCATCGAGAGTGCGCTTTGCTTTCATTGGATCTACCTTCTCCTCCGGAGGTGGATGTCTCTTTTCTTTCACCCCTTCAAAGAACTCCTTCACGTGGGTCCGCACGATCGTCGCGTTTTCCTCCTCGGTCCTCTCGTACGCTAACTTCTCTAGAGGCTTGAGAGGTGGACCGTATCTGTATTGCCTCCCACCTCTGGTTGTGCTGCTAGACGCCGGAGAAGACGGAGCAGCTGCGGCGTCTGTCTTCTTTCATGCTTGCTTACGAGGCGGAGGAGAAGGACTATGACGCGCCGGAGGAGCCGGGGCGGCGGCGGGTCTCTTCTGCCCTTGCTGGCGAGGCGGAGAAGGAGGAGGCTACTGGCTGCTCGGGAGCGCCGGCACAGGCGGAGAAGGAGGCGGAGTGCTGCCACGCGCCGGAGAAGGAGGCGGAGTGCCGCCACGCGTGCCCTGATCGTCACTCGCCGAAGGAGGAGGTGGTGGAGGAGGCGGAGTGCCCTGACTCGCCGGAGGAGGAGGAGGAGGAGGAGGAGGCGGAGCCGTCCAGTTCGGAAGGTTGATGAGCTCCTTCCGCCATAGGCATGGAGTCTTCAGAGCAGAACCCAGCCTACTCTCCCCTTCACCGGTAGGGTGGTCAAGCAGGAGGTCCTCAAATCCCTCCGTTATTTCATCCACCATCACCCTAGAATATCCTTCTGGAATGGGCCGGCAGTGATAAGTTGCGCCGGGTCCAGTAGGATAAACAGAGCCAACACCCGCCTTGACCTTAAAATTCATCCATCGCGTCATAATGTGGCAATATTGAGACTCCGTGATAGCATCCACGGGATAGCTGGCAGGAGCCGTCAAGACATGCTCCGGCTGAAGCAGCTCGGTGGAAGCCACGCTGCTTCTCCGCTGAGATGGCGGGGTAGCTTTGGGGGAAGCTTCGGCAGGTCGTTTGCTGTGATCTGCTGCTTCTCGTTCCTCTAGCCCCATTACCCTTTCGTGCAACGCCTGCAGTTGGCCCTGCTCCAGTTTCTTCCTCCTCTCGTGGGTTTTGTAACCCCCTGCGTCCGGAAAAACAACCTTCCATAGAATGGAGCCTAGCATGCCTCGTGTCCGTCCAGGGTGCTCAGGATTCCCGAGGGCCATTGTGAGCTCGTCCTTCTCCCTGTCTGATATACTGCCGAAGCTTCTTGACTGGTACTTTCAGTTGCTCGTCCGTCCAATGGCACTTCCCTGATACAGGGTCCAAGGTTCCTCCAGCCCCGAAGAACCAAGTCCGTCAACGGTCTGGCCAGTTCATTGTCTCTGGTTCGATCCCTTTTTCAAGCACATCATTCTCAGCCTTGGACTACTTAGGCCGGGCTTTGAGGTAGCCACCTGACCCCGTGCGATGGTGAAGCTTCTTCTTCGCAGCATCTTGCTTGTTTGTCGCCGACATCTTCTTACTCTTTTTCGATGTCTTGTGGGCCACAAATGCGGGCCAGTGATCTTTGATCTTCTCATATTTGCCGATGAATTCTGGTGTCTTTTCTTTGTCGACAAACTTGTTCAGCTCTTTCCTCCACCTCCTGAATAGGGTTGCCATATTCTTAAGAGCACAAGAATTGATTAATTGCTCTTTAACTAGCTTCTCCGGACCCTCCTCTGGCGGTAGGGTGAAATTTACCGTCAGCTGAGTCCAAAGATCTTCTTTCTGCATATCATTGACATAAGACACCTCAGGGTCTTCCTCCTTAGGCTTATACCATTGTTGGATGCTGATCGGGATCTTGTCCCTAACAAGAACCCCGCACTGAGCAGAAAATGCGTTCTTTGTCCGGATGGGTTCAATCGGTTCGCCGTCGGGTGCGATTTCTCTGATCTCAAACCTTTCATCCGAGCTCAACTTTTTCTTCGGGCCTCGTCTACTTACCGAAGTTATGCTCGATACGGAGGGCTAGAAATTAAAAGGAAGAAAGATGAGAGTAATTAATATGTGTACATATACCAAAACAATGGATGCATCAATTAACTAGTCAGCACGGGCTTAACTAATATATATATACCTGGCCGGACTCGGTTCGGTCACTGGAGCAGTCAGCACGGTCTCCTTCTTGTACCTCCATTGTGTCACCGGAGCCATCATGAACATAGCCCTCTTCTTGTACCGGCATTAATGGGTCGAAGCCATCATGAACATAGCCCTCTTCTTCACCCAGTCCTTCCTGACCATCGGTGTCGTCGAGAAATGACGCAACTTCATCACTTCCTTGTGCGATTATGTCCCCCAACATCGCTTCTGTTGCTTCGTCTCGGGAGTGCTCCATAGTTTCTGCAAATATTTACAACATGTCAATTATTATTCAAACATGGTACAGATGGATATATATTAGTGGCAAACATAGAACTATCTAGCTAATCACAATAAGGAATCATGTTAGTGGCCTCGATGCTGCTTCTCTAGGGTTTGGGGTGGCCTCGACACAACGCTTCAAGGGTTTGGGGTGGCCTCGACGACAACGCTCTTTTAACTTGGTAAACTTGGGTGGCCTCGAGAGAGTTAATTTGTCGGGTAGGGGCACGGCGGGAGGGGGTAGGATACGACCAACATCGTTTTCTCTCTAGGGTTTGGGTGTCCTCGAGAGTTTTGGTCGAGCGAGAGGGCCGAGGGGGGTGCTGCCGTGGTATAAGTTATCACGGTCGAGAGGTGGTATATATATCGACCGCCACTCATGTCGAAGTTATCTCGAGGGGGTTATATCGACAACGACGCGACATACATATACATGGGAAAATAATGTTATCGGGGAGGGGGTATCGGTACCCCCCCTCGTGTTGAAGTTTCTTCTTTTTCTCCTCCATTCCTTTTATTCTTCTTCTTCTCCTCTTCTTTTTCTTCTTCTCCCTCAAGAAAGGAAAATAAGGAAAAGGAAGAAAAGAGGAAGAAGGAAGAAGGAAGAAGAAGAAGAAAAAAAGAAGAAAAAAAGAGGAGAAGAAGAAAGGAATAGAGGAGAAGAAGAAAAAATAGAAAAAAATTTCTATTTTTATTCTTCTCCTCTATTCCTTTCTTCTTCTCCTCTTCTTATTTTCCATTTTCCTCTCATTCTTTTTCTTCTTCTTCTTCCTTCTTCCTTCTTCCTCTTTTCTTCCTTTTCCTTATTTTCCTTTCTCCTCTACACTAACCTAAAATGCACTAACCTAAAATCACCAAAAAAATCTATGAACAGAAAAAAATTCTAACTTTTCTAAAAATCTATGAAAACATTAATACGCATATGAACAAAAAATACATATATGAACAAAAACATGCTCTGAACAATTTTTCTATACATTTTGAACATCTACATACACATAACCACATACATACACATATACATTATATATATATATATGAACAAAAAAATTAAACTAATAAAAATGAAAAAAATAGAGTCGGGGCGGCGCGGCGGCTCACAGCGGGGGCGGCTAACGATGACGATGGAGACGGTGGGGGCGGCGAGGGTGCCAGCGCGCGGGGATGGGATGGGGCAGGGGCTCGGGGCGGCACGCGGTGACGGGGACATCGGTCTCGGGCAGCACACGGCGACAGGGGCACGGAGGGTGGACTCGGGGAGGCACACGGCGACAGGGACGAGGACGGCGGGCTCGGGGAGGCCGACGACAAGGACAGCGCGGGCTCGGGGAGGCCGGCGACGAGGACGGCGCGGGCTTGGGGAGGCCGGCGACTAGGACAGCGCGGGCTCAGGGAGGCCGGCGACTAGGACGGCGCGGGCTCGGGGAGGCCGGCGACGAGGATGGCGCGGGCTCGGGGAGGCGACGTCCTTGGCGGCGGCGGCGACGACGGCGAGGTGGAGCACCCTGGCGGCGTCGAGGAGGTCGGCCTCATCGGGGGCAACTGGCGATGAAATTCTGAATTTTTGCAAAGTGTTTTCTTATATAGCAAAGCCTTTGGTCCCGGTTGGTGGCACCAACCGGGACTAATGCACCCTTTAGTCCTTGTTGGTGCCACCAACCGGGACCAAAGGCCAGTTTTCGGCAGCCCAAAGGGCAGGAAGCGGCGGCCTTTGGTCCCGCTTGGTGGCACCAACCGGGACTAAAGGGTGGGCATTGGTCCTGGTTGGTGCAAGGAACCGGTACCAATGCCCCCCTTTAGTCCCGGTTGGTGCCACCAACCGGGACCAAAGGCCCCTATGCTGCCCGCGTCGCGGCCAAAGTTTAGTCCCACCTCGCTAGTTGAGAGAGCTCGAGAGTGGTTTATAAGCGCTGCTGCGCCCACCCTCTCGAGCTCCTCTCAATTGCAGGCTTTCGGGCCTAATCTCACACTTCGCTGCTGTGGGCCTATTGGGCCTTCTGCGGGCCTGAATCCTGGCCCAGCTTGAGTTTCTAGTCGTATTCAGGCCGTGGTGGCCCAATAGGTGGCAGTTTTTTTAGTTTTTTTTCTAGTTTTTTGTTTTGTTTTTTGCATTATTTATTTTCTTTTGTTTTTTGCTTTATTTTTTAATTCTTTTTGCTTTTAGTTTTAGAAAAATTATAAACTTTCTGTTAGTGCCATTAGTTTTCAAATTTGAAAACATTTTTTTTGTTTTCTTTCTTGCTTTATTTATTTTATTTTGTTTCTACTTACAACAAAATACTTATTGTTGCTATTTTTTTCATTTTTCCAGTTTTTTTGTTTTGTTTTCTGGATTATTTATTTTCTTTTGTTTTTTTCTTTATTTTTTAATTCTTTTTTGCTTTTATTTTAGAAAAATTATAAACTTTCTGTTAGTGCCATTAGTTTTCAAATTTGAAAACACTTTTTTTGTTTTTTGTTTTCCTTGTTGCTTTATTTATTTTGTTTTGTTTCTACTTATAAAAAAATACTTATTGTTGCTATTTTTATTTTGTTTCCAGTTTTTTGTTTTGTTTTCTGCATTATTTATTTTCTTTTGTTTTTTGCTTTTAGGTCAGCAAAATTATAAACTTTCTGTTAGTGCCATTAGTTTTAGAAAAATTATAAACTTTCTGTTGAGAGTGTTCTTGGTGAGAACATAGTTGGCAAGGAGCGAAACGAGATTAATGGTATTACGAGGGCCGAACCATAAGACATTAAAGCATTTCAAATGAACTCTGAAAAAGTTGAAAGTTGGCATGGTATCATAAATTCACCCACATAGCATGTGCATGTACAAAACGGACAATGGTATCATACTCGTCTATTACAAAGTTGGCATGGTATCATCATAATAGTTGCGGGAGAAAGTCTTCACTTTTTCTTCGCTTGTGTCATTTGCTTATTGCGCCGTAACCATGGATAATCTTCATCTTTTATCAGGATGCTGGGGTCAGCCTTGACTTTGAAGGGAGGAATTTCATGAAACTTTTCATAATCTTCGGACATGTCTGTCTTGCCCTCCACTCCCACGATGTCCCTTTTTCCTGGAAGAACTATGTGGCGCTTTGGCTCATCGTATGTTGTATTGGCTTCCTTATCTTTTCTTTTTCTCGGTCTGGTAGACATGTCCTTCACATAGATAACCTGTGCCACATCATTGGCTAGGACGAACGGTTCGTCAGTGTACCCAAGATTTTTTAGATCCACTGTTGTCATTCCGTACTGTGGGTCTACCTGTACCCCGCCTCCTGACAGATCGACCCATTTGCACTTAAACAAAGGGACCTTACAATCATGTCCATAGTCAAGTTCCCATATGTCCACTATGTAACCATAATATGTGTCCTTTTCCCTCTCGGTTGTTGCATCAAAGCGGACACCGCTGTTTTGGTTGGTGCTCTTTTGATCTTGGTCAATCGTGTAAAATGTATTCCCATTTATCTCGTATCCTTTCCAAATCAATACAGTCAAAGATGGTCCCCTGGACAACAAGTACAGCTCATCACAAACAGTGTTGTCACCTGTGAGACGTGTTTCCAACCAACTGCTGAAAGTCCTAATGTGTTCACATCTAATCTAGTCGTCGCACTGCTCCGGGTGTTTGGAGCGCAGACTGTTCTTGTGTCCATCGACATACGGGGTCACCAAGGTAGACTTCTGTAGAACTGTGTAGTGTGCTTGAGACCAAGAATATCCGTCCCTGCATATTATTGAGTCCCTTCCAAGCATTCCTTTTCCAGTCAGTCTCCCCTCATACCGTGATTTAGGGAGACCTATCTTCTTAAGGCCAGGAATGAAGTCAACACAAAACCCGATGACATCCTCTGTTTGATGGCCCATGGAGATGCTTCCTTCTGGCCTAGCGCGGTTATGGACATATTTCTTTAGGACTCCCATGAACCTCTCAAAGGGGTACATATTGTGTAGAAATACGGGGCCCAGAATGACAATCTCGTCAACTAGATGAACTAGGACGTGCGTCATGATATTGAAGAAGGATGGTGGGAACACCAGCTCGAAACTAACAAGACATTGCACCACATCACTCCTTAGCCTTGGTATGATTTCTGGATCGATCCCCTTCTGAGAGATTGCATTGAGGAATGCACATAGCTTCACAATGGCTAATCGGACGTTTTCCGGTAGAAGCCCCCTCAATGCAACCGGAAGCAGTTGCGTCATAATCACGTGGTAGTCATGAGACTTTAGGTTCTGAAACTTTTACTCTGCCATATTTATTATTCCTTTTATATTCGATGAGAAGCCAGTCGGGACCTTCATACTAAGAAGGCGTTCAAAGAAGATTTCCTTCTCTTCTTTGGTAAGAGCATAGCTGGCAGGACCTTCATACTGCTTTGGAGGCATGCCATCTTTTTCGTGCAAATGTTGCAGGTCCTCCCGTGCCTCAGCTGTATCTTTTGTCTTCCCATACACGCCCAAGAAGCCTAGCAGGTTCACCCAAATGTTCTTCGTCACGTGCATCACGTCGATCGAAGAGCGGACCTCTAGGTCTTTCCAGTAGGGTAGGTCCCAAAATATAGATTTCTTCTTCCACATGGGTGCGTGTCCCCCAGCGTCACTCGGAACAGCTAGTCCGCTGGGACCCTTTCCAAAGATTACATGTAAATCATTGACCATAGCAAGTACGTGATCACCGGTACGCATGGCGGGCTTCTTCCGGTGATCTTCCTCGCCTTTGAAATGCTTGCCTTTCTTTTGACATTGATGGTTGGTCGGAAGAAATCGATGATGGCCCAGGTACACATTCTTCCTGCAGCTTCCCAGGTATATACTATTGGTGTCAAGTAAATAGTGCGTGCATGCGTGGTATCCCTTGTTTGTCTGTCCTGAAAGGTTACTGAGAGCGGGCCAATCGTTGATGGTCACGAACAGCAACGCCTTTAGGTCAAATTCCTCCTGTTTGTGCTCATCCCACGTACGTACACCGTTTCCATTCCACAGCTGTAAAAGTACTTCAACTAATGGCCTTAGGTACACATCAATGTCGTTGCCGGGTTGCTTAAGGCCTTGGATGAGAACTGGCATCATAATGAACTTCCACTCCATGCACATCCAAGGAGGAAGGTTATACATACATAGAGTCACGGGCTAGGTGCTGTGATTGCTGCTCTGCTCCCCGAAAGGGTTAATGCCATCCGCGCTTAAAGCAAACCATACGTTCCTTGGGTCACTTGCAAACTCATCCCAGTATTTCTCTCAATTTTTCTCCACTGCGACCCGTCAGCGGGTGCTCTCAACTTCCCGTCTTTCTTACGGTCCTCACTGTGCCATCGCATCAACTTGGCATGCTCTCCGTTTCTGAACAGACGTTTCAACCGTGGTATTATAGGAGCATACCACATCACCTTCGCAGGAACCCTCTTCCTGGGGGGCTCGCCGTCAATATCACCAGGGCCATCTCGTCTGATCTTATACCGTAATGCACCGCATACCGGGCATGCGTTCAGATCCTTGTATGCACCGTGGTAGAGGATGCAGTCATTAGGGCATGCATGTATCTTCTGCACCTCCAATCCTAGAGGGCATACGACCATCTTTGCTGCGTATGTACTGTCGGGCAATTCGTTATCCTTTGGAAGCTTCTTCTTCAATATTTTCAGTAGCTTCTCAAATCCTTTGTCAGGCACAACATTCTCTGCCTTCCACTGCAGCAATTCCAGTACGGTACTAAGCTTTGTGTTGCCATCTTCGCAATTGGGGTACAACCCTTTTTGTGGTCCTCTAACATGCGATCGAACTTCAGCTTCTCCTTTTGACTTTCGCATTGCGTCCTTGCATCGATAATGACCCGGCGGAGATCATCATCATCGGGCACATCGTCTGGTTCCTCTTGATCTTCAGCAGCTTCGCCCATTGCAGCATCATCGTGCACATCATCTGGTTCCTCTTGATCTTTAGTAGCATCACCGTATTCAGGGGGCACATAGTTGTCATCGTACTTTTCTTCTTCGCCGTCTTCCATCATAACCCCTATTTCTCCGTGCCTCGTCCAAACATTATAGTGTGGCATGAAACCCTTGTAAAGCAGGTGGGTGTGAAGGATTTTCTGGTCAGAGTAAGACTTCGTATTCCCACATATAGGGCATGGACAACACATAAAACCATTCAGGTTGTTTGCCTCAGCCACTTCGAGAAAATCATGCACGCCCTTAATGTACTCGGAGGTGTGTCTTGAACCGTACATCCATTGCCGGTTCATCTGCGTGCATTACAGAACATCATGAATAGATAATTAAGTGACCAAATTAATAGAAGTTCATTATCACATTAAAACCAAAGTACATACGTAGTTCTCATCTAACAACATAAAGCTCTGCAGAGCATCTAAATTAATTAAACCATACATTGAAACTATGTAAAACATTTCAATGCGAAAACAAATGCGATCATAATTGCAACCAATGTAACAACTGATCCAATGGCATAATGATACCAAGCCTCGGTATGAATGGCATATTTTATAATCTTTCTAATCTTCAAGCGCATTGCATCCATCTTGATCTTGTGATCATCGACGACATCCGCAACATGCAACTCCAATATCATCTTCTCCTCCTCAATTTTTCTTATTTTTTCCTTCAACAAATTGTTTTCTTCTTCAACTAAATTTAACCTCTCGACAATAGGGTCGGTTGGAATTTCCGGTTCCACAACCTCCTAGATAAATAAAATCTATGTCATGTTGGTCGGCATAATTTTCATAAACAATAAATGAACCAATAGTTATGAAAAGATAATATATACCACATCCGAATCATAGATAGGACGAGGGCCGATGGGGGCGGATACCAAAACCATCGCACTATATAAGATGCAATAATAAAAGTAAGAAAATTATACAAGTATCTATATAAACATAAAAGTAAGAATTTTTTTCCTTTCAGAAAGAAGATAAGAACAAGAGGCTCACCACGGTGGTGCCGGCGACGAGATCGGTGCGGGCGATCGACGACGGTGATGACGGGGATGGGACGTGACGGACCGCTAAACCTAGACAAATATTGAGGAAAATGGAGCTTGGAGAGGAGAAAGCTTAAGTAGTGTGGCTCGGGCATTCCATCGAACACCTCGTGTGCATAGGAGGTGAGCTAGAGCACCACAAAGCTCTCCCCTCGCCGGCCAGGAAAAACAAAGCATTGGGAGTGCTCTGCTCGCGGGCGAGGGGTATATATAGGCAACTCATTGGTCCCGGTTCGTCCCACGAACCAGGACTAAAGGGCAGCCTTTGGTCCCGGTTCATGCCACCAACCGGGACCAATGGTGGTGGGCCAGGAGCGAGGCCCATTGGTCCCGGTTCGTCCCACCAACCGGGACCAAAAGGTCCAGACGAACCGGGACCAATGGCCCACGTGGCCCGACCGGCCCCCGGGGCTCACAAACTGGGTCAAATGCTCCCATTGGTCCCGGTTCTGGATTGAACCGGGACTAATGGGCTGACCTGGCCTGGACTATTGCCCCCTTTTCAACTAGTGCTCTCCGATAAATGGAGTGACAAATCCTAATCTCGATCTATGCCAACCCAACAAAGACCTTCTAAGAAACCTGTAGAGCATCTTTATAATCACCCAGTTATGTTGTGATGTTTGATAGCACATAATGTGTTCCTCTGGTATTCGGGAGTTGCATAATCTCATAGTCAGAGGAACATGTATAAGTCATGAAGAAAGCAGTAGCAATAAAACTGTTACGATCCTAATGCTAAGCTAATAGATGGGTTTTGTCCATCACATCATTCTCTAATGATGTGATCCCGTTCATCAAATGACAACACATGTCTATGGTTAGGAAACATAACCATCTTTGATTAGCGAGCTAGTCAAGTAGAGGCATACTAGGGACACTATGTTTTGTCTATGCATTCACACATGTACTAAGTTTCCGATTAATACAATTCTAGCATGAATAATAAACATTTATCATGATATAAGGAAATATATAAATAACAACTTTATTATTGCCTCTAGGGCATATTTCCTTCACAAAGACTGACCGACGCTGGCATCGGCGGGGCCCTTGCATCCTCTTGCGCGATGGGAGTGGTTCGGGCAGGCTCCCCCAGGCCTAGGCGCATCGCTAGGCGTTGGAAGCTCAGGTGCAATGATGAAGCTCAGGTGCGCCGACAGGTAGCATGGAAGGTAGAGCGTGCCTACGCATGACGACTAGGTTTGGCTAGCATGTGGCCATGGGTTGCGGTTGCAAAGGTCGGATGCTACTGTTGCGCCTCCCAGTGGTGGCGGCTGATGACGGTGGAGGTCAATTGGCTCGCGTTCGGTCGGTGTAGGGGAACATACTACACAACAAAAAAATTATGTCGTACGATTCAGCCCAGGATCACTATGAAGATGAAGCACATATCAATGTAATCAACTCGACTCCAACAAAGATGAAGAATAAGTAGGTGATGTTCCGATGATTCTCGGAGCTAGGTTATACCTCCCAGCAGTGATTCTTTTTCCATTGATCTAGATTCAAATAAGATGACTCCTCCGTGGTATCCACGCGTTCCGAATTAACTATCTGGTAGAACTTCATTGTCCAGGAAAAAAATCCACCAAGATAAAACTACAGGGGGATGAGCATAGCGATGATCCAACTAGATGGAGAAGAGAGGGGCATGGCGACTGTGCGGTTGCACGCGCAGGGGGGGGGGTTGCTTCCAACGGGACTTGTGTGTCTAAGGGAGAGCCCCCAAAGGACTAGCCGACTTAGGGAAGGGGAAATCTCTCCCTTGCTTCGACCGACTTTTGGGGGGGGTAGGGGTCCTACTAGGACTGCAACTCCCCCTTCGCCACAAACGTGGCTTGCCTCCCAAGCCCTTTAGGGGGTGCATCGCTAATGGGCCTTAGGACCCATGTGGCCGCCACCCCTTGGGCTAGCCAAGGGCAGCCCCATAGGACCCCCCTGAATATCGAGGAACCTTTCAGCATGTACAAAAGAAATGGAACACTCCCGAATCCATATGGAGCACTTCTGAAACCTTTCAAAACTTTTTCAGTGAAATTCTCTCTTTCCTCTATATCATGTATTACTCATACAAATCACTAGTCGCTAAGCGTGTAACCTTGCAGGTTTGGTAGTATATACGCATGACTCAAAACACCTTCCGATCAATAGTTAACGACGGAATTTGGATGGGTTAACTCCTACACACACACGATGATCTTTTATCCGGTGAACCTTTTGTTGCTTAATGGTATCTTTACACAACTCGAGGCGACACAATAATATTTTTGTGACCAACACTTGCATAACTGTATTTCTTATTCTCATTACATTTGTTGTTCTATTTACTTGTTTTTGTATTCCGGTCTCCGTGAGATCACTACCACTTTGTGTGTCCAGACGATAATGGGTACCTAATATCGAATGGGCCCAAAGAGTATCTCTCCATTGTTCGAGGAACAAATCCAAGCTTTGAATCATCGAGAGCCTTGACATACTTTTCAGGTGTACCAGTAAGCTACCTTTATGATGTCCCTATCATGGGAAACGTTTGCTAACCCCAAAGTAACAATATGGTATGAAGGTCGTACGATATTCTGATGGTGTAAGGACATATGTAAACATTAACTCTTTATATGATATTATTGACAACGAAGTGACGATGTTTTTCTCACAGTATGCCATAATCATTGGTCTATCCAACATCATTGTTTTGCACTTCTACTAATAACGTGTTCTCACTGTTATTGGCATCCTTGTTACTTTAACAATGCCCATATAGGTAAAACAAGATCATCAACAATTAATGAGCTAATCTTACAGGCGAGATAAGGGATGTGTAGGTGTTTATGTTTTCACACATGCAACTGAGCTTCCCTTTGAATCTCTTATTCAAGAATCATTGCAATTATAAAATGAAATATACAGATTAATTATGAACATGGAAATAAAAATATTTTATTATTGCCTCTAGGCATATTTCCATCAAACTCTCAGTTTCAGTATAGTCAATAATCTGGTCACATAACTTCTTTAACACCAATGGCATTCCGGTGTTGCTAGTTCATTGCTCATGGTAGAGGCTTCGACAATGGATCCGACACGTCCAAGTCCATGTGAATTTTCCATACTTTTACATGTCTACATTCCATAAAACTCGTATTATGTGATATCGACATTCAACATGTTTGGATTTCTGCTGAGATCTTGGCTCCTTAGTCTAGGCCATGACGCCACTATTGTCACAATAGACCTCCATGGGATCTGATACATCTCAAAAGTATCTATAATTTTTGATTGTTTCTTGCCATGTTTATATCATTTTGGCACCAATTTATGTTATTTTCTGGACTAGCCTATTATTATTTTGCATGTTTTTGGATTTTCAGGAAAATCAATTTTATTGGGCTAAAAAATCTAGAATAAATCAACGGAAGATTTGCATCTTGATGCATCTGGTGGCAACCGACATAGACTAAGGGCCACCTATAGGACCCATGCGCTAGGGCACATGTTGGCCCCCTGGTGCTCTGTTCCACCGCCTCCCGATCCCTATGCCTTTATATACCTCTGTTTCACGACTATCCAATTTAGAGGTTTTTTTCGGAACTCTGTCGAGGGGGAAGAAGTCTTCTCGGTGGCCATCTCCATGAACTTGAAGTCCACCATGATTTCCCATGAGTAGTTTCAATTTGGACTATGGGTCCATAGCAGTAGCTCGATGATTTTCTCTCTTTTGATTCTAAATACAAAGAGCACATGAGCTTCCCTACATGATTGTGATCCATCAAATGTAATCTTGCGGTGTGCTTGTTGGGATATGATGCATTGTCACTTTTATCAGATTTATCCATGAATCTTTTTAGATCTATTTGGTTTCTTTACTGCATAATTCTTACTCATATATGCTCTTCGATCTATTCTTCTAGTTTGGGGTTTGATATTTAATAGGGAATTGTGTATGATAGTTGGGTTCAACCTAGCAAGTAATCTACCACAGTGACAGAAAGGGAAAAAGGCTTGTGTTGTGTTGTTGCCACTAGGGATAAAAAGTTAATTGTGTAGTTGTTCTTTGAACGTAGGGTGAATACAATATGCCATGTACTTCATGCCATCGCACTTATTGCATTACTCTATTTACTGAGATGCTTGCTGGATAGCAGTCTTGGGGTGGAGTATTAGCTATGGATGCAGTTGGATACACTACTGGAATCAGGATCTTTGCCGTTAGCTGGCTGACGGCAAAGAATGTCTTTGCCATCAGCTTGAAGAAAACTAACGGCAAAGAATGAGCTGACGACAAAGGTCATATTTGTCGTCGGCCAGCTCGTTGCTGTCTGCTAGCGGACGGCATAGAATCTTTGCCATCAGCTAGCAGATGGCAAAGAGTGAGGGTGACCCACTAGCGAGGAACACCTAACGAACACTTCCTTTGCCGTTTGCTAGCGGACGACAAAGCTTCGTTGTCGTCTGCTAGCATATGACAAAGAAAGTGGCCAAACTAACGACCATTAGCTAGTCTCTTTACCGTCTGCTAGCAGACAATAAAGAATCATGCCCTAACAAAATGCCAACGACGCCCGCTGACCCATCTCTTTGTCCCCTCTCTCTTTGTCTCATGCCCGAGCCGCCCGCCGCCCCACGCTACCCTGCCCCCGTGCTGCCGTCGCCCTGTGCACCACCATCGCTGCGCCGCCCCGCCCCTAAGCCCGAGCAACCGCCGCCCACGTGACCCCATCGTCGCGGTGCCCCCTCCTCCACCCCGGCGGCCCCGGCGCCCCTCTCCTCCAGCACCGTGGCCGCCCTGCTGCTCTGGTGCCCCCTCCTCCACCCGCCCGCCCCGGTGCCCCTCTCCGCCACCATCGCGGCCGCGCCGCCGCTCCAGTGCCCACTCCTCCACCCGGCCGCCCCGGCGCCCCTCTCCTCGACCCTCGCAGCCGCCCCACCGCTTCGGCATCCCCTGCTCTGGTGAGGAACAATGAGTTTACTTTAGGTTTCTGTTTTTGTTTTTATTTTTAAGTTTAGTTTAGGTTTACTTTAGGTTTGGTTTAGTTTACTTTAGGTTTACTTTAGGGAGGAACAATGGGGGAGTTTCATGTTTATTCTGAGTGATGTATTATTAATATCTGCTCCAATTTGTATATGTCGTTGTGAAACTTCCGTCTCGGTGATAATGAACCAGCTCACCGGAGTTGGTCATTGTACTATAGTTGGCCAAGTACTATCTTTTCTTCCTAAATCTACCCTAAATCCTATACTAAGCCATGGCGAGTAGGGGTGACTAATCAAGCCAAGTCGCTGACTCAAGCCAGCAAGCCGCAGCCATGGCGACTTGGCTTGACTCGGCGACTCAAAAACCTTGCATTCGACACAAACAATCTGTGTATAAAGAAGACAAACCATCTTAACTTGGCAAAAAAATCGGGTGTACATTATTTCATTACTATTAGCTAATTTGCATCTTCTATTACAAGTATTATGAGAAATTGGATTGGCAAATGAAATCCAAAAACATCATAAGTATACCGGGGATGTTCACGCATGCAGTCTTTAACTAGTTGAAGTAATAATGCATAAATCAAGTGTGCTGGTGTTGTCACTAACAAACTGCAGTAAGTGTAGCTTATTTTTGTTCATCTTGCCCTTATTTGTAGCTTTATATCTATTTAACTAGTAGAATTCTTTTGACTATAAATAGTAGGGTAACACCCCAGTGCAACTTTTATTAATAAAAAACAAGAAAGGTCGTGTGAGTGGCTTGAGCTAAGCCCCCACTAAAGAAAGCAAAATAAAAGAAAGCTAAAAAATAAAACTAGGGGAAAAAAGGAAAACTAAGAAAAATCTACCTATAGAACCAGGAGCACCTAATAAGAAAAGGAAAATTACAACATCACATCCAGCCATACAGAGAACTGCATGTCATATTGCTGCTTCATTTCGTGCTTAAGTAGTTTCAGTTCCTCCTTGAAGATGAATTTCCACCCTTGAAATGAGGGAGCAATATTTTCGAATATCTTATTAATTTTGGTTATCCAAATGGCCCATGATCCAAGTATAATGATTTCCATAAAAAATGGGTAATTGAGTTTATCCTTTAGGTCTTGGAATGCTTCTAATACTGACAGATTGGGTGTTCTTATGGGACAAATATAATTCCAGCATTGCTGCGCAAATGGACATCCCCAAAAAAGATGATGCATAAATGGATTGAGACTTTCATCTCCTAAAACAATTTGCATAACTCAGGGTGTAAATGAGGCTGCTCGCAGGTGGCTCGATTAAGCCTGTAAAGTCCCATGCTTGTCAAGTGGGAATTACGCAGCAGCACACTAACCATATGCGGGTGTCCACCTACCCACATATGCCCACATCTACAAAAGGCTGATATTGACAGAAAACAATATGACAACTAGCTGTCGAATACTTAGCTACCTCAGTACAAACTAATTAAGTACATCAATCAAAACTGAACTAGCTCGATAAGTTCTTTCTTATAAAATATATCAACTTCGATAATTGGTAGTGGTAGTACCATAAGTTTATGCTCCAGTTTGTCTATATAGAATTGCATTCATTTCCTCTTCTAGACATGAACCAACTCTTGCATGGAACTGAATCTGATATATTTGTGTAGTAAATGAGTATGTTAGCATTTCACCTGTCTTGTAATCAAATTTTATTACTGCTAATGTAACTATGATCAATTTCTCTATGATCAATTTGAAACATGAGCATTACAAAGTTTCATATCTATGATCAATTTGTCTTGCTGGCAGATGCTTATTTCTTTAGGTTTTGTTTAGATGATGCTCATGATACAGTTGAATTAGAGCTAAGTTGGAGTAGATATGCATATGGTCCATCTATCAAATATGGTTCTAGCTAGCTGTGTTTATAAATATGGTTCTAGATACTAATTGGTCTCTTCTGCTACTTATTAGAGATGGGGGGAGGCCGCCACCACAGGCTGCGCTCTGCCACACCAGAGTACGACTTGGATTGTTTCGATTTCTTCACGATCATACTTGAGAATTCCTCCAGGAGGCAGGTATATAAAAGGAGAGATCTCCCCTTCACCCATCTCTTTATCATAACTCTGTTGTTTGCTACATCACTCCTTGACCCATGTTGCAGAGGTTGCCTGACACTTTTATGAAGATGCTGGACGGCCATCGGCCAAAGAATGTGAAGCCGCAATAGGCCGGCAGCGGGCTTCGCAGGCTGTGGTACGTGCAGGTGGTGATCGGGTACGGCCACAGGTACCTGTGTCGTGGCTGGGAGCAGTTCATCCGTGCCTACGACCTGCGGCACGGGTACTTCGTTGTCTTCAGGTACGACGGTGACGCCATGCTCACCGTGAAGGTGTTCAACATGACTATGTGCCGCATGCGCTACCAGGACGACGATGATGCCAGCACGCTCTGCCTCTTCTTCCTCTACATTTGGCTTTGTCTCACATCGATTGTTAAAAAAGAATTTGTTGCATTTGGTCAGGCAATGGGAGCAGCAGCAGCGACTCTGGCTACAGCCAAAGCAGCAGCGACTCTGGCTACAGCAAAAGCAGCAGCGAGGATGAGGAGGAACGGAGTGGGGAAGAAGAGGAGCAGAGCGGGGATGACCTTGCGATGGTGGTGGATGACGATGGACACGCGATGGTGGTGGCTGATGATGGCCTCGTGATGGTGGCGACTGACGATGAGCTAGAGGTAGTAGTGCCTGAAGATGGCCTCGCGATGGTGGTGGTGCCCGACGATGACCACACGATGGTGGTGGCGCCGGCGATCCCATAGCTAGGGGACGACAGGACCACGCCAATTGTGGTAGAGGGGTACATCCCACTGCCTCGCCGCTCTAAGCACATCAAGATGATGAAGCAGAAGAAGGAGGAGTGAAGATCTTAAGAAAAGCTAGTCTTCTTCTAATTTGCAGATATGTTGGAAACTTGTTTTGGATATGTTGTTGGAAACCATTGTATGTTGGATATGTAGTTGGAAACTTGTACTCCCTCTGTTCCGATTTACTCTTCATGGTTTTAGTTCAAATTTGAACTAAAACCACGGTAAGTAAATCGGAACGGAGGGAGTATGTTGGAAACTTATTGTTGGTATGCTTGTTAAAATTATTTTGAAATATGTGTGTGTATATATATATATATGTGTGTGTGTGTGTGTGCGTGTGTGTGTGTGTGTGAAAATTTGTCAAATTGAATCAATTTAAGAAAAAACAAAAAAACAGGGGCTATACAACCACATTGTCGTCCGCGGGCAGACATCAAAGGTCTTTGCTGTCAGCCAGCAGACGGCAAAGCTGACACATGGCAGCTACCTGTGCAACCTGGTGGGTGCACTGGGCTGGCCTATTTGGTAGATTTGCCGTCAAACAACGACCTTTGCATCTTTGCCGTCTGCCAGCTGACAGCAAAGCACGCCGTTAACCCCTTAACGGGCCTAAGCTGCCACGTGCGCCGTCCAGGCTCTTTGCCGTCTGCCAGAAGATGGCAAAGGCCTTTGCATCTTTGCCGTCTGCCAGCAGACGACAAAGAGGGCTTTGTCGTAGCTTATTCAGCCGGACATGTTGTCGTCTGCTGGCTGACGGCAAAAGCCTTTGCCTTCCGCCAGGCATGCCGTCAGCCATGCCGGACGGTAAAGTGCCTGATTCCTGTAGTGATAATTGTCTAAAGATATTGGGGTGTGATGCTCATATGTTAATTGTTCCATGGATAGTCATAATAAAAATATTGTAATTTAATCGTTGCCCAATTGGAGCTTGTTCACCACACTATGTTTTGTTTTTGAGAGAAACCACTAGTGAACCTATGGATCCCGGTCAATTTTCTTCCTATAAACTTTTAAACTCAATCAACACTCTTTTAGTTTCTTGCTTTTAGATTGCCGTTGACTTTCCATTAATTCAAGCATTTTTTGGTTCCATTGCTGCTTCCAATCCTTGCAACTAGCAAGCTAGTGAGAATGACAACCTTACTAGTGTTGTTGGGGGGCAAGAATTTTTTTACATTTGTGAGTGCAAGTGTTGATCAGTGGTCATGGTACCGAGCTCCTGTTGGTTCGATAAACCTTTAGGTCACTTGAGGGAAATTGATGCTTGCTACAAACCCTTGCACTTGGGGGCCCAACACCTTCCTGATTGAGAGGAAGCATGATCCAACACACTAGGAACCACACCAAGCTCAATGACGAAATTCTTAGTCCAATAGCCCTCTTTTGTATCTTTTGAAGCAACAATATATTTCGTCTTCGTTATAGAATCTGCCATAGTGCTTTGCTTATAACTCTTCTAGCTCACTACACTACCATTGAGTGTGAAACCAAAGCCTGATTGAGATTTAAAGTCATCTATAGTGAGCTCTTCATCACCTCCATCCATGGATCACTTTGGTGCCTGCTCGCAATACTTAGAGCATATGACACAATTGTTTTTTTACAAGTCAAGCCGTACATGATAGATCCAATTTTGGAGGCATATGGAATCTTTGTCATTCATGCTTGCTCATCAATGGTTTTCGGGCACTGACTCTTGCTTCACATTGTGCCATGTGACATCGGCAAGAACCCCTTCTTGGCATTTTCCATACTATATCTCTTTAGTAGTTTGTCCATGTACGTGCTCTAACTATGCTATCAAACGTCTGGATTTATCTCTATAGATATTTATGTCTAGTATATACGAAACTTCGTCCAAGTCTTTCACTGAAAAAATATTTTCAATGACTCTTTTATTGTGAGAAACTTTATGCTACTTGTGAGTTGTGTTGGGATTTCCTCGAAGAGGAGAGGATGATACATTATAGTAGAGATAATTATTTCCATATGTTAAGAACCAAGGTTATCAATATAGTAGGAGAACCACACAAAACCTCGTTAACAACACCTACACACAAAAGCAAATACTTGCACCCAACGTGAATAAGAGGGTTGTCAATCCCCTTGTCAGTTAATTGAAAGGATTAATTCTGATATCGATAGATGGATAAAATAAATTGCAAAATAAAATAAAGGAAATAAAATTGCAGCAAGGTATTTTTGGATTTTATATATGATAAAAGTAGACCTGGGGGCCATGGTTCTCACTAGAGGCTTCTCTCTCGAACACATAGCATACGATGGGTAAACAAATTACTGTTCTGCAATTGATAGAAAAGCGCATAGTTATGATGATATTCAAGGCAATGATCATGTATATAGGCATCATGTCTAAGACAAGTAGACCGACTCCTTCCTGCATCTACTGCTATTACTTCACCCATTGACCGCTATCCAGCATGCATCTAGGGTACAAAGTTAATAAAAACAGAGTAACACCTTAAGCAAGATGACATGATGTAGACACAGTATATCCAATCAATATGAATAAACCCCATCATTTTCCCCTTAATGACAACAATACAAATACGTCTCTGGTCCCCTACTTTGTCACTGGGATATAGAGCACCACAAAATTGAAACCATTACAAAGCACCTCTCCCATTAAAAGATAAATCAATCTAGTTGGCAAAACCAAACAGATAGATCAGATAGAAATACAATGTTATAAGCATCATGCATAATAAAGTTTAGAAAATACTCCCTCAATATTCATAAATATTTATATCATAGACCCACAATTCATTGGATCCCAACAAACACACCACAAAAGAGAATTACATCGGGTTGAACTCCAAGAAGATCAAGGAGAACATGGTATTGAAGATCAAAGAGAGAGAAGAAGCAATCTAGCTACTAGCTATGGATCCGTAGGTCTGTGATGAACTACTCACGCATCATTGGAAGGGCAATAAGGTTGATGTAGAAGCCCTCCATGATCGGTTCCCCCTCTGGCAGAATATCGGCGAAGGCCTCCAGATGGGATCGCGAAAGAACAAAGACTTGCTGTGGCGGAATAATTGTTTCGGGTCTCGTTTCAGGTGTCTTTGGATTAATGAGAATTTATAGCGCTGGAATTAGATCAAGAGGACCTCGTGAGGCCCACAAGCTCAGGGGGCGTGCCCTATGAGCTTGTGGCCCTCTCGTAGCTCTTCTGGCCACCCCCGAGCTTCCAGGGCTCTTCTGGTCCATAAAAAATCATCATAAAGTTTTATCGTGTTTGGACTTTGTTTGGTATGAATTTTCTGTAAAACAAGGAAATAGGCATAAAAACAGAAACTAGCACTCACCACTAGGTTAATAGATTAGTTACCAGAAATAATGTAAAATGGCATATAAAGCATACAAGACTAATAATATAATAGCATGAAAATATCAAAAATTATAGATACGTCGGAGAAGAATCAATGATGTGCATGTCGTAGGGTGCAATGTGCTTTCGTGCATGAAACAATTCATGCACTTGCTGCCAGAAGGTCCCTCCTTGGCTCCTTCCTACAAAATCCGCGGATACGACCAACCACGCATCACAGAACAACTCCTCCATGGTCAAGTACCCCCACCATCCTTCTTAACCTAAAAAAATTGACATGTCGTCCGAGAATAAGCTCAATGGCATTTGACTGAACACATGCCGGGCGTGGTGGACGTCATAGAGGTCATCGACAGGGTGACGGAGTATACCTGAGTACAAACAGCTCCAGGATGGATAGCGCCATCATAAAAGGCGAGCGAGCGCATCGGTGCTGGTTACGAATGTCCGGCAATGCGCGTGTGGCGCCCAGAGAGGTACAACGGTGGCGGAAGTGGAGGGTGCAGATGCAAAGTAAGGGGGAGAAGTGACGGAGTGGAACAAAATGGGATCGGGAGGGTTGATTTAGTGGGCCTGTGGTGTTGGGGTCCAACATGGCTGCTGTCGGTGTCAAAACCGGCGGATCTCGGGTAGGGGGTCCCGAACTGTGCGTCTAGGCGGATGGTAACAGGAGACAAGGGACACGATGTTTTACCCAGGTTCGGGCCCTCTTGATGGAGGTAAAACCCTACGTCCTGCTTGATTGATATTGATATTGTGGATGTTTACAAGAGTGGATCTACCACGAGATCAAGGAGGCTAAACCCTAGAAGCTAGCCTATGGTATGATTGCAAGGGTTGTTGTTGTTGTTGTTGTTGTCCTACGGACTAGAGCCATCCGGTTTATATAGACACCGGAGAGGGCTAGGGTTACATAGAGTCAGTTACAATGGTAGGAGATCTACATATCCGTATCGCCAAGCTTTCCTTCCATGCCAAGGAAAGTCCCATCCGGACACGGGACGAAGTCTTCAATCTTGTATCTTCATAGTCTTGGAGTCCGGTCGATGATGATAGTCCGGCCGATGATAGTTCGGCTGATGATGGTAGTCCGGCTATCCGGACACCCCCTAATCTAGGACTCCCTCAGTAGCCCCTGAACCAGGCTTCAATGACGATAAGTCCGGCGCGTATATTGCTTGGCATTGCAAGGCGGGTTCCTCCTCCGAATGATAGAAGATTGTGAACACCAGGATAGTGTCCGGCTCTGCAAAATAAATTCCACATTCCACCGTAGAGAGAATAATATATACACAAGTTCAATCTGCTGACGTTTTTTGCGGCATGACGTCACGCCACTACCAAGCCATTACTTGAATCGTTTTTTACTCTACCACCTCAGCGCATTTAGCGAAGCGGTTTCCTTGGCACGTCTTGTCGAAGCAGAGATCGTGTTCCCCCTTAATCCGGGATTCTCATCAATACGGACATGGGTAACCCAACCGCGCCATTGATGGTGACGCTTGGGGGATAAGCGAGTTTTACCAGGCCGGTCGAGGACGCGTAGACTTCGCCCGCCCATATAAGGGATAAGGATTCACCTTTTCACCTACGCCTTCTTCCTCCTTTGCTTATCCATCTCCGCGCACTCGAGCTCCAGCGCCCAAGCCCGCACATCTCGTCTCAACCTTCCCCAGTTATGTCCGGAGCGGGAGGCAAGTGGATGACCTCCTCCGTTACGGAGGAGCACATCGAAAGACTGCGCAGCACCGGCTACCTGTCCGGCGACATCGCGCACCGGCTGCCCGACGAGGGGCAGCTCATCCCCACCCCCAGGCCCCATGAGAGGGTCGTTTTTCTTCCCCACTTCCTCCGTGGACTGGGTTTTCCACTTCACCCCTTTGTCCGGGGGCTCATGTTCTACTACGGCCTGGATTTCCATGATCTGGCACCGAACTTCATCCTCAACATCTTGGCGTTTATCATCGTGTGCGAGGCCTTCCTCTGCATCTAGCCCCACTTCGACTTGTGGCTCAAGACCTTCAATGTCAAGCCGAAGGTAGTGAAGGGCACTCAAGCGGAGTGCGGAGGTGCCATGTTGGGAAAGATGCCCAATGTCCTTTGGTTCGAAGGGGCCTTCGTGGAATCCGTCAAGGGGTGGCAATCGGGGTGGTTCTATATCACCGAGCCGCGCGACCCTAAGTGGGCGGCGGCCCCCGAGTTCAGATCTGGTATCCCCACGTAGCTCACCTCCTGGAAAGAGAAGGGCTTGCTGTGGGGTAGTTCAGAGGAGCTGACGGTACTCCAAGCTTGTATCTAGAAGCTGGTGAAGAAGCTCAGGCTGGTTAACGTGGTCCAAGTCATGCTCGTCCGTCGGATTCTCCCTTGCCAAGAGCAGGCATTCAATATGTGGGAGTTCAATCCAGAACAGCACCAGGCGCTGAGCGGGCTCTTCGACACGACGTACGAAGGTGCCTGGAGTGTGCTATTTAAGGGCGCCTAAGCCCCCGCATCCGCGACTGAAGATCGCGGATTTCGCTCGCAGCGTCAAGCCGACGAGGTAAGTGATTCTACCCCTTTACGGGACACTTGCTTTTCATAGTTTGATTCTATGCGGGTTTTAATTTCCCCTTTTCCTTTGACAGGACTGGATGAGGAAGGCGGAGCAGATTATCTACCCGGCTCCCATGCCAGAAAATCCAGTAGACGCCCGTCTAGCGAGGCTGCTGGTTCCGGCACCGCACGTGGTGCCGGAGAAGAAGGCCAAGAAAGAGGCCACGGGTGCTCGAAAGAGTTCCCGTTTTCAGGTGTCCGACAACTCCGGGGCGGACTCCTCTCCCGAAAACAAGGAGGAGAAAGAGGACTCTCTCCCAGAGGAGGGAGAGAGGAAGAGGAAGGCTTCCCCAACAGGGGAGGCCGAAGGGTCCAAGAGGGGAAGGACTATTCCCCCGGACAGCTCCGCCAACATCAACGTTGGCGAGGAAGAATGGCCTTCAAGGGCCAGGCCTCCAGCGAGATCGTAAGTATCCGGATTCCTGAGTGATTTCTTTTTCTGTGTCACATAGTGTCATTCTGATGCCGCATGCTGCCTGTAGTCCGGCCAATGATGATCTCCCCGCTTCATCGAGCAGGTCGTTGGCTCCGTCGGATGTAGATTCCATCCCGACCGCCTTCACCCCTCGCGACACTGAGGACGCCGAGGTGGGATCCCAAGAAGGGACCCGTCAGGGGGAGGCTCCGGAGGCGCCACAAGGCGTCCTCCCGGACTTTGTGCCGGACTCCATATCAGAACCCGCAGTGGTTCCGGTGTCCGGCCGGCGGCCCCTTCGCAAGAAGGGCAAGACCGTGACGCCGGCGGCTTCCGTACAACCGGAGGCGCCGGACAATTTGTTGGAGGCGCTCCAAAGCGCTTCCATCGAGGAAGAACACCGCACTATTATGAGTGCGGTGATTCAGAAGGTACAACTCGCCAAGAGCGGGCTGACCGAAACCTGCAGTAGCTTTCTATCAGGCTTTGAGGTAAGAAGTTAAAAATATGCAATGTAATACCGCATAGACAGTAGCCCCTGATGCTCGGTTCGGTGTTTGGAAAGAAAAGCCGGACTGAGGATCTGAAAAAAAAGATATACGCAGGGTTGCTAAAAAATTATGTCAATATGGGTTGCAGGCTGCGCTACTGATCTCTGCCGCACTGACTGCGGAGGTCGGTGCTTTGAAGTAGGAGCTCGAGCGGTCCGAGCAAGAGCTCGGCCGCGCCAAGAAGCAGCTCCAGGACAAAGAAGGTGAGTAACACCACTTTGAACATGTACCTTACAGAAAAGGATTTAGGTTGCAACAAAAAATAACAAGGATAACATGGGTACTGCAGGGGCCACGAACGAGGTGGCGACCCTGAAGGAGGCCGTGTCTACGGCCGAACGCAATGCGGCCGCGGAACGGGCAGAGCGAGAAAAGCAGGAGGCGTGGGTGGCGGTGGTTCAACAAGAGCTCCAGGCTCTCATGGAAAAGCATGAGAGTTTGGAGCGTGACTCAAAGACTCGAGAGTCCGAGCTTGCCTCGGCTCTCGAAAGTGCCAAGACTGCCAAGGCCGATGCCCATAAGTCCCTTCAGGAGATTGAGTTGGTGAGGAAGATAGCGGCGGGTAAGGCATTTTTCATGCAAAGCAAGCATGTGGATGTAAATTACGTGTTACTTACCCGAATTCGGAGCTCTCCAGGGGCGTTTGCAGATCTGCCTCGCGGCGTGTCTGATGCCGCCACATTCTACCGAGCCGAGGAGGGGAGCTCAACGGAGAAGGTCTTCTGGTCTCAGTATGCTGAGGCCGGCCATCCGGTGCCCCCTAGCGACCAGCTGAAGCAGCTGGTCGAGCTCCACAAGGTGGCCGAGCAGGCCATGAAGGGCCTCATAGTCCGGTTGTGGCCTGGAGAGGCCATGCCTGGGAGCTACTTCGATCTCGTGCGACGGTTGGTGGATGCGTGCCCCTTGGTGGAGGTTATCAAGCGCTCCGCCTGTATTGAAGGTGCTCGTCAGGCCCTTGCCCGCGCAAAGGTGCATTGGGGCAAGCTGGATGCGGAGAAGCTAATCACTGATGCGCCACCAGCGGGCAAGGAATATCGTACGCCCGAGATGTACTATAAGACTGTCCTGAAGGGTGCCCGCAAGATTGCGGATGAGTGCCCCAGGGATGTAATTATTGAGTAAATTCTCAATGTGTTATCCTGTGCGCTGAAAACTTTGTTCATATGCGCTAAGCAACGCTTGTTAATTTAAAATATTACCTTCTGTGCGGCCGTTTATGAAATCTAAGAGATGGCAAGTCGTCGGCTTCAGCCCCCATGCCACGAGTGCTGGGGTGTTCGGGATAAACTTGAGCACTCTTGTTCCCATTTTTGGGTCCATCTAGGGAGGCGCTCAACACAACGAACAAGGCAACCGGACTTATAGTGCTTGAACACTCTCACTTAGCCATAGAATTCTATAATTTTAAATTTTGGCGAAGCCCCTAGTATTCGGAAGACCGAATTAGGGGCGCTATCCACGCCTTCGTCGGACATTATCCGGAACTTCGCTCGAAGCGGCGTAGGTCTTTAAGGACCCAAAAGGACCTCTCGAACAGCGACCAGTCTCTCACCTTATCATGACGGTCAGTTTTAGCTTTCTCCACTGAGGCGTTAACCCGGCTCAACCGGGGCGCAATCGCAGTGGTTCTCCCAGTGCTACCTTAGCCGATAGAATGGAACGTAAGGTGCCAAACATGGGAGCCGGGCAAACCCAACTATTGACCCAAGACATGATTCGGACCCGATTCATATAATGCTATAAGTTCGGGGTGCCGCACTTGTGAAAGTGTTCGGACTTTATCACACCATAATGCGGGGAACATAAGCCCCTGGTGTATTTGGCCGTACCAAAATGTAAGGATGCGACATGTCGTAAATGAACATATATATATAAGGTAATGCAATTATGGGCAAAAAGAGCTGCATTTTATTCGAGAAGATCTGCTATGAGTGCGGAATGATACAAATAGTGCGGAAAGCAAGGGATTGGATGAATTAAAGGCGTCTCCCTCCAGGGGTAGGCCGCGGAATGGTGTATTTAACAAATTTAATGCTCGTAATGGAGACCACCTGAGTGTTCGTCGCGGCCTTTGTCCCTCCCTGGCTGTTGCATCATGAGTTCGGCAGGTTCGCCGCCGGACAGAGTTCTATATAAAAAAAGAGAAATAAAAGATAAAAAGAGCGACACATTTGGGAGCCCCTGGTGTGGTCGAACCGCACTCTGGGTCTGTTGTGGTTGTGCCTCTCCCCCTATGCCCATGGTATCTCCAAGGCGTAATTATGTACGCGGAGAGTTTGTCTTACAATTGTGCGAGGGCTGGGGTTGAGGCCGCATTACTACGCGTGCTCGGAACGTGCCAGGTGGTCTTGGTTGATGTTGCTCCGGGCGCGTTTGGCCGTGTCCGGTCGTTTAACGGCCGGACTCGAAAATTGCCTTAAAAGGCTTCTCTGTACTTCTGCCGCGAGAGCCGCTGTATGTTCCTCCATTCAGAGGGAGCGTTCCGTGTTTCCATTGACCGTGATGACTCCACGAGGGCCTGGCATCTTGAGCTTAAGGTATGCATAATGCGGCACCGCGTTGAATTTTGCGAACACGGTTCATCCGAGCAGAGCGTGATAGCCACTGCGGAACGGGACTATGTCGAAGATTAACTCCTCGCTTCGGAAATTATCCGGGGATCCGAAGACCACTTCCAGTGTGACTGAGCCTGTACAACTGGCCTCGACACCTGGTATGACGCCTTTGAAGGTTGTCTTTGTAGGTTTAATCCTTGAAGGGTCTATGCCCATCTTGCGCACTGTATCTTGATAAAGCAGGTTCAAGCTACTGCCGCCGTCCATCAGGACTCTCGTGAGGTGAAATCCATCGACGATTGGGTCTAAAACCAATGCGGCGAATCCGCCATGGTAGATACTGGTCGGATGGTCTCTTCGATCAAAAGTGATCGGGCAAGAGGACCATGGGTTGAATTTTGGGGCGACTGGCTCCATCGCGTATACATCCCTTATTGCATGCTTCCGCTCCCTCTTGGGTATATGCGTTGCGTATATCATGTTTACCGTCCGAACTTGGGGGGGGGGGGGAATCCCTTTTGTCCTCTGTTGTTCGGCGGCCGGGTCTCTTCCTCGTCATCGCTGTGTAGCCCCTTATCATTGTTTTCGGGGATTAATTTGCCTGCCTGCTTGAATACCCAACAATCTCTGTTGGTGTGGTTAGCTGGCTTTTCGGGGGTTCCGTGTATTTGACAGGAGCGCTCGAGTATTCGGTCCAAATTGGACGGGCCCGGAGTGGTTCTTTTGAATGGCTTCTTCCGTTGACCGGGCTTGGAGCCTCGGAATCCGGTGTTGACTGCCGTATCCTCATTGCTGTCGCCGTTAATGCGGCGTTTGTTTTTGTTTCGACGCAACCTGCCATTGCGGTCCTTGGTATCCAGACTGCCAGCGTTTTTGCTGAGGTTATTGCTGCGAGCTAGCCAGCTGTCCTCTTGCGCACAAAAGCGGGTCATGAGTGATGTGAGGGCTGCCATGGATTTCGGCTTTTCCTGTCCTAGGTGCCGGGCCAGCCACTCGTCGCGGATGTTATGTTTGAAGGCAGCGAGGGCCTCTGCATCCGGACAGTCGACGATTTGATTTTTTTTGTTAAGAACCGTGTCCAGAATTGCCTGGCCGATTCGTCTGGCTGCTGGATTATGTGGCTTAGGTCATCTGCGTCCGGTGGTTGCACATACGTGCCCTTGAAGTTGTCGAGCAATGCGGCTTCTAGGTCTTCCCAGCATCCAATTGACTCTGTGGGCAGGCTGTTAAGCCAGTGCCGAGCTGGTCCTTTAAGCTTGAGCGGGAGATATTTGATGGCGTGAAGATCGTCGCCGCGGGCCATATGTATATGGAGGAGATAATCCTCAATCCAAACCGCGAGGTCTGTTGTGCCATCGTAGGATTCGATATTAACGGGTTTAAACCCTCCAGGGATTTGATGATCCATTACTTCGTCAGTGAAGCATAGTGGGTGTGCGGCGCCTCTGTATTGAGCAATATCGCGACGTAGCTCGAGAGAGCGTTGTCTACTGTGTTCGGCCCGACCGGAGTAGTTGTATCCGGCGTGGCGTTATTCGTCGTGGGTCTTGGGGCGCCCACGTGATCCATAGATAGATCTGGATTGTCTTGCCTTGTCCTCCAATATATCCCGCAAATCCGGCATGTTCCCCCGTGGCTTCATGCTTTTTGAGCGATGCTGGGGTACGGTTTTGGTGGGGGGCTTGCATGACTCTCTGTCGCGGCCTCGAGGTGGTCGGTCTGCCGTATTGTGCGCTGGTGATGCAGGTTTGTACGCTTCCTCCTCTAGTCGGGGGAGCAACTTGCGTTTTGGGTAACTTTTGGAGGGGCGTTCGAGTTCATACTCTTCGGCCGCGAGGACCTCGGTCCATCTGTCGGCCAGTAGGTCTTGATCACCTTGAAGCTGTTGCTGCTTTTTCTTTAGGCTGTTTGCCGTGGCCATTAGCCTGCGTCTGAAACGCTCTTGTTCGACGGGATCCTCAGGCACGATGAATTCGTTGTCATCGAGGCTTGCCTCGTCTCCGGAGGGAGGTAAATAATTATCATCCTCGACCTCTTCGTCTGCCGCCCTCTCGTGAGGGCTTGCTTCTGCCTCCTCCTGCACTGGATCGTGTTGGAGGGGGTTGTCTTCGGCACTTTCTGGGGTGTTATTATCTCCTGTGCCAGAATCTCTGTTCTTGCTGTGGCGGGATTTAGAGCGGCGCTGCTGATGCCGGCGCTTGGGCTGTTTCTTTAAGGAATTGGCCTCCGTTGCTTCATCGCCGTCCCCATCTTTTGGGGTGTCCACCATATATATGTCGTATGACGAGGTGGTCTTCCAGTGTCCTGTAGGCACTGGTTCTTGATAGTCTCCGGCATCGTCGTCCATACCGTCAATGTCTTCGGAGTTGTAGTCGAGTACGTCGGTTAGATCGTCGATGGTGGCTACGAAGTGGGTGGTGGGTGGGCCCTGAATTTCTTCGTCGTCCGCATCCCAACCGTCCTGGCCGTAGTTCGGCTAGGGCTCTCCGGATAGCGAGAGATGCTTCAGCGAATTTAAGATATCACCGAAGGGTGAGTGCTGAAGGATGTCCGCAGCGGTGAATTCCATGATCGGCGCCTAGTCGGATTCGACCGGCAGGGGCGCAGGAGGTTCGGAGTCCGGCAGAGAGTTCAGCACCTCGGAGTCATGAGCTTTATGCGGGACAAAGTAAGTGTTCGGCTCCATCGCCGTAGAAGTTGCAGCTCCAGAGGCGGTGTCTAGCCATCCGTCCTCGATCTGAGCGATCGGCTCCAGACTATGGGTCGGAGCGGATTCGTGTGCGGCCTCCAAGGTGCTGTCCGGCGGCAGAGTTAGGTCATGCCCATCGCGACAGCGCGGCACGCTCGGCTGTGGCTCAGATCCATCGAAGATCAAGTCCCCGCAGATATCGGCCATGAAGTTTAGGCTTCCAAACCTGACCTGACGGCCAAGGGCGTAGCTTTCGATCTGCTCCAGATGGCCAAGTGTGTTGGCCCGCAGTGCGAAGCTGCTGAATACGAAGATCTGTCCGGGGACAAAAGTCTCACCCAGGACTGCGTCGTTGTCGATTGAAGAGGCCATCAAGCCTATCAGTGACGACACAGAGGAACTCTCAATGAAAGCACCAATGTCGGTGTCAAAACCGGCGGATCTCGGGTAGGGGGTACCGAACTGTGCGTCTAGGCGGATGGTAACAGGAGACAAGGGACACGATGTTTTACCCAGGTTCGGGCCCTCTTGATGGAGGTAAAACCCTACGTCCTGCTTGATTGATATTGATATTGTGGATGTTTACAAGAGTGGATCTACCACGAGATCAAGGAGGCTAAACCCTAGAAGCTAGCCTATGGTATGATTGTAAGGGTTGTTGTTGTTGTTGTTGTTGTTGTTGTCCTACGGACTAGAGCCATCCGGTTTATATAGACACCAGAGAGGGCTAGGGTTACATAGAGTCGGTTACAATGGTAGGAGATCTACATATCCGTATCACCAAGCTTGCCTTCCAGGCCAAGGAAAGTCCCATCCGGACACGGGACGAAGTCTTCAATCTTGTATCTTCATAGTCTTGGAGTCCGGTCGATGATGATAGTCCGGCCGATGATAGTTCGGCTGATGATGGTAGTCCGGCTATCCGGACACCCCCTAATCCAGGACTCCCTCAGTTGCTGTCCGGACTCTCGCGCCTCCCCCCTTTGTGGGAGAAAACACGTCCGAACCGCCGAGTGGACCAATACAAGACCGTGTTGGATGACTTCCGCGGTGCGGAACGTGAGGTCTGGAGGTTGCGGAAGGGTCGGTGTTGGAGATGCCCATTTGGTAATTCCAAATGAATGCCCCAAAGTTCACAACCATGCACTATAGCAGCAAGTCCCAGTACTACAGATGAACCTTTTATTACCGACAGTACTTCTTGGGCATAGAACTTCCCTCTTGTTAGGGTTTCTCTTCCTCTCGGGGCGATCGCGATCACCATCGTTGAGACATGTCCTTCCCTGCCCCCGCCATTAACCCTCGACCTTTTCCTTCAATCGGGGCGCTACGGCACTCGCTGATGCAAGACGAGGCGTGGGGAGGGGAGGCCTAGGGTTTTTGCAAGGCCCGTTACTTTTTTGATCGGGCTAGGATTTCAAGAGATCATGGCATAGGATGGAGCCTCTGGGTCGGCCGCCGGCGGCCCGATGGAACCAGATGATGTGGCAGCACTGATGGAGGGGTTGGGACTCTGGGAAGAAGATTTGGATGATGTGGTGTACGATGTGGACGAGGCGCCAGCGGAGGCGGCGCGTTGGATAGCGCTTGCAAGAGTTCACACGTCCAAAACCTACAGCCAATTCTGGTTCTTCAAGAACATGTGTGTGGCATGGGATCTTGCTCAGGAAGTTCAGTTTAAACCACTGGAAGAGAATTTGTATACGGTGCAGTTTTCGTGCCTAGGAGACTGGGCGAGGGTTACTCGAGATGGGCCGTGGCACTTCAGGGGGGGATGCTGTAATTCTGAAGCCATACGATGGCCTGGCTAAGCCATCCACAGTCTTGCTTGACACCATCGAGATTTGGATGAAAATCCATGATGTTCCACCCTTGTATGCACATCTTGTGCCATCATTAGCTTCAAAGGTGGGCGAGGTGCTGTATGCTGAACCCCAATCGCAAGATTTTGCTGGAAACTTCGACCGTGTCTTGATCCGGATCAATGTTAACAAAGCACTAAAGAACGCATTCTCGATGATACGAGAGGGGAAGCACCAAATTTATAGAATCAAATATGAGAAATTCCCTGATTGGTGTGCTGTGTGCGGCTTGTTGGCCCATCTGTACAAGGAACATGGGAACGGTATACATCCCCCATCAGCGCTGATCTTTAAAGATCTAAAGGCAACATGGACTATGCGAGTTGGACAGGGCCGGGAGGGGGCCGTGGACGTGGGGGAGGCCGTCGTGGAGGGCGAGCTGGTCGTGCCTCAAGTTCGCGTTTTGATCAGGACAGAGATGATGTGGGCAATGTAGCAGACGCTGAGATGGCTGAGGCGGATGCCAACAGAAAGAGGGCAACGGGCAAAGTGTAGCCCATGAAACAACACTACAAAAAAATACACTTCCGTGATGATACGTGTTTGTCACAGTAGGTCTGGTTTTTTGTCATGCATGTACATCCATGACAATTTTATGATAGAATCAAGATAGTCATACTTGTGTTGTCGTAGAAGTGTTCCATGACATTACCAAAATTATCATCACGGAAATGTCCACTTCCATGACGATAAATCGCGCATCACAAAAGTGCTTTCGTCAAGGGTGACCGACACATGGCATCCACCGTAACGGAACGCCGTTAAGCTATCAGGTCGGATTTTGGATCCGATAACCTGTTAACAGCCTCGACCAATGGGAAATTTCCACGTGTAAAATTCGGATTGGCCGAAGGGAACACCTGTCAGCTCGTCAGTGGGCCAGATGTCGCCCGTCGATTGGAGGAGACATGCCTATGGTACGTCGACACGTGGCTGGGCCCAACAGAGGCCCATATAGGTTAAAAAGGCCGGCCCAGTCAAAGGCCCGTAGAACTTAATCAGGTACTAGTGGGCCAGCCGAATAACGGCCTGCTTAATAAAGGCCCATTTACGGCCCGAAACCAGATCTGGCCCGTTAATTGTTCGTCCAATATTTGGGCCCATTTATGGCCCGAAGCCAGATCTGGCCCGTTAATTGTTCGCCCAATATTTGGGCCCATTTGCGGCCCGAAGCCAGATCTGGCCCGTTAATTTTTCACCGAATATTCGGGCCCAACTACAGCCCAGTGACTTTCGGCCTGTTAGAGGCCTGATGTAGACATGGGCCCATTTCAGCCCGACTTTCAGCCTGGGAATGGCCCGTGCTGCCCATGGGCCATATATGGTCCGACGGGACATCCCCACTAACGGCCCGTGCTAAAGGTGGCAACAGTTAAGCCCAACGTGACTTTGGGCCTGTTAAAGGACTGTCACGTAATTCGGCCCATTGATGCATGTACTAAGCTTTCGGCCTCTTAAAGGCCCATGATATCAGTGGGCCAACTAAGGCCCGAGATATGTTTCGTCCTGGTAACGGCCTGTGAGCTAACTAGGCCCATAACGACTCGGTCTACATTTTGGCCTGCTGAAGGCCCATCGACGACTAGTGAAAATTGAGGCCCAACATGCATTTTGGCCTGCTAAAGGCCCGTAGTTTCATCTCAGCCGTAACAGGCCAGTACAATATTCAGCCTGTTAATGGCCCAATGCTACCTGGGCCAAACTAAACACTGGGTCGACAAAAGGCCCAACTAAAATATAGGCCGGTGTAAGTTTGGGCCTGGTGCAATGTGTGAAGGCCCCAATCATTCGGGCCCAAGAAAGACGTAGGCCGGCCCAATTGTGGCCCGCTAAAAACCTGGCTCGTTAGAGTCGAATGTTTCGGCCCGGTCGACTACATCTGATTTTTTTAGATAGCGAATGATGGCAGTAACTAGTAGGAATTAAGAACAAACCTACTCTATACAATAAAGAAATTATGACATAGTAACTAAGAATAAACCTACACTATACAGTAAAGGATTTATGGTATATTACATCCACTGGGCATCGAAGTTCGCCACCAGTGATCATAAAGCGCAACGAAGAAGCAGATTACAAAAACTGGCACCATTGCAGCGTAACAAAATAATACTGAACCAAGACCACTTCCAAGACAGTTCAAGAAAGGTTAGCCTTGCGGGGGAACTCCTGCACAAGCTGTTGAGCAAGGCTGTGAGACCGGCCTAGCATGTCAGTCATAGCTTCCAGGTGTAGCTGTTTAGCGATGAGGTTCTCATTGGTGTTCTCCGCAAGCTTTCTTAGAGATAGGACTTCAAGTCAAAGTTGAGTTGCAAAATGCCTTTCTGCTAGAACTTGGGACTGAAGAAGTCGAACTGATTCAGACAACGAATTATGTGAGCTTGTCTGACTGTTAGTCTCAAGTAACTTGAACACTGCATCAAGACAAGACTTTGGGGTTGTCTCGCTATCTTCAAGATGTTTTGCCTTCTTTGCTGCAATATATGTTGGGTTTGTCTCACAGCCTTCAGTAGACTTGTGCATGCCATCAGGCATATCACCCTGAAACAAAGCAGAGAGATGACAGGTTTTGCACGTGTATAAACAAAGATGATAATTGTTTTGTCAATTCTATCCAATTTCAAATTAGAAAATAAAGAGTAAGTTCAAAATATCAATAGCATAATTTGGCATTGTTCATAATGCGGGGAGCTTCACCACACTACTGGATTACCATGTCAACATAACCAGCATAGATGAAGGGCAAAGAAAATCATTGTATCTATTTTGGATAATGTGCATGGCATGTTGTTCATATCATCAGCCACATCAGTAAGATAAAACAGGAGATGACAAGGTGCAAACGTGGGCTGCTTCACCACACACTGGATTATAGATGCACAAAACCAAGCATACATATAGGGAGTATTAAGTAATGTGCATGGTATGAATAAGAAATTTGGTTTTACAAGTAAAACTTAGAACTTACGGTTCTTACAAACATGCATTTTGGTAGAAACAGCAAACTAAACAACAGTAAACGATAGGGAGTATGAGCAAATTAAACAGCAGTTGAGGATAAAGGCTTTAGAAGGACTGACTTACATTAATAGTTAACACCGGCTTTATAATGCCCTTCTCCATGTCAAGGGAAGGATAACTCAAGAATTTCAGCACAACATCTTCTTCATAAGCATTGCATGTACTCTACATTTTGTAGAGAGTAATTATAGATATGATAATGCTGGAAGGGATAGAGGATAATGAAGATAAGATGCAGATTGATGCTACATAATCAACTACCAATCCCTAGAAGTACAAGCATTACAGGACAAAATGTACTGACAAGAGCACTGGGCTACACTTCTGCACTGGCATTGTCTGTGTATTCTACTTGTTGGTAAGATTAAATATAGATCTGATATTTTTTAGTAAATGGTGGGCGAGGGAGATAAGATGCAGAATGCTACAAAATGAACCAATCCCTCTTCCCATAATACAAGAGTGCTTTGAACACTGGTGTACTGTACAAAACGTTCTTATATTATGGGACGGAGGGAGTAGCTGTTAATGTAAGTACAGTGATAGACCACGTTCAGTCCTTACAAGAGGACTGCAGAGCTAAACCTCTTCAAAAGCATTGGGTTGATTCTAAATTTGTGTAAGAGTCCATACGGATCTTATAATGTCCACCAAATGGACGATTACGAGGCTAACATGTGCAGTGATGCTACATATTCAAATAGTTATGAAAGTAAGTATGGTCATACAGGGCAAGAGGTACTCACAAGAGCAATGCAGTGTGCAGTATAGTTGCGAGATTCTGTGGTCCCTTGAGAACGAATGTCCTTCTGCTAACAGTTTTTGTACAAGTGAGACATTAAGGCAAATGCAGAAATGTAGTTCAAATTGTGATGTGATATCATAGACAGTACCTTACGCTGCAGCCAAGACCAATGTGTAACAAGATTATTCCAGTCACCGTCGGATAAATGTAGCACCGGAGACTTTACAGAAATTTCGTTCAGAGGCTTGCCATCGAAGTGCGCTTGCCTCAGGTAGAAACGATACTTCATCAACGAGTGCTTGAAAAGCACAACCAACTCTTGCTCGTCATCACAATCCAGTTTGCTCCTCGCCTATTTAAAAGAATGAAATCTTGTGTCTTCTGTCAGCAGAAAGATATGCAGTAATGACCATGAATAACATTAGTACATTACTTACGCGTAAGTTGCGAAGGAAGACTGGAAATTGTTTTGTGTCTGCGGTATAATCTTTCCATGAAGGAAAGATGTGCACAAAGTTCCTGACAACAACATAAGCTTCGTCTTCTAAACTGGGAAGAAATGGAACAGGGGTCCTATTTGCTGCAATTGGGGCTCTCTCTGGTTCGAAAAGGGATTTGGCAACTGGATTTGGTGTACTCTTTGCTGGAATGGGGGTTTTGCGTCGTACAGCTGGTGTTATGTCAACTGGCATAATCATACTGTTTGCTACAATTGGGGTCTGCTGAGTTGGGGCATCAGAAATGACCGGTGTAGTAGGGCTAGAGTCTGCTAGAGTTGGGGTATTTTGTTGGTCAGGTGATATTGCAACTACACCTAATGGGCTATTTGATTTATTAGGTGCCACTACATTTTCCAAATACTTTGCTTGTGCTCCTCCATGATCAGCAATCGCCCTCTTCCTTTTGAACGTCTGATACACAAGAACAACATTTGAATGGATAATTATGGTATGATGACAGATGGAATATGTACTGAAAATGGATAGGAAGGGCGTATTCACATACACGATGTGTAAACTAAGCTAATGGCAGTTCAACAAAGTAGAAGCAATGCAAAGCATCAGTTGCAAGATATGTGCGAGCAATGTAACCTTGGAAAGTTAGAGCAAGTACCTTGATGGGTGAATAAGATAGGGCATCTTCCTCTGACTCCTCCACTAGGGAGCTACATTGACTTAGGTCTCCCTCTAGCTCAGAATCACTGTTAGGATCATATTCTGAGCATGAATCTGTACGTGGAAAGCGTTTGCATTGCATTGCATCCAGACTTGATTTTAGTCCCTTAATGCCAAGTTTGACAGCCATGGCATTGTTCTTCTTTATTCTTTTCATGTGCGCAAGCTCATAATCATTATGATGCTGTTCAAAATCTGAGATTCATGAAAACATAAAAAGTAGTCAGATTATATATGGAATGCATTGCGGATTGAACTCGGAGAGTGTCTCCCTATAAACCCTTGCATATGCAAAGTTCACCTCACCAACCGTGCTGACCAGACCACACACAGAAATACAAACCCCTTATGTCTCTATAACAGGCAGGCACACATTTCAAAACTGAAGTAGGAACATTAGAATCATATGAAATTCGTATTTGAACAAATAAACTAAGCAATTATGAGTGGCGTAATGTTTAGCTTCAAGGGTGGAGTGTTGGTAGTGCGACACAAAGCAAGTAGGCAGATTGTATTCCAAGTAAAAGATCGAGACCTATGTAAAAGCTAGAAATGACATTTTCTTTCTATACAATGCAGTGTTCGTTACCCACACATGATGGAAGAGATCACATAGAGAAATACTATTCACTCATGTCTACGGTTCTAGTATTTAGAAACAGGGTGGTCCACTCTAAAAGAATATTGACAACAAATATGACAAGGCAAGCATAGATGTAGTGAATCAATCACTTACTTGTGAGATTATTAGGACAAGTATGCAGAATTGTAACTGCAGTAAGAGACCGTCCAAAATCTGAATGAAGAAGTTTGTCTAGCACTTATTGTTTGCAACTAATCGACGTGAATAATTGGATATTATATCGAATGAGTAAGAAAGACAAGTAAAATTGTCAACAAACCTGGCTTGCAGTAGTAATCTGGGTCAATGTCACTACGACCAACAATCCAAACTGACTAGTTTCTGTTCCAAGGGCCGGAATTTTGAGTAACGAATCCTAATGACAGTCCTGCCTAATGAGTAATGAATCAATTAGAAAATGAGTGATGAGGAGTGGCTGCTGAGTGTTGAGGACGTATCTCAGGATAAATCGGGTTGGCTTGGTGGATGCTGCACGCCTGAGCCCTGAACGGACTAGGAAGGTAGGCACGGCGGCGCGCCCGGGCAGCGGTGACGCTGTTGGGAGATCGGCTCCTGGCCTCCTATTAGTCCGGCGTCTCCTCCTATAGTCATGCCGTCTGGGGACGGCAAGTCACCGGCGAGGCAGGCGGCTAGGGGCGAGTAGAGATCGGAAGCGCGCAGCAGAACAGAGGGGAATCGGGGCCTGGGATGACCTGAAATCCCAGGGTGGGTCGGCCCACCGTCGGCACCCTGTAGAGATACACATCCGAGCGGTGAACATGCATTTTCGAAACTCTAAGCATATTTTTTATGACACGAAGCACGTATTCTGATCGTATAGTGATCATAAAATGGGGAAACTCTAAGCATATTTTTTTAGCAAAAGAGGGTTTCCCCTCCGATTTCTATTAAAGAAACCACCACGGAACCAACATGATCAATTAAACCCTAAGCATGATCAATTAAACCATATTATGGCTGTGCCATGGCAGATTTGAAGCTGCAAACTGGAGAAATGATATTTAGCATCCATTGTTTGCTTCGAACTAAGAACTAAATTCTAAGAGCTGAAAAGAAAGTAGAGTAACCAAGTTAAGATCTATTTTCTGGTTGAGATCAAAAAGTTGAGGAGATATGAAGTACCACCTCTCTTGCGGCGCCGTGTAGGCATCGGGGGTGCGATGGCTGTCGGTGGCGTTGAAGCAGATTTGCGATGGTAGACGGGTGCATCGGGGGATAAGTCCCGTTGCGGTAGAAGAGAAGGTCGTGTGAGCGGCCTCGACAAAGAGGACGACGGCGTCGATGAAGCGAGAGGACGCGATGCAAGGCTACTGGTTTGTCGCCGTGGATGCGAAACATCCTTCTCTAGTAGTGGACGACACGGTCTTGGTAGGCGCTCCTGCATGGTGGAGGACGGTGGCGATGGATGTGGTGGAGGACGGCGGCGATGGATGGGGTGGCGGACGGAGGCTCGTGTGGGGATGGGGTGTTCTAGCGCGGACGGTGTATGAATGGGAAAATGGAGGGACAGGTATGGGGAACCATGTTTTTGGGATGCTCCTGTCTCAAATATGGGTAAGTTACGAACTTAGCCCCCGTTTAAAAATTGGACGTCTCGTCGGTTGGGGATAAGACGGTAATCTCGCATCTCGCCAATATTTGCCTAGAGCGATTTCGGGCGAGGAGAGGGTGGTTGGCGCCCATGGTTGGCGCCCACGGTGTATGAACGGGGCTGACAGGTAGGGCGGTTGTGTCACGTCTAAGTGAAGTTACAAACCTGCCCCTATTGAAAATATTTGCCTACATCGATTTCGGTCGAGTCGAGTTTGTTTTGCCGCCCACCGTGTATGAATGGGGAATGGAGGGAGAAACAGAGGTCTTTCGGACGAGCTTGAATCAAATGTGTTTTGCCGCCCACCATGTCAGAATGGGCTCAGAGGCGGTCGTGTCACGTCTAATTGAAGTTACTAACCTACCCCTATTTAGAGCAGTGGAAATCGGGCCGATGGATTGTCCGTGTAATGGGTAGACAATAATTTCCATCTCCCAAACACTTGGCTTCGGGCAGCCGACGTGGGAGTGGAAATTTTGCTGCGCCTTTCGAATTTTGGGACAATAAGCATCCACGTTTACCCTGACAACTAAATTTGAATCCACTTTGTATTCCTATATGAATCTTTATAAATCATTCTATGTGTTTTTATATATCTTCAAAAGGACGACAAAGATGTATTCCACTGTCATATATGAATATGGTTTACAAATGCCGATACTCAAATTCAGAAACTAGAATCCAGTTTAAGGTGAATTTGAATATTTGGAACACTTCATGTCCAACTCAAATGTCACACGCAGCATAATGTGTACTCCCATTTAGATATGTACACAAGCGATGTATCAAGATTCAAATACCGAGTCAATCAACCAAGAATGTACAGAACTAACAGACATATAAACACTTATAGAGTATATGGATCAATAATATCAACTAACATACATAAGCCAGGCCGCTGTACTTTTTTTTGGCTAAAACAGCATCCTTTTTCTAGCCAGCATCTTGGCCCTCTCCGATGCGTGCCACTTATGGTCCATCTATACTACTACTATTGCTGAATGCAAGTTCAGCCCGATTGGCATATTTGTAGGTCTGGCACAGCAATCCCAATGAAATGTCTCCGAGTCTTATCAATTAATACAGACTTGTGCTCAAATAAAATTACAAACCAAAAAACAAAAAAAACAATTATTACATGATCTCTAAAACAAATGGTTTGATTGATTACATGAACAGACAACACAAAGGTTATTCAACTATGGAAAGAACATTTCACCTATGATTTACCAAGTAGGAATTTAATTTCCTTTTTTCCTTCAGGACCTTAACAATCTGGTCAGTCTCAGCTTGCTTCATTTTGAAATCCACCAAATATTTAATGGTTGTCTTGATTACTGCTTGTGATTGTGTTGTTTGCTTCCTCAACATGTCAACTTCATCTCTAAGTGCAGAAGCAGAATCTCTTTCTACCACTAGTTTAGCCTCTAGAGCATCAGCAGCTGGCAATTCATAATGCACGATTGGGCCCGTGCCACTGATGTGGGATGATGCAACGTCCATGGGGACCTCGCTCTTTGATCTTGGGCTAACCTGTTTTGCCATTAAATTTCCGATTGGATTCAGAAAAGTTGAAGTTAGCAAAACATCTCAACTGGGAGTTATAACAGCAAACCAGTTAAACAAACAAGGAATTAAAGAGTTCCAATTGGATGCTGAAAAGTACAGTAGTTATTAACATCATTGTAACACGCTGTTGCAGTAGCAAAGCAGTTAAACAAACAAGTAGATATTTAAGTTAAGGCAAGTAGGTAATTCTTAACAGTAAGTATCAAACACATAGATAGGCACAGTCTACAATATGATTAACAGGTTGTGCCATTATGGAATCAGTAGCAAACTAAATTAAGCCAAGCAACGTAATTGAACATTTTTGCAATAAGTGGCTAACTAAAATTCCGAGAAGCAGGTAACTGAACTTATGCTAGTTCTTTGTACAGGCACACTGCAACTACTTTTTCGCTTACAAGGTTGTACAAAGGAGTCCATGACATCAATTGCTTGGATACGCAGTCCCAATACTTCTTTCTTCCCACACTGCATGGTTAAGTCGAATGGTTAATCTGGTAAGATGGTGCGTCCTTGATATGTTATATGAGGACGTGTAGTCAGACTAGTTGTAGCCAAACACATCACACTGGCTTTTACTGTATATTTCATGCGATTACTTTTGGCATATCGAGATCTAAGCAATCTACAATAGGATGAAAAGACTGGCATCCTTCACATTATTGGCAAACTCAGTTCATAGAAACAAGCAATTCAACCATTCTGTGGGTAAATCAAAAGCGCCACTGGAATATTTTTCACTATCCAATCATACATGCAAAAAGGGCGACGCCACCATAGGGGCTAGTATGGGCGGCCGCCTCAGGTGGCTGGAAAGTGTGCACCTAGTTTGAGTCGTCCAGGTTGGCCCACGCTAGTTTTGTTCGTCCCAACGCACGAGCAGGCAATGTAAAAAATGAAGAAAAATGTTTCAATTTAGATGGCCCAATAACATAAGTGCAAGGCAGGCCCTATAGCAGGCTCGCGGCCCATACGAGCGCCTCCCATATCGATCGGCAGTAGGAAAAATTCCATTTCATTCGCTCTAGCCTCCAGTATGGTTCGCTCCTAACCTAGCCACCGCTGGACAGACCGACACAACACTTCCTCGCGCCCTCGTTGGAGGTCGGTCGCCGGGCTTCAAGCGAATGGAAGGACAAGAAGATGAAGATCCAACCCTGTGTGTAGCCTGCATGGGAGGCAGCGGCGGCAGCACGGGCATGGCATCGAGCTTGCGCAAACGGACAGTCGCAGCTTGCAAGAGTAGCATGCGCAACGAGCAGGTACATCACATCCCTGATTATATCTAATTCAACTCTTCAATTTTGGGCCAATAGTTAAACCTGACGATGTTGTAAAACTGCTTGTATGTAGGGAATCTATGAGAAAATGAAACCAATTTCTACTTATTTTATAACTCCCCCAATCAATACTGAACTGACTGAATCTGATGTATCTAATCAAGTTTCCGGTGCAAACATACAAGCTCATGTTGTTCTTGAGCCTGAAGTGTCTAATGAACAGACTGCTAATGAAGGATTTGATGCAAACATTTTACATGCTCCTGGTGATGAACATATTGTGTCTAATGAGGGATCTAATGCAAGCATTTTGCAAGCTTATTGAAGGATTTAGTGTCTAATGATGATCTACTATGTTGAGAGAGACAGAGATTTGCAGGCTTTGATGACAAGCAAATTATAGTGCATTTTCATAGCTTGAGGAAACGTCGAGGCCATCTACCAGAAAGTCCCCGTATCATGACAACATAGCATAAATACTTTTCTAATCTGTTGTTTGAAACTATTGGCATACTTGTGCAGGATAGATATATTGATATGCAGTTTGCGCACTGGTTATACGTGCAATTACACTTCGATATTTTCAGCCAGAGAACGAATAATTCAAGCAGGTACAAACCATGTTTGTAGTCCTTGTACACCATGTTGCATTTTGTGTTTTTTGGTGCTTGCATCATTTAGTGTTTATAATCTGAACTACTTTGGATCATTAGCTGGTTTTCAAAGTGCATGTAGCTTCACATTTCTCAAGTTATGTTGATTTCCGGAGTGCAAGTGCCTTCATATTTTTTAAGTTAAATGTTCGCCCCTGGTAACTTGAATTCGTGGATAAGCCACTGCACACAAATCATACATGAATGCCAGTACGAATTAAATGAAATGCAGGGACTTACGCTAGCTCGTTGTACAGGCTCACTGCAGCTCTGCTTGCGCTTGGGATGCTCCATGTACAAGTCCATGTTACTACTTGCTTGGATGTGCATGCCTTGTGCTCCTTGCATCCCCCTCTGCATTTTTGACACGGTGAATGGTTGATCAAATAAGAGGAGTCGACCTTGATGTTGTACCGAGGACAAATACTTGCAAGGTTATACGGGTGTGCAGGATGTGTACCAGATCCCGTAGCGCCGTCATGCTTCGCTAAAAAAATGGATTTGCTTGTTTCAGATGACATCTCTAGAAGAAATAAGAGTTAAAGTTAGAGTTGCATAGGCGTGTAAGCTAAGAGAGCAGTGAAAGGATATCCAAACATCGTCAGAACAGTGCACAAGGGACTGATGTGTGGATACCTAGTTCGGGCCGGCGTTTGGGCATGCTCGCCTAGCTAGAGTGTGGGTCACTTCAGAGTCATTGAGGGTGATGCACTGGCGTTGGCTGGCCACGCACGGATGCAGATCTTGAGTGGCAGCGGAGCGCTACGATGCGGTGGACGAGACCGTTGGTGAAGCCCCAACGGCCTCGGGGGGCGGAGGTGCGACGATGTGCTCGGTGAAGTAGCCCCGGTGAGCTAGGAGACGGCGTCGGTGAAGCGCACCTGATGCGGTGGAACTTGGTGTCTGTGAGGCACGTCGGTTGCGGCGGCCGACGTTGTCGGTGGACCACCCGGTGCGGTGTACTAGGGCATAGATGAGGTAGCTCCGGTGCGGTGGTGAAGCGTGACCGTTGTCTTCGTCGTCGTCGTCCAGCACAGAGGTGGGGAACGATGGGGAAAGAGACGAGACGAGGGGCGATTCGAGGGATGGCGGCATATTAGGGATTTGAGCAATCTGGGCGCAGAAGGGGATGGTGGAGAAGAGAGATTTTGCAGGGCTGGAATTGGGGCCGCCAGATATTTCAATCTAAAATGTAGAAGCGCAAACTTATATTGTTGTCGTCCTTTTTGGGGGGGGAGGGGGGTGGGTGGCTGGGTGTTATACGTCCGTCCGACACACGCGACCACCCCAACAGGACTAGGCTTCGGTGCCTTAAGGCACCTGCCTTTGTGTCCATGACATGTGGGCCCAACAGGTGGCTGGCCCACATGTCAGTCACCCAAGGGCAGTTGCCTTTAAGGCACCGAAGCAGCGTCCACCCCAACACGACCCTGGTCTGCCTGGTGCGCCTACATTTGAGAATGCAAACAAAATGAATCTTCTTTCATTTGCAAACGAATCTGTATGTATTACCATGCCCGTGTTTTCCTTGCAATAATTAGTCATTCGAAACGAGATACTCCATACGTTCACTTTTGTAAGTCGTTTCAGACAACTTAAAATGAACTGTTTTGCACATTGTCTGAAATGTCTTCAAGGTCTTATAAAAGTGAACAGAGGGAGTACTATATATTAATTAATGAGGAGTTATTTGAAAAAAAATCAAAACGGTACCCACGCTAACATGGATTAGAGTGTGTCACATAATTAGTTATTTGAATTAGAGTGTGTGTCACGTAGTTAGTTATTTGAATTAGAGTGTGTGTCACGTAGCGATCTCCAATTCTAACGTGGATTTCGCATTTCACTGTATCCATGCTACTTTTTTAATACAAATTCATATGTATATGATGAACACCATGGTAGTGAGAAAACTTTTGGATTGATTCAAACATATGACCTACAAAATAGCACAACATATTGAGTCAATGTCAACTTTTCGAAACTTTGTATGGCACGGATTCGAAATAATTACCCGCATGCCTGTTCCTCGGTTCAAATCTTACAATGTACACCGAATTGAAACATCGATATTAAGTCTCGTACTATGTACATTCAAATGTTGTTTTTAGCCCCCCCCCCCCCCCCCCCCCGCGCACAAACAATACATACTTCTGTATCGGTTAATCTTCCTCTCCTAACCACCTTAGCAAGCTATCGGTTTCCAACACATGTTCATTCTTTCTCTCCATGTTTCGATCTCTAAGTCTCTCAACTACACAACCCCCTTTTCCATTCCTGTTACCAAATGTATTTACCTCACACACCCGCCATTGCACCCCATGCCGAGCTCTCTCTCTCCCCCCCTCTCCCTCTCAACCTCTCGCGATAAATACATGCATTGCCTATCTAGCCCCCCAACCTCTCGTGCGCATGCATGCACGTTGTATATCGAGGTCACTCCCTTGAGAGTGTCTCACTCTTTCTTCCGCACAACAGGCCACACTCGCTCAATCTCGCTCTCTTTATCTGAGTCTCGTTTAACCTCGTTTTCTTTCACACACAAATGATATATCTCCCTGTTCGGGCCTCGATCGACACACTCTATACTCTCTCATGCAGATTGTCTATCTAGGTCAGTCCATCCAAGCCGCCGCAACTCTTTCGACCTCATGGTGGGCCACGCTCACTCAATCTCTCTCTATATATATATATATACACACACACACACACACATATATATATATATATATAGATATATATATCTCCGTATGTCTCGATTGACCTCGCTCTTTCTCGGACAAAAATGATATATCACCATGTTTGAGCCCAATTCGACCTATTCACATTGTATACTCTCTCACGCACATGGTCTATCTAGGTCACTCTGTAACGCCCCGATTCCGATGCGCCAGGTGTCTGTCAGTTATTCACCGTTGTTGCCATGTCATTTGCTTGCAAGTTGCATTTTATCATGTCATCATGTGCATTTCATTTTGCATACGTGTTCGTCTCATGCATCCGAGCATTTTCCCCGTTGTCCGTTTTGCAACGCTCCTATGTCCTCCGGCATTCCCCATTTGTCTCCTGTTGTGAGTGGGTGTTAAACGTTCTCGGAATGGACCGAGGCTTGCCAAGTGGCCTTGGTATAGCATCGGTAGACCGCCTGTCAAGTTTCGTGCCATTTGGAGTTCATTTGGTACTCCAACGGTTAACCGCGTAGCCCGAAACCCCTCTTTCTCTTTGCAGCCCAACACCCTTCAAACTGGCCCAAAACCCATCTAACTCCCCTCCATGCTCTCGGTCGTTCGATCACGATCGCGTGGCCGAAAACCGCTCCTCATTTGGACTCGTTCTTCTTCCTTGCGGGATTTCAGGCAAGATGACCGCTACCCTGGATCTCACTACTATCATTGCTATGCTAGATGCTTCGTTCTATTGCTATGCTACGCTACCTATCACCTGTTTATCCAGCCATCCCATATTGCCATGAACCTCTAACCTTTGATACCTTTCCTGCGCAAACCGTTGTTTGGCTATGTTACCGCTTTGCTCAGCCCTCTTATAGCGTTGCTAGTTGCAGGTGAAGTTGAAGATTGCTCCATGGTGGACAGGATTTTGGTTGGGATATCACAATATCTCTTATATTATTAATGCATCTATATACTTAGTAAAGGGTGGAAGACTTGGCCTTTTGCCTGGTGTTTTGTTCCACTCTTGCCGCCCTAGTTTCCGTCATACCGGTGTTATGTTCCCGGATTTTGTGTTCCTTACGCGGTCGGGTGATTTATGGGACCCCCTTGAAAGTTCGCTTTGAATAAAACTCCTCCAGCAAGGCCCAACCTTGGTTTTACCATTTGCCTCACCACCACCTATCCTTTCCCTTGGGTCGGCCAACCCGAGGGTCATCTTTATTTTAGCCCCCCCGGGCCAGTGCTTGTCTAAGTGTTGGTCCGAACCGAGCGATGTCCGGTGCCCCCTGGGCAACCAGGGTCTATGCCAACCCGACGTCTTGCTCATCCGGTGTGCCCTGAGAACGAGATATGTGCAGCTCCTATCGGGATTTGTCGGCACAGCGGGAGGCTTTGCTGGTCTTGTTTTACCATTGTCGAAATGTCTTGTAAACCGGGATTCCGAGTCTGATCGGGTCTTCCTGGGAGAAGGTCTATTCCTTCGTTGATCGCGAGAGCTTGTCATGGGCTAAGTTGGGACACCCCTGCAGGGTATAATCTTTTGAAAACCATGCCTGGGGTTATAGGCAGATGGGAATTTGTTAATGTCCGGTTGTAGATAACTTGACACCAGATCCGAATTAAAACGCATCAACCGTGTGTGTAGCCGTGATGGTCTCTTTTCGGCGGAGTCCGTGAAGTGAACACGGTTTCTGGGTTATGCCTGACGTAAGTAGGAGTTCAGGATCACTTCTTGATTATTACTAGTTGACGACCGTCCCTTTTGCTCTCTTCTCACTCTTATTTGCGTATGTTAGCCACCATATATGCTTAGTCGCTGCTGCAACCTCACCACTTTACCTCTTCCTTTCCCATTAAGCTTTGCTAGTCTTGATACCCATGGTAATGGGATTGCTGAGTCCTCGTGGCTCACAGATTACTACAACAACAGTTGCAGGTACAGGTTATGCGATGATCATGACACGAGAGCGATGCTTGCTTGCGTTGAGTTCTTCTTCTGCTTCTTTGATCAGGGGATAGGTTCCAGGTCGGCAGCCTGGGCTAGCAGGGTGGATGTCGTTTGAGTTTCTGTTTGTGTTTCATCCGTAGTCGGATGATGCTCTTATGTATTGTAATGTTGTATTCATGCGGCATTGTATGCCTTATGTATGTATCCCCATCTATTATGTAATGTTTATGTAATGATATCCACCTTGCAAAAGCGTTTCAATATGCGGGTCTATCCTTGGTGGGACCTTCGAGTTCCTTTTGGATAGGGTCGCATATTGGGCGTGACACACTCTCTCCAACCCGTCTCACTCTTTCGATTGCACCGCCCCTATGTGATCGGTTGACCTTGCTTCCTCCCACGCACAAAATATATCTACACGTCTGTGACTGGATCATCTCTCAAGCTCTATCTTACAGCCCTCACCCTTACCAAAAGCTCAATCGTACAATATCTCTCCGGAGCATATATATTTGTTCAATGAATGTCGGACCACACTCACTTTGTCTCTCTATCTATATGTCTCTCGATTGACCTCGCTTTCTCACACCGTATCTTCCACGCGTTGAAGCTACTACCTCTCCATCCCTCGCAAAGCCGAAGCTATTTACATTGCGAGGGGCACTCCAACCTTGGATTAATTTGTGTAGGCATTTATTCCGGTCGGTTTAGATTATATTTTCGTAGCATTTGGCCCACAACTACTCCAAACACTGTTGCAACCCACGCAACTCCCCTAGTTGATTTCCCTCTGGCTCGGTCATCGCTCTCTCGCACGTCCTTTCTCCCCTTCAATGTCGCACCATGGTATTATTAAAAAAACTATGTTGTTCTCTTTAATTATTATAAATAAGCTACAAAACTACACACGGATAGTCCACTTGGAATGGAACAAATTTCGACCCACAAATTAAAGTGCTACAAACTACACATCGAGGGGCCCACATGTCATGAAACAAATTTGGACCCATATACAAATTAAAAAATAAAGTACGAGGATCGAACATGCGACCGGGCCTTCAAGGCGCACGTCAATAGGCAACATACGTAGAATAGCGATGTTTGTTGTACCCCCTTTGTTTACATAATGTTTTTATATTATCACAACCTAATTAATGGATAACATGTAATATTATTTTTAGTACTATTCGGCTTCACTTACTGGTGGGTTCCATGTGTGCTCTCTCTCTCTCCTCCCTTCTGCGTTTAGACGCACGGGCAAACAGGAAGAACTCGTGGGCGATGTTGCCTTTGAGCATATCTGGACGTGTTCACAAGTCACATCACCAGTTTCACGTACTAGCAGCACTAGTCAGTGTGTACGTGCAATGCACGTTAATTTGGAAATATATTAAGTGCATGAGGATATTAACTACTAGGATATTATTTGTGTGTTGTCATGTGATTAGCACTATTTTTGGCATAAAGTTAACTGCACGCTAAATGTGTTGAGCGCTCGACATTGAAGCAGTCTAGGTCGTTGGATGACAAGGAATACATGTGGCTTGATGATGTTTAATATTTTATTTGATACGGCTCTAGCAGAACATTCAATCGATCAAACCATACATTTCGTTCAGTCTGACTTCGACTTTAAATTATAAGATGATCGATATAAAAATAAACGGAAATGATAAACGTTTGGATTTTAAGCATGGCAATCCGAACGTTTTTCATGGCAAATTTAGATTACGCGGCGGCGGCGAGGGCGTCTCGCGGTGGGAAGCGGCTCCTCTGACGTGCTCTGTGTGTCGTTGGGCCACTGACGTTGGTGCAAGGAAGCGGTCGACGACGACCATCCATGCCGCTGAGGAGGGCACTGGCACCCGCCTGGGGACAGGCACTGTCAACGGCGTGGCGGAGACATTCGTGTGCACGGGCACTAGCACGGGCGCCCACATCAGTGCACACGCAGGCGCATGCGCTGGCAGGTGCATGGGCACCGGCACGGGCGTGCGCGTCAATGCACGCGCAGGCGCATGCGCTGGCAGGTGCACGGGCGCGTGAAATTCGGCGGGGACCTCATGGAACCCCGTGGCATCAAGCTCGGCGACAATGTGCGGCTCCCAGCCCATCAATGCCACGGGGATGGGCGCTGGCGCAGTCGGGGCGACGAGAGCCGGAACGGGAGCGGGGACAGGCGCGGCGTCTTCCCGCAAGGGCAGTTCAAGCTCGTTCCAAAGTGCCTTATGTTCTTGAGACTCCGGCTCGGTGTCTTCCTCATGAATCTGGAACACTAAGGGCAGACCATCGTGATGCGGCATGGCGTATGTTTAGGTCAAGCTAGTTGGAGGTAGATGAGAGGAGAATCGGAGAGGAAGAGAGAGGAATGTAGCGATACCGGGTAGTACGGGGTTGATTTTAAACTGCGGCGCCGGCGACATTAAAAGTAGGAGCAGTTGGGACGACGGTGGGCGGCGGAGCCTGGTCAAAGGGCTCGCCTCCCGGTGAGTCTGCACAGCGGTCTGCTCGCACGTCTCCCTGACAGCCGGTGCAGCGGTCTGCTCGCACGTCTCCCGTCGACTCACACGCTTGCTAGGACGGCACCTGCCGATGAGAAGCGGGGACTCGTGGCGGCACGTAAACGCCCACGGTTTCAATAGTGAAAGCATTCGCCTTAACGTGACAGGTCTTTGTTCGAAAATACCTTGGCTCTTCATTTGTGCAACTTGTCATAAGCAGCTTGTCTCGAATTGAAGAAAAAACTTACGAAGTAATATTTGTGCCATATCACGTGACCATGCTCAGTTTCAAGAATTTATGCTCACTTTTGGATTTTCTGAAATTTAAGATTCATGATTCGAAATAATATCATAACCTGCATCATGCAATAAATTTTCAAGCTGTACATCTGTGCTGTTGTATTTCTTAATAATGGATTTGGTCAAACATTTTGCTTAGTTAAACCTCCTTTCCGGTTTGTAGGGCTCAATTCAAAAATCTCACCAACCAAGATACTACCTCCGTCTAGGTGTGTAAGTCATCTTACGAAAACCAAATAATCCCAAAACACTTAGGCACGGGGCATTAAATTCTACCTCGTTTCTTGTTTCTTGACATATCAACCAATAAGAGAAGTAAGGTGTGCATGCTTTTAATGACTTGAGACTACCAAACACGACATGCAGTGGTTAGTTCATTACATGCAATGCTATTAATTAGCAAATGAACATTAAGTTTTCTTGTTTTCCCCTCCTCCTTGGTCACGGTGCACAACCTAAAATGACTTACTCACCTAGATGGAGGGAGTAGATGGTGAGTGGTGGAACAATTATTGCAGTTTGCAAAACCACTCAATTAATGCGCTTGTTTTCCTCAAAAATTGTGTTTACGAATGCATTAATTGCAATGCATGCATGCATAAAGTACATGCATTGGTCAATTTTCTCTTAATTCTTGCATGTAATGATTTATTGCACCTTGAAATCTGAACATGTGATGGGGAACAACCAAATTGAGACTTATAAAATGGGAAAACTAAAATTTTGAGATAAGCCCTATAAACCATAAAAGGATAATCCCTGCGTACCAGTGCATTGCCTAATATATTAACTCAAGTACTAGGCACGAACAAACGGGCTCAATTCTGTGCTCATCCTGGTGTAGTAGTAGTAGTACTAGGCAATGCAGTTGACGGGTGACCTTGACGAGCGGCGACCGAGGGAATTGAACCGTGCTCGGCACGGTAGGTAACGTTGTCTAGTTACTAAAGCATCCCTCCGTTATTCATCGGTAGTCATTATGGACTGGGGAAATGAGGGGAATTTCCTAGGGCTGGAATTCTGGCCGCCAGATATTTCGACTTGAAACGCTGAGGCTCGACTGGTTGGGGTTGCCTAATATGCGTACCACGCACGCCACCAAAGGAAACGAGCCCGTTTTTTTAGGATCAACACGAGCCAAGGTCTGGCTGGTACGCCGTTGGGTCCTACCATTCGAGAATACAAAAGGAACCTTTTAAATAGCCGAACGAATCTATGTGTATTACAATACCCGTATTTTCCTTACAAATACTAATGTCAACGTGTTAATTGATTTATGACGAGTTGTTGAATTAGAGTGAGTTTGTGATATAGTGATCTCAATGTGGATTTCACATTTCATGGTATCACTAGTAAGTTTTCCAATGCAAATTCAAATTTAAAAGATGAACAATATGGAGGTGAGAAAACTTTGTATGTATCAAGCATATGACCACACACACACGCACGCACGCACGCACGCACGAACACAACAACAATCCAATAAGTATAGTGCATCTATTTTTCCAACCCATGCATGTATGACACGAATTCAAAAATACTCCTTCTATTCCTAAATATTAGTCTTTTAGAGAGTTCAACAAGTGACTACATACGGAGCAAAATGAGTGAATCTAGACTCTAAAATATGTCTATATACATCCGTATGTGTCAGTCCATTTGAAGCCTCTAAAAAGACTAATATTTAGGAATGAAGGGAGTAAAATGTAAGACATCCATGGTCCTCAGTTCAATATTTAAAATGAACATGAAACTGAAACATGAATATTAAGTCTAGTACTACAGTACATGCAAATGTTGTGTTTAGGCGGAGCTATGATTGTCGGGGGTCAACCCCTCGACCTTAGATAAAATTGTGGAGCTCTGTTTAGGGTTGTTTAGATTATATTTGTCCCCGCCCTCCCAACCACTGATTGGTTGTGCACGCCCCACCCCTCCTCCCCGGGAGAATATCATGTGCCCCCATACCTTAGATGCTATATGCCGATACGAGTTTCTTGGAGCTTGTAGATCTGAGATATGGCAGCTCACATGATGTGTCTTAATTTTTTGCAGGAAACCTTCATGAGTTTGAGAATTGCACACAATTTGTACAAAAACTACTTAGATGCCCTTTGATCCCATATCCAACGACCTCGAAGCTCGTATCACCATAGCATCTAAGATGAAGGAGGACATCATATTCTCCTGTATGTAAGAATATCATGTGCTACCACACCTTAGATGCTTTGGTGATACAAGCTCTTCGGAGGCATTGGATTTATGACCCAACACCTCCTCGGTGGTTCAAATTTTTTTTGTAGAAAAGCCCCAAAAGAGTTCGACCACTGCTTACAAGCACAAAGACTGCTCAGATGCCATTGGATCTCAGATCAAACGACCTCCAAGCTCGTATCACCGTAGCATCCAAGCCGCGATAGAACCTTATGTTTTCTCGCACGGGAGAGTATGAGGTGCTCCCGCACCATAGATTCTATGGTTATACAAGTTCACTGAGATCTAACGGCCCACGGTAGGAGGTTTGAATGTTTTTGCAATATACGGCTGATAGAGTTTGGGAAATGCGCAGAAAGTACAAGTACTATGCATGTGCCATCTGATCACTGATCATACGACCTAGATGCTCATATTACCGTAGCGGGTAATTAAGCTACGGGGAGCACCTAATATGAGCATCGGGGAGCCGTTGGATCGAAGATGCAGCGGCACACACGAGGCCTGAATGTTTTATCTGGAAAAAAACCTTTGGAGAGTTTGGAAATTGCACATAATCACAAGGACTACTCCCAAGCCATTGGATCTCACTTCCAACGGTGTAAAAACTCGTATCACCATAGTATCTAAGCTGCGGGGTGGATGTGATATTCTATGCCGCTATCATTCTTGTTCGTAAACTTGCAAAATACGTGTAACTCGTGCCGTTACTTGTCTAACCGCACAGAGTGTTTGTTCAAAAAAACCATCCTACACTGAAATATCGAAACAACACATGGGGGTCCCACTTGTCATTAATCAAATTTGGACCTAAAACTAACAAATCTGAAAGACGAGATTCGAACTGGCAACCTGGACTACAAAGCGTAAGTCGATAGCCCGAAAAACGAACGGTTGTTGGCTTTGTCCCATAACTTGATTTTATATAGTACTTGCGTTGAGTAGAGTAGAGGGAGTGCCTCGTCAACACGTGCATGACCGTTGTCTCACTTACTAGTGGGTCCCAGGTCTGCGATCTCAATCTCTCTTCTCTCCATCGTCTAAACTTTGCACGGGCACACACGAAGAGCAGCGCTAGCTTGCCATGGTGTTATTACAACTAAAAAAAGCTTGGAAAATAGAAGAATCTCCTAGAACAAGAGACGTTGTGGCTGGTTGAGACGGAGCTAACCGTGCCACGTTTGCATGATGAAGCTGTGTGGCTAGTGGGGTGTTTTCGACCGACTGGCTGGGTCCCGAGGTCGAACCATAGGTATTATGTCTGATACAGTATATTTTTACACGCACATTTTTGCTCTGTGCCGAGATGTGGCACACCCTACCGCGCGGTTTCCAGGTCCTCCCGGGTGGTGCACGCATATATTCTTCCTGACGTGGGATGCCCTACCACGCGTTTTCTAGGTCCTCCTCGGTCGTAGCGCCAAAGCAAGTAAATGAGTCGTCAAATCACAAAAGACCACCTTTCCCGCCGAGTACATCAGTGAAGCACGATGGCTAGCTAGTTGCGCTAGTTCGACCGATTAGCTAGGCCGCCGCCACATTTGTTTTTTCACCCCTTTTTTATCTACTTGCCGGCAGGTAAATTTAAATATCCACCGCGGCGTTGCTCTGGTGTTTGGGTGTGGCAGGATTTTTAATTTTTTGATTGACGGGAGCAGGCGCGGCAGGATTTTTAATTTTTTGATTGACGGGAGCAGGCGCGGCAGCAATTAGTCATGATGACTCCGCCTGTAAAATCCCACTGCTCCCTGATGTGAGAAGTCGTCGACCAGTGTTTTATCGTGGTGAAAACCAAAAGATTCCCCGCTCCTCGGCTGGCTCTCTCCGCCTTCCCGTAGATTGCATTGCCTTTCAGCCGTTTCGCCCCCTTTGCTTCCTCTCCCCATTGCTTCTACCTGGTGCCATGGCGGCGCAGCAGATCATGGAGTCCGAGGTGAGGCGCCTGACACATGAGCTCCATGCCAAGGATGCGGAGCTCAGGGCCAAGGACGTGGAGCTCCGTGAGCTCAAGAAGGAGAGGAGTGCCATGCTCCTCGGTTATGTGCGGGAGTTCATGGAGCTTCAAAAGCGCCAGGCGTCCACCACAAATATGCTCGAGGTGTCGGCGGCGTTGCTGCAGAAAGCGGGAGATACGATAGGCCGTCAGGGGAGCCGGCTGGAGCACGAGTGGGCCGATCGTGACGAGGTCCAGGATCGCCTCTGCCACATGGTGACCCAAGTTGCCACGCACGTGTTGCGGCTGCGAGATGCCTACCATCGTGCCAGCGCGACGATGTCGGCCGTCGGGCTAAACCCATTCGACCACTCGGTCGACTTCAACGAGCTGCGGCTTCCTGACCTGGTCTCCTTCTTCACCTATATCTCTGAGGAGATGAGCCGTCTCCACGCAATGGTGGGGGCTGAGCTAGACAAGGAGGGGTTGCGGGCTGCCGTCGCCGTTGCCAGGCGAATCCTTTCAGGGCTCCGTCACCGGAATCCATTCGTGCCATTGGACGCCATCTTTGACGAGCTTGCTCCCATCGACCGGGAACGGGCTCTGCAGGTAGTTGCACCCTGCATCACCAACGCCGTGCGCCTCGAGAAGCAGGGGGATTTCGGTGGTGTTTAGGCGCCCTCTGCATGGGCATGTCCATGTCTCGGCACAACATGACAGTTGGATCAAACTCAGATGGTGCAGATCAGTCACTGTAGCACAAAGCGTGTGGGTGTGTTTGGTTGCATTCTCATCTCAATATAGTTGTTTCCTCTTCGTGTATTTTTGTCAACCTACTAGTGTGGACTCATGCACCCTTCATGGTTCATGCACTCTGCCAAACACCCAAAAGTGGGTCGAAAAGGGAACTTTTGCTCCCATCCCGTGCACCCTTCATACACCCTGTCTAAAACTATAGGATGTGCTTCATATGGTTCATGTTTCGTGGAGTACTATAGCACCGTACTCTCCGTGCGCTGTGGACCTAGTTCTGTTAACATTGATCTCACCGTTCATTCTCGACCGGACAGTCGAAAAAGCGGTACTATGTTACATATAGGAGTATTTGACATGCGCACAACATCATTTGTTATCGTCATATCTTACTACACTAGCACAAGATTGTGTAGTACTGACGTATGAACCACTGCACATGCCTAGTAGTAGGAGCACTGTGTATGTTCAAGTGGCTGCCGTGTTTCGCACTCCTCCGTCGTAAGAGTGGAAACGCTTGATGTAATCATTTTTTTCTTCAGAATGAAAAACAGTGGACACACTCTACCGTGCGGATCCTCCTCCAGCCATGCACTAAATTACTCACTTTCGCCGATGTGTGGGACAGCCAGCACCTGGGTCCACCAGCCATGCACTAAATTACTCCGTAGTAGAGTGACGGTAGACTACCCCGATCGAACCGCCGCAGTAATGCCCAATGAGCCGTCAAATCACAAAACCCCCTCCTTTCCAGCAGTAAGTTGGACGGACGAAGCAACCATCATTTCACTCTTCTCTCTCAGCTTCCTCTCTTGAAGAAAACCCCCACTCGCTTCGCTTCTCCCTCATCTCGTTCCTCCTTTCACTCTTCTCTCTCAGCTTCCTCTCTTGGATGGACGCCGGAGCACCGGCCGACGTGATGTCTATGGCTCTGGCCAAAACCGTCGAGGCTCATGGTACGAAGAAGCGCAAGCACCCCGCCGAGACTACCGCAGACAAGCTCAAAGCCATCGCCCTGTCCAAGCCCCCCTCTCCGGGATCCCTCATTAAGCAAGTCCAGGTAATGTCTCTTGTTGACGATCTTTTTCTCGATCTTGATCGTGTTTTTTCATCTAACACGCAGTACTAGTACTGGTAGTACAACTTTCTGGGTGATCTTGCATGTGATTTTAGTGTGCCAAATGACGGTTCTAAATTCCTCTTTTGACCAAAACATGCGAGAGGTTGACACTGATTTCTTATAGATTACTTTCAACTACTCCCTCTGTCCCAAATTTCTTGTCTTAGATTTGTCTAGATACGGATGTATCTAATACTAAAATGTGACTTGATACATCCGTATCTAGACAAATCTAAGACAAGAATTTTGGGACGGAGGGAGTACTTTATGAACATCAATGCTACCTTTTAAGAGGGTATATTTGCCTCAGTAACTTGTGTTATGGATATTGCATGTAATCCCTCTGCTCTCATGCCTTTGAAGACATGTTCTAGTGTCTTTGTTCACTCATTTCTGTGCGTATATGTAGTCATATATGGAGTATAATATCGAAAATCATCTTATATTTCTGAACGGAGGTAGTAATAAAATATGGTTTCTGTTTGAATTAGAACCAGGTCCGCGGTGGAGATGAAGTTCTCAAAGTCATGCCGTGTGAACTGGAAGACCTGATGATGAGTTCTACTGCTGAACTATCCAGCTGCTGTGTCCTTGTCGCCACGTGTCCTGAACTAGTGTTTTCCTGTAGCATTGTTGTCAGGCGTGTTCTCGAGGCTGTACTTGACCACAACAATTTCCTGGTTGTGCCTTCGATTACGAAGGGTGTGGTTCTTGTAAAGCTTCCCAACAAATCTGATGCGGCCTGTCTTCATCATCATGTTTATGAGTGGAAAGACCACTCTGTTAGGTTCTCCAAGGTTGACAAGATGGTGATGGTGCATGTAGACATCTCACACGAAGTCCATGGCCTAGTCAGTTATGCGGGGTTCATCCCGTAGGTCGGTGGCAAGAAATAGTCTGCAGAGTTTAGTTAGTGCAACTTTGCTTGTCTGTAGTAAGTACTATTGTTCAGTACTTGATTTGTGTTTGTGAACCCTGTATTGTTTATTAGTACTGCCGCTTTTGGTGTGTGGTCAGTCCTGAGAACGGTCTATGTTAATGTCTGTCCACTCAATTCAGTCTGTACATTTTGAAGTATCCAGATCATATTTTTTGTGAGGACGGTTTATCAATTATGGTTACACTCCAATATCTGTATGCATTGCAGGGTTTATCGCACCCACCAGGATTTCCAGTCCCATGGATGTTCGGTCCATACGATTTGTCACGACCTTTGGACTGTCCTGCTTGTGGGAGTAGGCAGGGCCCCTGCATGCCACGCGTAGTTGGACGATCAATCTTCTGTTTAGTACTTCAACATAGTGATTTCCTGGTAAGGATTCACTCGTGTCACATCAAGTAAATCTTATTGATTTACTGTCTAAATCTTATTGATTTAATGTCATGTTTTCTTTCTTTTCCTGCAATTTTACGATGCAGGTTTTGCCATGTGACATTCATCACAGAATAAACCGTTTGGTTTGCTCTACGATGGCTATTTTTGCAGGTTTCACTTCTTATGTCGTGTCAGTAACGAAGGCACTGTCCATCACTTATATTACTGGAAAAAATTGGATCAGTCTGTTGTCTGAGTACAAGCTGAATCCCTATGATGAACTGAAGTTTGGTTTAACAAAAACGCCACAATTAGTCCTTCTTGCGTTTAAAAGAAATGAAGAAAAAAACTGGATCACGGTCACGGATCCTAGTCAAGTTCGAAAGCTGATCATAGCAGACCAGACACGATCGCCGCTGTCTCGCACAGATTCGAGCACCGGCAGTTGCTCTAGCACTGACAGCGGCAGCAGCTCAGTCTGATCCAGCTGAGGATTGGGCACCGACCGCGTCAGCGGATCAGTCTGATCTACCGGAGGATCGGGCATCGACACCGGCACCAGCTCTACAAGGAGCACCATCTCCGGCAGCAGCGGCGGCTTCGACACCTGCACCAACACTTGCACTTGCATTTGGTCCGGCCCGTGCAGTTGCACCGGCAACAGACTGGGCTGCAGTTCGCACTTCATATACCATAGTCCTTACAAAACCGACATGTCCACCTTCTTGGTAAGCATTGGCCGCCCAAGTGCTTCATTCTTTTTCTTTCCATGTTGTTTCACATGATTCACTGTGTCGATCTAATTGTTTGGGTATGTCTTCTTGTTTGCAAACAGAGAATTCCTAGAGCAACGAGGGAGTCGTTCAACAATCCGGGCGACCGCGGCCAAGTTTCTCTTACCATGCGCAGCCTGGGTATGTATTCTTGTTTGCAAATAGAGAATTCCTAGAGCAACGAGGGAGTCGTTCAACAATCCGGGCGACCGCGGCCAAGTTTCTCTTACCATGCGCAGCCTTGGTGTGAATGAACCTGCCTCAATATACCGGAAGTACAAAGGATGGTCGCATGATGATTGATGCTAAAGGATGGTCAAGGTTCAAATCTAAATCATATCTTGCGGTAGGGGATGATGTCAAAATCGAACTTTCTCGGCAAGGAGAGCTGGTCCAAATCAACTTTGAAATTCTTCAGTAGCAGCACACAACTGCCAAACTGATCTATCCTCGAGAGATTTTGATGTAATAATATGGCATGCTGAAACAAGTGTCCTGTGTGTATAAGTAGTACGACAGTATTATTTATCACATGGTATATCGTTGATAGAATTGCAACTCTGGTTGCTGGTTAGGAACTGTCGTTCGATTTCATTCCAACAGCTATCGTGCTTTATTCAATTTTGTGTATTCGCCTTGCGACAGCATCTAAAACCAGCACAATACCGATCGCTTGCAATATGAAAAGCGCTAAGGTAGAACACATGGGCCCCCAAACATGCAGGGTCGGCTTGTGGCCCAAAGTCCAGAACCGTGAGCCTATCTGAGTATTATATTCTCAGCTGAACCCCCATAAAAAAAGCTGAACCCCAATAATGCCCGTGCATTGCAGAGGGAGTATATTTCTCGACAAGGTGAGCCTGTGATATAAAAGATTTGTATATTTATTTACAGAGGGAGTATCTCTCTGTCCAAAAATATATTTATGTGTAACTAGTTACTCCTGTCTTTCTACTTCCTTTCGCTGATATGTGGGGAAACCGGCAACGGGGTCCACGTGCCATATGCACAAATTAGAGTGCACAACTTCACGGTAGACACACCCCAGTCGTAGCGCCGCAGTAATGCCCAATGAGCCGTCAAATCACAACCCCCCTTTCGTGATTTAGCAGTAAGCTAGATGGACGAAGCGGCAATATTTCACTGGGCCTGAATCCCCTTCTCCCTCGTCTGCTTGTTCAGAGAAAACCCCCACTCGGTGATTGCATAGGGTTTTCTCATGGAGAACCAGGTACGAATTCTTCATCCATCCCCGATAAATCCAAGTCCCTTGGTCGCAGGTAATCCTAGGGTGGCAGCCACCATTGATGCATTTTTCTTCATACTGAATCTAGTGTGTTTCAGTTGCAGTGCCCAAGGTGCGAGTACCCTACAAATTTCTGCGCCTTCAGCGAGACGCCACACTTGTTCCTTCTCATCCTACCACAACATTTTGAAACACACACAGTATGTTCCTAGAATCCTCTTCTCTATCCGGGAGGGTGGGTTTTTTTTGAACATGTTGTGTTCTCATATTATTTTTCCTGCAGTGTATTATTTGCTCTGCCAAAACACATGTACTCATGATGCTCGGCCTTGCCATAACTGAATACACTAGTTTAATGGTCACAGTGAAGACAATCCATGGATATTACTTCTGAGTTGGGTTCATGAACCAAGAAGATCGCTGCTTTTTTTATGGCTGAACTTGGATAAACTTTCTCAAGTGTTACAGACTGAAAGTTGGTGCACAAATGTTGATGGAAATAGCAACTTGGTCTCATCTTCACTGTGATCTTCAACCCAGACGTTGTTCCAATTGTTCATCCATGTTAGTTATGTATCTCGTTCTTGCTTGTTTCCTCGATTACTTCTTAATCCACCTATTCTGTCTAACTAATCACAATTTAACTTTAGAAGTAGCAACGAATCTCTCACGAAGATGCTACTTCTAACTAATATTTTCTTATAATTGGTGGCACGTGTAGGTTTTTCAGAGTTAAGCAGTCTGCTCATTTGTTACTCTGTAATAACTCGGCTGTTACTGATGGCACTGAAGTTGACTGGGATCGACATCCACAAGTTCCTACACTTTATTGATCGTCTTGAGGTCCTTGTGGGGCGTTTCAATGGTGGAAGGCCACGTGGGATATGTGTGCCACTGCTGCACTCGTTGAACAGGTCCAACTGTGTCGAGAAACTTATGGTACGAGCTGTTTTCTGTTATATATGTTGTTCATAAACTATTGCTTATACACAGTTTTACAGTTGTGATCTTCTTGAAACAGGAACTGCTGAGTTCTATTGTTCCTATACAGATGCCTGACCATGGTCGGGTTAGACTTGCGCTTGGTCACAACATGATGTTTATGTCTACCTACTCAATTCCCCTTGGAGGTGAAAAGATACTTATTCGTGGGTGGTCTCAAATAATGAAGGCCCGTCCATCTTGGAGAATAGGACAGAAGATTATGTTCATGCTTTTCCATGGCTCTAAAGAGAATATCCTGTTTATTGACCACGTTGCGAGATGAAGCCGCCTTCAGAAGGTTGTGGATGCGCAGGGTGGCGCCTAGGCCTTGTCCTGGGGCTTGGCGGCCTCACCCTTGGTTAACTGCAGGCAAAGTAGCATTGTTCGAGGCGTGCTTTGTATGGTTGAACCTGTATAAGTAGTCATACTGCTTTCAGCTTTGGTTGTTAAGTGCCCCTGCTGGTTTCAGTTAAGGTTGTTAAGTACTCCTGCTACTTGTACAGTCTGTCTTATTTCTTTAGTCCTGTCTTCCTCCAGCCGCCAAAACCAAACCAGCGCCAGCGGGGCCGCCTGCTTCCGCCTCCCACGGCTGGTTGCGCCTCAGCGCACGCATCGCCGCCCCACCGTCTCCTAAATCGATAACGCCAACGTCCTCCGTGCGCTTTGGTGCGCTTGCCACGGCGCCGCCCTCTCACGTTGTCAACATGGTCAACAAACAACAGGAATCGGTAGAAGTACGTGGAGAGGATGACAGTAGGGGCCCACCATGTCAGCGTATGGAAAAATAAAATGCTTCCTCCTAGTGTTTTCCTGACATCTGGGACCCACGACATTGTGAGCGTATATAGTCAATAGACAAGAGAACAACACAAGATCGGCTGACACCTAGGACGTAGCTACTCGAGCAGTATTTTTTTGTTTGGTATTGTTGAGACGGAGCAGGGTTTGAACTGGGTTGTGGCCCGTCTAGCCCAGGCTTATATTTTATGTTCACCATGTGACCAGCCCAGCTATTTTTTCTTTGTGAAAATGAGCCCAGTTTATTTTTTCTGAAGAATACCCAATCCAGGCCTACTTATTTTTCTACGCCCTGATGGGCTGCAACTCTTTCAAGACGCCTGCAAATCTTGAAAGTAATATGAAATGGGTTGTAAATATAAAAACAGATGACAAATTGGCAATTACTTTATAATTTCTGATTTTTTTCACATTTTCAGATTCCTATTTCACTGGGCATTAACCTAATTTAAATATATCTTCAAAGTACTTTAAATCTGGCTCGACATTTCGGTATTAAAAATAGTTTGGAACCCACAGAAATATGCAAAATTGGCCCTGGCCAACCAAAAAAACGACTGCAATAAATTGCATAAGAAGTTGCCATGAGCTATATATAAATTATTAAAAAAAGAGGGAGTGGTCTGACTTGTGGGCCTGTTCAGTTGACGCGTATGCAAGATTTTTTTAGTTATTATATACTACGTCAACAAACAATTCTAGCAGACGTAACCGTTGGATGTCAATCCAACGGCCGTCGTGTTTCTTCAATCTCTAATCTTCTTGCTCCAGCCGCCAAAGCAGCGGCAGCGGGACCACCTCCCGCCTCCCGTGGCCGGTTGTGCTACCGCGCAGGCCTCAACGCCCCCTACTACTCCCACCGTTGGCCAGGGAATCCCTCTACTCACCCACACCCTCTGTTATTCTGCGGCGACGGCAGCCTCACACTGCAGCCGAACCGGTGAACCCTCGTACTCCTCTCCGCGCGGGCTTCCACTGCCACGTCTTCCCCGGCTCCGCGTCGTCCCCTTCCTAGGCCTCGCCATCGTCCACCGCCATGGAGCTTTCGGCGCGGCATGGTCAATGTGGTCAACGATTGACTTCCATCGGAAGAGTAATGTACATGGAGAGGCTGATAGCTGGGTCCACGGCAGCCGCAAGGAAGTGCCTCCTTATTACGTGGAAAATAATTATTCCTCCACCTGACAGCAGGGACCCACCGGACGGGCCACCAGTATTTCGCGAAGAAAACATTTCCCCCTCACTGCTGGGACCCACAGGACGGGCCATCGTATTTCGTGAAAAAAAACGTTCCCCCCGCTGTCAGCTCGGACCCACCGGAAGTGCCTCCTTATTACGCACAAAAAAATGAATACCCCTTGCTAGCTGGGACCAACCTTGGTGGGAGGCTGCTTGTGGGCCTACTAAGTTGACTGGGACGGAGGCCTTTGTCAACTTTAGTCAATATATGAACGATTCTAGCTCAAATGACCGTACGATGTCCATCCAACGGCCGTAGTGCTTCTTCAACCTCTGGTCTTCTTGCTCCAGCCGCCCAAAGCAGCGCCGGTCGTGTCGCTTGCTCCTGCCGCCCGTGGCCGGCTGTGATGCCGCGGAGGCCTCACCTCCCCCTACTACTCCCACCGCTGGCCAGGCCATCCCTCTACGCACCCACACCCCCTGTTATTCTGCGGTAATGGCAGCATCACACCGCAGCCGAACGAGTGAACCCTCATACTCCTCTACGCGTGGGCATCCACTCCCGCGTCTTCCCCGCCTCCGCGGTGTCCCCTTCCTAGGCCTCGCCGTCGTCCACCGCCCTGGTGCTCTCGGCGCGGCATGGTCAATGTGGTCAAGGAATGGCTTCCATCGGACGTGGACTGTATGTGGAGAGACTGACAGCTGGGTCCACGGCCGCAGCAAGGAAGTGCCTCCTTATTACGCGCAAAATAATTATTCTTACACCTGACAGCAGGGACCCACCGGACGGGCCACCGTATTTCGCAAAAAAAACGTCCCTCCTGTCTGCTGGGACCCACCAGCTACATCTTCGCACACAAGGAAGTGCGTCCAAATAAAACGATTCACCACCCTGACTGCTGGGACCCACCAGCTACATCTTCGCACGCGAGGAAGTGCGTCCGAGCAAAAAAAACGATTCGCCCCCCTGACTGTTGGGACCCACCAGCTAAATCTTCGCATGCAAGGAAGTGTGTCCAGGCAAAAAAAACGATTCACCCCCCTGACTATTGGACCCACCAGCTACATCTTCGCAGCCAAGGAAGTGCCTGACAGTCGGGACCCACCTGGTCGAAGCATACGTAGCGTTGTCATTCTGGTCGCGAATGTGTACATACATACTGGTCGATGTAGAGGCGCGCACGTGTCGTAGTAGAGGCGCGCAGGTAGCATGTACACGTACGTACAACGGCGAGGGTGCAAGAAAGAAAATACGGCCACATACATACATAAGGGCAGGGTCTCGAACGCCTACTCGCGCATACGTACATGGCTGGGTCGGAACGGAGAAACAACGTCGTCGTCGTGTTCATGGGGAGCCAACCGGCTGGGTCAGAACGGAATGTGTGGTCGTGTTCATCGGGAGGGCTTGGACGGAACAGGCGATGGAAACGAGGCCTGGCGTACCGCACAACAGAGGAAACAGACCTCCAACGTTCGGAACAGGGTCCTGTTGATCGGGAGGGGTGTGGCGTACCGCAAAACGGAGGAAACGGACCTCCTACGGTCGAAACGGGGGTCCTGTTGATCGGGAGGGGTGTGGCGTACCGCAAAACGGACGAAACGGACTTGTGTTGGAGCGCTACGGTCAAAACGGGGGTCCTGTTCACCGGGGGGTGTGGCATACCGCAAAACGGACGAAACGGACTTGTGTTGGAGCGCTACGGTCGAAACGGGGATCCTGTTCATCAGGAGGGGTGTGGCGTACCGCAAAACGGGACTCCACGAGATACTGTTCATCTCCACCGTCGACCTCCTCCAGCCTCCACGGGCTCCTGTTCATCCAGCCTCCACCGCGTGCTACTCCACCGGCTACTGTCCAACCACCCCTCCACCGTCTACTGTTCATCCAGCCCTCCACCGTCTACTGTTTATCCAGCCCTCCACACCACGGGGTCCTGTTCAACCACCCCTCCACGGCCACCCCTCCACCGTCTACTATTCATCCTACCCTCCACACCACGGGGTCCTGTTCATCCAGATGCAACGCCACCGCTCACTGTTCATCCAACCCCCCCCCCAACTCTCATTGTTCATCCAATCGATCGGCTTCAGTTAGCAGCAATAGCGGAGGAACCGCTCCATCGGGTTCAGTTAACAGCCATCGATCGATCGCTCGGGTTTAGTAACGCGTAGCCTGCAGTGCAATCGCTCGGGTTAAGTTAGAGCCCAACGCCTCGCTCGGGTTCAGTTAGAGCCAACGCCTCGCACGTGTACGAGAGAAACGCGCATCGCTCGGCCCCCGACCTCCCACCATAACTGGCAACTCCCCAAAATTTTCCTCCCCCTCGCTTCTACCACGGTTTTTTCTATCATGGACGGCCCAAAGAATGTCATGCGGCTGCGTCTCCGGCCCGCCCAGGATGAAAAGCCCATTTTCTGTCATGATTTTTTGTCATAGAAGTAGGAGCCCACCACATCTATGATGATACCGGGTTCTGTCACAATTATCGTCATAGAAGTGTCATATGTATGAAAGAAAAAAAATTCGTTCGCCCAAAATGTCACAGATGTGTCTTTTTTTGTAGTGCAAGCAATGACTCATGATGCATATGTTGGTGATCAAGGGGCTTTGTTGGCGCTGCCCAATGAATATTTTTTGTTGGAACTTTCATGGTGCGGGTAAAGCTGCGACAGTTCAGGAGCTTCGTGATTTCGCGACAAGTTGCCCCTACCCTCTTGTGTATTCTCAAAACTCAGCTAGAAAGTACAAGGGTAGAAGCTTTAGCAAGCACGCTTGGTTTTGACAATGCTTACGCTGTTAGTAGTCAAGGAAGAAGTGGCGGCATAGGTCTGTTTTGGAACAATTCAATCAAAGTTGAAATTCTTGGTATTCTGTTTATCATCTTGATGTTTCTATTGAAGAACATGACATAGAGAAAGCACAAGTGCTCCCTGGGTGATTTTGGTAATTCATGACAACATATCTCTTGTTGGACTAACTCTTTTATCTAGTATATTTCAGGTAAGTTCAACAGTGGAGTGGCATGGATAAGAAGATGTGGAACCCCTTCAAGATGCTAAGGACAAAGGATTGGCTCAAGCTCAAAGCTCAGGACTCTATATTTTCCATTTAAGTGATCCAAGATCACATTGAGTCTATAGGAAAGCCAATACGATTAAAAGGGGATGAGGTGTTGCTTAATGGCTTGCTTGCTCAAACTGCTTAGTGATATGCTCCAAAGCCCTCAACCACTTTCTCATATCCACATATGTCCCAAACCTAAAGTCAAACTCGGCCGCGCCGATTTGATCTATCCGGCGCCACCGAGTTCATTTGACACAGCCACTGCCAAAAACCCTAATCTTTTCGATCCCACCGATAGAGATCTCGGTCTCAGCGAGATGGGATTGCAAACTCTCTGTTTCCCTTTGTAACATTTTGGTCCAACCTAAATACGCGATCGGTCCCACCGAGTCTGCAATGCAAACTCTCTGTTTCCTTTTCGTAACGGTTCGGTCCCACCAAGATGAGCGAATCGGTCCCATCGAGTTTGCCTGACCAACTCTTTGGCTTGCTTATTACCAAAGTCGGTCCAACTGAGTTTGAGTAATCGGTCCAACCGAGATTACGTTATGCCCTAACCCTAATGATATTGGTCCTACCGAGATGCATGTCGGACCCACCGAAATTGTCTAACGGTCACATATGAACTGAATCGGTCCGACCAAGATTTTTGATCCGGTCCAACTGAGTTTGGTGTAATGCGTGTAACGATTAGATTTTGTGTGGAGGCTATATATACCCCTCCACCCTCTCCTCATTCGTGATGGAAGCCAGCAGAACGTGCTTACACTTCCATCATTCATTTTCTGAGAGAGAACCACCTACTCATGTGTTGAGACCAAGACATTCCATTCCTACCATATGAATCTTGATCCCTAGCCTTCCCCAAGTTTCTTTCCACTCAAATCAGCTTTCCACCAAATCCAATCCTATGAGAGTGAGTTGAGTGTTGGGGAGACTATCATTTGAAGCACAAGAGCAAGGAGTTCATCAACAACGTACAATCTATTACCTTTTGGAGAGTGGTGTGTCCTAGATTGGTTAGGTGTCACTTGGGAGCTTCCGACAAGATTGTGGAGTTGAACCAAGGAGTTTGTAAGGGCAAGGAAATCGCCTACTTCATGAAGATCTACCCTAGTGAGGCAAGTCCTTCATGGGCGATGGCCATGGTGGGATAGACAAGGTTGCTTCTTTGTGGACCCTTCGTGGGTGGATCCCTCCGTGGACTCACGCAGCCGTTACCCTTCGTGGGTTGAAGTCTCCATCAACGTGGATGTATGATAGTACCACCTATCAGAACCACGCCAAAAACATCCGTGTCTCCAATTGCATTTGCACACTCCAATCCCATCCCTTTACTTTCTTGCAAGTTGCATGCTTTACTTTGCACTGCTCATATACTCTTTGCATGCTTGCTTGATATGTATTGTGAATGGTTAAACTTATGCTTAAACTCTACCTAAACTTGAAAAACTTAAAAACTACCAACTTTGTGTGTTAAGGGTCTATTCACCCCCCCTCCCTCTAGACACTTCTCGATCCTTTCAATTGGTATCAGAGCAAGGTCTCCATTGCCTTTGTTTAAACACCATTGTAGGAAGATGGATGAGTCTACTTTGGGGAGTCTTAGACATATAGTGCCTATACTTGATGGAGAGTATTTTCATGAGTGGAAAAATGAGATGCTTATGATTTTCAACGAATATCATTTGAACAAGTACATTACTAGCCATTGTGCACCTCATGTTGATCCTATGCATCCTACCCTTGATGAGTCCATTGAGATGATTCGCAATCTTAGAACTGTTAATCTTATCACTAGAGGTTTGCCTAGAAACTTGATTGGTTGCTTGCCTACTCTTGAATGTGCCTACACCATATGGAAATTTCTTGAGGAACGATTCCCAAATTATTCCTTGCAAAATCTTGATGAAATTCTCCATAAGTCTATAGCCTTGAGTAAGATGTATTCCAATGATCCTAAGTTTGCTGATTGTCTATTTGAGCTTACAAATCTTATGCGTGCCAAAGGAGTGGCTGGAATCATTAGTGATATTATTTCTGAAGCTATTAGAATTCATAAAGATGACTATTGTCAAAATCATTTGTCTAACGATTCACCCTCTCTAGGAATTGATCCACCACATGATGATATTGAACATGGATACTATGATGAGGATGACGTTAGTGACTATGATCTTGATGATGCAATGAGACACTTTGGTCTTATGGCAAATCTTCGGGGATACATGGCAGGAGGAAAGGAATGGGTCCTTGATAGTGGATGTGCCGATCACATGACCGGAGATAAAGATATGTTTGGTGAGCTTGCTGAAAACAACAGCCCTCTAAAGTATGTCACTTTTGGTGATAACTCAAAGGGTAAGGTGGTTGGCCTCGGTAAGGTGGACATCTTACATGATAGCTCCATTCAAAATGTCATGCTCGTTGAATCCCTTGGCTATAATCTGCTTTCTGTTTCTAGACTAGTTGACTTTGGCTTCAATGTCCTATTTACCAAAGTAGATTGCCAAGTGTTTCGTAGAGGTAACCATAAAATGGTCTTTACCGATATTCGCAAAGGTGATCTATACATTGTTGATTTCACTAAAAAGGCTCAACCTAGAACTTGCTTAATTGCTAAATCTTCTAAAGGTTGGTTGTGGCATAGACGGTTAGGTCACGTGGGCATGCGAAACCTTGACAAGCTTATTAAAGGTGATCATATCCTTGGAGTTAAAGATGTCATATTTGATAAGGATAGACTTTGCAGTGCTTGTCAAGCAGGAAAACAGGTTGGAGGAAGCCATCCCGTGAAGAACATCATGACCACAAGGAGACCGCTTGAGCTAGTTCACATGGATCTCTTTGGTCCCAACGCTTACAAAAGTCTCGGTGGAAACTCATTTGGTCTTGTTATAGTTGATGATTTTTCAAGATTTACGTGGGTGTTCTTTCTCTATGATAAATCGCAGGTCCAAAAGATCTTCAAAAACTTCGCTAGGAAGGCCCAAAATCAATTTGAAGTGAAGATCAAGAAGGTTTGCAGCGACAACGGAACGGAGTTCAAGAATGAAAATGTGGACACCTTTCTTGAAGAAGAAGGGATTTCACATGAGTTCTCGGCTACGTACACACCTCAACAAAATGGAGTTGTTGAGAGGAGGAACCGGACACTCATCAAAATGGCGAGAACGATGCTTGACACTACAAAAAAATACACTTACGTGTTTGTCACAGTAGGTCGCGTTTTCTGTCATGCATGTACATCCATGACAAATTTATGACAGAATCAAGATAGTTATACACGTGCTGTCATAGAAGTGTTCCATGACATTACCAAAATTATCATCACGGAAGTGTCCACTTCCATGATGATAAATCACGCGTCATAGAAGTGCTTTCGTCAAGGTGACCGACACGTGGCATCCACCGTAATGGAACGCCGTTAAGCTATCGGGTCGGGTTCTAGATCCGATAACCCGTTAACAGCCCCGACCAATGGGGATTTTCCACGTGTAAAATCATCATTGGCTGGAGGAAACACGTGTCGGCTCATCGCTGGGATAGATGCCATCCACTCATTGGACAGAAGGCGCCTATGATACGTCGACACGTGGCACGACCCAACAGAGGCCCATTCCTGTGAAAAGGCCGGCCTGTTTGACTTGGTAAAAAGGTGGCGGGCCGGCCCATGGAAAGCCTGTTAACGGCATGTTCGCATATAGCCCATTTAGATCCCGCTAACTCAAGGATCATCACGCCCTATTCGAATTAGGCCCAGTAGTGTCATCTGGGCCATCCAATATGATTCCAGCCCATTTTCACTTCTGGCCCATGTATGGCCCATGACGTCTTTCGGACCATATGAGGCCCTACGTAACTCTTGGCCCATTAATGGCCCGTGGTGAAACTGGCCCGTAATGAACAGTGTATCAATTTATACCCATTAACGGCCCGTGGTGAAATTGGCCCGTAAAGAACAGTGTATCACTTTATACCCATTAACGGCCTGTTATTCCGGTGGGCCGTTTCCAGCCCATGTTATCTTTCGGCCTTCTCAGAGCCCATTTATTCTTGGGCTCATTTCCAGCATTCATTTACTTAAAGTCCGTTACTGTCATTTTCTGCTTGTGGGCCAAATTCAGCCCGTGGTTATAGTCGGCCCGTTTGTGGTCCGTTAATATGTTGGGCCGTTTTCATAGCGTCATCAAATATGGCCTATTAACGATGGCCCGTTATGGTCGGCCCATGAATGGGCGATTCCAACTCTAGCCCGTTTACGGCCTAAATGCGATCTGTTTGGCCCATGTTTGGCCAATCGATCATACGGCCCGTATAAGGCCCATTGATGATATGGCCCATAGAAGGCCCATTGTTTCTACGGCCCATAGAAGGCCCACTGTTTCTACGGCTCGTAGAAGGCCCATTGCTTATACGACCCATAGAAGGCCCACTATTTCTACGGCCCGTAGGAGGCGCAGTGTCACTACAGTAAATATTAGCCCATGGTTATTATGGCCTAGTTTTAAAAAATAGGTTATTGTAGCCACTAGCAAACCACAGAAAAAGAACTGCACTAACTACAAGCAAACAAATAAACAAGACAACAAGGAAATAAATAAGCAAGTAACTTACACTAGGCTATCACAGCTATTACACATATTACATCCACTGGGCATCAAAGTTCGCCACCAGTGCAAATATAGGGAACACAGCAGCATATAAACGTCGCAGCAAAACAAGTCCAGAACTGAAACCACTTCAGAAGAGCTCAAGAAACAATATCCTGGGTACCCATAATGCTGGCAAGATGCTTAGCAAGCTTATTAACTTTCTCTTGTTTGGCGCTTAAGTCCTCCAGCGCTTGCTGTTGCACCAGAAAGTATGCATCTGAATTCTGCAGGGACTTCCTCAGTCCTTCTGCTTCCTGTCGCATAACATCTGATCGATGTCTTTCAACTTGAAGTTGAGACTCAAGAAGCCTAACTGATTCAGGCAAAGAGTTCGAAGAGCTGGTGCCAGCAGTGGTAGCCAGTAACTCGAACACTACATCAAGACAGGACTTTGGGGTTGTCTCAGTGTCTTCAATATAGTTTTTATCAGCTTTCTTGGAGACCAACAGGGATGTCTCACTATCTTGAACCTTATCTGCATTACTTCCTTTACCATTGCATAACAGGGTACTCTTCTCCAATATTTTATCCGCGTTCTAAAAGAGAAACAAACAAACACATCTCAGGTTTACAATGTAGTATATGAAACTCATTTTGGTAAACCAGTTCAGTAGTAAGGTGGACAGGATAACAGCATGAAACAAACATATATCTATGTAGTATGGTCACTGTATGGTCTATATCATTCTAGTTTATGTTGCCAAATCAAGATAGATACAGTTCGAATCATATCTATTTAAGACAAAGCAGCATAGACAGAATATAAGTGTGGGAAACTACACAGCAATAACAACACTTGTAATGTGCATGGCATGAGAACATAACTGTTTATTCAATTGAAACTGAAATCAACATAGAGCAAGTTACAACAGCAAACAGCCAAACACGTTGAAGAAACAGGTTTAAAACATACCTGTTGCGCCATTGGAGTTTCAATTGCATCCTTCAAATTTGAAATTAGTTGGTATCAGTAAATACAGTGATGCAAGAGCAAAGTAGTATGAACCATAGCTACGGAACCTGACCTGAGAACAATTCTTCTTCTGCTTTAAGCGTTGACTTCGGGTTCGGAGTGGTGGTCCTCGTGATTTGGGCACTGCAGTTGCCTTACTAACTGCTCGTGTTTGGGTGCTCTGTGGTGGAGACGGTGCTGTGTCAACGGGAACTGGGTGTCTATCTGCTGGGGTTGGGGTTAGAAGGGGTGTAGCTGGTTCTCTGTCCAACTGGGTAGGGGTACAATCTGCATGAGTGTGGGTTATGTGTGGTGGGGCTGGTTCTTGGGCAAGTACAACCGTGGTTCTATCTGCATCGACAGGTAGCACGATCTTTTCTGAAGACCGTGTTTTTACTCCCACAGATACTGCCATCACTCCCTCCAATTGAAATGGCTGATAAACAAGAAAAGTAATTGAATGTACAGACATTGTAAGATAGACAGGTGCAATGGATAGTAGGGAAGAAAACAGGGCATGAAATAATTCACATTTATGTTGTCTAAGCAAACAGAATAGCAGGACATAATTTCACATATATGATGGCTAATTAAACAGGATAGCATGACACAATTTCACATGTATGATGGCTAACTAAACAGGATAGAATGACATACTTCAAAATATGATGACTATGTAAACAGGATGACATGATATAACTATACGATGTGTCTATTAAAGTGGTTGGCATGCCATAAATCACAAACATGCCGTCGATGGAAACATGATGGCATGATATAATTCACGGATAGAATGACATAATTTAAAATATGATGACTATGTAAACAGGATGAGATGATATAACTATATTATGTCTTTAGAAAATGGGTTGGCATGCCATAATTCAGATACATGCTGTCTATGTAAACATCATGGCATGACATAATTCAAATATATGATTTATATACTAAGGAAGTGAGCAGAGGGCAATCGCATATATGATGTGTCAACTAAGGAGATGGCATTCAATATTGTGTATATGATGTAAAAACTAAGCATTGCAATACAACATATGCATTATATGAGTAATATAACCCTGCCAAGTTTGAGCATACACCTCAGGGGGATAATAGGACTGGTCATCTGCCTCTGAATCCTCCTCTGAAGAGCTATCTGTAACCAGCAAGATATCTGCTTCAGCAGGTAGCATTGTCTGCTCTGAAGACCTTGTTTTCACTCCAGATTTCTCCATCACCAATTCAAATGGCTGATGCACAGGAAGAGCAGTTGAATATACAAACATTGTCGACAAAAGCAATGAGAAATACAAAAAAAGGACGGCATGATATAATTCACATATATGATGCTTGCCTAAACAGCATGGCATTGCATAATTCACATACATAATGCCTTGCAACAAGATAACATTGCATAATTCACATATATAATGTCTTGCAACAAGATGGCATTGCATAATTCACATATATGGTAATTAGACACTAAACAGGTGGCATTCACACAAAGCATGACTAAACTAAGCAAATGACATAGCAATGCAAGATACCATATGCACGATATGAGTAACATAACCCTGCCAAGTTAGGGCATGCACCTCGGGGGGGGGGAATATGACTAGTCATCTGTATCTGAATCCTCCTCTGAGGAGCTATCGGTAACCAGCAAGACATGCGCTTCGTTAGATAGCATTGTCTGCTCTGAAGACCTTGTTTCCACTCCAGATTTTTCCATGACCGTGTCGAATGGCTGATGCACAGGAAGAGTAATTGAATGTACTAAAATTGTTGACAAATTTAACACGTAATAAAAAATGATGGCATGATATAATTCACATATAAGATGACTGGCTAACCAGGGTGGCATTGCAAAATTCACATATATGATGCCTGGCTAGACAAGATGGCATTGCATGATTCACATATACGATAAAGAAACTAAACAGATGGCATTGACACAAAGCATGTCTAAACTAAGCAGATGACATCTTTAATGTATACAGTAAGCAATGCAAGGCACCATATGCATGATATTACCAACATCAGCATGCCAAGTTAGAGCGAAGACCTCATGGGGTAAATAGGAGTGGTCTTCTCCTTCTGAATCCCCCTCAGAACAGTTATCTTCCTCTTGATTACGATCCGAAATGGGTGGAGGGGGGCTGCCTTTGCGCCCACCATGGAACGACGTCTGCATGAAATTTTATTGCCACGCAAGGCTCGTCTCTTTTGCTCTACATGATCAGTTCCATTGTGTACAATAACTGGCATGCATAGGAATAAAACATAGTGAGATTATGTAAGGAGTGCATGCACAAATCCAGAGTGATGGTAGCAAACTGTGGATAGACCCAAAACCAATGATAGCAAGCAGATAATAGCTTTAGTTAAAAAATACAGATAATGGCTCCTTTAATGTTTGTTTGCACCCAACATGAAACTCATAGTAGACACCGGAGATTAACCAGATAGTAGACAGATAGTACTGATTGCTGCCCCAATATGTACCCCACAACCATTTAAAAACTCAAGTTTCAGCATTAGTTTGGACCTGACTCGGAGTCTAATAGGTGAACACGATGATAATGTAGCATGTCATCATATTAAGCGATGCATAACGTAAGCAGACACGGAAGAGTGCGACCTCTCTTGCGGACCCGTGTAGTCCTCAAGGTCATCTGCTCAGTTGATGATGGTAATGCAGTTGTCGTGGCTGCCGGCGGCGGGGAAGAAGATCTGAGGCGGCGAAAGACAGTCTGGAGAGCGGATCCCTGCTGTGGTGAACCCTTCCATCGTTGGAGCAGCTGAGCTGGGGTGGAACACAGCGCCGCAGGAGCAGGACAAACCACACAAGGTTTTCTTTGACACATATCTGTAACAGAAGTAATTGAGTAAGGGCTTGTTTGAATTTGAGGATTCTAACAATGCAGGGATAGGAAATAGACAGGAATAGGATAGGAATGCACGTGCAAAACAGAGAATTTAAAAACACAGGATTTCTGCCAATCTGGGTGTTTGATTCACAACAATTGGAAGATCACAGGATGCAAAAAAGCATGGTGAGATTAAGTCAAACCACAAGAAAATGTACGGTTATAATGCTATTATGCTACTATCTCTTAGTCTTGTGCTTGATGAATAGGAATATGAAAAGGAGGAGAAGTGGAAATTAGAATTCCTACGGTTTTTCTTTCAAGGAGACACTAAAGGAACAAATCCTACAGTTTTCCTTTGCTCCATTCCTTTGCACCAAATTCATGAAAAGTAGTACCATAGGAAACTTTCCAATTCCTATGTTTTTCATTCACTTTTCCTTTCAAGCACTGGCGATTCTAGTAGGCAGGCTTGAGCAAGGAAAATCCTACACTAAAAAAATGTTTTTGTGCTACTTTTATTACTTTGGACCCAGGCCACTGCCATACTAGCTCAACTCCCAGGCCCATCGACAAATGCACAGCTCAAACGCGCAGAGATAAATAATGATGGCGTTCAAGAGAGTCCATCACGGATAGCTAAGTTGCCTGGTACCTCACTGCTTGTCATATAGTAGGATAAAATAATCGTATTTCCTGTTACTACGAGTGCTCAGTGGACAATATATATAACATGTAGAGTAAAAAAGAGATGCAACAAGTGTACAACCTCTTTGGTGAAGCCATGTCGATCTCAGCGTGATTGGGTTGGCTGGTGAGGATGCTCTGGCTGACTTGGCTGTCGGAGGAGGGGAAGAAGATCTTAGGCGTCTGGAGATGGAGCCCGAGGTACTGCTCTGCTGTGATGGAGGGTTTCATCGTTGGAGCAGCTCCGGTGAGTTGTACGATGCCGAGGCTGAAGCAGGACAAGAGAGACACCGAACAACGTTAACCTGAGTGGAATTCTAATAACATCTCCAATACATGACGTAATATACATAACCACAAAGTGCTAGATGTAAAACACATCAGCTGCTCATCTCTGAACTTAACTGTCGAAACTGAAGTTAACTGTCGAAACTGAACTTAACTGTCCAAACTGAATTTTGCTGTCGAAACTGAATTTTGCTGTCGAAACTGAACACACTAGCAAGGTGAGGCTACACGTCGGTCGACTGACTTTTTCATCTTTGGTCAGTCGATTTTGCAGCCGTTGGATACGAAATCAAGGGCCTGCGGTTATTCTTCAACCTCCACCCCCTGAGCCGCCAGCCACCACCGGCCAAACAGCAGGCCCCCCGCTGCCCGCGGCCGGCGGTGCGCCACGCTGCCCACCCCGAAAACACTCCCCACCGCCGGTCCGCCGCTGCCCCGGCCATCCCTCTAGGCCCCCTCGTGCCGAGCTTTTTCTCCGGTGATCCCACACCACCGCCCCGCCCATCGCCGGCACCACCGCCCCATCCTGAACCCTAAGATAGATAGTGGGGTACCTCTCCGGTGGAGCCCCCCCTCCCCGCTCCGGCTGGTTCTTCATTCACCCCCACCCCACCCCATGAACCGGCGAGCCCCCCTCCCCGTTGCGGCTGGTTCTTTCCTTCACCCCGGTGAGCCCCCCCACCCCCCTGAAAATCGACTGACCCAAAAGTCGATTCAGTCGACTGAAGTGTAGCTAAATCGGAGCAACATCGCAAGCAAGAGCAAGAGCGAGAGCAGCAGCGCGAGCAAGAGCAATAGCAAGAGCAGACCAGGCAGGGGACCGAGAGCAAGAGCAGAGCAGCAGCGCGAGCGAGAGCTAAAGCAGCAGCAGCTCCTACTGATGTGGACGTCACCGCCGAGGGAGCGACACCGTGGAGGAAGTGGCAGGCGACGCCGCCGTGGATGGAGCCGCACTGTGTCGGCTCGGGACCGAGCACCGGCAGCACCGTGAGATCGAATCAAGAAGAAAATGCAGCGATTAGTGTACAACCTCTTTGGTGGCGCCGATTAGGCGGCAGCTTCTTCCGAGGAAACGGTGATGATGATGCCCTTCTGGTGGTGCAGGTGAAGATGGCGGTGTGGGAATGGAGGTGGCGCGAAAGACGAGGGGAACATCGGGGCAGCTCCTTGGAGGTGGAGGACGGGGTGGCTGAATCGGCGGGACCACGAGATCGACAACGAATCCTCATCCAGTATGGTGGATGGGGGATGTCGAGGTGTTGCTGTGGACGACGTCGTCGGGGAAGAGGCTCCGGCTGGGTGGCGGACGGAGCAGGGTGTGGGGTTTCGTCGCGGGTTTTCGCGGCCTCGGTGTACGAATGGGTGGGCGGATGGGATGGCAGTGGGGAAGCATGGCTTAGAGACGCGCTTGTCCGAAATGTGGGGTAAGTTACGAAAGTACCCCACCGATTTGAGGCGGTTCTTTCGGTTCAGGGGTACCACGGGCATTTCCGTGTCGGGATTTCACTAGGAGGTGGGAGTTTTCGCGCGCGTTGTAATTTCGGAATAGCAAGGCGCGGGTTGAGATGGAGGGAGTTGTCGGAGCACAACGAGACAAAGATATATCTTAAATATTTCGGGCTAACAAGGCGCGGGTTGAAGAGGCGGGAGTTTCGCAGCACGATAGACAGAGACGGTAGCTTGAATTTTCGGCATAACAAGGCGCGGCTTGAAATTTCGGAAGAACAAGCTTGACGTGTACCCAAAAAAAGACAATTTGCACCTCAACACGCACAACACACACACAAACACCATTTAGACTAGAGTAAGGTACACGTGCATTGCACGCATGAGATTTGGCAACCAAATTATGAATAAATACCACATTATAGCATGCAAGCTTTGAGTCATATATGTATGATGTAGATGTTCGTTTAATTCTTATAGTTCATTTCATTCAAAATCATCTAGTTTTTATAAGAAAGCTAATCTATTTTAAGCTTCATGGAATTGTGCATTGTAAAACATAAAGTAAAAACAAATAATGGCAAATCATGTAGGAAAACATTTGGGCAATTCTGATACGGAAGATTCTAGAACAAATAAGAAGTTCTTGTGTTTTGATGTTTGCGCATTATGCTTAAGTTCAACCATGGAGTCTTTTAGATTATACATGTGGCGAAATTGGTGGAATCTAGATGATATCCAACGGCCAGTAGTGCTCAAATTTCCCATCTTTGGACCATCAGATTCGCCTCATCCAACGACCATCTTTCAAAGTTAAAGTTACCCGCACACAATATAAAAAATATAAAATATTATATATATATAGGGGTATAGATATAGATATGTGATGTGAAAGCCGCCCATAATCTCCAATTAGAATAGTGTGTCCATGCACGGATGCGACGTGGCAAAATGATGTCTGCCATCGGTATCTCAAATTCAAATTAGTCTGACCTTGTTCAATGTGTATACATTACAACATGCTCGTTTCCAAACCACACCACGCATATCTCCGTTATATTCATGCATGCATGGGTTTGAAACATCGAGATCTCTTATTCAAAATATTTGAATTCAACTTTACATTGATTATGACCTCACCTATTCTTTTACACCCACACAGTAGTCTTCTCTTTATAATTGTACCACTAACTTTTTCTCGTGCATGCATGCACACACACTACCAGTCGGCATTATCCATCGCACGCATGCAATCTTTTTCTTCAGGTCGGTCTCCCATGAAGGCACGCACCCACACACCCCCCCTCTCCATCATATCGGGCATTCTTTATCTCTCACGCGTGCATGCGCAACGATCGATGTTCCTCTATGTATGTGTGTATATAGCTAGGTCTTTCATAGTTTTCCACACAAACCGATCAATCGATATATCCAGTGAGGTCTCACCCTCTTTCCCACGTCCACATCGATCAATCTATACCTCTCTATATAGGATTAACATATATAGCTAATACACCCACATTAATTATATATCCAACGTCCCCCTCTCATCATCCATGCCTTCCGCTTCATCTCTCAGACGCATGCACAATGGCGAAGACAGGGGGCAGTAAGGGTCCTGCCCCCCCTAACATCACAATATATCGAGGCTAATATGAATGTGATCATTAGACAATTGCTGCTAAAATGGTTTAAGTTCATGAATTGACCCTCCTCGTAAAGGATTAGCAATGCTTGGCCCCTAGCTCATTTATTTTTCATGGCTCCGCCACTGCGTGCAACAGCGCACGTGTTCGCCCCCTCTCTCTAAATATCGATCTCGCACTTGTGCATTCCTTCATAGTCTCCCTCCACTCGGCCCCTCGCACCATCTTCTAGCCCCCACCGGATTTTGCCACATGTACAATCTAGCAGACTCCATGGTTGAACTTAAGTATAATGCACAAACCTCAAAACAACAGTGGTTCTCTTTTGTTCTAGAATCTTCCGTATCATAACTGCCCAAACTTTTTTCTAGTTGAATTGCCATTATTTGTTTTTACTTTATGCTTTACAACGCACAATTCCATGAATCATAAAATAGATTAAGGGCTTCTTTGATTCAAAGGATTCTCAAAGGAATTTTGGAGGATTCTAATCATTAGGAATTTTTCCTATCTTGGTTGTTTGATTCGTAGGATTGTAAACCATAGGAATTTTTCCATATGATTCATTTGCACTAGATTTCATAGGAAACATCCCATCCACTCAAACCTCTTTGAAAGAATTCTGCGTTTTTTCTATGCACAATCAAACACTCGTACAATCCTGTAGGATTCAAGACGACATTCCACTATAATCCCATGTTTTTCCTATTCCCACGTTCTTAGCTTTTTTATAAAAACTAATTGATTTTGAATGAGATGAACTATAAGAATTAAACGAAGGGCTACATCAGGCATATATGACTCAGAGCTTACATGCTATAGTGTGGTATTTATTCATAATTTGGTTGCAAAATCTGATGCGTGCAATGCACGTGTACCTTACTAGTACTTCGAGTATGTGCAAAACACGTAAATTAGAATACCAATGGCAGCTACACAGTGTCTCTCTTACAGTTCATGAAGCCACGTGGCACATGTGGAGGCGTTGTCGCGACCTCCTTGCGTGGATTGATCACAGTGACGTGCTGCTGGTTCCAGAAGAATGTACTCGTCCTCCCTGAGCCATACTGGCGGTACATGCACGAAGCGAAGATGTGCACCCACGCCACGCACGCACTCATTCCCTCGCACGCACACGCGGGTACACGGGCGGACGCAATTTTGTACCAAGATCCACCCCATGTGATAATTTGACGCGTGTAAAGTCGTTCACTTCATTGATGGTCAATTAATACAGTGCATGCAAATTGAGTGGACGTGAGGGCGGAAGAAAGACATTATTACTCCACTGCGCGCATGCGAGTAGTTAAATCGTGGGTTGCTAGTAGTACTTCCATTGGTCTCCTTCGTATTTTGTGCCAATTTTTGACAGTAACATAATATTTACGCATTTGAGCAGTGTAGTACTTGAAATTTATGTTCCGCTAAACTCATCGGGAGCCGTTTCGGGCCTCGAAACCAAAACCATCAATTAATCTTTACCTTGTTCCCATCACATTCGAAAGCCTGCTCACACCTACTAGTACGTACCAAACCTGAACGTGTTCCCACTATGCAGGTATTAGTACTAGTGCTAGTACTTAGGTTATAAAAAGGGGAACTACCTAACCAAAAATTACTCTTACTTTCCTCCTCATAAGTGCTTCTTCTTCGTCCGTCGTTGCCATGGCCGGTGAGCAGAGCTCTAGGTCGAGAACTACTCGTAACAAGGGAGCGGCAACCAAGGCTGCGAAAAAAAAGAGGGCTCGCCGCCACGTAGAGACCTCGAAAGATCTCTCACGGGCAGGCGATGGCTCCCAGGAGCGCCCTAGCCGCGGAGGCGAACATGCCGAGCCGGCGGAGCTGGAGTCATTATCCCTCGATGGCATGCCCGATCAGCTCAAGAAGCACCTCAATAAGCAGAAGGAGTGCATCCAAGGCTTGATGGAGTTGCTGCAGGAGAGCCTCGACGACATGCCCGCTGATCTCAATCAGCAGGGGGAGTTGACCGCCGGCTTGGTGATGCTGCTGAAGAAGATCATTGCCTCAGAGAAGAAGGCGACCGGCGAAATCCTGCGACTTCAGGAGGACAGGGCGAATCTCTGCCATGAGATCGACCTGTTGAAGGAGGAGAACGCCGGCTGGAAGAAGCTACATGAGAATAGTAGTTCCTCGATGAAGATGCTGCATGCCCTCATCATGGAACAGAAGGAGGAGTTGGCGAAGCTCCGCATCGATCACTCGGCTGCTGTCAAGGTACGTAATGCGGCCGTGGAACATATGATGAAGGCTCGCGTCAAGAAATCCCGTGTCATGGACAGAATGAAGAAGATGGCAGAGGTGACGTGCAAGGAAATGGAGGTCGTGGAGGCGATGAAGAAGCAGTTACGACTCCGCGGCGAATTAGATCATTTGGGGTGATAATCTTCCTTCTTCGTTTGCTCCTGTGTTTCATCTTTTGCTTCGGGTGTTTCGCCGCACGTGTCACGTTCTCTGCGAGGCATGAATAGAACAATGGTTTTTTTAGGGAATGAATAGAACAATGCTAATGAGATGACTAGAAAATTAGATCATTTTTTATCGCCATATGGCACTGGGCTGCCGTGTTTCGTGCTCCTCCGTCGCAGTACTACTCCAGTGGAAAACTTGAGTATACCGCACGGTTGTTTGCTCCTCCTCGATCAGGTCGTCGGCGCATTTATATGAGCAGTCAAATCACAGTAATGAGCCGTCAATCACAAAGGCCCTCGCCTCTCGTGAAACCGACCAAGCTAGACTGCCCCGCCCTCTAGCCTTTTAAAAAATGTATACTTTTGTACAGCAGTAGTATCGATGGATTGCGCCATGGAGCAAAACTTGAAATTAAAAAAAAGGTGGTACATATAGAGAGCGCTCGTCGCCAAATTATGCATATAGTACTATTAAAAAGGCTAGTCACAATAATGGTGTCCAGCACAACCCACCCCTCAAATAAAACTAAGCACCCTGGAATTCTTTGACAAAACTAAGCACCCTGAAATTCTTTGACAACTAAACTGCTGGCTATATGATGTTGGCCATATATATTGTACGTATATAATGTGAAGAAACGAGTGGTAGTACTATACCAACTAAAAGATGAAATGTAAGAAATACTAGTATGTACGTACTGAAGAGTTAAAGTAACAAGAAGAAACATAACATAGTTCTGCTGGGGGCTCAGCACAACACACCCCTCAAATTAAATTAAGCACACCTGAAATTAAACTTTGCAACTATTCAGTAGACACTGCATTAGAACAACCATGAGCAACGACACTGCCACCTTACTCGGAGTCCTCGTCCACGTCCTCGACTTCGTCCTTGTCCCTCTTCCTCTTGGCCGATACTTCTTTGCTTGAACCGCACACTTGGTTGTTGCTCTTCATCCAACCCTTGTAGATATTGAAGCAAAGGTAGCCATCCATTGCAGCATAGTGGATGTGGTCTATATCTAGTACATTCCGCTGCCATGCATGACGATGAAACGTGTATGGAGGTTTCTCCAGTTTACCGTACGAAGGATGAACCATGGCTCCTGCCAGGGTCAGCATTGAAGGCTGACGAGAGGACACCAGCCGATTCTTCTGGAGGTCGAAGGTGTTGCCTACAACGAGGCCTATCCGACGCAGGACTTCTTTGTCGTTACCAAAGTCTACAGTAACGAATTTGACTAGGTTGCTCTCGAGGAAGTTCTTAAAATCCTGGCACTCAACGTCGGCATGGCATATGTGGTAGACCAAGCATAAGTCATGCACGCAAACCTGGATCACGGCGGGCTTCTTCCTCTCTTCGTCCTTTAGATCCTTCTCTCGTCCCAGGACTGTGGTGTACTCAACATCTAGCCCAGCGACCCACTCATCATCTGAGTCTTCGAACATGCGTCTGAAGCGAGAAAGGCATCCTTTCACCGTCGCGGAAGAACGGGTGTAGATGACGTCGAACTCATCGCCGGTGATGGTTCTAACCTTGTACTCACCGCCGATCGTGGAGATTTGGGACGCCATGGATTTGGGAGGAGGGTTAGGATTAGTGGAACTGCCGTAATGTGAATGGACGGGACGACTAGGAGCGAACCGCCGTAGTATTGAAGGACGTGCGGGGACGAGTAGGAGCGAACTTCCAGCGTGTGAACGGCAGGGTAGTGGCTTTCCATTCTCCCATGATACGGGCTTCCGAGAGCCCTTGGATCTGAGATTGAACGGTTGCATGGCGTGATTCTAGACCTATGGGTGAATATCCTATCCTGGAGGGTTATTCTGCAAATTTTCAGCAACTTAACATGCGACTGTTTGATCTCAGATCCAAGGGCTGCCAACAGCCCGTATCATGGTCATGCCTACCACGACCGTCGCGTCGCTCGCACGATCGCGCCCTTGGAAATTTAACACGGTGTGTTAGGCTATCTGATGTTGGCATGTCATACATAGTCATCACTTAGTCACTCATACTACAACAAGGTTAGCTATAAGGTTGGCTATAAGTGTATTTATTTTTTTACTCCTCTCTATCTCTTGCTTCGTACTCCCTCCGTCCCATAATATAAGAACGTTTTTGACACTAGGACACAGGGAGTACTAGTATTTATTGCATTTGCCAAGGAGTGACCTCTTCCAATGAAATGGTGTTGCTAAGTTTGCTTCATTTAATTAGCGACTCAAAATTGTCTTTTACCTAGGTACACGCGCTTATCACCGTTTCTTCCTTGGGTCACCAAACTAGTCTCTCTCTTCTTGATTAACTTGCCACATCAGACTTTATGCCTATGTGGCAAGCTTAGCACATGTAGGTGCAAGTAAAAGTAAGTACAATAGTGCGCTTTACATGGCATTTTTGCATATGTGGAGGAAAGAGAGGCAAGGAAAAAGTGGAGAAGTGGGCTCTCATGCAAGAGCCGGCCTCTACTACATGGTGGAGCATTGGGAGAGGCACCTGTATGGAGGTGGTCAGGAATCGGGAGACTCATGCAGGTCCTAGCACCGCAGTAAAAATGATAATGGCAAGTCAAATCACAGGGCCCCACCTGTCCAGCAGTAACTCGCTGTCAAATCACACAGCCCTACGTTTGCAGCAGCCTACTCCCTCGTCTTCTCGCGTCTCTGTCGAACCGACTAGGCGGAACTGCCCTGCCGCCTACCGCGCAGGAAAAGCCCCGCCCTCGACTTTTAAATAGTATACAGTATACTAATTTTGTATCCATGGATTGCGCCCGCGCCATGGAGCAAAGCGTCTAGAAAACGGCGGTACACATGTACGGAGTATACAGCACGCCCGCGCATTCACGTCGCACCCCAGACGGTCGGTTGGTTGGCACGCTGCCTCCTGAATAGAACGCGCGTCATATTTGCATTTGCACATACATGTGGGACGGCAATTGAGAACCGAACCATAGGCACACTCCCCGGCCCCGCAAGTCGGGTGACTTAATAGAAGAGGGAGATGAGCGATAGTACTAGAGAAGTTGTTGTACTACGTTGGTTGCCTGGACGATCCCTGCAAGACACGGAAGATCAGTTCGTCCATGCATTGTGACCAGACTCCAGCAGACACGCCTGGATTGGCTATCATCTACATATCGTGCAGGCTGTGTTGTACATGGCTGTAGTTGTGGTGAGAAATCTAAAAAAAGGTTTCTTGTCATCTCGCAAAATTAGGTGTCATGTGCTTCGGATCACTGCGAGGGTTAAACAGCGACAACTGAGTTGGGCTAGTCATTGGGGGCACATGCACGAACAGTGACTACTCGGCTGCCATCTAGGTCAAGCCGGCTATGTTAATTAGGACATCTATCGACGGACCCCTTTTCTACGAGTTTATCTTTAATTTGAGCTTTGTTCCTCGTCTAGTTTGTCCGTCGGGATTGATGTTGTCTCCTTTGGGCAGTGAGGTTATGATTTCTTGTCATGTGGCGTTTTTTCATGTTATATGTTATAATCCGGCGCTTCAGATCAAAATGACAACAACTGCGCCTCCGGGCCACGTGCATGAAGACTTCTCGACAATCATTGACGAGGTTAAGCCGGCTCCGGTAGACAAAAGAAAACTAGTACTACTCCACTATATAGGCAGGAGCCTCCGCGCTTGCTTGCTAGTGTTGCCCTCTTCACACTATCTCGGCCTCTCCAGATCTAAACACGACAGTGGTGGCCACACACACACTCTCTCTCTCTCTCTTCTCACCGCTGGTCACAGATCCAGCCAGATCCTCTCCGCTGGGAAGGTGAGAAGGTGCAATGTTCACGCGGTCATCCTCGGTGATGGATCTTACCCACTGCTGGGCATGTCCCGATCAGCCTGCCTTGCTGTTCTCTACCAAGCACCGCTGGCGAGGGAGGGCCTCCGACCCCTTCTTCCTCGCTGTCGTAGTGTGGGCAGATAAGGCCTCCCGCCGCCCACCTAGTGACATCTCGGCGGCCATCAGGTATAACTTCCTTCGAAACCAGCCTTGCTCTACTTCCCGAGCTCCTGACGTTGCTACATTTGTATCTTTTACTATTTCTCAGGCCCCCTCGTAGATAGGATCGATCGGTTGTTCGAAAACCACCTTTTTTTACGTTTAAGAGGTAAAACTAGTTCATGCACTCGAATCTAGTACTACTTGGTTCAAACAAGGAAGAAAGGGGGTGGGGGTGGGGGAGGATTTGTTACCTGAATCTAGGACTTGGTCGAAAGAGGAAATAATGGGGGCGAAAAGTAGCAGAGACTGGCTATCCAATTGGTATCTAGGTCTAATAGGGAAATAAAGGGAAATGCAGTACAAACTCAATATAAACCCGATCTATTGGTTGAAAAAGGAAAGAAAGTGGGGACTGGGGGACAAGTGAACAAAGTAAGTCCAGCACTAGATTTGCTAGCCTCACATAGTATAAGGTGGCTATACCGAACAAAAATGGGACCAACCCAGATATCCTGTTCTGATGTTTGTTGCCCCGAGCCACTCTTATGTAATGCCACTGGTAAAATGTAGCAGTCGCACTGTTAAAAGTAAGGACACGTTAAACCAATGTTGTTTTCAATGTAATGCCTCCAGTAATATGAATCAATGGCACTTCTTTACATGTCCTGCTAAAATTTCCCATTAAGATAAGTTGGTTCTTTTCATTAGAAATGCAACTGTCCTGGTCCGCCTACTCTCCCGTGCCCAAATTAATGTCGTATTTAACGGTTGTCATAGTTAATCCTAATGCCCACACTAATATCTAGCAATGCCACTGCTTTAGAAATTGCTACTGTCCTTGTAGGATTTCCATTCAGATAAGGAACATGCTTCTTTTCATTTGATGCATGTTTCATCACTTGTTAGTCACCCTCCTTTCCACCTTTTTTGTGCAAACAGAGATATACATTTCACGCTCGATCTTAGTTGAACTGCACAAATGATATCCAAATTATAGTTGAGCATTCCAGGAGCTTCACAACCAACCTTGATGTTGCTCAATTTTATTGCAACTAATGAAGAAGAAGCTCTGTGGGCTTCGTTTTCTGATGGAAATGGAACCGGGGTTGGAGCCCTTTTCTTAAAAAAATTTGAAGAAGAAGTTGCTAGCTCATGGGACATTGCTTCATTTTAGGTGAACTGCACCAAAAGGTCCCATGAATTGAATCATCCATGTTGGTGACTGAAAGAGCCAGCTTCAGCATCCCAGTCTAAGCACCCCCGGCCTCCATCCTTGCGATGCACGGTACACCTCGTTTGCCACCTGCTCGACCCTAGTGTCACTGATAAAATGAAGTAATAATACAGTTAAAATAGAGTGAGTGTCATCTTTATCATTTCATTTCCAATGTAGATAAAGAAAGTGCTTCTGTTTGTTAATGTATGTTTCATCAACTAGTCCCATTGTTAATGTTTAAGCATTTCTGCAAACTGGGGTGCTTAATTTTAGTTGATATGTACAAAAATAGAGATTTGAATGTTTCAAGGTGCCTCCTTGTACTACCGCTGTAAACTGATGTTCATCACTGGCAGAAGGTGTATCTGGGAGACTTGGGACGATGTCCAGTATGAGGCGTACCGTATGAGGCGTGCAGGGCCCATCTCGCCCTCGCAGCATGGCATACTATGATACTATCACAATATTTTCTTCTATTTATTTTATGTGTTTCATCAACTAGTGCCACTATAATGTAATCATGCTTTTTCATTATCTGTGCAAACAGGGTTATTCAGCTATATTTTGGTGGAACTGCACAAATGTACGTATGGAACCGGCATATATGCAGAGTGCGAGGTGTGCCAAGTAAAAATTACCGACACCAACCATGCTGCATGCACGCATTGGCATCCACCACCACCAGTGGGATGTGTGGCCCTCTCTGTGGATGGATCTTTCTCGGCAGCAAATCTTCTAACCAAATACTAGTAGCTTATATTGGTAGTTTTCTAGGGAGTACTCTTTTCTGAAAGAAGCACCAACCTATTTTTCTTTGTTTGTACACTGTGTCACAACTTTGACCCAAAGGTCCAGAGCTATTTTAGGGTGATTGGCGTAGTACTCGAAGACTGATTGTAAGCATGATTTTCATTAGCTGTCACACTGATTGTAAGCATGAGCAGGTGGAAGATTAGGTTAGTGTGAAGCTTACCTTAAACCCTACCGCCGCCATTGAAACAAGGCGAACGTCGAGGGAACCGTGGAGAACGGCGGGGAAGCGACGCCGCTCCATCCGGCCTCCTCTTGAGGTGGGAGAACGAATACTCCTGTGGCTCCGGCTGGCTCTGCACCCTCACGAACGGCACACCATACTCGATCGATTAGTTATCCTCTGGGTGCTCGACCTTCGACCTGTATGCCCACCACCTCCGCCTGACTGTCGCCTCGGGCGAATCTGTCTGCTCCATCGCCCAGAGGGGATACTCGATGAACTCGGAGGACTGCGGCGTGACTGCCGCCGAGGAGTACATGTACATCGCCGCCCTCATCGCCGCTGTCTCGCTCTTTTGCATACATTGCCACATGGCCCGCACCATCCTTGAAATCTCCCACTCATTGTCAAACCAACTAAGGATCTCCTTCAACCTGGCTAACTTTGTCTGGTCACCGCCGGTGATCTGCTTGATTCGCTGCTGCATCCTCTCCATAGATGTCCTTCTGAGTGGTCCGGTGCTAGCTTTGGAAGATGGGAGGAGAGACGGGTGGTCTTGCAATAGAGAAGAGGGAGAGGCAAGACGGTGGTTTTGGAATGGAGATGATGGAGAGGAGAGGAGGTGGTTTTGCAATGGAGAAGATCAAAAGAGGGAGAGGCGAGACGGTGGTTTTGGAATGGAGATGATGGAGAGGAGAGGAGGTGGTTTTGCAATGGAGAAGATCAGAAGAGGGAGAGGCGAGACGGTGGTTTTGGAATTGAGATGATGGAGAGGATAGGAGGTGGTTTTGCAATGGAGAAGATCAGAAGAGGGAGAGCCGAGACGGTGGTTTTGGAATGGAGATGATGGAGAGGACAAGAGGTGGTTTTGGAATCGAGATGATGGAGAGGAGAGGAGGTGGTTTTCCAATGGAGAAGATCAGAAGAGGGAGAGGCGAGACGGTGGTTTTGGAATGGAGAAGATGGAGAGGAGAGGAGGTGGTTTTGTAATGGAGAAGAGGGAGAGGAGCGTGCAGCAGCGATTTAGGATTGGACGAGAAGGCCGGTGCGCTGTGACTGGATCAAAATCAAAATCAATTTACCTTTCAATTAAGAAAGCGACACCACATTAACTAGTCTCCCTTTTATTCTGGGTCATAATTGACCATGATTTTTGCACATAAAATATATGTTATACGTTGCAAAAATAATATAATTTGAAAGTACATTCAGATACGAACCAAACGATACAATTTTTGGTCACATGCAATTACATTTTGCATGGGGTACGTGGTCAAACTTTGACCCAAAATACGCAAAACAACAACAGAATACTTCCAAGACCAGCGCCGCTCTTCCGCTCTTCTCCTCTTAAACCACCGCCGCTCGTCTCCTGTTTCAATCTAAATCCAGCACCTCTCCTCTCCTCTTCCATTTCAAAACCACCGCCCCTCCTCTCCTGTTCCAGTCCAAAACCAGCGTCGCTCCTCTCCCGTTCTAATCCAAAACTAGCGCTGCTCCTCTCCTCTTCCATTCAAAAACCACCGCCGGCGAGTGAAGGTGCTGTGGAGAAGTAGATCGATGGAGGAGTACAACCGATACGTGAGGATCACAGACGGCGACCCTGTGATGCTAGCTAGGATGTTGGAGATACAGTCTTGGTTTGACAACAAGGACCAACTAGCGGCGGCGGCGACATCCATGGCCAAATATCTACAACAGAGCGAAAAGGCGGCGATACTCCCGGAGGGAGTCGCGCCGGAGTACATAGAGCTGCTCCTCTGGGCCATGGAGCAAACAGATTCACCGAATCCGATCGTGAGGGAGCGATGGTGGGAGTATCGATCCCAGATGGAGCATCCACCAGAGATTGAAGGATCGAGCATCTACAGGGTGTCGTTTGTGAGGGTGTCCTTCCAGAGCGAGCCGGTGGAGTCTTCATCGACCGAACCCAACTGCAAAAGGACAAAAGCAGTTGGCCCAACGATGCTTCCCCGCCATCGTCTCCCTCGCCGTTGAGGAATAGGAAGGGGCTGCCCCCCCCCCTAGCCCAATAGTCGGGCAGGTTGTGAATTGTCAGGAGAAGCTTAGGGTTGTCAGTATTTGCAGGTTGTGAATTGTGTTTTGTGTTGTGTATTTTGAGAGTACCTTCAGATATGAATGTCTTTTGAATTTCATATTTGCAGTATTGAGCATATGAAGTATTTTATGAATTCTAGAGATCTATTTTTAGCACTTAAAAAAATGTAGTTTCATAGGAGTATAAAAGTGCAGACAATGTGATTCTCAGAGAAGAAACTGCAAGTTTCAGTTTCAGATAAGAAACTGCAAGTTTAGTTTCAGATAAGAAACTGCAACTTTCAGTTTCAGATAACAAACTGCAACTTTCAGAGGCAGAGCATTTATATTAACACGGCCTTTTCAAACAGGGTTAACATCATGTTGGAAGTTTTATTCATGGTCAAAAATGGAAGTACCAGCCAGTTAACATCATGTTGATCAACATTCATGCATAGGACATCTTCATATGATGCACAGTCAAAATGCCCACATAATGTTGAGTGTGCGAAACACAGAGAAAACGAGGGACGAAGTTTTGGCAAGTGTTGGACGTGGTTTTGGGCTGCCCCGTCTAGGCTTTCATTTTTAACATGCGCAGCCCACGACCTCAGATGGGAGGTCCATAGGCCTGTTTGTATTTTCTTAGGGCCGTCATGTATCGACCGGCCTATGGACCTCCCATCCAAGGTTTTATTTTTGACAGCCCAATTTATGTATTTGTTTGAAGAAAACGCAGAGGTCTGTTCTATTTTTCTATATAAGAATAGGAACGCCAGGTCCAACTTATGTTTCCCTTCTAACTATATTATATATATTTAAATTATTTTATATGTTATTATATATTATTTTTATTGTCATACAATATTTAACAGATACTTACATATATAAGAAAACAATATCCCACATCTTATTAACTTATAAAAATAATTTCTTAACAAATAAAATCCTGGATTGTTTTGGCACGAAAATCCTAGTGATTGTGTACAAAAGCTTGGTAAGATTTAAGGACGAATGTAATAATATCACTTATTATTTAAATATATTTATAACAAAATGCTCAGCCACTTTTTATTTTTTGATAACATTGCTGGCCCAACCCAACATTATAATTAGAATCAACCCAGCAAAATCGTGTATTTCGAGAAAGTGCAAATGGCCTGTAATTTTTTAGGAAATAAAATAAATAGTCCAAATGGATGCTACATTATTTGTTCACCCAGCCCAGCTAATTGTTATAATTCAAAAAAAAGATCAAATTGACTGTAAATTCTACCGCGCAAAAAAAGACTGTAAATTCTGGAAAAAAAATGGGTTGAATACGTGCCACATTTTTGGAGGCTGAAATGTGGGCCAATAGGTCAAAGCCAACGCAAGTCGTTGTGAATTTAGTCAACAAATGATTCTGACATGTTTGCCGTTGGATTTACATCCAATGACCGGCATCCATCTTCAATCTCTCGTCTTCTTCCTCCAGCGCTGCCGGGACCACCTCCCGCCTCCTGCTGCTAGCAGCTCTGCTTAGCACGCTTCGCTATGAAGCGCTACTCCACCATTGGCCAGGCCATCCCTCCACCCCTCCACACCTCCTGTTCTTCTCCACTGGCTGCCGAAGCAGACCGCACTAGAACAAGTTAACCCTCGTACACCTCTTCGTCTGCGACTCTACTCTCGCGTCTTCCCATCTCCAGCTCGTTGCTGTCCGGTGCCTCACCGGCGTCCACCACCTTGGATGCGCTCGGCGCGACATGGTCAACGTGGTCAATGAACGACACCATTAGAAGTAGACTGTGCGTGGAGAGGCTGACAGTTGGGTCCACGGTCGCACACAAGGAAATGCCCCCTTATTATGCGCAAAATAATGGTTCCTCCACCTGACATCTGGGACCCACCGGAAGGGCCTCTGTATTTCGAGAGAAAAACATGCCCCCTGCTGACATGTCGGACCCACCAGCTATCTTCGCACGCAAGGAAGTGCCTCCTTATTACGCATAAAAAAATGAATACTCCCCCTGCCAGCTGGAACCCTGCATAGTGGGAGGCTGACTTGTGGGCCTACCAAGTTGACAGGGACGGAGGGCTTTGTCAACTTAGTCAATATGAACGATTCTAGCTCCTGTTACCGTACGATGTTCATCCAACGGCCGTAGTGCTTCTTCAACCTCTGGTCTTCTTGCTCCAGCCGCCCAAACCAGCGCTGGTCATGCCGCGTGCTCCTGCCTCCCGTGGCCGGCTGTGATGCCGCAGAGGCCTCACCGCCCCCTACTACTCCTGCCGTTGGCCAGGCCATCCCTCTACTCACCCACACCCCTTGTTATTCTGCGGCGACAGCAGCCTCACACCGCAGCCGAACCAGTGAACCCTCGTACTCCTCTTCGCGTGGGCATTCACTGCTGTGTCTTCCCCGGCTCCGAGTCGTCCCCTTCCTAGGCCTCGCCGTCGTCCACCGCCGTGGTGCTCTCGGGGCGGCGTGGTCAACATGGTCAAGGAATGACTTCCATCAGACGTGGACTGTACGTGGAGAGGCTGACAGCTGGGTCCACGGCCGCAGCAAGGAAGTGCCTCCTTATTACGCGCAAAATAATGATTCCTCCACCTGACAGCAGGGACCCACCAGACGGGCCACCGTATTTCACGAAAAAAACATTTCCCCATGACTGTTGGGACCCACCAGCTACATCTTCGCACGCAAGGAAGTGCGTCTGGGCAAAAAAAACGATTCGCCCCCTGACTGCTGGGACCCACCAGCTACATCTTCGTAGGCAAGGAAGTGCCTGACAGTCGGGACCCACCTGGTCGAAGCATACGTAGCATTGTCATTCTGGTCGCGAACGTGTACGTACATACTGGTCAATGTAGAGGCACGCACGTGTCGTAGTAGAGGTGCGCATGTAGCATGTACACGTACGTACAACGACCAGGGTGCAAGAAAGAAAATACGGCCACGTACGTACATACGGGCGGGGTCTCGAACGCCTACTCGCACATACGTACGGCCAGGGCTCGTGAACATGGCTGGGTCGGAACGGAGAAACAGCGTCGTCGTCGTGTTCATGGGGAGGCAATGGAACGCGTCGTGTTCATGGGGAGGCAACGGAATGCATTGTGTTCATGGGGAGGCAACGGAATGTGTCGTGTTCATCGGGAGGCAACGGAACGCGTGGGAGCCAATCGGCTGGGTCGGAATGGAATGCGTGGTCGTGTTCATCGGGAGGGCTTGGACGGAATAGGCAATGTAATAGAGGCCTGGCGTACCGCAGAACAGAGGAAACGGCCTTGTGTTCGACCGACCATGTTCGAAACGGGATCCTGTTCATCGGGAGGGGTGTGGCGTACCACAAAACAGAGGAAACGGGCCTCCTACGGTCGAAACGGGGATCCTGTTGATCGGGAGGGGTGTGGCGTACCGTAAAACGGAGGAAACGGACCTTCTACGGTTGAAACAGGGGTCTTGTTGATCGGGAGGGGTGTGGCGTACCGCAAAACGGATGAAACGGACTTGTGTTGGAGCTCTACGGTCGAAACGGGGGTCCTGTTCATCGGGGGGGTGTGGCATACCGCAAAATGGGACTCCACGGGATACTGTTCATCTGCACCATCGACCTCCTCCAGCCTCCACGGGCTACTGTTCATCCACCGTTGACCTCCTCCAGGCTCCACCTGCTCCTGTTCATCCAGCCTCCATCGCGCGCTACTCCACCGGCTACTGTTCGACCATCCCTCTCCACGGGCTCTTGTTCAACCACCCCTCCACGGGCTACTGTTCATCCACCCCTCCACCGTCTACTGTTCATCCAACCCTCCACGGGGTCGTCATGTTCATCTATCCCTCCACACCACGAGGTCCTGTTCATCCAGAGGCAACGCCACCGCTCACTGTTCATCCAAACCCCCACGCAACGCTCACTGTTCATTCAATCGATCGGCTTCAGTTAGCAGCAGTAGCGAAGGAATCGCTTGATCTGGTTCAGTTAACAGCCATCGATCGATCGCTCGGGTTCAGTAATGCGTAGCCTGCAGTGCAATCGCTTGGGTTCAGTTAGAGCCCAACGCCTCGCTCGGGTTCAGTTAGAGCCAATGCCTCGCACACACGCGCGTACGTGTACAAGAGAAACGCGCATCACTCAGCCCCCGACCTCCCACCGTAACCAGGAACTCCCCAAAATTTTCCTCGCCCTCGCTTCTACCATGGTTTTTTCCGTCATGCAGCTGCGTCTCCGGCCCGCCCAGGACGAAAAGCCCATTTTCTGTCATGTTTTTTTGTCATAGAAGTAGGAGCCCACCACATCTATGATGATACCGGGTTTTGTCACAATTATCGTCATAGAAGTGTCATATGTATGACAGAAAAAAATTCGTTCGGCCTAAAATGTCACGGATGTGTCTTTTTTTTGTAGTGTGAGGAGTACAAGATGCCAAAGCACTTTTGGGCGGAAGCGGTTGAGACAGCTTGTCATGCAACAAATCGCTTGTATATTCACAAGCTACTCGGCAAGACATCATACGAGCTCCTCACCGGTAACAAACCCCAAGTTGGATACTTTCGAGTATTCGGCTCAAAGTGCTACATTCTTGATAAGCATCGTCGATCTCAATTTGCTCCTAAATCTCATGAGGGATTCCTACTTGGTTATGGCTCAAACTCTCACACTTACCGTGTCTACAACAATTTAACCTGAAAGGTTGAAGAGACGGTAGATGTGAAGTTTGATGAATCTAACGTCTCGCAAGTAGAGCAACTGACAATTGATGTAGGAGATAAAGATCCTTCGGAAGCAATCCAATACTTGTCTATTGGCATGGTTCGTCCAACGGAGGTGAAGGAGAGTACCTCGTCCGGCCAAGTGGAAGCTTCTACCTCACGACAAGGTGAACCAAGAGTTGATATGGAAGCATCCACAAGCGGGACACACCAAGATGAAGAAAACGAGGAAGTTCACCAAGATGAACCGCATCAACCTCCTTCTCCACCACGACGAGAGAACGACAACGTCAACAACGATGAAGGCCAAGGAGAAGAACAAGATGATGAAGAAGATGTTCCACCCCGATCAAAGCAAAAGCTCTCACGAGTTCGAGCAAGAATTGCTAGAGACCATCCCATCGAGCAAATCTACAATGATATCCAAACCGGGAGAATTACACGCTCTAAATCTCGTTTTGCTAACTTTTGTGAACATTATTCATTCATATCTAGCATTAAACCTATGAAGGTTGAAGAAGCATTGGAAGATCCGGATTGGATAAACACCATGCACGAAGAACTACACAACTTTGAGAGAAACCAAGTGTGGACATTGGTCGAGAAGCCCGACAACAACCATAACATCATCGGTACCAAATGGGTGTTTCGCAACAAGCAAGATGAAGATGGACAAGTGGTTCGCAACAAAGCACATCTCATCGCCCAAGGCTACACTCAAGTCGAAGGTATGGACTATGGTGAGACATATGCCCCCGTTGCTAGACTTGATTCCATTCGCATCTTACTTGCCTATGCTAATCACCATGATATCATTTTGTACCAAATGGACATTAAAAGTGATTTTCTAAATGATGAAATTAAGAGGAAGTTTATGTTAAACAACACCCCGGCTTTGTTAATCCTAAGAAACCCAATCATGTTTACAAACTTCACAAAGCTCTTTATGGTCTTAAACAAGCTCCTAGAGTATGGTATAAATTCTTGACCAAGTTTCTTATTGAAAAAGGCTTTGCGATTGGAAAATTTGATTCTACTCTTTTCACTAAAAGGGTTAATGGAGAATTATTTGTGTGCCAAATTTATGTCGATGATATTATATTTGGATCAACTAACCCTCATTTTAGTGAGAAGTTTGGGAAGCTAATGTCGGAGAAGTTTGAGATTTCTATGATGAGTGAACTCAAGTTCTTTCTTGGTTTGCAAATCAAGCAAACTAAGGAAGACACCTTTGTCTCTCAAACGAAGTACACCAAAGACTTGTTCAAGAAGTTCAATATGCAAGAATGCAAAGGTATGAGTACACCCATGCCTACTAGTGGACATCTTGACTTGACTAAGGATGGTGAACCTGTTGATCAAAAAGTTTATCGCTCTATGATTGGTTCATTATTATATCTTTGTGCCTCTCGTCCCGTTATTATTCTAAGTGTGTGCATGTGTGCACGATTTCAAGCGGCCCCTAAAGATTGTCATCTTAAGGCCGTGAAAAGGATAGTGAGATACTTAATTCATACACCAAACTTTGGCATTTGGTATCCAAAATAGGGCCTCTTTTAATCTTGTTGGCTACTCCGACTCGGACTATGCCGGAGACAAGGTTGATAGAAAGTCCACTTCGGGTACTTGTCAATTTCTTGGTAGATCTCTTGTATCTTGGTCCTCCAAGAAACAAAACTCGGTATCCTTATCCACCGCCGAAGAGGAATACATTACCGTTGGTCATGTTGTGCTCAATTACTTTGGATGACCCAAACTCTTAAAGATTATGGGATATATGTGAAACATGTTCCTTTGCTTTGTGACAATGAAAGTGCTATTAAGATTGCCCACAATCCCATGCAACATTCTCGAACTATGCACATTGAAGTTTGTCATCATTTCATTCGAGATCATGTTACTAAGGGTGACATTAACCTTAAGCATGTTCGTACCGAAAAACAATTGGCCGATATTTTCACTAAACCACTTGATGATAAAGTGTTTTGCAGGTTAAGAGGTGAATTGAACATCATTGATGCTTCAAACTTGGAGTAGGAACTCCATTTGGATACATGCAATACATGAGCCTATGACTATTCCATGATATTTCTCTTATGATGATAATCATATATCTTGGATATATTCGGACCCTTGCATGCTATCTAACCCATGTAGGTACTTGGATGGATCTAAATCTATGTGATTGCAACTCACTCACATCTTGAGTAATCTCTACATCACCAAGTCTGTACTTTATGGTGGTTGAAGACAAGGAAGCATGAAACCCTTCAAATATATCCCTTGACATATTTCTATATCAAACTACACGATTGTCATTTTGGATACGCAAATGTTGTTCCTTGCAATGCTAACTCATGTAGGAAGATGAACTTCATTTACAAGTGGTGCTCCAAGTGAACTCCAACAACATCGAGCATCCCACACAGGTTCAACTACATGATCAAGTTCAACACCATCACCCAAGGTAAGTTATTCCATCTTAGAGAAGCTTTACCCCAAGTCATGGGTCAAAGCAACTTAACAAGATGTGAATACATCAAGATGCTTAAACGAAAAATGGCAACCCCATTTTGAGCTTAAATGATGAGTATGACATATAATCAAGTGTCCTTACTTGACTCCTAAGTCAATATACTCTAACATAGGTGACTTTGTCGCCGACCTTTTCTAGATGAAGTTCTCTAGTATTTCCCCTTGTTATTGCATTTTGTCTCATGCATATTTGTTCCTCTTTCAGAAAAGAACTTCATCTAGATTTCTTTTCTTTTGTTTTCTGTTCTACATTTCTTTGTGTTCTAATTCATTGCAAATCCTTGTGAGATCTTACTCGCTAAGTGAGCTGAGGTGACTAGTGCTTTCTCTCTGTGGTGAACTCAGACAAACCAATTTGCCTCTTTCGGTCAAACCGAAACTTTTCGGTGCCACCGAAGCAATCAACTTGGTATAGCCGATTTCAAAGCTGGGAAATCACTCTGTCACTTGCATTCTGCACATTTTGTTCCAGCTCCACTCGATGACTCTTATCCTCTATCAGCATCATACTCTATGTGCTGCTTTGCTCTGTGACTCAAGGACCAAACCTATTTTGGCTCATACTCTAGAAGACACTTCTTGGAAATTGATGTCAAAGGGGGAGAGAGAGTTCACATCAAAGATTAATTACTCCAACAGGGAGAGAGAGCAATAAGGGGAGAGAGAGACATTCTTTTCAAGAAAAAGACCCCAGTTGCTTAATATTCAAAGAGGAGAGAAGTTACATGTCTTCAGAGGGGAAAGACATGTTCATATTGTGTTTTTTGTTTGCTTTGCTCTCATTTTATTTTTCCTATCTTCTCCCAATATCCATTATAAGATTCAGGGGGAGCAAGACCTCTAAGGGAAGAAAATCTTCAAATTCTTTGCATATCTTTACCTTTGGGGACATGTCTACACTCAAAGAGAGTACCTAGTACTCAATCTACACATGTCATCCCAAATCTTGGTACTCTTGTGGTTTACTGCTCTTGCTCTGCTTAGTAGATGTCTCTGTGTTGTCTAACCTTGTTTACTCGGGTTCATCTCTTCCAAAGCTAGCTCAAGATCACAAGGTAAGTATATGCATCACACTCATGTGCATGAAGATCTCTTGCTGTTGTACATATTGTTTGCAAGAAGGACTCATGAGCATGAAGGTACATTTCCCATAATTCACATCATTTGCTCTGATGCATATAACTAAGATACATGTAACTCATTGCTTGCTCTATCATGCTTATGCACTCACTTGATCTTATGTTCCATATTCACATGATTGCATACATGTAGGAGGAGCCTATGCATGTTACATGTCCTTCCAAAGCTTTACTTGTTTTTCTCTATATCTTTATCTAAAGCTTTGATGTATGTTGTCATCAATTACCAAAAAGGGGGAGATTGAAAGCACAAGTGCTCCATGGGTGATTTTGGTAATTCATGACAACATATCTCTTGTTGGACTGGCTCTCTTAACTAGTAATTTCAGATAAGTTCAACAGTGGAGTGGCATGGACAAGAGGATGTGGAACCCCTTCAAGATGCTAAGGACAAAGGATTGGCTCAAGCTCAAAGCTCAGGACTCCACATTTTCCATTTTAGTGATCCAAGAACACATTGAGTCTATAGGAAAGCCAATACTATTAAAAGGGGATGAGGTGTTGCTTAATGGCTTGCTTGCTCAAAACGCTTAGTGATATGCTCCAAAGCCCTCAACCACTTTCTCATATCCGCATATGTACCAAACCTAAAGTCAAACTCGGCCCCACCGATTTGATCTATCCGGCGCCATCGAGTTCATTTGACATAGCCACTGCCAGAAACCCTAGTCTTTTCGGTCTCACCGATAGAGATCTCGGTCTCACTGAGATGGGATTGCAAACTCTCTATTTCCCTTCGTAACATTTCGGTCCAACCGAAATACGCGATCAGTCCCACCGAGTCTGCAATGCAAACTCTCGGTTTCCTTCTCGTAACGGTTCAGTCCCACCGAGACGAGCGAATCGGTCCCACCGAGTTTGCTTCACCAACTCTCTGGTTTGCTTAATACAAAAGTCGGACCAACCGAGTTTGAGTAATCGGTCCAACCGAGATTACATTATGCCCTAACCCTAATGATATCGGTCCTACCGAGATGCATGTCGGTCCCACCGAAATTGTCTAACGGTCACATATGAACTGAATCGGTCTGACCGAGATTTTTGATCTGGTCCAACCGAGTTTGGTGTAATGTGTGTAATGGGTAGATTTTGTGTGGAGGCTATATATACCCCTCCACCCTCTCCTCATTCGCGAGGGAAGCCATCAGAACGTGCCTACACTTCTAGCATTCATTTTCTGAGAGAGAACCACCTACTCATGTGTTGAGACCAAGACATTCCATTCCTACCATATGAATCTTGATCTCTAGCCTTCCCCAAGTTGCTTTCCACTCAAATCATCTTTCCACCAAATCTAATCCTATGAGAGTGAGTTGAGTGTTGGGGAGACTATCATTTTAAGCACAAGAGCAAGGAGTTCATCAACAACACACCATCTATTACCTTTTGGAGAGTGGTGTCTCCTAGATTGGTTAGGTGTCACTTGGGAGCCTCCGACAAGATTGTGGAGTTGAACCAAGGAGTTTGTAAGGGCAAGGAGATCGCCTATTTCTGAAGATCTACCCTAGTGAGGCAAGTCCTTCGTGGGCGATGGCCATGGTGGGATAGAGAAGGTTGCTTCTTCGTGGACCTTTCGTGGGTGGAGCCCTCTGTGGACTCGCGTAGCCATTACCCTTCGTGGGTTGAAGTCTCCATCAACGTGGATGTACGATAGCACCACCTATCGGAACCATGCCAAAAACATTTGTGTCTCCAATTGCATTTGCACACTCCAATCCCATCCCTTTACTTTCTTGCAAGTTGCATGCTTTGCTTTCCGCTGCTCATGTACTCTTTGCATGCTTGCTTGATATGTATTGTGAATGGTTAAACTTATGCTTAAACTCTACCTAAACTTGAAAAACTTAAAAACTGCCAACTTTGTGTGTTAAGGGTCTATTCACCCCCCTCTAGACACTTCTTCTCGATCCTTTCAGAGGCACAGACACACTTGAGACACCAAACATGGACAACACTAAAAAATATCAGTACTTTGAGTGCTCTCCCATGGCTCTGCTTAGGTGATTTTAATGAAGTTTTGCGTCCGGATGAGCATCGAGGTGTTGGGCAATGTAGCAGTGCTCAGATTCAAGCCTTTCGGGATACCCTAGATGTCTGTCTATTGATAGACTTGGGGTACAAAGGGAATTTTTGGACGTTTGAGAAAAATGTAACAGGAGGAACACATACTAGATGCAGACTAGATAGAGCCCTGGTGAATGCAGCATGGTTGGCAAGATTCCCGCTGGCCTCCGTGAAACACTTGACCGGTGTCAACTCTGATCATGAGCCAATCCTACTAGAACGGGAGGTTGGACCTACGGCTCAGGCTACGAAGACGTTTAGGTACGAAACGATGTGGAAGACACATGGCAGTTTTTGGGACATGTTATCTGCGGAATGGGGCACTAGCCCTCCTTGCATAACGGTGCAGGAGCTGCGTGACAAGCTATCAGGTCTCGCAAAGGACTTGGGTCGATGGAGCCGAGATACTTTTGGGAACGTCATAAAAGAGATTAAGAAGTTAAAACAAATGCTCGAGGAGCTAAAGAGTGATCCCTTACGGACTGGCCCTTCTCATGCAGAGCTTAAGATTAATGAACGGTTGATAGAGATGTATCATCGGGAGGAGATTATGTGGCGTCAAAGAGCAAGAGTGGAGTGGTTGTCTGCTGGAGATAAAAATACCAAGTTCTTTCACCTGCGAGCCAGTCTCCGTCGGAAGAAGAACACGATAAAAGCATTACATAACTCTCTCGGTGTAGAAATAACGGACCTGGGAGAGATGAAAGCCTTAGCGAGTGATTTTTACCAGATGTTATATCAGTCTGAGGGGGTGCAAAATATGCAAGCAGTTTTAGATCATGTGCCCAAAAAGGTGACAGACGAGATGAATGCCACCTTGTGTGCCCCTTATACTAGAGAGGAGGTTAAAACTGCTCTTTTCCAGATGTTCCCTACAAAAGCACCGGGGCCCGACGGTTTTTCGGCTCACTTTTACCAACTTCATTGGGACGTATGTGGTGATGAAGTGACCAGTATAGTTCTTAGAATTGTAAGAGGTGAAGAGAGCCCGACATTGATTGATGATACAGTGTTGGTGCTAATCCTGAAGGTAAATAACCCAACACTACTTGCTCAATTTCGTCCAATAAGTTTGTGCAATGTTTTGTACAAGATAGCATCTAAGGTGATATCAAACAGACTGAAAGTAATACTGCCTGACATTATATCTGAAGAGCAATCTGCCTTCGTCCCTGGGAGGTTAATCACGGACATCATATGTGCTTATGAGTGTTTGCATTTTATGAAACGTTCAAGGGCCAAATCAAACAGTTTTTGCGCTCTAAAATTGGACATGATGAAGGCTTATGACAGATTGGAGTGGGATGATCTCAGAGAAATAATGACAAAGTTGGGATTCGAGCAAAACTGGATAGACACAGTCATGGGTATGGTATCCTCTGTTTCCTTTTCAGTCTGTTTTAATGGTGAAAGGCTTGATTCTTTTAATCCTACCCGAGGTATTCGGCAGGGAGACCCGATCTCCCCCTACTTATTCTTGATTGCATCAGAGGGCCTCTCGTGCCTCCTTAAATCAAGTTCTCAGTCGTCTTTGACAGGAATCAAGGTGGCTCCCACGGCTCCCATAGTGAACCATCTCCTGTTTGTGGATGACAGCCTGTTGCTATTCAAGGCCAATGGGGAAGGATCGATCGCTGTGTCAAACCTACTTGATACTTATTGTAATGCTTCTGGACAAAGGACCAACAATGAAAAATCTTCGATATTCTTCAGTAAGGGCTGCCCAGCTATTTTGAAGGAAACTGTGAAAAACAACTTACAGGTTCATAATGAATCGTTGAGCAAATGCTATCTTGGCATGCCTACTGATGTAGGTCACTCGAAGAATGGAACGTTCAGATATCTTCGAGATAGGGTTTGGGAGAAGATCAAAGGGTGGATGGAAAAACTACTCTCATCGGCGAAGAAGGAAGTTCTGATCAAGTCAGTAGCCCAAGTGATTCCGGTATTCTCAATGTCTTGCTTCAGATTACCTCGAGGGCTATGTGACAACATTACATCCACCATTCAACAGTTTTTTGGGGGTTCTAAGCAAGGACGCGGGAAGCCAAGTTGGGTAGCATGGGATATTCTAACCATGCCAAAGCACTTGGGAGGGCTTTGTTTTAGGGATTTGGAGATTTTTAACCTAGCACTCCTTGCAAGGCAAGCTTGGAGGACCTTAATAGAGAGTTCCTCACTAAGCGCAAGGATTTTGAAAGCTGTCTACTTCCCGAACTGTACTTTGCTGCAGGATGAATTGGGAGCTCATCCATCCCAAATTTGGCGGGCTGTTTTGAACGGGAGGGACATTGTGGCTCAAGGGCTCATACGCAGAATTGGGGATGGAGAATCCACGAGTATATGGCACGACAGCTAGATCCCGAGGGACGGCTTCAAACGCCCGATCACATCGCTTCAACCCCCCCCTGAAAGAGTGGCAAAACTCATTAACGTTTCATCAGCAAGTTGGAACGAGGGCCTGGTCCAGGCAGTTTTCACTCATTTTGATGCAGATGCTATCCTCAAAATCCCGTTGTGTACGCGAAGGGTGGCAGACTTTTGGGCATGGCATGAGGAAATCCGGGGTGGTTTCTCTGTGAGGTCGGCATATCGTATGATTCTACATATGAAGCAAAGCAGAGAGCGTGGTTGTACGAGGAGGAGGGGACATCGTATGATCGCAGCAAAACAAGCAAGTGGGCTATGATATGGCATCTCAAAGTTCCCTCAAAACTCAAGATGTTTTTGTGGAGGCTGGCGAGGCAGTCTATGCCGACGGGAATAGTTCTGAAACACCATCACATGGCGACAAAGGATACATGCTTGTTATGTGGATCAGTTGATACATGGAAGCATGCTCTAATATCATGCCCGATGGCAGCAAGTATTTGGGCTTTGGCCCCCGATGATGTGGTAGAAGCCATGCTTGATCAGGCTGAGCATACCCTAAAAGAGTGCCTTTTGCTTTGTATGAATCTCTGAAACATGATCTGTTTGATCACCTAGTTTTCACCCTGTGGACATTTGGGAGAGTAAGGAGGAAAGCCATTTATGAGGATATTTTTCAATCACCCCAATCGGTTGACAGCTTCATATAAAACTATTTGGGTGAGTTATGGTTCATTAATGCTAAAACATCAACACAGCCTACACCAACAGTTCGGAGGCCTTCGAGCTGGATAGCACCGACGGCTGGCAATGCCAAAATCAATGTTGATGCAGCTGTCTCCATGAGAGGCTTTGGCTCAGTTGGCGTTATTTGCAGGTGAGGGAGTCCTGGACTAGGGGGTGTCCGGATAGCCGAACTATCATCATCGGCCGGACTCCAAGACTATGAAGATACAAGATTGAAGACTTCGTCCCGTGTCCGGATGGGACTTTCCTTGGCGTGGAAGGCAAGCTTGGCAATACGGATATGTAGATCTCCTACCATTGTAACCGACTTTGTGTAACCCTAGCCCTCTCCGGTGCCTATATAAACCAGATGGTTTAGTCCGTAGAATAACAACAATCATACCATAGGCTAGCTTCTAGGGTTTAGCCTCCTTGATCTCATGGTAAATCTACTCTTGTAACATCCACATCATCAATATCAATCAAGCAGGACGTAGGGTTTTACCTCCATCGAGAGGGCCCGAACCTGGGTAAAACATCGTGTCCCTTGTCTCCTGTTACCATCCGCCTAGACGCACAGTTCGGGACCCCCTACCCGAGATCCACCGGTTTTGACACCGACATTGGTGCTTTCATTGAGAGTTCCTCTGTGCCGTCGCAATCAGGAAGGATGCCTCTTCCTGTCTTTAAAGATGGTACCATTGCCAAAGGAGCTTTGGCCGCCGGTCAAGCTATCCGGCTGGGTGGTTTTCTTATGACCGCCTGTCCGGCCACCGCTTCGACGATGACCTCTCGGGTCATCAAAAGCGATCTTCGCATCAACTCGGAATTCGCCGAGCAGCCGGATCCGATGGAGCTCTCTTCCGTAAACGAGCTCTTGGATCGCATCGCCGCCCTGGGAGTCGCTACAGACTACGATCAGATTGGGTTTAAAACCGATCAGAGAGAAATTAACTCTCCCCAGGCTACCCACCATGTTGCTGTGGTAGAAGAACAACGCGGTGACTCTTCCCCTATGTTAAGAACCAGTTATGTCTAGATTCCCTATCCCTCCATGCCGGATTCCCGCGGAGGGACGGACGTCAATGGAGTACTGAACCTAAAGTCAGGCAGCGGACTAGATTCGTTGGACGACCTCCAGCAATCCAAGCTTCCAAATCCGGAAATTCCTCGGCCTTTGAGCCTCAGATTGGGCGGGGCCCCGAATTTAGTTCCACCCGCCCACCCAAACACAAGCGATCTATCTCAAATACGGCAAGAGCCCGATGAAACAGTACATCATTACTGGGTCAGATTCCTCCTGGTTATGAACAGGATAAAGGACTTCCATGAGGAGAGTGCAATCTCTACTTTCTGCAATAATTGCACGGACAAGGGAATCATGAATGCCATAAGTCTTCGTGAGGTCACGCGCTTCGCCGACCTGGCGACCATAGTACGAAAATACTGTGCGATGGAGAGTGCCTGGAAAACCGAAACTATATTTTGGGACAATCCGGCCCTGAACACAACCTTAGTCCGGAATAAAAGGGTGCACCACGCTAAAGCACCTAGGTCAAAAACCAAAAAGCAAAAAAACCCCAAAGGGTATGGAACCGTACTGGAAGAATGGCTCAGCGGACCCTGCAAAATCCATAATGCAGAAGGCGCCACTCCAACACATAGCCTCTGGGCATGTTGGATACTACGGTAGGTGGCCAAAAGTGGCGAAGGGCTTCTAGCCCCGGACAACCAGCCCAACAGCACCAGTACGGTATCAACAGTCTTCGAGACTTTCGCATCAAATAATATGCGGAAAGGAACAATCCGCAGCCTCGCCGAAGTCTACCAAGTAGCAACAACAAATCCATGGAGCGACACGGCTATCACCTTCAATGCCAGCGACGAACCTAAATTCCGAATAGCCCGAGCACCAGCCGCATTGGTCCTCAGTCCCATAGTGGACGGCTTTCATCTTACCAAGGTACTCATGGATGGCGGCAGCGGATTAAACCTCATCTATGAGGAAACTCTCCAAAAAATGGAAATAGACTGGAGCCGCATTGAGCGAAGCAGCACAACCTTTAGAGGAATAATCCCTAGTCGAGAAGTACGCTGCACAGGAAAAATCACACTAGATGTGGTGTTCGGCTCGTCGGACAACTACAGGTCCGAGGAAGTCACGTTCCAAGTGGCCTCGTTCAGCAGCGGATATCATGCTCTATTAGGGCGAGAGGCATTCACAATTTTCCAAGCCGTACCCCATTATGGGTACATGAAGCTCAAAATGCCCGGGCCCAATGGAATCATCACTCTGATCAGTGATCCGGACATAGCACTCCGCGCCGAAAACAAGACAGCCGCACTAGCCCTAGAGGCACTATCCGAAGCACTAGCGGCAGAAGAACTCACGGCACTACGCTCCATGGTGAATAGGGACGATGTGATACTTGACAAGAGATCTAAGTCCACGTCTTTCAAACTAGCAGACGAAATAGTCAAATTCCAGGTCCATCCTACGGACCCCACAAAAATGGCCTCCATTGGGGCACAATCAAACCCTGATGTAGAAGACGCACTACGAGAATTCCTTCGGGAAAATTGGGACATTTTTGCCTGGCACCCTTTAGATATGCCAGGAATCCCACGCAGGCTGGCAGAGCACAGCCTAAATATCCTAAAAGGATTCAAGCCAGTCAAACAGGCTCTTCGACGATTTTCCCAACCCAAAAGACAGGCAATGGGAGAGGAGCTCGCCAAACTATTGGAAGCCGGATTCATCAGAGATATAAAACATCTGGACTGGCTAGCAAACCTGGTAATGGTACCAAAAAAGGACAAATCCTGGCGCCTTTGTGTGGATTTTAAAGACCTTAATAAGGCCTGTCCAAAGGATCCTTTCCCTCTCCCCCGCATCGACCAAATCATCGATGCTACCGCGGGGCACGATTCATTGTGTTTCCTCGACGCATACTCCGGATACCATCAAATCAAGATGGCGGAAACAGACCAGGCCGCAACGGCATTCATTACTCCATACGGACAATTCTGCTTCAACACAATGCCCTTCAGACTTAAAAACGCCGGCGCAACATATCAGCGCATGATTCAGACATGTCTGGCTACCCAGATCGGCAAAACGGTGGAGGCATACGTAGACAATGTGGTCATCAAAACCAAACACGTCGAAACTCTAATAGACGATTTGAGGCTCACATTCGACAACCTCCGGGCATATGACATTAAGCTTAACCCGGAAAAATGCATTTTCGGCATACCAGCCGGAAAGCTCTTGGGCTTCATTGTATCCGGTAGAGGAATTGAAGCAAACCCAGCCAAGATCCGAGCTCTGTCACAATTGGACGTCCCAAAAGACCTCAAACAAATACAAAAATTGACTGGATGCGTGGCGGCCCTAAGCCGCTTCATCTCCCGTTTGGGAGAAAAGGCATTGCCCCTCTACCGCCTCCTCAGGCGCACCGAACACTTCGAATGGACGGACGCTGCCACAGCCGGACTCGAAGACATAAAGGCCATACTGGCAACAAATCCGGTCCTGGCCGCGGCCAACTTGGGTGAACCAATGTTGTTATATATCGCGGCAACACATCAAGTTGTAAGCGCGGTGCTCGTCGTCGAACGAGAAACAGAAGGGCACAAATTCCCTCTTCAAAAACCAGTGTACTACGTATCCACTGTCCTAACTCCATGCAAGTCCCGGTACCCACATCATCAAAAGATAGCGTACGCGGTGTTCATGGCATCCCGGAAGCTACGACACTACTTTCAAGAGTGTTCGATAACAGTGGCCTCCGAAGTACCTCTCAACGACATCATAAACAATCGCGACGCGACGGGCAGGATTGCAAAATGGGCCATTGAGCTTTTATCATTCGATATAACCTACAAACCGCGGCGAGCTATAAAGTCGCAAGTTTTGGCTGACTTCGTCGCTGAATGGACCGAAGCTGAACTCCCTAAAGAGTATGGCGCATACTCCAATTGGATTATGCACTTCGACGGCTCTAAAATGTTGGCCGGCTTGGGGGCTGGCGTCGTCTTGACGTCCCCAACCGGAGATACACTCCAATACGTACTTCAAATAATATAGACGGACTCCAACAATGCAGCCGAATACGAGGCCCTTCTACATGATCTCCGGGTGGCCATCTCCATGGGCATTCAACGCCTAGAGGTCCGCGGGGATTCAAACCTTGCAATATCCCAAGTAAATGGAGACTTTGATGCCAAAGATCCGAAAATGGCAGCCTACCGTAACACCGTCCTAAAAATGTCAGCTCAGTTCGAAGGACTCGAATTCCACCATGTAGCCCGGGACAATAACCAGGCAGCCGACGTGTTGGCACGCATCAGCGCAAAACGCGACGCCGTCCCTCCAAACATCTTCCTGGAGCGGCTCTTTAAGCCATCCGTACTATGGGAAGAGGAGTCCGGAAATAGCAACCCGGAACCATCCGCGCCACCCAACATGGAACATTATGACACAATCGGTGGCTTAGCCAATGAAATAACACCCTCAGCCCACGAAATAATGGCAGTAATCGCCCCGTGGACGGAACCGTTCCTAGCCTACTTAACTAGGCAGGAACTCCCCGAAGACCAAAATGAGGCCCGCTGCATAGTTCGGCGATCTAAAGGGAGAACTTTATAAGAAAAGCACAACCGGAGTCCTTCAAAGGTGTATCTCCGAAGAGGAAGGGCGAAATCTCCTGGCTGAAATTCACGCCGGACTCGGTGGGCACCACGCCGCAGCCCGGGCCCTTGTAGGCAAGGCCTTCCGTACAGGATTTTATTGGCCAACTGCCCGGGCAGATGCTCAGGACTTAGTCCAACGATGCGTCGGTTGCCAGCTCTTTGCTAATCAAAGCCACATGCCACCCACCGCCCTCAAAACTATACCCATCACCTGGCCGTTCACGGTCTGGGGGCTTGATATGGTTGGACCCCTTAAAGGGGGAACCCACAAGCAAAAATACCTATTGGTCATGGTGGACAAATTCACCAAATGGATAGAGGCCAAGCCAGTTTAAACGGCCGAATCCGGACCCGTGATAGACTTCATATCCGGGGTAGTACACCATTATGGTGTCCCCCATAGCATCATCACTGATAACGACATGAATTTCAAGGCCGATGAGGTTAAACTCTGGTGCAAAAACATGGGCATCAAGCTCGACTACGCTTCAGTCTATCACCCCCAAACTAACGGTCAAGTCGAATGAGCAAATGGTCTAATCATGAGCGGCATCAAACCCAGACTAGTGCGATCCCTCAAGGATTCTAACACGCACTGGGTAGAGGAGCTCGACTCCGTACTCTGGGGGCTGCGGACCACGCCAAACCGCACTATCGGATTCACACCATTTTTTATGGTGTACAGCGCAGAGGCAGTTCTGCCCTGCGATATAATTCATGACTCACCTCGCGTGCGCATGTACGAAGAAAGAGAAGCCGAGTTGGATCGGCAGGACAGTTTGGACGCCTTAGAGGAGGAGCGGGATGTGGCAAAAGCTCGTTCCACATTCTATCAGCAGCAGGCTCGAAGATATCAAAGCAGAGAAGTACGGGCCAAAACTTACAATGTTGGCGAACTTGTTCTACGCCTGCCGGACAAGAAAAAGGACAAACTTAAGCCCAAATGGGAAGGTCCCTTCATCATCGACCAAGTCCTGACCGGCGGAGCATACCGTCTACGTAACGCATCTGACAACCGACTCGAGCCAAACCCATGGAACGCAGCCCGTCTTCGAAGATTCTACGCCTAACGCCGGACTCAGAGTTCGTCTCCCTCCCCCGTCCACCTTTTACATTTTCACTGTCTCTTGTCCCCCTCCTTCTTCCCACTTTTTTCTTTTTAGTAAAAGCCTTTGATAGGCTGATTTGTGCATTGTTCGCACACACTTGATGTGCTCCTAGCACTCATTATACCTGGGGGCTTCTTTAACAGAAGCTTATTTATACGGGCTTCATGCCCAACACATGTGTCATACTTCCGCATGTACCTTTTATTCACCATTATATGCATCGATATGACTTAAGTTTTGGCCAAGCTGGGTTGCCTGGCTCCTGTGCTTACCCCTACGTTCCCGATTGTTCGGCTAGGAGGTAAAGGGAGCACCTCTGCGATTGTTACTGCCGGGTCAGCCGGATGTGTACCTTAGACTGGGTGAAGCCGAAAGCTAGCGTTCTTAAGGGAATATTCGGTCGGTGACTTGAAAGATGATTTATTACTTATTTAACTTATCTGCCCCTAGATGCTTTTTCTGCTCTTTTCGCAGTACGGGCATGCACCTTAGGGCATGCCTCCCAGGGAAAGGAACCCCTAACAGAACTATTCTCCCTGGAAGATGTTTCTTACTAACCATGTAATATAACATAACTAGTTGGTCACTTGTCTGATAAAGCACTAATGACCCCTACGCCTGGTCTCCATGCATGCCCCGGTTTTTTCATAACTGAGAAGGTATTCGGACACACTCCGGACTCTAGGGTCCCGAGGTTGAAGCAAAAAGGTCGGCAAAGACAAATGATCTACAATCCGGCTAGAAGGCATTTTACATGTCATTTTAAAATACATCGTCAAATTGACTGATTGTACTCCTCTTCAATCCCATCTAACAGGCTGTCTAATTTAAAGTCCTGTTGGGAATACTTAGCGGCCAACTCTACTTGGCCGTACATTAAGCTCACATGGATCTCCTTCCCATCGGGCCCCGCAGGTCCGACCTCGGCCATATGGTTCGGGTCCGCCTTCTTGTACCACGTCTTCACCATGGCCCAGGCCTCCCTGGCGCCTTGACGGCATGCCGATATCTTCCATAGACGGAAGCGCTGCCGTGCTCCCTGAAGCTTCTTGGCAAGCCCTTCAAGGCTTTCGGGTAGGGAGACGGATGGCCATAAGGCCTGGGCGACGCCACTCATCGCTTGCCGAACACGTTCATGCAGTTGCATCAGCTCGGGGAGTTGGTCACCCGTTGAACCGGGCATTCCCTCCGCAGGGCGACCTGTGAGCACACCTAAAGACACATTTCTGTCAATCGACTTCCTCGCTGAACTCTTCTTTTCAAAGGAGTTTGCTCAAGCACTTACTATAAATGCCGCGACGAAGCCGCTGATTCTCCTTCACGGAGCCAGACAGCTGGGCCCGAAAATCTTTCAGCTCTTCTCCTAACTGGGTGTGGGCATCCTAGAGCTTGTTCCTCTCCTGCTGCACCTTCATAAGCACCCTCTCGCCGGCCTTCAGCTGGCGCAGTAGCTGTTGCTTGTCCGGATCTAGTCCGGCACCCTCTGCACTATTATTGTCAGATTTACGCACACGCCGCACTTTATTAACTACTTATCTTTTCGAAGTATGTATTACCAGCGGGGGTCTCTGTAGCTCCCCCTGTGGCGGCCAGTGCGGCCTCAAGATGGGCCTTGCACTCTTGAAGCTCCTGGGACAGGTGGGTATTCTTCTCCGTAAGAACCTGCATAACAAATGATCCTTAAATCAGTTATTTTAACTATTTTAAGTCTCGGGGGCTACTGGCATATATAACTATTAAAATTGCTTACCCGTATGTCCTTCACATACTGCTCCATGGCTCTGGTTAAACCATCTTGAGCGGCACGGAGATGCGCGTCTCCCTCATTGAAGGCATTCAACGCCTCCGGGGAGAAACACGCGTCACGAAGAACTGTCCGGCGACGCCTGTGATTCATGGCGCTCTCCACCTCAGACCTGGTGGCGGACAGCCTGTCGGCATCCTCCATTGGAGGAGCATCCGGCTCATGCCTTGTGTTCGCCTCCCCTTCCGGACCACACGTTGGAGCATGGCTGGCGGAGGCTTGATTGGCAACCTCTCCGGACACTGTCCGGCGATCGCTCTTTCTCCTGGAAAAGTCATGAGCATTAATATACCTCCTAAGGATCCTTCCCTTAAAAACAGCGGGTGCGCTGTACCGTTGCGGCGACGTTTCAATTCGCGTCGCACTCCTCTTCCGCCTGCTGGGCCGAACTGACCCTTGCTGGTCAGCCGCCGCGGGTTCAGCTTCCCGCCTTAAAGATGCCTCCTGCGATGCACCATCGGTAAAAGATGGTCAGAAACGAGCATGGATCAAATGATGGTGTCGGGACTCCGGGCGTAGTCACCTGGGAAGCCGGAAATAAACCGGGGTAGTCAGTCGTAATGGCGACTAGAACATCGTCCATGCTAAGTTGGTGGAACACCCCGTCGATCAGCTCCACCTTTATGTCCGGATCCTCTTCGGAGGCCAAATCAAGGGATCGTCCTGGATCCTCGGGCTGTGGAGTCAGGCTTTGTATGCCCTCCACGTCCCGGCACAGCTCCTGCGTCAAAATCACAAAGTAAGACACTTGACTTTGGAAATATGGATCGGATAGATAAATGTCCGCTTACCCAGCTCTGAGGGTTATTCATGGAGAATCCATTCAATGGACTCATGCGGAGGAAGTCCTCCTTCTCCCCCTTGTACAAGCCGGACAGGATCTTTACCAGATCGGCGGCCGATTCCGGCCCTCTGCGGTTGTGATGGGTGGCATCATCTTCCGCGTTGAAATCCCACATGGGATGGCCCCTATATTGGAGTGGCTGCACCCCTCGCATAATGCACATGGCCATGATTCCAATCATGGTCAATCCGGAGTGAGCCAGTAACCTAATCCGGCCCATCAGATAATGGACGCTCCCATCATCTTCCCGTTGAGGGCTCCGCGGGCGCCAACTCAGGCGTTTCTTCAAGGGAGCATTGCTAAACTCCGGGAGGCCGATCTTAACTGGGTTCGGCAGAGGGGCGTCCTCCATGTAGAACCATTCCGAAGGCCAGTCCTCGGACGCCTTCTTCGGGGTACCGGATAGATATCCGGTCCCGACGATGCGCCATATTTCGGCTCCGCCCACTTGATATATCGACCCCTCATGAGAACGGGGTACGAGGCAAAACAATCTCTTCCACAGCGCAAAATGGGGCTCGATGCCCAAGAACAGCTCGCAAAGAGCTACGAAGCCCGCGATGTGCAGAATAGAGGCAGGCGTAAGGTGGTGAAGCAGGAGTCCGTAGAACTCCAGGAGCCCCCGGAGAAACGAATGTATGGGAAATCCGAGTGCCCTTATTAGATAAGGGACAAAGCATACCCGCTCTCCTTTGGAAGGGTTGGGGACGTTCTCCGCCTGCTTTCCACCCCTGAAGGTGGCCAGTCCGGCTCGAACCGGAACCATGAAGGCTGGGGGAAGATATCCCTCGGTTTGGAGCGTCACTAGCTCGCTGTGTGGAACTGAGCATCTCCCCCAATCTCCTGGCTGAGGGCTGGGAGCGCGAGAGGAGGAGCCGCGTCGACTATCCATGATGGAATGGATTTTTGTCAGAGGCGCTTCGATGAGTACTTGCGGAAGGAGGATGGTGTGAGTTGGATCTAGATCCTCGCCTTTCTTATAGGCGGCTCATTCGCGCGGCTAGGGGGTAAAATGAAAAAATACCCTAGCTTTTCGCATTCATACGACACGTGGAAGAGGGCCATCATTGGACGTAGAAGCCAAGGAGCGCAACATTTATAAGGAAGCCGAACACTATTCGGCAGGTACATGAAGTTTGAAGGAGAACCCGCCTTACAACGCCGAAGACAATATGCGCGCCGGACTCATCGTCATTGAAGCCTGGTTCGGGGGCTACTGAGGGAGTCCTGGACTAGGGGGTGTCCGGATAGCCGAACTATCATCATCGGCCGGACTCCAAGACTATGAAGATACAAGATTGAAGACTTCGTCCCGTGTCCGGATGGGACTTTCCTTGGCGTGGAAGGCAAGCTTGGTGATACGGATATGTAGATCTCCTACCATTGTAACCGACTTTGTGTAACCCTAGCCCTCTCTGGTGCCTATATAAATTGGATGGTTTAGTCCGTAGAATAACAACAATCATACCATAGGCTAGCTTCTAGGGTTTAGCCTCCTTGATCTCGTGGTAGATCTACTCTTGTAACATCCACATCATCAATATCAATCAAGCAGGACGTAGGGTTTTACCTCCATCGAGAGGGCCCGAACCTGGGTAAAACATCGTGTCCCTTGTCTCCTGTTACCATCCGCCTAGACGCACAGTTTGACACCGACAGCAGGGATCAGGAGCAGTGTTCTTGGGAGCATCTTCGCTCTGTTTTCCGAATATTACAGATCCTCCAACTCTTGAGGCCCTAGCCATCAGGGAATCTCTTGCTTTGGCAGATGACTTATATCTCATACGAATTCAAGTCGTCTCGGATTGCAAGCCGGTGGTTCAAAGCTTACACAAGGAAAATCGGGCAAGCTATGGCGCAATAGTACATGAAATACTAGATCACTCTGTAGCTTTTGAATTTTGCAATGTTAGAGGCCGTTCGTAATCTCTCCGCTCCTAACTTCGTTGCGGAGCGAAGCGGGACTCAGTGCAATTTTTGCGAGCGGCCAGATGGGCGCTCCGCCCGCTCCGCTCCTTGGCAAAGGAGCAGACTATTGCCAAACAGAGCCTTAGTCATAAGTTTAGGAGCTCTAATTCTTCCCCGCAAAAAAAAAGGAGCTCTAATTTTGCAACATTATCTCTCGGTGGTGGCCGCCATGTTTGGTTAGGCAACTCCGTGAATTTACCATCCGTCCCTGTAAACATTGTGACGAGTTAATAAAACTTCGCGGCGTTGCCTAAAAAGAAAAGTCCCAGTACTACAAGAGATAAAAAGTCAGCATCTGCCAAGCTGGCCCCGCAGGAACTAATGTTGAGTTCGTTTCTAGGAACCGGAGCCGAGAATGCCCGCGACTGACAGGTGGGCCCCATCCACAGTCGCACACGTCCTCCCCTGTTTAAAAAACTCCGCTCCCCCCTCCATCCCCCACCCCGCCGCCATTTTTTAACCCCCGAACCTCGTCGTCGTCGCTTCCGCCACCGCCGGGCCGGGACGGGCGGCGACCGGATCGGCCGGGGAGGGGGAAAAAAGAAACCCATCCGCCCCCGCGGAGGCCGTCGCCAGTTGCGCGATCCTCCCTTTCTTTTCTCCCTCCTCCTCACATCACATGGCCCGTGGCCGCGATTCCTCCCCCGCACCCGCCCTCCCGCGGACGCCTCCGCCCCAATTT